>NW_028075269.1:10505205-11160076 GCF_014824575.4 Sturnira hondurensis | reverse complement strand
CGAAGGTCAGAACCCCACACAGCTTTTTACACAGCCACCATATGGTGTTTGCTTTAGCATAGATCCACAAATGATGTGTTATTACAGTGGAGGTGCAGAAAATTATATGACAAAACCGGGTTTGTTTCTCCGCTAGAAACCCAAGGCTGAAATACTGCAGTACTCCTTCGTGCCTCACTCAGAAGACGAAAGGGAACCTTTCCCAGAATTAGGGGCCGTCCACCAGGGACCAGAGCGGGGGAAGAATAACAGTGCACTGATCACTAGTGGCTGAGCTAGTGGTTTATTTTCTGTCTGTGTTTTATTAAATTCACGTTTTCCACTCGACTGCTCCCCATGTGATTTATTTCTGCTCTCGATGTCCCCGTCCCCACCCCCCAGGAGATTATACCCTGACTGCGGTGTGGGCATCGCAGTGAGCTGCGACGTGTTGATTGGCTTTCACGAAGGAACGGGAATGGGAATGAGCGTGGGTTGGTGCCAGGGTGTTTGGCAAGGCCCGCATGCCCACCCAGTGGAGTTTTAGGCTGAGGGGCAACACGCTGAGAATTGGGTTGATCTTCGAAGAGCCGAGCAGGAGTTGGGTTTCGTTTAAGCAGGCCAATGTGACATGACACCTTGATTCCCCCAAATTACAGCTCCCGGGGCAAGATTGGTGGAAAAGGGAACAACGTTATCTTAAACTTCTGCCTGACCTCCTCATTTTTAGAAAAGCAACTTTGAACCGCACAGCCGCTGAGAGGAACCTCAGGTATCCTGACCACCTTGTCCCTTTGGTCCGAGGAGACCCTGCCCCAGGGTCTCCTGCCCCAGACCGTTACCTGCCACCTTGGGCATTCATCCCTCCTACTTCCCGGGACAGAGGAGGGGGTGGGGAGAAAGTGATGTGTCAGTGTGATGGTGGGGCCAGAATGGGGCTCAGTCAGGAACATCACCCCAGCCCTAAGGGCGGAGGTCAAGTCTGGGTAAAAGGCACATAATGGAAATAGTTTGGGAGCCAAGAGAGTGACGTGTTTAATCCCATTCAATCTCTGGGCTTCAGTTTTCTCGTCGGTATATGGGGTTCATTTTACTTGTCCTGCTCACTTGCAAATGGAATGATATGGGAGGTATGGGAGTGCTTTATACAAAATGTGACTATACCTGTGTGGTCCAGTGTGGTAGCCACTGGCCATGCATGGCTATTTAAACTAAAATTAATTACAATTAAAAGTATAAATCTGGCTTCTGATCATCACTGGCCATATTTTAAGTGCTTGAGAGTCATTGGTGAGTCTCAGCCACCGGTACCACGGTAGGCGACTGCATGGAAGCAGGTGGTTAGAAGAAGCTGCCCCTCATCCTGAGGGCAAAAGACATGGGGCTGGGAGCTTGTTGTCTTGAGGAAGGTTCAGCATGGGAGGCGCAGGTTCAAGTCCAGGCTCTGACAGTCACCAGCTGCGGGACTTGTGCAACTTACCTCACTTTCTGAGGCTTAGCTTACGCAACAGTACCATGAAAAACAGAATAGGACTCTCCTTTTGGGGTGCTTATTGGGGCTTAATGGACTTGTCGGCTCAGTACCTGACACTTCCTAAATGCTCAAAGGACTCTGAAGTCACTGAAGTCATAACTTGTCACGCTGTGGGTGCTGCTGTCCCCGCTGCTACTGTACCAGGTAGGGAAATCCAGGTCTAACGGCCAGTGCCCTAAGGGCCACCCAAGGAAGGACAGGGAGTGTCTCCAGGGAAGGGTGGGAGGAGGGTGCATGATAGTTTGAAGCCCAAGGCAGTGATGGCAAGACAAGGCAGTTTTGTCTCAAGCGCCCTAGATACCAAAGAAGGAGCCCTTCCATAGGAGAGTAAAGAAAGTAGTTAATTGGCCTCCAGTGGGTGGGGCGGGCAGGCACTGTTCCCGGGCAGGAAGAGACTGAGATAACCCGGGGTGTTTGGCTGCCTCTGTGCCTCCTCTGGAATCAGCAGTGGCAGTTTCTCTAAGCAGGGCTAGCCCCCTCTGTCTGCCATGGGGCAGGGCGAGGGACGTGGCTGTATCATGAGCCCTGCTCCCAGATCTTAAGAGGAAGGAAGACTCTGATGTCTCCTGGCCCAGGACAACCTGGGTGCTGGTGATAAAATGGGAGACAGTGGCTGCGATGCACCCAAGCCTGGAAGGGCCTGGGGCGTTGGGTAAAGCTGGTTGTCATCTGGAAAGAATGTGAGGCGATAACCAGGGCTTGGGGCTTCCCTAGTGGGGAGGTGGCCATTAGCTGTGGAGGAGGGAGTGCAGGGCCAGTGCTGGTACCAAATCCTTGCACTGATGGCAGTGGCGGAAGCAGCTCTTCCTCCTGAGGATGGAGGGGCAGATTCAGGTCCTGAGCTGTGCACGGGCCAGGCAACAGCCACCTGGAATGAGGCAGGGGCAGTCCAGGTGTCCAGGGCCTTGTGGCTCCCTGGAAGCCACCCAGCATCCTCTGGCTCAGGCACTAGGTTAGGGAGGATTCTTGTGGATGTAAATTATAAAAATATATTTGAGTATAAGGTGGAAATACAAATATATCTGAGTATAAGGTGGAAATAAAAAAGAAGGGTTATTGGAAACAGATGGAGCCCCAGGGCAGGAAAGCGGAGCCTTGGGTCGGTGGTGGGATCAAGGGCTGGGAGGACACACACACACACACACAGAGAGAGACACACACACACACTCACACACCCTCTCCCTCCCACCCTCTCTTGTCTTCTTCTCTCTGCTTCCTTCTTTTCCATGAGCTTCTTTGTAAACTGAGGCACATCATGGTTGGAGGCAGGGGACGCTCTCAATGCATAGGTTAGGAATGCAGCCAGTCTCCCTGGGTCCTGGTCTCACATTCTCCAGGGAGGGGCCCGTGGCCCACCTGTGGTCCAGTGGGGGCTGGGGCCGTGCCATCCAGACGGTGCCCTCCCACTGTGTTTGAGGAGGGCTAGCTGAGCAGCAGTCAGTGTGAGCGGCCCAGACACCCCAGGAGGGGTCTGCTCCTGCAGGGAAGTCATCCCCCACGAGCGTGGAGGTGTGACCACTCCTAGGAATGAACCGAAAGGAAGCTTTTGAAGTCCCCCTGGCATATGCCTTGTATCTGTGTGGTGCTCCAACGGGACGAACCTATGTTTGCATTGCACTTAGTCCCAGAAAAAAAAAGATTCATCTTTCACCTTTCAGTGCCAGGGACGTTCAACCCGCAGGCCACAGGCCACATGTGGCCCAGGATGGCTGTGAACGAGGCCTGACACAAAATCATGACTTTACTTGAAACATTACTTAGTGTTATTCCTAAGTTTTATACTAACTTTTATTACTTAGATGTGTACATTTTCTATATTAGTGATCACAAACTTGGGACCTGCTCCAGGATGTTAAAAGATTATCGAAAGGGCTGCTGCGTAATTAGGGTTATTGTATGAGGACTTTTGCTTGTCTGTGGTGGCAGGTATCATGAAAATTATGCATGGGCCTTTTTTTTGCTCATCGGTTTTCATTAGTGTTTGTGTATTTAATACGTGGCCCAAGACAACTCTTCTTCCATCGTGGCCCAGAGATGCCAAAAGGTGGAACACCCCTCAGTTCGACCATGTATCTCTTAGAGCCCAGAGAGGGAATGCGGCTCTCCCCAGGCCACCTGACACCCTGCTGGGTGTAGGGGTAGACACCTGGTCCACAGTGAGCCCAAGAGGACGGAGGAGGACAGGGTCCTCTGAGCAAAGGCAGTCACCCGGGCATCCCCACGGCGTCTGGGGCACCGAATGCGGCGCGCGCACGTGGTATGGTGTGGTGTGTGTGTTTCTGGCTGAATTTCCCTTTACATCCCCCTTTCTCAAAGAGCTGCCGTGCCCTGGGCTTTCTCACAGGCAGAGCAGAAACACAGTCAGGGTCTGAGCAGACACCTTGCCCTCCAGCCAGCAGGCATGATTCACTGGGGAGTGAAGCCCTCTGAAGTCAGAGCTCGGAGCCCACGCCCACCAACACAGCCTCTATTTTGGTTTTGGTTTTGGTTGTCATAGAGGAAGGGAGGAGCCACCGTCCTTGTCTCTCAGAGGCTTTTCCTACCTCCGCCCCACCGCAGCCAGGCTGGTCCCTGCTCCTAAGCCAGGGTAGAATGTTCATCTCTTAGCCCACCAGCTTCTCCTCACCAATGCTGAGGGCTCCTTCAGCATTGCCGAGTATGCTGAATGCCCTCCCTGCTGAGGGTTAGGTAACCAGCCCTCCTTCCCTTCCTCCTCCCTTCCTCCTCCGAGTAACAACAGGGATTCACAAGGGGGGGTGGGACACATAGAGATGCAGCACATGCACTTGGATGTCAGATCTGTGTGAGTTCTGTTTTGCTGCTAACCAGCTGTGTGACTTTGAGCCAGTTACTTAACCTCTCTGAACCCCAGTTTTCTCATCTGTAATATGGGGATGGTGCATTTCCCTCTCCTCCTTGTCCTTTGGTTTAAATGAGTGCGGAGTGGTTTGCAGAGGGCTGTACTCATGGCAAGAGCACGGTCACAGCGGCTGCAGTTTTGTTCAGGGTGGCCCCGACCCTGTGTGCTGCAGGAAGAGGCTCAGGGTTGGCACTGTCCCTTTTTGAGGGGGTCTCGGTCAAGACTTCCAGGGTTTGGGAAGAGCTGGTGTGGAGACTGGAAGGGTGAAGTGTCGTTTTGCCACAACTGCTCACTTTCCCGTTGTCTCTCCTCTCCCAGAGCCAAGTGTTATCCCTGTGGAGGCAGAAAGCTGACCCTCCAAAGGGGTCGTTTAAGAAATTGGCCATAACCTTGTCATCTGATGTCCATAAAGTCCCCTCTTCCCACAGGAAACCCTTGCCTCTTTGGGCCAGGAAGGAAAGGATTTTGGATTCACCTTTATCATGTCTTCATTCAGGAAGAATTTACTGAAAGTGCACCGAGTGCCAGGCATTTTGGGGGGTGCTGGGAACAATCCCCTGACCCCTGTGGAACCCATGATCTGGTGGTGCTGAGGGACTCGTAAGGTTCTTTAAGGAGGGAGACCTGGGGGGGACTTGTCTTTGTGCTGAAACCTGCAGTGTCTCCTTATTGCCTATAGACATGACTTGGGCTCCTTGGCTCACTTACCTTGCCTGCATTCCCAGCTCCCCACTCCCCCCACCTCACCCATCTCTCTGTTCCAAAGCAGCTTGCTCCTTCCTGCCCTTGCTCCTCCTGCCCAGAACCCTCACTCCTGCCTCTCGCCACCCAAGCTTCCCTGGGCTTCTTCTGGGGCTGGCTCAAGGGTCCCTAAGTCCCCTGGGAAGCTGTCCAGGGGGAAGCTGAGAACAGTCGGAGGTTATTCTGCCTGGGTAATGGATACACCTCGACCCTGGCAAGTCCTCATCTTACCAGCCACACTGCCAGCTCTCTGAGAGCAAGGCTGTGAGTTGGGCTTCTTCAGCTGCGCTCATGGTATGCGGCGATGTAAGGGAGGTGTCCCTGGCTGGCACTAAGCTCTGGGTCAGGTGGTCAGGTGCAGTAAGGCTCAAACGACCTTCCCTCTGTCAGAAGGTCGTGGCGTGACCTGCCCAGGCAGCCAGCCCTCCTGCCAGTGTTCCGGGCCTTCGCACAGTGGCCCTGTTGCAGTCAAGGGTCTTCCCACAATTGCTTTGGATTCCCCAGGCCTTGAAGCTGGTTGCCTTTGTAGAAACTGCTCAAGTTTTCACCCAACTATGAAGGTTTGGTGTAATACTAGTATTTTACCACTTCTTGCCAACTTTTTCAGCTGCTCTTTGAAACCTGTGTTCTCCTCCAGTGACACAGTGGCCATCCAGGGACCAGACTCTGAGACTTGTTCTCACGGGCGAGCACTGCAGGTTTGAGGCTGAACTTCGGTCATGGTGGACGCAGCAGCCAGCCCCATGGTCCTGCCTCCAGTCCCTGGCCAACATTCACGGGCATGCAAGTCATGGCCGCCTTGGCGGTAGACTCATGTTGCACGTGTTTTTGTATTTACATAGTGCTTCATCATCTGTAGCATTTTAAACAGATATCAGACCGTGAGCATTCTAATGGATTTTGCAGTTGAAATAGCCCCAAACTCTCAACGTGTCCCTCTTTATAAAGTTGTACATTTAAGCCTTGGCCCGGTAGCTCAGTTGGATAGAGCATTGTCCTCCTACACCAAGGTTGTGGGTTCAATCCCTGGTCAGGGAACATAGAAGGATCAAATGCATAAATAAGTGGAACAACAAATTGACGTTTCTCTCTTCTCTCTCTCTCTCTCAAATCCACAAAAATAAAATAAAAGATTGTACACTTGCATTCATTTGTGAAAATCATGCTGTGGACGCGCCCACTTGTTTTTCATCCCTCTGTAAGCTGAGGGGAGGGCGTTGTGAGCCCATCAGAGGCCTGAGTGGGGCTGGCAGGTTCTCTCGGCAGGTGGGGCCATCTCCGAATTAGCTGGGGCACCATTCTGCTCCCCATTCTTTTTAATAATTCCTACTTTGGGAAATAGCTGTATTGGTTTCTAGGGATGTGAGATGGAAACAAAGTTATGATTAAAGGTAGTGAGGAACTTTCTCTTTTTACAGAAAACCTGTAGTTAACCCTTTGGGAAAAGTGAACCATTGCTCCCCCTTGCTCCCCATGTGTGCCTGCGGGTTTTCCCACAGTGGGGTCACGGGCTGAGCCGCGCCCGCAACCCCAAACAGCACTGCCTTCTCCCTGTGCTTCCACAAGCACTCAGCACATACTACATGCCTTTCACCCTGCGTAAAGCTCTGAGATGCTCAAATTAAGTTTCCTTTTCTCCCCTGTTCCTCTGAACCAATTTCTTCATGTACAAAATAGTGCCAATAAGAGCTTTTCTTGTTGAGTCGTCGGGAGGTCTGAGTGAAATGAGGCATGTAAAGTGCTTCGCAGAGTATCTGGTTTGCAGTGAAGGCAGAGTCAGTGTTGGCGGTTGCTGGGTGGTGGGGAGACTCACGGGCTTGCTAAGGTCTCTCGGCCTGCCCTCGGCCCCCTGTGTGGACCCTGACTGCCCTGTGAGTGGAGTCCCAGGGCTCACCTTCTGCAGAACAGGGCAGCTGGGCATGGGGGCGGGGGCATGCTGTGGGGAACCTGCTGGGCGTCCGTCACAATGGCAGCCACGGCTCCACCAGCCAACAGGCCAAGGCTGAGCCACACAGGAGGCCTTGGCCCAGCTTTTTAAGAAACTGAGCTTCTGGCAAAAAAGTCATTTGTTGAGCATTCCCGAGGCTCAGGAGAATGAAACTCATTTGTGTAATATAGAGGTGAACTTTATAAAGCGATAACTGAGGTTTTCGTTGCCATAGGGTACAAAGCACATCAGGATGGCTGGGTGTGCAAGTATCAAGGACAAGGTTTCGGAAGACAGGATTCAGCTTTTAAGAAACAAACAAAAAGCCCTTTTGTCCCAAATTGGACAAGAGCCTGCCCAGCCTTGGCCACTCCTGTTGAACTTGTTTAAGAAACCCACATAATTGCCTGGCTGGTTTCTTGCTCTTTTGTTTGGCTGGAGAGTCTCTGCTTGAACAGAATTCTTTTCTTTTAGGAAGGGAGATAGGATTGAGAACCCGGTGGTGACACCTGCTGCTGAGGTCCTCGGGGTTGGGCACATCCTGCCCACACCCCTGAAATCCTCCTAGGAGCTTGTCCAGCCTTTGAGGCAGCCCTGGGCCCTGGGCCGTAAGACTTACTGGTCTGGCTTCCAGTGTGGGTAGAACAGAGGCAGCCTTAGGCAGGAGGTGGGTGCTCTGGGAATATTGAGGGCATCCAGATCAGGGTGTTGAGGTACAGGGAGCAAGAAGCCTAGGGTCCCAGCCAACTCCTCTGTCCTTCCACTGCCATTTGTGCGAGAGAGCTGCTGAGGGACACACCTGGCCAGGAGCTGGCAGCCAAGATGAGTCCATACATGACAGGTGTTTGTGGCCCGTGATGAGGAAGGCCTGCTGCTGGGGTCTGCATGTTCCTGGGGTTACAGCATCCAGAGCTGAGACTCCTTCTCGGTTCGCTTATAGCCCCAAACACCACGGCGGCCACAGACACTCGGGGACAGCCTTGGAGAGGCACAGGTGCGTTCAGCCATACCTGGCTCCTGGACCTTTTAACCACCTTCTCAGAAGTAAAACCAAGCACAGTTTTCGGAAAGAAACCTGCTTGGAGGAGCCTCTCTGCCTCTTAAGGAGCAGCACTCTGCAAGGAGCGCGCCCTCCGGGCACGATGTGGCAGGCTCGGGAAGGCAGGCCCGCTCTGAAACCTGGCGCTGGCCCGGGTCCTGGCTCGGCCTCTTGTTGCTGTGGCAGCTGGGCCAAGTTGGGTCACTCTCTGTGCCTCGGTTTCCTCGTCTGTAAATTGAGGATGGTAACGTAGTGGCAAACTCTTAAAAACACTGTCTGTGTGCCATACCCGGTTCCTTTATATTATACCTTAACTCCCTTGGTCTTCACACCCACCCCATGAGGTGGGTCCTGTTATTAGCTCCTGATCCCGATGTTGCTGGTACACGATTCGTCCACAATCATGCATATTAACAACTTACCACAGTGTCCGCATCACAACGTGCTCTCAGTGAATATTACTTATTTTTAATTTTTGTTGCCGCTTCCATTCTGCCCTTCAACCTTATGGCCAGGGTTAGACTTGGTTTATTCTTTGCCTTGAGAAAGAAACCTCAGGGGGACTTGGCTGGTGGGAGATTTTAAAGGTCAGGCTGCAGAGAGCAGCTCTCCCCGATGGAGTCTTCAGGCTCTGAAGAGCAGATGCCTGTCGAGGCAGCCACAGTACCTGGGACAGCCAGGGCCGGGCGTGGGCAGTGCCCCCTGTGGGTGGAGTGGTCCCTCTCGTAGGGGGCAGTGCATTGCGTTCACCTGCCTCCTGTACAGACTGGCGGTCAGGCAGCAATTCCCTGCCTGTCTCTTCCCCTTCCCCTGTGCCCCCCAGGCTCCGGTGGGTGTTCCTTGAGCCCTAGACCTAAGTAGCCCTTCTGCTCTGAGTGCTCACAGCACCCTTCACCTCCCCTCTTGGACATAGCACTCCTTCCTTCCTTCCTTCCTTCCTTCCTTCCTTCCTTCCTTCCTTCAACAAACCTTTGCCAAGTGCCTTGATGCCAGACACTGTTTTGGGTGTTTTGGGTGGTTGTAAGAAAAGGAAACACATACGGGTCTCTCTGCCTTTACTTGTGGGGCTGGGGGAGAGATAAGAAGATGATCCTGGTAAATATAGTCAGTAAATAGTATATGAGAGGGTGGTGAGTGGTGAGGGGGAAATGAGCGGATCAGGAGTGCGGGGGCATAGGGGTGAAGCTGGGGTTTGAAATGGCTAGTGCCAAGGGTGTCTCGGCACCTCAGGGAAGCCCGGCACGCCCGTGGCCCACGCTGTGTGGTGGAGAGTCAGGCCTCGGGCCTGCCCCACCGAGCACTTCCAGTGGTCGATTTGCATTCCGCTTCCACAGGAAGATCCTGAAATCTTCTGGGTGAGCCTCAGTGACTGTTAAACACAGGCTGCGGGGACATGAGAGGATCTGCCAGGAGGAAATCTAGGAGAAGAATATTATAGGAAAAAGCCTGCATAATAAAGGTCCCAAGGACTGATGAGTCCCAGTGAGGACTCAAGGCAATGAGGCCTGAGAAGCTCAGGGCTAGCCTTGCATTGTTACCTAGTGAGGTGGGGAGTCCCCCGGGGGCTCTAAGCAAAGGAGTAGCAGGATCTGAGTCTCTAGGGAGAAGATAGTTCTGAGCGCTGTGTGGAGTCTAGACTTGAGATGACCTTATGAGAATTTGGTGATCGATATCTTCTTAGATTGTAAACCTCCCGTGGGCATGGCCATGGGCGGTTTGTGCTCTGACCCAGCAGCTGACAGACGGTCATTTGTTTCCAATGAATGAGCAGAGGAAGTCTGCGCCGGGGCCTTTCAGGACAGGTGTGATAGCGACAGGGAGGGGTGGGCAGCATCCTGTGAATGCACCCCTAAGGGACAGCCCTTCTCTCATTGGCAGCGGGTTGGCTCTGAGCTCTGCCAGGAGCAGCCAAGATGCTGCCCAGTGCTCAGGATGCAGGAAGCAAGAGGTCCACCAAAAAGCTTCTGTTTGTCTTCGCTGTGAACCTCTGCCCTTTGCGAAGGAGCCCAGGCTATGTCGAGGTGCCCGAGGAGCCCCAGGGAGGAGACCACATTGTGAGGAACCCGGACATCAGCTCCTGCTCACCCGCCCTTCCCCAGCCTCCTTTGGATCAGAGAAAGAAAACAAACAAACAAAACCCAATACAACTAGAGACAAATTGCTGTCCCAGACAACAGCTCGTCCCGGCTAGTGCTGCAGGCGTCTCGGCACCTCAGGGAAGCCTGTCACGTCTGCGGCTCACGCTGCGTGGTGGAGAGTCAGGCCTCGGTTTGCATTCTCCTTCCACAGGAAGATCCCGAGGTGGGTTCTCATTCCCGGAGGGTTTGCTTCTGGAGCTGATGTTCTGGTGGGAAAAAACAAAGAGTAAGCTGCCCTCTGCCTCCAAGGAAAGTGTCACAGAGAAGGGCCACTGTCTCCTGGAGGGCAGTGTGGGGAGGTGGGTGCAGGCACCCATTCAGAGAGGATGACTCTGAGTCATCTCCCGGGAAGTTTCAGTTTGTGTCACCTGTAAAATAGAGATGACACATGTCAGCCACGGGGCTGTTCATAGTCATCGTGATAATAATAGCTAATGTTGAGGCCTTGTCAAGTGCTTTACGTGTATTTATTTAACATTCACAACAGGCTTATAAGGCAGGTCCTAGTACCCCCATTTTACAGATGAGGAAATGGAGGCCTAAAAGGTTAACCAACATGCCCAAGGTCACCCCGCCAGTGAGGTGGGGTGGGGAGGCTGAGTGGGAGTGCAGGTAGAGTAACCCAGCCAGCTTGACCTTGTGCCAGCTTGACCTTGCGCCAGCTCTCCTCCACTGTGGGAAGAACTTAAATGAGAGGATCTGAATGGAAAGCCTAACAGAGGCACAAAGTAAGTCCTCATTCAGTTACAATGAAGGCCACAGGACAGCTCTGTTTCCCGAATGCTTTATTATCTTGCACTTTGTGCTAGGGGCCCAGCTGTGGCTTATTCTAGTCACATGCTAAAAATGTGCAGGGTTTTCAATCTCTTTGTGTTGCCGGTAAAACTGCTGTTTATGAGCTTTTCCCACAGTCGGCCCGCCCAGGCCAGCTTCCACTTTTCACTCTGAGCTTTTGAAGGTCAGGGGAGTCCTGCTAGATTGTCCTCGTATCCCCTGAGTGTTGCAGAGCTCTGTATTCATTTACCGACCAGACGCGATTTTTAAAAAGAGAAAGCGGTGACATCTCCGGAGGTCAGCGACTGGTTCCCCGGCAGGCATGACCTGGCCTGCAGGCGCCCAGGCTGGCTGCTAGGAGAAGCCAATCTGGTTTTCCCTTGTATCTGCAGGGCCTGGCAGGGACAGGCCAGGGAAGAAGCAGGTAGTTTGTCAGTCGCAGCAGAGGGACCGTTTGCAGTGATAGACTCAGGAGCCGAAGTTTCTGATTCCATCCTTTCTCCAGACATGTTCACTCTTCTCCTAAGGTACCTAAGGCTCTCGGCCACATTCAGCAGGGATTTTTTTCAGGGTTTTTTTTTGTGTGTGTGTGAGCCAGTGAATGTGCTCTGCTGAGTCATTGCGCCAATACCTGGGGCTGGGGCGTGTCCCGGAACAAGGAGCCCTGCTCTGGACCGTTCAGGGCTTCCACCTGGTCTCACTTGATGTTTGACCTGAGAGCTGTCTGAGACTTCAAGTTTCCACCTTTCAAAGACAGAGTCTGGGCCAAGCAGAGTCCATAAATGATGTTATGGAATCTTCATAGGATATTGCTGTTCCTAGTTTTACAGACAATAATCGGTAAAATGGAAATAAGACTAGGACCTGTCCCCTGGGGTTATTTTTGAGGGTTAAATGAGATATTGAGTGAGAAGTGGTTGCCAAAGAATGCAGTAGATGGTAGTGAATCGTGTTGTTAAGAGGGCAGAGGGGGAGAGAGAGAGGAAGGGGCCTGGGCGGGGAAGGGGGTGGTTCTAGATGAGCAAAGTGGGGTTCAGCAATGTGAAGTGCTTTGCCTGAGGTCTGGAGGCTAATCCTTGGCCAGCAGGATTTGGAAGGGATTGTACCCCACACCTCTCTTCATTCACCCCTTTCAGTGTTGAGACAATAGTCTCCCCGCCCACAGCTTCCGTGTTCTTGAGAAGCCAAGATTATCGGGGTGTGATAGCTCCTCCGAACGTACCAAGTTCCACTGGCTGTTTCCCTTCCTTCTGCCTCAGGCCCCCTGATGTAGGTTCCTAGTGAGCTGGACAAGGCAGGGGGAGAGGTGAGGTGGAGGGGAAAGCTGGGCAGAGGGGAGAGGCACCCTAGTCCAGGAGAAGCCAGGGTAACTTCCTCCCTGGCCTTGGTTCACCTGGGGTCAGGCTCGTGAACTTGGCCAAGTTGTTGACCTTAGTAGGCTTCAGTTCCCTCTTCTGGAAAATGAGGACAATGGTTGTGCCCACCCTTCAGAGACTTTAGTGAGGATTAACTGAGGCGGTACACACAGGAACCACTTAGCTTGGAGCCAAAGAAGCGCTCAGAAGCTTGCAGTGACTAGTTACATCTGTCACACGGCCTTATGACGCCAGCCGGTCCTTTGCCCCCCCACAAGTCCATAACCCTCTGCTCCCCCAGGACACCAGTACCTCCTGTTCTGTCCAAGCTCATGCAGTTGCAAGTGTGATAGGGCTCTGTCACAGTATCCGTACCCCTCCTGCCACCTGTCTTCCCAATGAGAAACACTATGGTCCTCACTGATCTGCGTGGGGTGGAGTGTGGCGAGCAGGTAGAAGTTTGCTGCATCACCCTCACCCCCATCACCATCACCTCCACCGGGGGCCAGATACCGGGTACGAAGCACCTCACAGTCATCTCATTGAAAGACCAGATGATGTGATTCCAAGAGCCATACACAGTCTGGAAGTTCCTGCAGAAGGGAAGTGGTGTCCCCTTGGTTCAGTAGTAATGCCTTAGATAAGGAGGGTGTGGCAAGGTCTGACCGACTCATGGGTGACACAGAGAGGCTTCACAGATTCGCAGTCCTAGGGAGAAGGCACCGCCACATGCCCGAGTGAATCCTGTTTCACTCATAAAAGGCAGAAGCCCAGGCTTTCTGTGAAAAGTTGTAGGTGATGTAGCCTGGGAGGTGGGGGATTCCAGGGGCATGGTGAAGCTGGATAGTGACTCTGCAGAGAGATTTGGGGGCGGGGCCTGGGCAGCGTCCTCTGCTTTTCAGTTCTATCATTTGTTAAAGCAAGGGGCTGGGAGGCAAGATTGGCCTCAGAAGGGTTATTCAGAAGGGTTAGCTTCTCACAGTAGCATTTGGCCAGGGGTGCGGGGGTCGGGGAGTGGTGGGGTGTGGGTGGCCTGTTTCTGACTTAAACTCAGCCTTGGATCCTGAAATGTTTACCTATTAGAATAAAAACAGCCAAAGTTACATTCTCTCTGAAGAAGCCCACAGGATTGGCAGGGTCCTCTAAAAACAATAATAATGAATGATTGACATGGGTGCTGTGGATTTAGGAAATGCAAGACAGCCGGCCGGGGTCCTTCCCTGTCTCAAGACTGGACTCCCAGAAGGACGCCTGTCATTCACGGTGTCCTTCCAGTGTCTTCCCCTCCCCCATTACTTCAGTCCTCCCGTGGTACTTGGGAGCAGGGGTGACATCTGGCAGGAATTCAGAGGACAACGGAGACATCCTTGGACCCTCCCCGAGTAAACGCTGCCTCCTTTCCCTTTCTCCAGCCCCTCCCCTGGAAATGCACGCGGGATGTTTGATTACATTCTCTGTTTCTCCTTGCTGGGCTTTAGAACAGAGACATCAAGTCTCTCAGTCCTTACAGCACGCCGTGAGGAAGGTTACTGACCAGTGTGCCCACTATAAAGACGAGGAGACGGGCAGAGAGAGGCTAAGTAATTTGCCCGGAGTCCCGCAGTGGGAGCGCTGAGATGGGAACGCAAACCATCTGGCTCTGGAATCCTCCTCCTACCCACCCTGGAGTCCTCGGCAAGGAAAGGCAACCTGGGCTGAAAGTCCTTTCCTTTTCAGCAACTCCCCGCCGCCCCCCTCTCTCTCAGCCCCCAAACCCAGTGAACTTGGCCTCTCTGAAGATTTCAGCCCCAGGTTGAAGACCCTCTGACGGGGCTGGGCGCACGAGAGGAGTGGCCTAAACCTCTCTCGGGGCACTGCCACTTTGTTAGTGGGACAACTCCTCTGTCTCCGGTTCCCCAGTGCTGATGGGGGACCCCCTCTGGGAGATGTCAGCAGTGGAGGGGGTGCAGACAAGTCTGTGGGGCCCTTCTCCGGGCATGGTCACCATACGTCTCGGCCAGGTGGGTCGCTGGATTCCCTGGAGTCGTGGCTCCCCTTTGAGCCGCCCTGTCAGCAGCTTGGCCTCATTGCCAGCAAAGGAAGGGGGCCATCAAATGGAAAAGCTTTGGAAGTGGTGGGACGGCCTAAGGGGGATGGGGGAGGGGGGCGGGGCCCAAGGATGACGTCTTCCTTCTCTCTTCCCTAGAAGCCCAGAGGGAAAAAAGTGAGCTGTAATGAGTCGCAATTGCGGTTACGATGATTTTCTTATGAATTATCAAGTCTTCTGCGTCCATTAACTGTCTTTTGTAGCGAGGAGGTTGTATAACGGAAATAAGAAACTCTGCCTGATTATTAAGTGCTAATTCAGTCTGCCAGACTCTTGGCTCTTTATCCAGTCCTGGGGCGGGGGGCAGGGGGGGCAGAGGGGGCGGGGCTCCCTGGAGATAGACAACTTGGGAAAATGGTCAATTCAAGCTGGAACGTGTTCCTGGCCTTGGGCTGGCAGTGGATCCTTGCTAGCAGGTGGGGCGATGGTGGGGAGGAGTCGGGAAGAGTGACAGCTACAGTGAGCCCCCAAATCAGCTCCTCCCAGCCTCTGGTCAGGGAGACTCACTTATACCTGTAGTGCTGTACAAGCCAGAGAGGCACAGGGAGAGGCCTGCCTTGCAGTCTGTGTGGGTAGCTGTTCTTTGCTGGCAGAAAGCCCGGGCGGGGGCAGGAAAGCTGGGAAAGAGGCAGAGACCTGAGAGGGAGTTCTTGGTCTACTCAGCCTCAGGTCAGACTGCTGCTCCTTTCTCAAACTCTCTGTAGGTGAGAAAGCAACCCAGGGGCTAGAGGTAAAGGGTGGACAGCTAATTCCCCCAACTCCTTATCAGATGCCTTCATTCCACAGATACTCTCTGAGCCCCTTGGGTACCAGGCACTGCCCTGAGCTCCAGGGACATAGTGATAAACGGGCCAGACACAGACCTAGAGCTTCCAGTCCAGCAGGGAAAACAGACGCCAATGACCACAATGGGATGTGATGAGTAATGAGACCAGACACAACAAACTCAGCAAGTAACTGAGCTTCCATGCCTCTGTTTCATCACGTGTAACGTGGAGCCCTGACCACCCCCTCACAGGCTGCTGTAGGCTTAATGGGATTACCTACGTTCAGTACTGGGCCTGTGGTAGGTACTGGACTCATACTTACACAGATAGACGGACAAACTTCAATAGGGTCATATGGCAAATCTTCATCTAGTCAACATATATTTATTGAGCACTTAGTACATCCCAGGCATTGTTCTAAAATGCTAAGAATATAGCAATGGATAAAACAGACAAAGCCTTGCGTCGTAGAGACTACATAGTATTCAGGGAAGGCAGAAAATTAAATAATGTAGTAGGATGCATAGTGTATTTGATGGTGGGTGGTGCTGTGGAAAAGAAGTCATGCAGGAGATGGGACTAGGGAGAGCCAGAGGTGGGCAGACACAAACCAGGGACGACCTTGCTGAAAAGTGACATTTGTGAAAAGCCCTGAAGGAGGGGAGGGAGCTAGGCACCGAGGTAGTGGGGAAGGAGCAGATCAGGAAAAGGAACAAGTGCAAAGGCCCTGTGGCCACATCCTGCCTGGCATGTTTGAGCACAGCCAGGGGGCCAATGTGGTGTCACCAGAGACATTGGGGTATGAGGAATGACATGGGACTCTGAGGTCAATTTAAAGACCTTCTCAAAGTGTGATGCTGGGGGAGGCACACAGGGTGTGGGGCATAGGAGAGCTTTGAACAGAGGCGTGAGTGACATAACCAGGACAGGACTCTGCATTTGTGGTGGAAGTGGCCCACTCTCCCCAGTCCAACCTGCTTCACAGGTGCCAGAGGAAGTGGATGGTAACCACAGCGCCATGCTGTAGGGGTGCCCTGGCTCCCCGCCAGTCCCCCATGAGAAAGCCAGAGTGGCTCAGAGTCAATGGCAGACTTTTTCTCTCCAAAGAAGATGAAAGCTACAGAAATATGGGCGAGCTGGACCTGGCCTGGCCTGGCTCTAGAAGGGGGTGTTCCCAGGATTCTATTCTTGGCCTTTGGCTCTTGGCTTTGTTTCACTGGGGCTTCTTCCAGCCTTCACAGTTGTCACATCCTTTTCCGATGAGTAGCTGTCACTTTAGAGAAGGAGCCAGAGATCCTGTACTACCCCAAGGACGCCCTGGCTTCTTTACTGTGTTGACTGGGGCTCCTCTTGGTGAAGGGGCAGGGGGTGGGGACGTCGTAGGGTCCTGGTTTAAGCCAGACTGAACCGGGCAAGTTCAGGCTTATACAAATGATAGTTCAGAAAGTGAGAACATCCTTTACAAAGAGCACATTATGAGCATCAGAACAATGATACATAATTCGGCAAAGGAATGTGTAGAGTTAATAGGAAAACAATTAGAAATGAGAACATATAGATCAATAGGGCAGAGTTGTGGTAATCATTATGAAAATGGCCAGTATTGAGTGGATGCTCTGTATTCATCAGCCCATTTCATCCTCCTAACAGCTCTGTAGAGGTGCTGCTGTGGGCTCTAGTTTACAGATGGGAAACCACACGCACGTGTGCAGAGTCGGTACCTTGCCCAGAATGATTCAGAGGTAGATGATCTGTCCCTAAAGCCCGGTGCTCTTGGCCACGGCCCCACTGCGTTACCAGTAAATGGCTTGCTTCCCTCGTACAATTTAATGATTTTCAGTCTTATGTTTACATTCAACTTTCTCATAAACTTGAGGATCACGGATAATAGCTGCCAAAACACTTCCACGGGAACCGAGAGTCCGAATCCCTGAGGGCTCCCGGGCTGGCTCTGACAGCCCAAGAGGCAGAGGCTGTCTAGAATGATTAGGGCAGAGGAAGGGGCTAATCCATCAAGGAGAATCCGCTTCTCTCCCCCACCCTCCGCTCTTTGTCTCTTTCTCCTCCCTGCTCCCCCCCAGCCCTGCCGCCAGGCCCCATGCATCGGCATCTCAATCATTTCTGCTTCCCCTGGAGATCAAGGCCTGGCCTTGGGCCCTGAGACCTCCCGGAATAAATCAGTAAATTAGGGGGAGGGGTGCAGGGAAAAGATCAAAAGGAACGGAGTCCTCCCTGCCCCCAGCCACCTAGAATCTGCTGCTGCCACCATCCTGAAGACAGACACAGGGCCTGTCCCCTCCGGACCTTGAAAGGAGCGGCCCTTGGGGGAGTCTAGGGGAACAGGGTCCTTCTCCAGCCCTGGAAATAAGCTCTCTGAAACCCACCAGATAATCCACCGCAAATCAGGAAGAATTCTTTTTTTTTTTTCCCCATAAAAAGTACATTCAACCAAATCCTGTGCTTTCAGCTCTTCACCCAGGCAAGGGATGGGAGGCTGGTGTGTATTCACCAAACCTCTAAGGCAAGAGCAGAGGAAGAAGAAAATTTCCATATTTTCTCAGCAATTTCAAAATGAATTTTGTAGAGTTCAGATGAAGACATTGTTCCAAATGACCTCTTCTTCCAAGGGAAATAGCTCTATTTCAATTCTTGATTTCTCCTCCCCCCTTTTCTCTGGACTCTTTCTCTTTTCCCATGTTTAATCTTTCTCTGCCAACAAGAATCTCCAAGGACTCCCCACCAGGACCTCTTCCCTTCTCTTCATCGCAGAGCTGTCCCCACCAGGCCTCCCCCAGGCACTTCTTCCCCTTCCCACAGCCGCGCCTGCCCCTGGGCCAGGCAGCAGAACCAGCTGCAGTTCTTGCCCCGACCACGCAGCTCTGCATTGAGGGCAGTGCTCCGGAAGGTTGGTGTCAGGGAGGGACAGGTTGCACTCTGCCCTCCTGGCTTTGTCTGTTACCTGGGGTGTAAAGACTGTTCAATTAGCAAACAGCTGACCTCCCGCAGCTAATTAGTGCCTTGAGCTGGACTGAGCAGCCCCAGACCAGGAAAAGCTTTGCAAAATGGCAATTAGTGACGGATGGCCTGTCGCTGCGCCCTAGGAGGGCTGTCAGCAGGACCCGTGGTCTGTGGCTTACCAGCAAGCGAAACAGCAAACCAGGCCTTCTTCCCTCTGGTCCTTCTTCCCTCGACAGGGCCCTGGATGATGCTGATAGGCAAATCCTTTTAGGAAGGTGGGATCACTGGCACCAGGTCCTTTTGATCTTACACTCTGTCATCCCCTCCCTGTGGGGCTGGTTGAACGAAGGCTAATTCAGGAAATACTGGGTATGTGGCAGTTTTACCAAAGGGCCCAGAATCTTTCCCACCCCTAATGATGACCACAGACAGCCCATTTATCGGCTTATTGAACCCTTGCCACGTGTCAGGCATTGGCTGAGGGCTTTACGTGCATTTCACCTTTCAGCTGCCACCGTAACAGCTAGAAAGAAGAAACTATATCCATTTTACAGATGAAGTAACCAAGGTCCACAGGTCAAATGACTGACCCAGGGTCACAGTCAAACAGCTAGTTGATGGCAATTATTTTTTTCCCCAGAAGATACTCATTGAGCTACTCTGTACCTGCCGTTGTTTCAGCAAACCCCTACCAGAAGAGGGGAGAGCTGGACATAGAACAGACAAGCAAATAAATAAACAGCAGTCTCTGCACAAGTGCTTCAGGGGGATTAACGGGGCACTCTTCCTGGCAGAGCGGGGATCCCCAGAGCTGCCTGAGGCTGGCAGGAGCGGGTAGGGTAGCCCTATCCCATAACCTGGGCCCTCATCAGGCAGAGTTAGTCACCTGAATGTCCCCAGTGCTTAGCACTGCCTGGTAGCATGTGTTTTCACTAGGAAACGATTATGTGCAAAACACCTTGGCCTTGTTTTATGAGGTGGAGCCAGAGTTGGCATTCACTAGTTCCCACGATGCTGGCACTTTGCAAGAGGATGTTGCATCTCTCCTTCTACCCCCACTCCGCCCCCAGGGGAAGCCCGCCCCGGTGCTTGGGTGTGAGTACATCCTCACTCGAGTGTGAGTAGTTAGTCTTGTTATCAGCTAGAGTAACCCAAGAATCTCCCTTCCCTGATGGGGAAAGCCCTGGGTAATCTACACTAGTGGTTCTGATGTTCCGGTTGCAGCCTGTGCTCTAGGAAGGCCAGCGGGGAGGACAACCCAAAAGTTCTCATCAGCCGCTATTACTGGTTCCCCCCTGAGCTGGGAGCCCCCATTTCTTCCCTCCTGCCTCCCTGAGTCAGAGCTCCGCAAATAGCTCCTCAGCGTGATTTCACTCCGGAAGCTCCGCCTGACTCACCGGCCTGGGGCACCTCCTCCAGGAAAGTGTTCTCGCCTCGCCCCCACCCCTGCAGGGGAGGCGCCAGGGCGAGGGGCCAGGCCTTGCGGAGACCCGCGGAGAGCTGTGGAGGGCACCGGAGCCCAGCCTGGTCTGCTTCAGGTGTCCTGGAACTGCCGGCATCGCCAGGCCTCTGAGAGGATGGGCCGGCCTGTGAGCACAGTGCAAATGTGGGAGGCAGAATGCGCCCCAGATCTTCACGTACTGGACAGCCCGGCGTACTGACCTGCGAAAATGTCCACAAAAATATGGGGTTCAGTGTTAGGTGAAAAACACTACTTTTGACCTGTGGGAGGGAAATATTGATATGTTAAATACATGCGCAAAAAAGACTTTGAAGAAAAATACATACCATATCGATGGTTATCTTCAGGAGGTAAAATTATGGAAAACTTTCTTTCTCTTTATTCATTTTCCCTTTCTGGTTTCAAAATGATAATCATACAGAGAACAAACCGATGGTTGCCAGGTGGGAGGGGGACCTGGCGGGGGCTGATCAAAAAGGGGGAAGGGATAAAAAGGTACAAATTGCCAATTATAAAAATAGTCACGGGGATGCGAAGGACAGCCTGCAACCTACAGGGAATATAGTCACTACTATTGTAATAACTGCGTACGGTGCCAGGTGGGTGCCAGATTTAAGCAGGGGATCCCTTTGTAAGTTTGCACAAAGTGATATATCTAACCACTGTGCCGTACACCTGAGACAAATATAATATTGAATGCCAAATGTAATGGGAAAAATCTGTAAAGGAGCTGGGAAAAATCTTACTTACCTTTGTCATCAGAAAAAAAAAGATTTAGGGGAAAATTCCTAAATAAACAAAGCTCATGTCCTAAAGGGTGTCGGCCTTGTTAGATGCTCAGCAGCTGCCCGAAGGCAGCCTTTCAATGCCTGGAGTAAATGGGATGGACTTACCGTTCACCCAGCAACTATTATGCCACCCTAGCCATGGAACGATGACGTCAGCTCCCCAGAGCGTCTCCCCTCGTGGGCCTCCAGCTCAGCAGAGAGGGGAAAGCACTGGTTTTCATGACCGTGGCATCTTTTAGACCTGGCACAGTCGAAACAAGTTGTTTTGTTTGGTTTTGTTTTAGTGCAGAAGTCAAGGACTGGATGTCATGCAGGGAAGTGTTGCAGGTGCTGTGTGAGATAAGCGTCTGTAGATTTGGGTGGGGGCTTGAGGGAATTAGGAAAGTCCACGGGATGTTTCTAGGGCATTCTTTTTTAAGGACTTCTGTATTTCATTAACATTTAATCAGCTTTAGGGTCTTAGGATAGTTTCAGATTCACAGAAAAGTTGCAAGAATNTAGTGCAGAAGTCAAGGACTGGATGTCATGCAGGGAAGTGTTGCAGGTGCTGTGTGAGATAAGCGTCTGTAGATTTGGGTGGGGGCTTGAGGGAATTAGGAAAGTCCACGGGATGTTTCTAGGGCATTCTTTTTTAAGGACTTCTGTATTTCATTAACATTTAATCAGCTTTGTAGTCTTAGGATAGTTTCAGATTCACAGAAAAGTTGCAAGAATATTACAGCAAGTTTCCCAATACTCCACACCCAGTTTTCCCCCATCACCACCTGTATTTGTCACGGGGCATACTTGTCACTCTCTAACTGACGTCGATTCGTCGTTGTTAAGTAGCATCCAGACTTCATTAGGGTTTCCTTAGTTTTTGACCTATGTTTTCCTGTCCAGAATCCCATAAACATTTAGTTGTCATGTCTCCTTAGATGTCACTTGGATGTGACAGCTTCTCACACTTTGTTGTTCTTGGGGAGCTTGATGGGTTAGCAGAGTATTTGTTGGGTATTTTGTGGAATATATTTCAATTTGGGTTTGTCTGGGGGTTCCTCGTGATTCGGTTGGGACTGCGGGGTTTGGGGGAAGGTCAAGTGCCCTTCTCATCAGTCATATCAGGAGTACCACCTGTCACCGTGACTGATCACTGATGGCGTTAACCATGGCCACCTGGCCGAGGTAATGTTTCTCAGGTTTCTTTACTGTAGAGACACTTTTTCCCCGTCCTGCCATTTCCACACTGAACTCCTTAAAATGAATGGGTTCTGCACGTCCCACAGTAAAGGGAAAGGAAGCTGGACTTCTCCTCCTTGAGGGGGTGTGTCTGCAGAAATTAGCTGGGATTATTTTGTATGAAAGGTTTATCTGTTTAGTCTCAGTGTGATTGACTATTGAATCATCTCATCATTACTAATCATATGGATACATGGGTACGTATTTTATACTTTGGCGTACAGCCCAGCGCTGTGCCGTTTATTGTACAGATTGTTCCGGCTTGGGCCATCGAGAGCGAGTTCTCCCAGTCGGCCCCTGCTCCCTGACATGCCCCCTCACTTTGTGTTTTGAGGACTCTCTTGCTTTGGGACACAGCTATATGTTCGTCTTGTGTGTTCCTGCCCCCATCTCTAGGGCCTGCCATTTCTCCAAGGGGCTCTGGGTCCACTTACCAGAGAATGGTGTTGAAAAACAGGACCTGGGCCCGAGATGAGCTCATTGCTGCCGGGGTATCTGGGGCATTCCTTTCACTGAAGGTTTTCAGAAACTAGGGAGACAGGAGCCAAACATGCACTAAAGTCGTGTGACAAAAATAAGAGGGAAAGAGCTCTAAGAGGCAGTCAAATAACAGCTTTAGGTGGATACCATGCAGGGTCCCATGGCCCCTGCCTTGGGGCAGGGTGGTGGGGTATAAACAGTCCAGGAAATGGCCACAGATACTTTAGGGAGGGGACTGCCATCATTCAGGGGTCCTGAGGGGGTAGGGTTTCCCATCACTTATGTATTTCCCTTCCCTGCCCACCCTGTGGCTCTGGGGACCATTGCCAGCCTCTCCTGTGTCCCAAGCACTGCCCTAGGCTCCCCCTGGACTCCCACAGTGCCCTGCAAGGTACTGTCGGGCTTGTTGGCCCATTTGACTACTGAAAGGTGAGCACTTGCCCAGCGTCCTTGAGGACGTGACTGACCCGGCATTCGAACCTCAGTCTGGCCCTTGGATTTCCCGTCACTGATCCACGCTGCCCCTTAGTGTGGGCTGTGCACTTGTTAGCTTCGAATGTAGGAGTGGACTGTCGTGTGCCCAAGTTCACAGGCCCACCATCTCCGCTCTCTCTGATCGGATTGGTCACCTCAGGGAAATGTAAAAGCTGCACATGTGTGCACTCACATGCTTCTCCCAGAAAGCAGATAACTGGTGGCCAGGCCTGGCGGGGAGGGTGAGGAGAGTGGGTAACGATGGAGAATGGGGTGTGACCACTGGGTGTGAGATTTCTTTTAGAGGCGATGAAAATATTCTGGAATGGCATTAAATAGTGATTATGGTTTCACAATTCTGTGAATATACTAAAAATCTCTGAACTGTAGATTTTCAAAGGGTAGACTTTATGATACAAGAATTACATCTCAAATTTAAAAAATACTCCCATACTGACCCGTAACGTGCCAGGCCCAGATTCCCTACGAGGGCTCTGCTGCTTCCCAGCTGCCGGTAGTGGGCACGCTGCTGAACCCCTCACAGGGTTGGTTCTCTTATGGTACAGGGTGGACACCGTCACCTCCCGGAGTCCATGGGAAACTTCGTTCTGACCTCATGTTTCTTCTCCGTGCCCTCCTCTAGTCTGTTCCCTAAGGAGGCAGGTGTATCCTCTGTGTAAGCAGACCTTGACCTTGCTTTCCATTCCCAGGGGACAGCCCCTCCATTGAAACCACCCCATCCAGAGACTGGACTCCTGGGTAAAGGCCAGAGAGATGCCTCATCCTGCCACGCCGTTGCCGATGTTTATTTGAAGAAATGAAAGCTAAATAGGCAATGGCTTCTTCTATCTCGTCATTAGTAGAAACATCACAGGGCTTCTAAGCTCAAAACACTCCTGGGAAGCACGTGTGTTTATTTCAGATGGACTCTTTCTTCCCTGTTTTTCTCTCCCTCTTCCCTCTTCTTCTCTCTCTCCCTGTCTTTCTTTTTAAGGCAAAGAAGTAGGAGAACTGGGGGCCAAGAGGGTGGGCCCTGCAGTCTGCAAGCCCAGAGAGGAGCCAGAGCCGTTGTTTACCGCCCGAGACTCCCCCGCGACAGCAGTGGCGGCCCGGCAGACCACACAGCGGTGCGCCACTCCAACTTCTGGACCAGGCCCAGGGCCGGGCTGGGCTCGGGGGCCAGACGGACATGCCCTCCCGCTTTCTGTTCTGCTCTAGTGTCTGTGCCAGGGCAGTGGGCGCCCAGCAGGTCCCGGCCCTCGGTCCGACAAGGCCATCTCCCTGTGCTCTGTGCGCTGCGCGGTGGGAGGAGGCAGGTGTCGCATTACAGGGCTTTTTCCCCTTTAACTTGCAACACCAACTGAAGCCAGAGCCCTTTATTCAGTTTGCTGGACTACCGAGAGTGTCCAGTTTTTATGAAGGATTCAAGCTAGAATGAATTTGCAGTTTGAAACATGGGGTTTTCATACCCACTGAGCATCTCTCACGTTCTCAGACCTGGAGAGCTGGCAGGAGGAAGGAGGAGGAAGATGATAACTCAAGCTGCTGCTGTTCAAAAGCTAGCCCCCTGGGGAAAGCTTGTCAATAGCACTTGGGGCCCCAATACGCCCAGATAGCACCCCAGGGCAAGGCGTTAAGAGATCACAGTGAGCCTGAGGGGACAATGGCAGAGACAGGACAGGCCACCTCTGTCTATTGTGTGCCCACTCTGTGCCTGATGCTGCCCAGAGCTCACATTTGTTTTGTCTCGGTTGGTCCTCACTCTCGCTTTCTGAGAGTGAGTGTTATCCCCATTTCACAGATTCCCACCTGTAAACTGAGACCCAGAGAGGGTGTCACGTGTTCGAGAGCACACAGCAAGTAGTGGTGGAGCCAGGAGTTGAGGCTGGCTCTATCCAGCTCACAAGCTTATTTTCATAGTCACTCTGTTATGGACAGAGGAGCCACTGGGAAGAAGGCAATGACCAGTCACTGGATAGAAAGGGGAGGGACAAAGACAGGGGGAGCCACCAAGGTTGTGGCTGCAATCATGAGCATTTCAGAATTCGGAAAGAGGGGTGTGGATCATCTTCTCCTCTGAAACAAGATAGACACACACACACACACACACACACACACACACACACACAGGACATAGTCAGAAGTTGTACGCGAGTCCTGGACTCCAAATTTAACATGGGTGGAGCTGGGACAAGTGAGGAACCTGTGATGGAAGTAGGGGCCCCTAGTGAGAAGGTGGCAAGGTTTACTTCTGTGCACACTGGGCAGAGGCTGCAGCAAGACAGCATTGGATGAAACAAGAACTTTCTAGCAGTTGGAGCGGCACATGGGCTCTCTGAGGAGGAAGTGAGTTTGCGGTCCCTGGGACTGTGTCCTCAGATAACCGCTCCAGGGTGCCGTGCAGGAACATCAGAGCCACAGTCAGATGGTGCTGCATGTGCCGAGGGTGAGTGGTCAATGTAGATAACACAGGCGCACTGAACGAGAGATGGACTGCGGATAAGCATGGGTACGGTGGGAGGCTATGTTAGCATCTGTGGCCCCACCTTGGCTGTACATATGTGGTGTGTTCTTCTCACTTATTTGGCGGGGCAGGGGTAGGAGAAGTGTCATCTGCATGTGTGTTAATAAAGCCCTGGGATGGAGACGTTATCTTAGGAAACTTTGCCAAGAAGGCTAGAAGATTTTGATTCTCACCTTTGCCATCTGGCAGGTGGCTCGAGGGGTGGATGGTAAGATCTCCGAGGGGACACATTGCTTCAGTCTCAGTGTAATTTGGGGCAGGCTGCCCGGTCAATGATTCGGGCAATGAGACGTGCTGGAGAGTGAGAGACCACGGATGCCTCGCACAGGCATAAGCTGCAAAGCAGAGGGGGCAATTCCAAGGTCTAGAACTAGCACAGAGGCCACCCAGGCAGGAGAAACACCCCCTGGAAAAATAAGATTAGTCTGCTCAAGGCATGAGTGTGAGTGTGAGTGTGCATGTGTGGGAGTGTGTGGGGGAGTGTGTGGACGGGGGTTGTATTGGCAGCTGCCTCTGCTTATAGTGATGGTTATGGGGGAAATGTAAATAGAACTGGGGTGCTTCAAATAAAGTAGAAAAAGGCTGAGGGGAGTAGAGGATTGCGCAGTGGCAGCGTGCCTTCCTCCTCTATCAGTTGTGCAGCTCACATCCAAGAAAGATCCAGCCCAGCTGTCTTGGAAGGACATCCACTGTCTGCCTGTTGTCTGGCCTGTTGCCCACGCAGCTTTGACTGGGGAGGGGGTGCTGGCGAAAGGGGCTTTGCTCAAACAGGCTGATTCACTGTTTCCACTGGGTCCAATGCCGTCTTGGTGGGCAGATCACACGCCAGCCTCATAAACTCACTCTCTGCTTGTCTGTGTGACGTTTATAGCCCCATGGGGAGCTGGCTTTTTAATGAGCCTAATTTGAGACTATAAGTAGGAGTTTGTAAAACAAACAGCGAGGGAGTCCGGCCAAAGCTCAGGGTTGCTCTTAAGCCCACAGGGTCACATAGAGCTCTGCAGACAGACTGAGACCGCCAAGCCCAGAGCAGCGGAATGAAGGTGCTCTCCAAGGAAAAGCCCCCCGTCTGGGGAGGCTTGCTGCAGGCTCCATCTTTGCCCCAGAAAACCGTGGAGACTTAGTGAGACACCTTCCCATTTGGGTTGTGTAGGAAGCCCTGGAGGGCCCTGGCTTTCCCGTGGCGGGAAAGGCCTTCTTTGGGACTGGGCCTGCGTCCAGGGCCAGATGTCAGGGGATCAGAAGGCACGAGTGTCCCCTGGCTGCATGACAATCCTACAGCCAGCCCTGTGAGACCTGTAGGAGTGAGACTCTGTAATCCAAAGACACCTATGAGGAAATCCCCACATGTTCCTGTAGCTCAAAACCTGTTTTGGCGACACCTAGTTTTCAAATTAAGAATGAGAGGGAGGGTACTGATGTCTCTTACAGGGCCCTGTTAAGCTCCCCTCCCTTGAAACAGGTCACAGGTGGAAGAGGAGGTTCCTCACCTCTCACATGGATGCTTAGGGCTCACTTTGAGGCCTAGGGAACAAACA
The DNA here is from genome assembly GCF_014824575.4 of Sturnira hondurensis. NCBI lineage: Eukaryota > Metazoa > Chordata > Mammalia > Chiroptera > Phyllostomidae > Sturnira > Sturnira hondurensis. The sequence goes on along the minus strand of NW_028075269.1, from coordinate 11,133,434 downwards.
GGACTCTCTTCTGTGCTAGAGCTTTGGGGTTTGATGTGACTCAGAGGCCAAGGCCCACTGTGGAGTCGTATTAGAAAGGTCCCTCCTGACTCACCCAAAATAGCAGCAGTAGGTCCTGGGAGCGTCCAGAATGGTACGTGCTGCAGCCTTTGGAAGTGAGGATGGGAAACACTATTTCGGGCCACGGAAAGGCATCCGTGAAATAGCACTATGTGAGAAAGGTCATGAAATTGTGTGAAGGAGTTCCTTATCTAAAATTAAAAGCAGAGATGCACACTCCAAAGCACAGGTGAGGAAAGTCTTGTCAAAATGGAGGTGCAGGTAGACGTGCTTCGCCTCCTCACACAACCACAGGGAGAATTACAACTAAGCCTCAAAACAAATAACACCCAGAACTGTCAGAAAATCAAACTGTATGGAAGTCCGACAACCAAGGATTTAAAGAAGCCACATTCATCCGGACCGGTAGGAGGCGCAGAGATGCAGACAGGGGTGGAGAACGAGGAGATGTGGTGTGGCGTGGAGAGGTGGAGGGGGCGGTGGGACGGGCATGGGCAATTCCGTATGCATGTGCGGTGGATATAAACCAGGAGGGACACCTTGAGAGCTAGTGATCCCAGCCCCCGGCCAGACTGTACAGTCCAGGGTTCTGGTGCCAGGAAGATAAATCCTCATAACCTCTGGTTGTAAAAACCAGTGAGGGTTAGGGTGGTGGAAGAAACTGCCAGGTTTTCAGGAGACTCCACTTAAATGTCCCAAACAGTCTTAGAACATGTGCAAACCAACCCAGTCTGCGATTTAGCACCAGGGCAGTAGCTGGAAGGGCTCCAGTCGTATACAGGAAGAGGGTGAAGTGACCGGAAATGGGGTGAGTGCCGGGCAAAGCTTCAAAAGTCAGGCAGTGGGACTGTTCCTTCTCCAAGGAACCACAAAACAGCGAAGCAGGTTGCCGCACCCTGCCGATTACCTAAGGCTCTGCCTCACATAATCTGCAGGTGCCTTTTCTACAATAGGCCATGCTACTAACACAGGGAGTCAAAGCAGCTCTACCTAATACACAGAAATAAACATAGGGAGGCTGCCAAATTGAGGAGACAAAGAAATATGGCCCAAATGAAAGAACAGAGCAAAGCCCCAGGAAAAGAACTAAACAAAATGGAGATAACTAGCTTATCAGATGCAGAGTTCAGAACACTGGCGATCAGGATGCTAAAGGAACTCATTGAGTATGGCAACAACATAAAGGAAGAAATGAAGGTTACACTAAGTGAGATAAAGAAAAACCTATAGGAAACCAACAGTAAAGGGAAGGAAGATGGGTTTCAAATCAATAGTTTGGAGCATAAGGAAGAAATAATCATTCAACCAGGAGAGCAAGAAGAAACAAGAATTCAAAAAAAAACAAGAATAGTATAAGAAGACTCTGGGACATCTCCAAATGTGCCAACATTTGAATCACAGGGGTACCAAAAGAAGAAGAGGAAGAGCAAGAAATTAAAAACTTATTTGAAAAAATAAGGAAAGAAAACTTCTCTGATTTGGCAAAGGAAATAGAAGCACCAAACAAAGCAGCAAGAGAAGAGCAGAGTCACCTTCAGGGGAGTTCCCATAAGACCATCAGCTGATTTCTCAAAAGGAACCTTGCAGGCAGGAAGGGGCTGGCAAGAAGTATTCAAAGTCATGAAAAGCAAGGACCTACAACCTAAATTACTCTCTATCTAGCAAAGCTATCATTTAGTATTGAAGGGCAGATAAAGTGCTTCCCACACAAGGAAAAGGAAGAGGAGTTCATCATCACCAAACCATTATCACATGAAATGTAAAAGGAATTTATTTAAGAAAAAGAAGAAGTTTAAAACTGTAAACATTAAAATGGCAACAAATTCACAACTATCAACAAGTGAATCAAAAAAAAAACAAACTAAGCAAACAACCAGAACAGGAACATAATCATACATATGGAGATCATTTGGAGGGTTATCAGCTGGGAGGGGGAAGGGGAGAATGGGGGAAAAGGTGCAGGAATTAAGTGGAATTGGTCAGTACAAAATAGACAGGGAGGGGGGTGTTAAGAATAGTATAAGAAATGAAGGAGCCAAAGAACTCGTATACACGACCCAAGGACATGAACTAAAGGGGGGATTTCTGGAGGGAAGGGGAGTACCAGGCAGAGGAGAGCAAAGGGGGAAAATTGGGAAAACTGTAATAGCATAAATAGCATCAGTAAAAAATATAGACATTTTTTAAAAGCGCAGGTACATATTCAAAAGAGTCTGAAATGATATAAAACTATAATGCCAATGGTGATTATTTCAGGCTGGTAAAACTATAGCGCTTTTTCTTTTCCTCTCTTTACCAATCTGAATTTGTAAAATTCAGATTGTGAGTGGAGTCCACAGACATTCATTCCAGCTGAATGGTCTGCCTGGAAGACTCCCCCAGCACACGAGTCCCAGCCCCACATCTGAGCCAAATGCAGGCTGGCGTCGCTGTTGCCATCCCAAGCCTTCGAGGAACTTGGCATCGTGGGCCAGAGCCACTGTGCTCTCTGCAGAGCCTGCGGGGCGTTTCCAAGACAGGCCAGCACGGACAGTGGGCTCTGAGCAGACATTTCAACCGGCTTGCAGACCTGGGGGCCCTGGGAGTGGGGAGACTGCTCAGTTGTTGGAACCTTTGTGTGATTTCATTGAACAAAGGATTCTGCGGCTTAAAATTTTTTTTGAAAACTAAGAAATCAACTTGAAAACTCACTTCATCTGCAAGTCACAGAAAACCTGACCATTCCAGTCTGAATGGCATTCCTCTAGAAGTCCTGTGTTAAAGTCCTAACTCTCCAGTATCTCAGAATGTGGCTGTATTTGGAAATAGAGCCTTTCTTTGAAGAGGTGATTACGGTAAAATGAGGTTCTTAGGGTGGGGCCTCAGCCAGTGTGACCAATGTCCTCATAAGAGGACAGTTAGGTCCTCAGAAGAGACAGCTAGGACAGACACATACAGAGGGAAGACCACGTGAGGACCTGGGGAGAACATGGGCCTCTATAAGCCAAGGAGAAAAACCTCAGAAGAAACCAGCCTTCCCAACACCTAATCTCGGACTTTTGGCCTCCAGAATTATGAGAAAATAAACATCTGTTGTTTAGACCACAGTCTGTGGAACCCTCCAGGAGGTTGTTTTTGTCCTGCAACAAGAAATTCAGGGACTGGCATTTCCTGGTTTTATTTAGCTGCTCAGTGAGACTGTCAGAGACCCAGGCGCCTGCTTTCTGCTCTGCCATCCTTAGCATGTTGCCTGTGCTCTGGCTCTTGTCCCTTCACACAGGTCCACCCACCCCTCCACTGCTGCATCCCGGGAGCGGTGCTCCCACTTTTGCAGCAGTTGGTCTGCCTCATGGTTGTACAGTGGCTGCTGCTGCACCTTCTCCGGGGTGTGTGTCACATCTGAGGTAGTAAGAAGAGCAAAGGCCCTGCCAGCCAGACAGCCTATCCCCTCAGGTCAGGAAAAGCAGCATTTTCCAGAACTGCTGAGGTCTTGAATTTTTATCTCGTTGTCCAAAACCATGTTGCATAGTTGTGAGGGAGCCTGGGGAAGGTGTCCCCCGGGGTTCATATTACATAACCATTCCAGACAGAACTGGAGTTGCTACCAGGAAGGAGAAGAATGGCACTGGATAGGTCACGAAGCACGTCAGCACAATTTCAAGCCTCCACGGACGTCTCATGCATCTTAGCAGGGAAAGACCATGGTGTCCTTCAAGATCCCAGGAGTGCCCTGACCAGGGTGGCTCAGTTGGTTGAGCATCATTCTGCAAAGCAAAAGGCCACCAGTTTGATTCCCAGTCAGAGCACATGCCTCTGTTGCAGGTTTGGTCCCCAGTCCGGGTGCTAGAGGCAACCCACAGTTGTCTCCTTTCCTCTCTTTCTCCCTCCCTTCCCCTGTCTCTGTGAGGAAAAAAAAAACAGAACAAAACAAAAACAAGCTTTGGAATGTCCCCTTCCTGGGAATGCGCATACTGCAGGCACCTCCTTTTGATGAATGAGCTGCCTTTCCCCCACTTCAGCTCCCTCCGGTTCTGGGATGTCACTCATCCGTGAGATGACCAGGGATTGCTGGCATCTCATAAAGTTTGCAAGGTCCCACTGGGGTTCTCGGAGTAAGTGGGGGCTTTCTGAAACATCCTGTTATTTTTCCTCCCTTGCGGACTAAAGCCTTCTCTTCAGACTCCTTCTGAGCTTCTAGTACCTTCTGCAGACTCCTCTCCTAGCATTTGTCGTGGTGCATTTTAACTCTTTGTCTGCGTGTTTTTCCTCCCCTCTGGAGGAGGCTCCTCCTGGGTCTTACCTCTGTATTCCTAGCGCCATGCTCAGTGTCATTAATGAGCATGTGACAAGCCCTTGGTTATGTGAATGAATGATGGGAATTGCAGTGTGGAAATTCCCCTAGCCTACTCAGAGACGTATCCTAAATTTGAAGGCATCAGCCAACCGTACCCCAGGGCCTTAGAGGGTACATTCTCTGAGTCTAGGGTTTGTTAACCGCTTGCAAGTGACCCTTTCTGTAAGGGCGGGGGTGGGGGGTGGGTATGTGTGTACTCTCTATGTGAGTTACGAACGGAGTGATAGTACCTCTGGGCCCTGGTGTCACCAACACACCTACTGGGTGTCATTGTTCTGGCCCAGATTTCAAGGCACGTGTTAGGCAGATTCTCCCACTCTCTGTGAGTTACTTTTTCGGGCCTGATGGATTGAAATCTGCTAACTGCCTAAAGCTGATCCGAGAACACCACCAGTTTTAAAGGTAGTCATATCTGGTTTTCAGCCCTGGCTGGTGTAGCTCAGTGGATTGAGAGCGGGCTGTGAACCAAAGGGTCACAGTTCGATTTCCAGTCAGGGCACATGCCTGGGCTATGGGTCCAGTCCCCAGTGGGGGCCATGTGAGAAGCAACCACACATTGATGTTTCTCTTCCTCTCTTTCTTTTTCTCTTTCCCGCTCTCTAAAATAAAAATAAAATAAAATAAAGAAATATTTTTTTTTAAATCTGATTTTCACTTCTTTGGGCTTAAAAAGGATCTCTTAATGAATTTTAGTTACAAAATGTATATAACCTGCTACTTCTATCTTTGATATTTAAGTGCTTAGTGCAAGAGCTAAAGGGCTATTGAAATGAGAGCCCACACAGCAGCCGGGAAGGGTTTGGGTGCTACCCTCCCATCCCTTTCCCACCTGCTGCCTGATTTGTCTTTCCCACCTGCTGCCTGATTTGTCTGTCTCAATGTCCCCATGACCCAATTTATCTGTCTCAATGTCCCCATGACCCAGTCTCTCAACTGCTTGAATCCCTTCAGTGGGGCCTTGTTGCCCTCAGAACAGAGTCCCAGCCCCTTAGACCCTGTGACTGGTACTGTCCACCCTGGTCCCTCCCCAGAGAGCCTGTCACGCCACACCCATCACTCAGAGCTTCTCCTCTCAGACCCTGAAAGGGACACTGGGTTAGCGCAGCTGCGGGCAGGCACTGCCCTGAGGCCAAATCCCACTGCCACCTGTGTCTGCATGGCCCTCAGGCTAAGAATGAGTTTTACATTTTTAAATGGTTGGGGGGAAATTTTAAAGACTGTTTCTTGACACAGGAAGATGATATAAAACGCAAATCCACATCCTTTGTTTTGTACATGGAACCCAGCCATGCCCATTGTTTACGTGTGGTCTCTGCCTGAACCAGCCTGAGTACTTGTGACAAGGACCTCACAGCCCCCAAAAATAAAATATTACAGAAACAGTTTTCTGGATCCTAGATTAGTACTGGCTCTGAGGGTGAGCGGGGAGAGGGCAGTGATGTCCATTAGCCAGCTCCCAGGCTGCCCCCAGAACCTATAGTCTAAGTACAAATATGTCCTTACTCTGCAAACACAGCATCATGACAAGCACCCTAAGGCCTCCCCCTCCACCTTCGCTGCCCTGGGGCCTTCCTATACACACTTCTCTTCTGCCTAGAAGACCCACTGAACCCCTTGACCAGACTGACAACTACTCATTGTCAGCTGAGTTGTTCCTCCCTTCAGGAAGCCTTCCTTGACCACTAAGCCTAGATACTCTGGCTTAAAGAACCTACCCCCTGGATTCCTTGTGCCAACTCTATCGTGGCTGTTTCCACACAGTGTTGAATTGGCTGGCATACTGTCTGCCCTCCTTCACCGGACTGCAGATGTCAAGAAAGTGGGACTTTGTCTTGGTCATTTTTATATCCCCAGAGCATAGCCACTGCGGGCACATTGTTCAGCCACCCAAATAAGCAGCTGCTGAATAAATGAGTGAATGAATTACTGCAGAATAAATGACCCATCTGTGGGGAGTAAAGCACGATTCTTCAAAAGCATAGATCACAGTGGACTTCAGGAAAATAATAGGACAGATTGGCCTTGGGTCCATCCCTCCCTGCGAATGTTGATGAGTACCATACTTTTATGTAAGGTATTAGGTGGCTTTATCCCACAGGCATTGGCCCTGGGACTCAGCAAGGCCATTAATAAGAATATTTCCATTTACTGTATGCTTTCTATGTGTCAGTCATTTTGCTAAAGGCTTACTTTCTAAATGTTTTTAATCCTCAGTCCTGTAAATCAGAAGCTATTATTAGACACATATGCACAGATGTGCAAATTGAGGCACAGAGAGATTAAGAAACTAGTCCAGACTCTCACAACTAGCAAGAGGCAAAGCTGAGTTTTGAATCCTCATCTCTCTGACTCATGCCAGTAATTTACCTGGAGAGCCTAGCAGTCAGAGCCCTCTGAAATGGAAACCTGAGCTGTCTGGAGAGGTTATGTTTGTTAGAAGGAGCCCAGCACTGTCCATTTCTGACTAGTGCATTCATGTTCTATTAATAAATAGCATCAGCCATCTGTCCCGGACCTTGCAACATTTGCATCTTTAAAAAAAAAAAGAACCCAAGGAGTTTTTTGTGTTTATTGTGGGTGCTTGGGCTCCTTGATCCCTCGCCTCCCCCCAGGCTCGGTCCACCCACCACGACACAATTTTCCCTGACGGAGCACTGCTCCCCAACCCAGGATGCAGCTCCAGAATCACTCCCAGCTTGGACTTTGCTTCTTCTCCCATCCCTGGGCCCACTGTACGTCCACCCCAGCATTGACTGCAGCAAGGCGCCTTTTCCACGAGTGTTGATTCCAGCTTGTGCTTGCGAATTTTCCCCAGCTCTTCCTGTTCTCGGATCCCAGCACGTTGCAGCCTGCACTGGCCCCTGCAAAGGTTGGTGGTCTGGGCCGCGGCAGGGCTGTGTCTGGCTCAGCACAGTGGGTCCCCAGCTGGGCCCAGCGTCAGCAAGATGCCACAGGGAGTCCCACTGCTGATGCAGCCCCTGAGTCACCCCCACCTGACCAGGTGAAGGGGGTAGCCCTCCGAAGGGCCGATCCTTGGAATGAAGCCTGCAGACAAAACCTCACCTGCTAGTTAGCAATACAGAACGCTTTCTGGCTGAGTTTCTTCCAAAACAATTACCCTTTACCCTTTTCTTATTTTTTTAGTAATATTTCTATAAAACAATCAGATTTTCCTTATTTACTTTTTGCCTCCATGAGCTCACAATGGTTGCAACAATGCTTTTATTTTTATTGAAATACATTTTTCATTTTTATCGAGACATAGTTGACATATAGCACTGTGGAAGTTTAAGATATACAGCATAAGAACTTGACTTGCATAAATCACTATTTAATCAGTAGAAAACAACATAAGAATGAAAGGAAAACTACCACTTAAAACCCTCCCATGCAGAAATAACTATCTTTTATGATTGATGACCTTCATCCTGGGCTCTTTGCAAGTAACTGGAAAATAGTATCCTTTTAAACATTCACTTCCTTTTTTATGTAAAACTCTAATTTCTGGTAACTAATTTTCTGCCATATTTGGAATCCTGGGCATTCCTTTGCTCCAAAGAAACGTTCGGTTACCCTCCTCTTCCTCTAAATACATCAACCCCATCCCCCCATTTTCTTTACATAATCACTTTCACTGCACCAGTAAGTCACAGTCATTTACAAAGGTTAGAAAGTGTGGTGGGTGAAACCATCACCGTAATGCTAGTGTAGAGAGAACCACTCTCGCTGTGCACACCAGTTGGGGAAAAGCTCGACATTGTGGGGTGATGACTTGGCCCACCCATCTCCATCCTCATGTCCCCTGCCTACTGTGTGTGTATTTTGAATGTGCCGCCTTTATACCCGAGTGGCTAAGGGTCGCCTGTGCCTCACAGGAATCAGTGTGCTCACCCACCGTGGATCAAGGATGACATTTGACAAAAGGCGTGGTCATGTGGTGAGTTATTCTTTTCATAAGAGGCGGCCGTTCGTTCCAAGACTCACACTTCCTGGGTCACTTGAGTTCTCAGCGTGTTACATCACAGCTTTGGAGGGAGGCCACCCAGAATCTCTTAAAAAGTATTCTAAACACCATGGGGACCTTTTTCCGCAGGAAAACACTCAGGAGCTGACACTCGTGTTTTCTGCGCCACGGTGCTTGACGTCGTGACTGTTGCCGGTTTTCCCAGAGTTCACCAATAGGTTTAATTTCCTGAAATCGATCTGCTCGATTACTCTGGCTTCATTTTACTCTTGCAAAGAGAAGAAATGGCAATGAACAGACTGTGTTTTGTTAGGTTATTTTCCTCAAGAAAAACATTCAGCAGCAGTCTGTGATCTCTACTAATTTGTTCTTTTCCGGGCACCCCAATATTTATGCCCAGGGTCTGTGACAGACTGATGTGTACCTTAACTGAACAAATCAGCAAAATGCCAGTGAGCCAGCATTTGTAGTGGGGACTCTGGCGTCACCCCCACTGCTTTGTTGGGCTCTTACAGTTTTACGGGGTCCCCATCCCCTTTCTAAATCCTCACCCTGCTTGGAGCCCCTTGAGAATTGGGTAAGCCAGCTGTAAGGTCACAGGTCAGAGGGCTACTGCCAGCTGGGAGGCAGCCCCTGGACCGGCTCCCCGGGCAGGTCCACCAGCAGTGGGCCCAAGACTGTGCAGGATTCAAAGGGAGATGAATTCCAGCCCGGGATACCCAGTGAGGTTTGCTTTTTACCATCTTTTGAAAGAGAATGGGGATGCTGGCAATGAGCATGCTGCCTTTGATCTCACCCTGGCTTCTCTAGCCCCGGGCTCCCTGGGCAGTCATGAATGTGCATTATTATTTTACTGTTTAATGGTGAGCTCCAGGCCCCTGGGAATGACTTAGCTGGAAGACCGCCTTTGGCTCGTGGTGTTCTGATAACTTAACCAGGGTGAGGTGTTAATCAGAGCGTGATTATGTTTGCTTTTAATTTCCTGACCTTAAAGGAGGAGAAAGTGTGATGCTAATCCAACCGGTGAGGGGGAAGGAGCGTTCTGTCCTTGGGCTCAAATGAGGGGAGCCTGGGTGAAGGGCAGTGTGGTGTGGCTGTTCCCGTGTGGACTCCAGTGTGGGACAGGCAGGCTGGGTCCGGATCCCACCCTGGGCCTTGCTAGCTCTGTGCCCTTCCCTCATCTAAACCTCAGGGTCCCTCATTGGTAAACAGAGCTGGTAACAGGAGTAGCTCCTAGCTAATAGAAATAAGGCCACTGGTAGGGTCTTCGTGGGGGACCAGATGCTCGTTTCCCCCGTTCCTGGCATACAGTACCATTCAGTATGTGCTAGCTCCCTCCATGCATTTCTTGCCCACAGTTAAAACCTGCTTTCCAAACTCTGTTTAGAACCCCTCCTCCCGCCGCTCTTCTCTCTCCCCGCCTCCCAACATTCGCTCCTCACTTGAACTCTTGGGCTTCACAAAGCAGTGGTCCCATCTTGGATTATTCTTTTTAAAAAAATAATTCATGTGTTGGTTGATTTTTAGAGACGGAGGAAGAGGGGGGAGCAGAGACAGAGGGAGAGATTTGTTGTTCACTTATTGACGCAATCATTGGTTGCTTCTTGTATGTGCTCAGACTGGGGATCAAACCCGCAACCTTGGTGTATCAGGATGATGCTGTAACCAACCGAGCTACCCAGCCAAGGCCATCTTCATCTTTGAGTCTGGATGAATCATTTTTACACGGATGGTTGAAAACTCACCAGTCAGGCATATTTCATTCCACTTCCAGGCTTTTCTTCTTAACCTCCCCACCCCACCCCAATCTCTTTGGACTGTCAATTCCAGAAGAAACGCCATTTGGGGCAGTTGTTTTGGAATCCACCGCCCTTATGCTTCATTTGGGTCTCTCTGAAAATATTCATACTTTACGTTGTCTGTGCTTTGTTTCTGTACGACTAACGTAACAGCTGAGCATTAATCGTGCTATATATAAAACTCCAGATCGAAAAGCGGAAACACTCTTTTTAGAAAAAACTAAAAGGGTGGAATTGTGTGGGCTACTTGGAAACCATTCAGTGGGGCAATTCAGTTTTTATTTTCAGAAGCTTGTGGACTGGGCCCCACCCAGGCTTCCAGCTCCGAAGAAAACTGGCAGAAGGCGCCCCACCAAGTGTCCTCGCCAGCAACAGAAGCAGAGTCCTCTGCATCCCAGTTTTCACTTTAAAGACACAGGCAACGGGCAGTGGCCTTTGATGTCTTCCCCGAGCCAGGCGGCCAGGGGGTCTAGTGGGGATTGTGGGGGGGGGGGCAGGGGCAAGAGAGGGTGCTGCCCATGTACCTCACACAGGTGTCCGGGCCCGCTGGAACGAATATTTACAACTCTGGGGATAGTGCTGGTAATGGCTTGTCGCGTTGAGGGGACAGGCACCTTACAGTCTCGACGGCTTTCAATGGCTGGTCAGAGAAGTCGAACTATACATTTATCCAGCTTTCAAAAAAAGGATATTTTCTTTACATTTAAATGTACATTCTGTGTGTGTGAGGGGGGTGTTATTATAGCTGGGGGGGAAATTAAACCATAGACAATGGTAATAACAAGACCTGTCCGTTCCCACTGCTGACTTCCGAAGTCACATGGCAGAGTGAAGTCAGGCAGGATGCAGGCTTTGAGGGCTGTGCTTTAGAACCAGAGCACACAGCGGAGCCAGCTGGCAAGGGGGATCCCCAGGCCAGAGAAGACTTGAGAAGCCATCAGATCAACCCCCTTGTGTTACAGAGGAGAGAATGAAACAACGCCCATTGATAGGGCCCCTGGGCTAAGCCCTGCTTCTGAAAAACCTCTGCACTCAGAGTCCAGTTTGTCAGCCCGGTGCGCAGTCCATCTGCTTCTGGCCTGGTGCTGGCTTCTCTGAGCCAGCACCTCTGCAAGGAATTCAACCCAGGTTGAATTCCTGCTTGGCAACCACCAGCAGGAAGGCGGGGTTCCCAGCCTTCCACTCACAGTGGGTCCCCATCTGACTCGATGGCGCCCTCTCTGGGCACTGGTGGAGAACCACCTGGGAAGGAAACGTTCTCTTCCAAACCCAGAGCTGGAGCATAGCCAAGTGACACCTGGAAAACAGCTTGGAGAAATGCGATCAGGTGTGCACAGGCTTCTTACCTGGCCTGATCACCTGGGAGGTGCCGGGGACTTCCCCTTTTATGGGCAGAACTGTTTTTGTTTCTAAATTTCAGAGGAAGAATTAAGAATGGCATCTATTCTTAACTGTGCAAAGCAGTGTACACTTGTTCCTCAGGGGAATGGGGAAGTCCTGGAGGAGTCCAAAGCTCCAGAGGCAGGTGACCAGAGTAGAGGATGGCAGGGTTCTGGTAGGACTGGAGGCAGGACACCAGTGAGGGGGCTGCTGCAGTAACCAGTGAGTGGGGACTGTGGCCTGAACCGGGTCACGAGGCACGACAGTGACAGATCTGGGGGACTCTCAGAGAATAAAAGGAGCAAAACTTGGCTGATTGGACGTGCAGGAGGAGGGAAGGCATTGATAAGTTTGGCTCCCAGGTCTGCTGTTGGGCGACGGGGTGGACGTGGCACTGTCCTCAGAGAGGTCAGAGCTCTGGGGAATGAGATAGCAAGTTCCCAGATTCGGGGGCTGGGCAACCAGGCTGCGAAAAATGGAGTGACGGGAGATTATGGTTCTGGGCGTACACTGAGACCTGTGGGGGCCTCCCGGGCCATCAGAGCACGTCGGCACGGCAAGGGTTTCAACAGAAGGGCCGGTGTTGTAGGAGGAGGCGAAGAGCAGCGCGCCGCACGCTCGCCGCTTCGCACTCAGGAGCTCATTCCACGGCAGTGTCTGAGTGGTGGGCGCAGGTGCCTCTGGGACTTCCACAGAGCTCGCGGGGGCTGGTTTGGGGCGTCCTTTTTAACTCACAAAGGGACCAAGGGAAACATTCCAGCATGCTTTCTTTTCCATCATGACTAAAATAAGCAATTTTTCCTAAGGATTTTACGAAATAGAAAAAAATGCCTTTTTTTTTCTTTCCCCCCCCCCCCCCCCCGGAATCTCTTTTTACAGGGTGACCTTGCCCTCGGTCCATATCATAGGCTGGGAAGTTGTACAGGACAAAGAAGGCCTCAAGGTGTTGAGAGAATTTAAAGCAAATATTTTCCATCTCCAGTGAGAACTTCTGAGAAATAGGCTTATGTGGGAGAGAGAAGAATTTTGATTGGCAGAGAAAATGCTTTCTTCAGGGGCAGATTTGGAAGACAGGCTGTGGAAAGACTGGAGGGGGTAGGAAGGCCCAGCCTTCCCTCTGCAGGGGTTCAGGGCAGACCTCCACGGATCTCGGCAGGAGGTGCCTGGGGACCCACTGAAAGGAAAGTCATATTTCTGGGTCTTTGAATGTCCCCCCCATCCAACCACAGGTCCTCAAGGAATCCCTCTTCTTGCAAATGTCCCAGTGTAGTTTAAGAAAAGGACGGGATGGCCAAAGTTAGAATGTCATTTTATTTTCTGCCCCTCAGTGACTGAGAACTATCATGTGACTCTTGGGAGCCTTGGAGTTCTCATCTGTAAGATGGGTATGAATGGGCACCCCACAAACAGCCTCAGCAATAGCATCACTGATGATGTGGCTGTTAATCCCTACCTCTCTCACTGGAAGAATAAATCTCTCCATGTAAAAAGCCTGTTAAAGGTAAAAGGTACCATGCAAGAGCTGCGCTGCTATCAAACACTGTTGTCAATAATAGTTTCGTGATTACCTTTGCCACAGAATTAAGGGAAAGTCGCTTTGGGTGGGTGACGACTGGTAATGTGGGAACCATTATTAATGGAGCTGCCAGCTCCCGTTACTGGATCCATTGACATAATATTTCTCCCTGGGAATCCTTTGACAAATCGGCTGAATTTCCTATGGCCTTGCCCCCTAAGCACTGTAAATTTGATCCACATGTCCCCCGTGTTGTTTCTGTAGATTAATAACGAAGAGAAGAGGAGCCAGGCCCACAGTGGGACCCAGAGCTGTGTAGAAACTCTCCCAAGAGTTTAGGCCGTCTGTGGATTTTAGCTTGTAGTGTGTGAGCATGTAATGTTCTCTCTTGTTTTGCTGTTTTTGATGTGCCCGACTTTTCCCAATGGGTATTCAGCTGTCGGGGAGGGTTTGTGCTTTGGGGAATAGGGCAGGGGAACCCAGTGACGCCCTCTTCCTCCTCTCACTTAAAACAGCTTTGAGGAAGTGCTTTGATGCGGTGCTTTGCCAAATCAGTGAGCGGGTTGTGATGGGAGGGGCCGCTGCCATCAAAGAGGGCAAAGGAGAATTAGGAGGGGGTGCGGGTGGCAGGCCTCAGCTACACCAAGGCAGTGCCCAGATGCAGTGAGGCAGCAGGAAGGGCAGGGAGCCTGGGTCAAGGGGAGGGCAGGCTAGGAGGGCAGGGCTGACCACTGGCTGAACCTACAGAGTGGTCAGGACCTGGGCAGGAGGAGGGCTGCCGCATGCGTTTGCCCCCAGAAGGAGAAAGACTCCGGGACTTCTGTGGCTGAAATAGGCAGTAATACTGCAGCTGTGCTATCACATGCATAAGCCATCGAATCCGGAGAGCCATGGGTGAGCCTGCTGGTCGTCCCTCGGACCTGGGCTTTCCAAGGGTTAAGTGTGCACCGTCTAGAATCCGTCAGACCCAGGTTCGAACCGTAGCTCTGCTACTTAGTTCACAAGTTATTCAGGCCTCCCAGTATCACAAATGAAGATAGCAGTGCCTACCTGGTTGGAAGAAAAATGAGATCATGTAAACAAAGTCCACATTCCCAGGGCAGAGTAAAAATAATAGCCACCCCTCCCCACAGGGCACCTACTTGCTCGGAGCCACACACTGGCCCCACGCATTGACATCCAGCACCTCAGTTCATCTTCTCGGCTGCACTACGAGCTGTGTGCTTTCCTTACCCCTAGTTAACACACAAGGAGTCGGAGGTGCAGAGAATGGAAGTAACTTTCCGAGAATCACACTGCTGGTTTAAGAGACAGAGCCCGAATCCTAAACCCAGATGTCCCGGCTCCAAGACACTGTTTGGACCGCTCTCCCACACAGCCTGTGCCTGTCGTCATCCTTGTGACATTTCCGTGTTTAGGACGGGGAATTCTCACCCGAGTCGGACCACATCCCAGGGGCCCCCCAATTATCTCAAGGAATTTTAAGCGATTTTTCTCAAAATGGACCGATCAAATTCCTGTGGGTGTTTTCCTGAAGGGGGAAAAAAGCTTGGGGTGGGTGGACAAAGGGGCTCTGATCAAAGAAACGGCAGTTACCCAAAGTTGGGAATCTCTGACCACATGCTCTTAAGAACCAACATGTAATTTTAAGCCAGTCTGATTCTGCTTTTCTGGTGCTTTCTAAGAAGCCACACAGCGAGTTGGAGAAATTTACAGGCTGTCACCCTCTGGGATCGATGCTGACAGCTCTGTTGCTCTGCCGCTGACGTGCTAATGAAAAACACTAATTGGACTTGGCCAATGGCTGAGACGTGCCCCCTTCTTGGAGGGGAGGAGGCAGCTTCTCTTTCTCTGGGGCTTGTCCCAGTCCCTCCATGGCTTGAAGGAGGAAAGGGGCCGCATAGGAAGAGAAGCCCGGAGGGGGGTGGATGCTGTCCTTTGGGCTGACAGGTGGAGGTGTCAGGTGGAGGATTACACCTGACACAGCTGTCCCCTGAGCTCCGTGAAGACAGAACCGGGTGTCTCTGTCACCTCATCACCCTACCCTGAGGGTAGGGTGACCCTCCATGTATTTGGCGAATGAAGGCACAAAGGAGGGAATGAATTCTTGTATGGCCCACGAGCCTCCGTAGGCCAGTTCCTGATGCAGCTCCACGGACGGACGGTCCCACTTGGCTTAAAGCCACGTGCACAAGTGGGTCACTCCTCGCCCTGAGCCCCGCAGCACTGTCCATGGTGAGGCGATGGCCATTCTCAAGTGGAGCCTTGGCATTTGCCCACACACCTTGCTCTACCGAGAGCTCTGCTTCCTTCCTGCGGTGACCTGTCTGCCCTGTCTCCCCACAGGCGTTCTCTCCCTCCCGGCATACTTCAGTCCCTACAACGGCGGGTCACTGGGCCAGGATGAGCGAGCCGACGCCTACGCTCAGCTGGAGCTCCGGACCCTGGAGCAGTCCCTCCTGGCCACCTGCGTGGGGAGCATCTCCGAGCTGAGTGAGTGTGGCATCCCGACTAGCGGGCTCTCGGGGTGGGGGGGGGGGGAGGGAGAGGTCGTCTTCCGGATTCCCACCTGCTCCACCTGCACACTTCTTGCCTTCCCCCAAAACCGAGCCTCCCAGGCGGGAGGCTGCAAACTGGCAGCCCACAGACCTGTGTGGTGTGGCCGGCATGTGGACTTCATCGCACACACGTCTGCATTCCTGGTTTCTCGTGAAAGATCAGATGATCTGCGGACACTGTGCCCACCTCCTGCTTGGCAGCCATGGGGCCGTGGAACAGCTAAGCGGACACACACACGTGTTCCCTGCACTGTCACCTACCTCGTTACCTGAGAGCTGGCCTGTTGCACTCATTTATTTTACTTGCCTTGCCACGAAAGTTGTGCATTTGCAGCCAGTCTCCTTTCTTGAAAGAAAGAACTCCTGAAACCCCAACATAGAAAGAGGAAAATAAAAACAGAGCCGCTCCGGCGGAAGGAGGGCGTCTCCCAGGACCGTAGGGCTCTGAGCAACACAGCTGGAGACGCCTCGGTCTAGGTCATTACCATTGGACAGCTGCTTCAAAAGAGTCCATTAGGAGGCCAGAGATCCCATGCACCTCCTGGTCTCTCCCTCGAATTACCCTGTTACCTGAGAAATCAGGCTGCACGTTCTTCCCCCTCAGTTCTCCCTCACTGTGTCATGAGACCACCCGCAGCGGGCAGCCCCCGGGATGGACACAGGTAGAGCTTCCCTCTGCTCCAGCTTTTCGAGTTGTTCATTTCCACGAGTCCTCTGGCCCCTGAACAGAAATGGCAAACCTTTCTTTTCTTTAGGATGCAGCTTTCCCCCTCCCTTCGTTCTTCCTCCCCTTCCAAGATGGGAAACAAAGGTGCCTGTTCAAGGTCACAGAGCAGATCAGTGTTGGAGCTGGGAGAGAAGGCCGGACTTCCGGCTCTCTGTCTCCCCGGGGGTTGCAGGATGGCCACCTGGGTCGCCTACCCCTTGAGGGACACTGGGAAGTGGGCTCAGTGTGTGGCTTGATCTCCAACCCTGACAAATGTCTCCTGGACAGAGGGGTGTGTTTGGGGCCAAGCACAGCCTGTGTTAGGAGAGCTCTCCTACTGAGAACAGTGAAGGGTGCCCTCAGTTGGAAAGCACCTTGTTTTTATTTTGCATTTTGAGCACTGAGTGCCTACTGTGTGCACGGCACCACGTGAAGCACCTCCCTCACATGACCTCATCTGTTGTTCAAACAACTCAGAGGTGTGTCCTGACGAGGAAACTGAGGCTTCGAGAGCAGAAGTGATTTCCCCAAGCCACACGGCAAGCAGAGTGTAGGCGGCCTGGCCTCCCAATGCGCTGGATGGGAGCAGAGCTTTTTCACCTGGGACACTGCAGGCTTCCTCGCCATGGCTCGCAGCCCTGCCACCAGCATTCAGGGCAGCGGATGTTGACGCTGGGCTCTGATCCTTTGTCTTTTCCTATGGTGGCCTCTGTGTCCCTTACAATCCACAGCCAGGTCAGGGGGAGCATTCAGAAACTTCCCTCTCGAGAAGGCTTGTCCTTCCCATTCAGCCCAGAGACAACGCCCCGTTGGTTCTACCAGATTTTAGTTTGTCCCTTTCACCACCTCCACAGCTACCAACTCAGCCCAAACCAGGGCCACTTAAAACACAACTTGATGATGTCACTTATCTGCTCGATATCCCCTCCATCCCCGCTATGGCCTCCCAGCTCCCTCAGTGAAATCCAGCATCCTCACCGTAGTCCAGGGTCAAATATATGATCTGGCTTGATCACCCCATGACTGTGCTCCAGCCATCCCGGCCTCCTGGCCAAGCACCTCCCACCCCAGGGCCTTTGCACTGGCTGGTCCCAGTGCCTGTGACCTTTCCCCCCAAATACTCAAGTATGTTGGTCTTCTACTTTCTTCAAGCCCCTGCCCAAATGAAACGTTATTAGTCAGGCCTTCCCTGAGCACTGTGTGTAAATGAGCACCTTGTCTCATCCCTTTCTCTCTTCTCGTGTGGCTGTAGTCTTTTTCAAAGCACTGATCACCAAGTGACATTTATCATATATTCACATGTAAATAGTTTGTCATCCCTGTCATCTGACTAGAGCTGTCAGCTTCAGGAGAATAGAGATTCTCTCTGTTAGGTCCCCTGTTGTCCTGGATCCCTGGTGATTAGGACAGTGGCCAGCTGCCATGGTTGCACATATGTATGTCTGTTAGGAGGAATGACTTCTCTACTGTCCAGTGCATGCCTTCCAGAACCCTCGTGGGGCTGGCCCACGTCCTGGCCCTGCTACTCCTCAGGGCAAGAGAAAGAAGCAGCCCTGTAGCATCTTTTCACTGGCAGCCAGAGAGGCTGTGTCTTGCACAAGCCGCCCCGGCTCCCGGGCTCCGAAACCAGGGTTTTTGCGCACCCACTGTGAAGGGAGGAGGCCAGGTGGAGGCAGATACTGCAGGTTCTTTCTCCAAGACTAAAGAACTTAATGAGGTTAGTGATACTTGGCACTGAGCCCCTTGTACCTAAAACTTTACCCTGGGTTTACCGTGTATTAACTCCCTGCACCTTGCCAAGACCAGCCTGCCAGGTAGGTCAAGAAGCTTCTTTCTTGCATCAGGTCCCGCTGTACAGGGAGCTTGGGCACTTGAATTATTCTCTGTCCCTCTCTCCCCAGGTGAGTGTAAATGGGAGGGAACAAGAAGTAAACAAAAGAAAACCCTTCTGTGTAAAGGCATTCGGATGGCGTAGGCCTCACGTGGAAGAAAGCGCTGGATGGGTTTGTTGCACACTCTGCTGGTTTTGTTTGACGGCACATAATGAGGGTTGGACAGAGCAGAGCGAAACCCAGAGCATCTCTGATCAAGGCTCTTGTGATTAACAAGCGGCGAGGACTTGTTTTTCATGCTTGTGGGTGTTTCTGGGCTTCAGACTGAGGTTTCACCCAGCGTAGGATCAAGTGATGCTCAAGAGCAAGAATTTTCCAGACGCAGCGCCGAGCACCCACCTGAGCTAACGCAAGAGCACAGCCCCGTCTGGGCCGCGGCTTCTCAAACTAGCCGAGGGCTGGGGATTCTATCCACCTGCCCCCCACACTCTGAGGCAGACTGAAACTTTAATAAAACACAATAAAAACAAGTGTCTAGAAAAGGGAAACAAAAGGCGTGTGAGATATGTAAAATGCAAGCCAGTTTTTTTTATTATTAGATTAGATAGACATTGCTGTGGGAGTTTTTTTAACCCCCGAAATTTCTAAAACTAATTTGTTATGAACCGATAACAGTCTGCAGACCTGTTGCTGTGGGCAAACCACACTTGAAGTACAAGTGGCGAAACAGCCCAGAGCAAGTGGCCCGGGACACAGGGTCCCCAGTTCAAGTCCTGGCTGGTTCACTTACTAGTCGTGCAGCTGGGACAAATCACTGACTTCTGTGAGCCTGCTTCCTCGTCTGTAACGTGGAAATGCCTCCCTCAAGGGGCGGTTGTAAAGACTGAATGAGATTTTGTCCATCCTTTCATGTCTATTGCGAAGTCTAGAAAATCCAAGGTGGCCGGGAGGAAAATCGCTCTGGGAGAACAGCCAAAGCGAGCGCGTTCTAGGGCCCTACAGGAGGGCTGCAGAGCAGTGTGAGTCTGCGATGCCGGATCGGGGGCTGCCCGGAGGCGTCTGCCTTTGAGAGAGACTGACGGCAGGCAGCCCGGAGCTTGGAGCCCGGAGTCCGGGGACCCCGTCTCCAGTTGCTGTCCTGCTGCCTCCATGGTTTTCCTGAACCTTCTGAGGGCCTCTCTGTTCCTGGCTCCCCATTAGGGAGCCCTGAGGAGGCACCCCTATTTCTTTCTGGAATTTTTGCTGGCATTCTGCCTGTGCTGTCCGAGGGCTCTCCACCAATGACAATAAGACAATCGTAAACGTCATTCATGATGATGACTTCTAGTTTGTCTGCCTTGGAAATGATATTTCAACAAGATTTCTCTTTGATGCGATCGCAGGCTCTTTGTCTTCTCCGCCCCTGGGTCCTGCGGTCCTGCCTACAGTGACGGCTTGTGGACCTGGAGGAGCAGGAGCCAGGTTTCAACTTACTGCAACCAACCAGCTGTGCCGAGGCGGGCAGGCTGGGGGGGCAGGAGTGGGGCTGATACCAGTTTCTGCCTGCGCCCAGGAGCCCGAGGGCAGGGCTGCGACTCTTGTCCTGGGAAATGCGAGGCAGCACCCAATCGCAGGCAGAGGTCCTGGAAGGAAGAGAACCACAGGAGGTGGCCCCTGGGACAGTAATAATAATAACAGAACAGCAATCATAATGGTGTTATGCTTAACCTTTATCAAGTACTTTCTCTGTGCCAAGCGTGATGTTGAGTGCTTCCCATTTATTATTTATTGGAACTCTCACGGTTTTTAGGTTAGATATGATTATTTCCAGTTTACAGATCCTGATCAGTAACTTGTGGAAGGCCCACGGGTTGGAAGGAGCAGGTGTGTCCGATCCTGTGATCTGTGCTCTTCCCCATTTAGCTGGTGATTCTCAGACCTGGCCTATTCAGCAGGGGACCTGTAACAAAGCACAGTTGTCCAGATCCTGTGTCAGACCAAGTAAATCAGAGTCTTGGAGTGGAAGCCAGGTGTCCGTAGCTCACTGCCCTCAACCCCCACGGCCCCGGGATTTGCCAGGAGGCGCCCAGACAGCTGGGCCACCGCTTCGGGGACGAGCATTCCAGGGGTGGAGCAGAGTGAAGACCTGTGGCCGGGAGCCTGGAGGCCTCTTTCCCCTCGGAGGTCTCCAGTTCCAGCTTTGTCATGGTCCCAACTTGGAAGCCAACCATCACCGCTGTGGCTGTCATGCGAGAACTGGGCAGCTAATGAGCTCACGTCAAGCCCCACCAGATGTTGTATTTTTAAAATGAAAGGAAGGCGGAAGGCTACTTCTTCATTCTCTAAATGTGTGCTGAGCACCTGTTGAGCGGCAGGCCCTGTGCAGGGTGCCAGGGACCCAGTGAAACAAGTGCCAGACTCACAGAAGCCACAGAATGAAAGTAAATGGGATAAAGGAATGAATTGGTTCTGCCGTACATCGAAGGACACTTTACTTGCCAAATTAAAATCTGCTCATTTCTTCTCCCTTGGGGTCGTCCATGTCCAGATGGGGGAGGCTGGCCCACAGGGGAGGCCCCCCAAGTTCCCAGGCCTCAGGAGGATGGACAGGCGCCACTTTGCCCGGCACAGAGGGGGCCCACAGGTGCTGGGGCTGTTTCCCCCATCCTTTCTCAGCATTGTGGCCTCACACAATGATGGGACGTTTCCTGCCCAGGCCAGGGGGACATTGAAAAGCCTTGACTCTGTCAGAAACACAGCACAGGATGTGGGGCCCTGAGGACCCCACAGGCTTCAGTAGCACGGACCACAGCCAAGGTCATGGCTCAGTTCATAGACTTTGGAGTCAAACAGGCCTGGATTCTAATGGAGACCCTACCATTTACCAGCCCCCTGACTGGGACTAGTTAACCTAAGCTGCGTGCACCGCAGCCTCCCTGTGACCAGGGAAATGTGGGGGGCCAGTATTTGTTTACTAGACAAGCCTCAGTTTCTTCGTCTGTAAAATGGGGGTGACGCCTAGCCCCCAGCATTTTAAGGTTCAGATTAGATCCTCATTCTGAGGAAGTAAACACCCAGCCCAGGGCACTCAGTGGATGGCGGTGGTGGTGGTTTTGCCGGGCGTGATGGGGTTTCAGGTAGCTTCTCCACCCAAGCAGCCAGGCCTTTGCACGGGGCAGCACAGGGAGCAGTGAGATACTGGAAGGAGAGCTGGGGAGAGGCCCGCGGGGGTGGTGGAGAGAGTGGGGTGTCGCAAAGGAAACCACCTTAGCCTACGTTCTGTAGGAGGTGGGCCTTCCCCGTGCTTCATTCAGCTATTAGGGTGAGTCTGGAAGTGAAAGGGAAACTAAGTGTCGGTTGTGTTCTGAGTGACAGTCTCCGCCTCCGCCTGCCGGCTCCGGGTAAACAGTAATTACGAAGGCGAGGCTTCACTAAGCTGTCTGGGAAGAACATGGCTGTGAACTCAGACTGTTTTCTGTTTTTCTCCCTCCCTCCTGCTCTCCCCTCCAGGTGACCTGGTTTCCCGAGCCATGCACCACATGCAGGGGCGCCACCCCCTGTGTCCCGGCTCCAGTCCTGCCCGTCAGGCCCGCCAGCCACCCCAGCCCATCACCTGGTCCCCCGACGCCCTCCACACGCTCTACTACTTCCTGCGCTGTCCACAGATGGAGTCCATGGAGAACCCCAACCTGGACCCCCCGAGAATGGCCCTGAACAATGAGCGGTAGGGATCTTGCTTGGGCTGCACGTCTGGTGGGGCAGGCGACCAGTGCGTGTTGACTGACTGACTGATGGACAGGGTGAGAAAAGTTCCCCGGTGCTGGCCTTCCTGCCTGGGAGGCGGCTGGGGATGCGGGTAAAGAAGGCCTGGTCCAGGAATGTGGTGGGATCGTTTTACCTGGGCTGAGGTAGCAGGGAGCCACGGAGGCTCAGGACGTGGGCTTCGGCCGCCGTCTCGGGTTTGCCAGCTCGAGCGCTCACTTCTTGGGCTCTCGAGAAATCAGTTGCCTCTTTCGTAAAATGAGATATTCACCCCCACCTGGAAGCGGGGTAGTGAGGAACAAGTGAGCTGATGCTCTGAGCAAAAGCACTTAGGCCAGTGCTAGCTGTCACCTGTTTTGACAACAATGATGTCACTGTCAGAGATCTCAGGCACAGTTTTGTCCCATCCACTCATTTTGCAGATGAGACACCATGGCCCTGGCTGGCTATTCGATCTCCAGTAGGCTCGTGGTCGAACAGCCCCAGGGTCCAGGCCTGCTGGCTCCCAGTCTAGCGCTTTCTCTACAGGCCTCCAGCCCTCCCCACCTGGGGCAGGGCCATCCAGAGCAGGTGTACACACAGGCTGTGCATTGCACGAGGGGCCTGGCAAGGGGCTGAGCAAAGTGCGCACTTGGGGCCGTGGCTGCCTTAGGGACAGCTGCCTTTTCTAACTGTTCTCTCAGAGAGCCACCCTTTACATTTTTTCCTGCCCAGAGAGGAGGAGGTTTTCATAATTTTTCCGTAACACCGTATTTGCTGGCGTGAGTCTCACCTGGAGGCCACCACATGGCCACCCACGGCAGGGTCTGTCCATGGACTTGAGAATGTGCGCTTGAAGGTCCCGGAAGTGGGAAAGACTCGCCTTTGGTTGAGGAGCCTCATCTGCATCCACTCCACCGGCTGCAGGGCCTGGGAGAAGCAGAGAGCCCGAGGGTCTCTGTGCCCATCATGGGAGCAGGTGATCAGGGACCTGGTACAGAAAGTGCCGACGCCTTCCCTGTCCCCCTGCCCCCAGCTGCCCACTGTCCTTGTGTGGCGTTGAGTCTTGGCAACTTTGTGGACCTCACACCCACTCCACAGCCAGACCCGCTCCCCTGGTGCCTCTGGTCAGAGAAAACAAAGGCACGAAGGTAGATTTCTGCAGCCCAGTTCAGAAAAACAGCCAGCGCAAACACAGTGGCTGGCCTGCAGACCTGGGTCAGACTGGCAGCTGGGGACGTGGAGTCAGGTGGCCTGGGCACAAACAGCGCCTCTGGCATTTGTGAACGTTGAGACGCTTGTGCAAGGTTCCGACCTCCGGAGCCTCCACTTCCTCGTCTGTACACGTGGCAGTGGGAGTGAGGCACTTGTAAGGATTAAATAGTGACAGTCGACATTTGCTGAGCGCTTGCTGTGTGCTAGGCACTGTGCTGAGCACTTGACATGTGTTCACCCATCTAATGCAAACACTTCCAGGAAACAGACGCTCTTTGCAGCCCATTTTACAGATGAATAAGTGGAGGCAGAGATTCGATAACTTGCCAAGGCCACACGGGCCCTTTTCATAACCACACACGTGCTGTCGCGGTTTATCTGTCATCACACGAGGCATAAAGCAGCAGGGGCCCCGTGCACACACGTAGTGCATTCCCAGGACATGCTGCCCCCACCGTTATTATTAGTGGTATCGTTATCAGATCGTCATTGCCTTATTCCTCTGGGACATGGACAGCATTTCCAGGACTGAGGCGGGTCACTCTGGGCCCGACACCGAGCAGGAAGGCATCAGGTGGAGCCCCCGAGTCTTCTGAAGGAACTGTCTAGCAGGGAGGTGAAACCAGAGCATGGGCCCTGGGCCCAGCTGTCTCTACTTTGTGAAGAAATTGTTGTGGTTGCTGGGGTGGCTGCGAAGGGGAAAGAGCAAGGAGAACGTGTGCGGTGGGGAGGAGGAGGTGGCTCGCTCATTGTTTGGTACGGTCCCCGAGGCCTGGTTCCCCAAGCAAAAGCGGCTGGGACAAGAGGACCCAGAGCCTTCCTTGGGCTGCTGCCCTGGGCTGGGCTGCTTGGCCAGCTGGCTGTGACCATGGCTGCTGGCCGTGGGGCAGGCCAGGGCAGTGCACTTATGAGGCTGCTGTGCACAGAACCCCCTGAGGTCTTCGTGGCTGCCCTCTGTCTTCCTCCTGGGAGGGCTCCAGTCCCCGGTGCTCTAGAACGTAACATCGGGGTTTCTGTAGGGCCTGAGTTGCTTGTCTGTACTAGCTGAGCCTGAAGGATAATATAACACGCCTACGCGTTTCGATATCGCATTATTTAAAAGCCACATTGTCTGTGGCACAAAGAAATGGGCAGGAAAGGCTTTGTCCCATGAACGATTTCCAGTGAATATCAGACACATAGTAAATGGGAGCCACCATTAGGAAAAAAGAATCCCTAAACTTCAGATTTGGGCACTAACAGGCGGACACCCTAAGGACACCCAGGCCTACAGGCAGCCTGGCAGCCCCCTGGGGCCTGACTCCTGGCTGTGGGGACTTGTGCTGCCAGGTCAGGTCGCAGAGAGCCTGACTGTCCCTTCTTGGAGGCCACTGAGCTAACGCAGGCCAGCAGCTGGGCCACACCTGCCCTCAGGGCACCACTACACTGACAGCGTTTTTTTTCAATCACAGTTGACATACAATATGATGTTCACTTCTGGTATACAGCGCAGTGACCAGACATTCACACACTTTATGAAGTGATCCTCTCAATGGGTCTAGCATCCTTAGGACACAGCAATATTGCGATTACGGTATTATTGACCACATGCTCTCTGCTGCTCCAGTCTCCTCCCCAAAGATCTGGGGAAAACCTTGTACACAAAGTAGCTGGAGTTTGCTGGTGCTCCAGGGTGATGGAGCTTTGCTTTTGTGAGCCTGGGGATGTGTGTGTGTCGGTCTCTTCCCCTTCCCTTCCCTTCATTTCCTCCCCCTGTCCCGTGTCAGGAGTGGGGGTGCCAGGTCCCCAGCCAGAATTGGTCCAAGGGTCTGATTTCAGGTGGGTGGCCCCGGGCACCTCTGTTTGGGGACTTGATGGTTTGGGGATTTCTGGCTCTCTGCCACGGCCTGGCACACGTGGGCTGAGGAGCTCGGTTTGGGGGCATGGGCTTGGCCACGCAGCACCTCTCATGGAGCCAGGCAAGCCTGTGCTCACAGGTTTCTGCTTTGAAGAAGTTACCCTTCTTCCTTCCAACTGGCACCTGTGTGACCACATCCGAGCTGCTTAGGGGCGGGACATGTGTTCATCCTTCTCGTGAAGCTCATCTCGATGTTTCCTGCTAAGCCACGTGCCACCTCTGCGCTGCTCAGTCTTTAGTATCCCTCCTCCAGGGGCCCTCCCCCCGCCCCCCAGAGCTTCCTGCTCTGGGTCTGGGAGGGGAGATGGTGGGGGCAGGGAGGTGTAGGAACAGGGGAGCCCAGGGTGGAGAGTGGAACAGCTTTGCAGGGGGCACAAAGGCTCTCGAACGTGCTGCCGTCTTCTGCTCCTGTGAGCCAGGCACCAAGGAAAAGAGCAGAGGCCCCACCGTGCCTCAGAGTCCTCACCTGTGAAATGAGGCCAAGTGATCCAATGGCGGGGGTCGGGGGAGTGAGCTAACACCTGTGAAGGGCATTTCCGCCTACCTCTGTTTCTTTTGGGTCCCATAACAAACCAGCGAGTCAAGTGCCAGCATTACCTGATCTTTCAAAGGAGGGCGCAAGGTGGGGGCACCCAGCTGCTAAGTGGCTGGGCAGGGATTCGAACCAGGTCTCTGGTTCACTGGCATGCCTTTCGACATCCCAGGCTACAGCTTGCCCACCCAGCTGCTGAGACCTGGTTCTAAAGCTCTCAGGCGACCTGGGTGTGTCCCAGCATTTGGGGCCACCTCCTCTGGGGCTGGTCCAGCCCCACCTGCCGCTCCTCTCCCGGGAGGCCTCCCTGGCCTCCCAGGGAAAGCCTCTGAGCTGGAACCTCCCCACACCCTCCCCAGATGCCTTTCTCCCCAGCAGCTTTGCATCCCCAGCACCAGCAAGGCCCAGGCAGGGTCTCAAAGGCAGGGTGAGTCACAGCTGCTGCCCTGCAGGGTGTGTCGTCACCCGAGACCAAGCTCCAAAAAGTGAAAGAACTTGCTGGAGATCCAGGGTTACCCAGGGAGAGGGAGGAGTCTCCTGCCCCCAGGTCTGGAGGAGAGTGGACCGCCTTCTGGCTGACTGCTGCCCTTCCCAGGCGTGCCTGCAGGCAGAGGGGTGGGGAGCTGGGAGAGCATCCTGGGTGGAGGTTACCTCCTCAGTCACTGTCCTCCTGGAATGAGGAGTCTGGGAAGTAGGAGAAAGGCTGCATGGGCATGAGGGAGCAGCAGGGAAAGTGCTGGAGGAAACGTCGTCAAGCAGAGCCTACGGAGGGAGACAGACACAGTGGGAGGTGCAGAGCGGGCTGAGGGGGCGTTCTTATTTGCTCCTCTCCCCACACCACACCCCTCTCAGTGCCTGAACACCCTCTGAGCCTGAGGGGAGCAGAAGGTCCCAGGAAGCCCTCCCACACTGCTCACCTTGATGCCATGAGGAGAGGTGCTCCTACTGAGACCCTCCTCCCTGTCCCCGTGCACAGAGTCCCCAGCCTGGAGCGGACTGGGGTGTCCCCCTGCACCACCAGGTGAGCTCAGGAGGAACAAAGGGGCCACACGCTGGCTTAACTCCTACCCGAGCCCCCAGTTCCTGTAAAGCTATTTTTGCACAGGCCACTGGGGCT
Source organism: Sturnira hondurensis (assembly GCF_014824575.4). NCBI lineage: Eukaryota > Metazoa > Chordata > Mammalia > Chiroptera > Phyllostomidae > Sturnira > Sturnira hondurensis. The sequence goes on along the minus strand of NW_028075269.1, from coordinate 11,106,805 downwards.
GCCGCCCAAAGGTTGAAGCCCTGGTCCAGGTGGGATCCTGGTGGAAGATATTTTGTGTCCAGCCCAGCTTTTGACTGCCCTGTTTCATGTCACTCTGGCCAGGAAGTTTCCAGCAAGTATGTGAACAGAACTTGAAAAAGCTAGAATCAGCACAGGTGTCAGCGCAAGGTCCCATCCCCTCCACACCTGCGACTTCACCTACTGCCAAGGGCCATGCTGGAGGCGTGGTCTCTGCTGCCTGCTGTAGGACACGTCAGCTGGTGGTCTCGCCTCAGCCGTCCTCACGGGTCAGACGGTGACAATAATAAAATGGCTGCCGGGTCAGAGGAGGTGACGCAATGAGGCACCCAGCTCAGCGCCTAGCCCAGGCATAGCTGCCGCCATCCTCCTCTTCCTCATTCTTGTAAGGGTCATGAACAGGTTCAGGTGACATGTTTGACATCCAGAACACTCTTTCTTCACTGATGTCATACACATGCCTCAGAATGTGCTCTCAGGTGGTATCTGGATTTGTAATAGTTCCACTAATACAATTACTAATACTACTGTTGATACTGCTAACATAACCACCGCTGCTGACAATAATTAATAACACAGCTACTTACGCACACCACTGCTCATGACAGCCAGCCTCCCAGAGTGCTTGCCAACAGACACAGAAACCCTCTTCAGTGCTTTACTTTCTAACCCATTCTCCCGGCACTTCTGTGCGTCCGAGGGGAAGGGATGTAAGGTCGTGCAGAGTGAGCCCATAGGGTTGAGTGTCCAGACTTACGAGGGAGGCAGAAAACAAGGGGGGGGGGGCGGTGAGCTCAGAGCAGCAGACACTCGGAGGAAGCTGGGTGGCCTGATGCGGTCCTAGGTCGGCCCTCAGCCCCTGCCGTCTGCCTGGATTCATCCCCGGCCTCGTGGAGCGGGGCAGCCTCTGTCATTTGGCCTCTGTGCCTCAGTCTGTCCTTCTGAGCATGGGGATAAGAGTGCTGTTTCAGAGGGCATTGCGGGGCTGGGTTACCGACGTAGAGCACTCAGAATGACACCCAGTCCACAGCATGTATCTGTCATCACCACCACCCGTGCCGAGGCCCAGAGGGTGAGGATGTCTGGAAAGGCTGGGGGTGGGGCAGGGATTCTAACGGGTGGAGGAGACGGCCCCAGGAGACTGGGACAGGCCGGGTGACACAGCAGCCAGAGTCACAGAAGAACTCCTGTTGTTTCAGAGTGCACATTTCATGGCAGAAATGGATCTGCCACTTAAAAAACATGAAAATTAGATGTTTTGTCAAGTTATCACTAGTTGTTTAGGCAAATGTTTCTTGGGGGTGCTTCCCACACCCTCCGAGGCGCCCAGGATGAGGGTTGAACCCAGCGCCTCTGTGATGGCAGCAAGTCTCCTCGGGCCTTCTGAGCCTCAGTGCCCTCCCGTGCAAAGTGAAGGCCTGAGCAGTGCCCACTTCCTGGGGGTTCCCCAAGATCTGGGGGGATGGCCCCGACACAAACAAGGTACGCAGCGAGGAAAGAGGCGCTGCTTTGCTCTGTTCCAGATGCAGGGGGGGACATCTCCCTCAGATGAGCAGTTCACATAAACGCAAAGCGCCCACAGAGGGCTGTGGGCTCAGTCTGCAGAAGTGGGCTCGTTAATCTTTTGCTCAGCTTGCGAAAGTATTTTCTTATCAGAGAATAGAGATGATGGCAGTGGTGCCTTTACGCTACTGACTTGTGGTTCCCTTAAATACCATTTCAAGAAGATTTGCAACGTTAAGCTCTTTTCTCTCTTTTCCGCTCCTCCTTATTGTGCGCTAAATTTCCATCTGTTTGCCCAAAATGGAAGTGAAAGAAATAAGAATAGCTGTGGGGTGAATTAAGTACTTGTCTCCATGTGTTCCCCAGACTACACATCCAGTAGCCCCCGCTGTGACTTGTGTATGTTCTGCAATGAGCCCAGGAAGCTGTCCCTGCCACCGTCCCCATCGCCATCAATTTTTTAAAATTCAGAGCACCTTCCTCTATCTGAACCTACCTTGCTTACGTATTTGTTTTCTTGCTTGTCTTGCCTCCTCACCCGCTAGAACGCGTCATGGGTGGGCCTGGGTCCCGCCATGTCCTCAGCACGTGGAACAGTCCCCAGCACATAGGCGGCAGTTTAATATTTTGTTCAGTTAGTGAAATGAGCTGTAGAGCCTGAATTTGGCGTCGAAGACCATAATATAGGGTCTCTGCTCCGCCATTTACCGGTTATGTACTTTGGGCAAGTGATTTAGTTTCCGAAGTAATACATTTGAAGGACTGAGCACGGAATAAACTCGCCACACACCGAAGCTGCTACCATCAGTGTAATTAGTTTTTGCAAACCCATGGAGGCACTAGAATAACTAAATCTTGTTGAATGCATAAATAATCCAAAAACGATGTTGAATTTAAATGTCACATCTACTCCAAATGCATGTTTTCTCTCCCTCTCATATATGCCTTCTTCAGTCCCTGCCCTCACTTCTCTCTTAACTCAGCCCTGACTTAAGCCAGCCAGAGGCTGAGGTAGACCAGATGTCACAAAGGACTAACTCAGCGAGGACCATTTGGGACACACACACATACTTTAGATTTATCACAACTCACCACCCAAGGATTTTAAAGAACTCTAAAGACCAGATTTCATCCACCTATTGGTTCAGAGACCAATAAGTCAGGCAGGGGTCCCATGCCACAGGCCCCTTGCTCACATGTTGGCCAAAGTGATCACGCATGACGAGCTGTCACTGCCGAGTGCTGAGTCTGGGAGTGATGTGGCCTGGTTTGTTTTTACTCGGGCTAGAACATCCCAGGACTGTCCAAACTTTTGGCATCTCTGGGCCACACTGGAAGAAGAAGACTTGTCTTGGGCCACACATTAAATATACAAACACTAACAAAAACAAAAAAATATCATAATGTTTTAAGTAAATTTACAATTTTGTGTTGGGCGGCGTTCATAGCCATCCTGGGCTGCATGTAGGCCAGGGGTTTGGGCAACCCCTGATCCAGACAAAGCTTTAGTTTATGAAGCACTTTAAACACCCAGCTGTCTAACAGATCCTCACATTAGCTCTTGGAGGGAGCCATTACCATCATTTACCAATGAGCAGACTGAGGCTTTGAGTGAGGGTCAGGGGGCATCCAAGGTCACAGGTAGGAAGAGGCAGATCTGAGGCCAACCAGAGGTTCAATTAGAATAACATGGGGAATTCACAGGGTCCAGGTGCTGAATCCCTCCCGCCTCCCGGGAGAGAGAAGGCAAGATGCCCGAAGCCAGGTCTCGACATCGCCTCTACCCAGCATGACTCCTGGGAGCCTCTTCCCCCACAGACTTGAATTTGCTGGTCCCGGGGTGGGGCAGCCTGAGGGTGGGCATCTTTCCAGCATCCAGTAGGGAATGGGCCAGGGACTGGGTGCAGAGGAAGGAAGTGGCAGTGCCAGATAACAGGGGTTGGAGACGGGACAGGATCCGGGCCCAGCCGTTGACAAGTGCCCTCTGGGGCTGCCGGTTGCATATGACTTCCTGTCCCATTGTCGGGCCCACCGGTCCTCACAGAAAAGGAGAAGACCGGAACCACCAGGCCCCGGCCTTCATTCGCTGCAGTGTTTTTATAACACGGTGGCAACAATCCTCTTTGTCTGCAGCTTTGCTGGAAAATCCCACCTTTAAAGGGATTGCATTTGCTTCTTAGAGGAGGTTGTTCCAAGGCTGGGCTGTTGACTTTGCAGACACCGAGTGGGGGCGTCGGGCTGGGCTGCTTTCTGACCTGCTCCTACTTGCCTGCCCGCGGCTCTCCAGAGTTTCCTCCTCCCATGAGACCAGCCACCTCTGACAGCTTTTATATTTGAGATTTGGGGGCAGAAGGCTCTTAAGGGGTCCACGTGACCCTCTGGGCCTCCGGTTCCCGCCAATCTCAGGGCCAACAGCCTGTGGGTGCAGAAGCCAGAGTGTAGGCAGAGTGGTGAGGTGGGCCCGCTGAGGGGAGCTTTTGGTCCCTTGAGCCTGTCAGTGGGTGGGCTCTAAGTGTTTTGTGGGGGGCAGTTTGGTCTCGTGAAAGACCCAAGAATCTTTTTTTTTTTTTTTAAAGAGCTGGACACATCGCCATTTGCTGACTCTGTGACCTCAGACACGTCTCCAAATCTCTCAAAGCCTCGGTGTCCACATTTGTAATAGGCCAACTAATGATACCTCGCTTGCAAGCATGGCTGTGTCAGAGGATCATGTATGCAAAATGGCTCCGTGCTCACTTAGCACCTAGTAGGCCCTCAGCATGTCTTGCCTGAGGCTGAGGCTGGGATGTGGGTGCAGAAGCAGGGTCAGGTCCTGGGAGCTGCACCGTCTTTTCCTCTTTCTGTTGGGTTGGGTCACAGGCACTGGGTGCCAATCTGGAATCCCCGCTTCCACATGTCCATTTCTGTCAGGCCTCGGGAGCCCCACACCCCTGCCTCCTTTTAGAAGTTTCTGGAAACTCTTTACCTGGCAGTCTGAGTAAGTCATCTTTCTGCCTGAGACGGTGGGATGTGAAGAAGATAGGGGGTGTGGGATTTTATTCAGCTGAATCCAAACAGGAATTCCTATCCGGAAACCTACACAAAAGCCCCCCGTCCAGCCCTGCTGCCCAGCAGGTGTCTGTTGGGTAAATGAAGCAGGCGGCTAAGCCCTAGGGTCCCCCCAAGCCTGCCTGGCTGGCAGAGGCGAGTGCGGGGTGACAAGAGCCCGTGGGAGGGGCATGTGTTTGAACAGGTTGGAGGCCTTCTTCTGTCTGGCTTCCATATGGCGAAAGACTGTGTGGTTTCCGTCAGCCACCACACACGCCCAGCATGGGTAAAGAAGGCCGGTCTCTTGCACATGGCAGCAGTGAGCCCCATAGGTGAGGTGTGGCCTGTAGGCCAAGGGAGCCACACCCCGGCACGGCACCGTGGAGAGAGCTGCTTCCGCCCCACGCCATTCCGGGCGTGTGGGAGGCGGCGATACTCTGGCCGACCAGACCAGCGGCCCGCCCACAGGCGCTCTGGGCTGAGAAACGGGCCAGACGCCCCGGACCTCGCAGCACCTCGAGCGAGCCCTCCCTGCGTGTGAGAAAGGGTGGAGAGGGTGGTGGCCTTCGTGCCGTCTCCACCGGAATCTGTGCCATCCTGCCCACATTAGATGCCACCCTGGAATCAGCCCGGGTCCCCTCCACTGGGGCCCAAGGCCATGTTGACGTGTGCAGAGCCGTCTGCCATTGTCCTTCCTGAGAGGGCGCCATCCCAGCACCCTGGCTGCCCCCCCAAAGATGCCTTCACCCCCATCAGCCGAGCGACCCCCCAGAAAGCTGTTCCTGGGCAGAGAATTCTGCTATGAACGGTGGTCTTCTTATCTGAGAAGTATTTTCTTTTTGTTTTAAAGAGAACCATTTGCCAATACCCAAGAATGGAAGACAACCTTGGCAAGTGTGGCTCAGTAGATTGAACGCCGGCCTGTGAACCAAACGTCTGCTGGTTCAATTCTCAGTCAGGGCACATGCCTGGGTTACGGGCCAGGTCCCCAGTAGGTGTGGTGAGAGGCAACCACACACTGGTGTTTCTCCCCTTATCCTTCTCCTTCTCCTCCCCTTTCTCTCAAAGTAAAAATAAATGAAATCTTTAGAAAGAATGGAAGACAAAGGAGTTCCCCATTGCCTGAGCTCGTTTGCCCGACTTAGAGCATTTTGGAGTGAGAGCAGACCCTGAAACCGAGTGGGCGGCAGAGGGCCTGGCCCCCAGGCATGAGACGTGAGCCCGGCCTTCAAAAATTCAAGGAGTGGGTTTCCCACGCGGGCTCCCGTGCCGAGGGGTGGGAAACGACAGTGAGCGCCATGGTCTCTGCCCGTGGGGAAATCACAGTCCAGAGGAGGAAGCAGGAGAAAGGCCAGGCAAATAAAGTAATGACCACATGGGCGAGGTGCTGAGACTGCAGTGCTGCAGGGAACAAGGAGACCTACTTCAGGGTGGGCGGGCGGGCCTCCCGCTGCGGGGTGGGCACGGGGGGGGGGGTGCCACGCAGAGGCTCTGGGCACCCAAACCCCAGGGCAGCCAATGTCCCGTTTGCCTGGCACAGCCCTGGCTTACACCTGCCGTCCTGACGTTGTTGGTGATAGCAGGCCGTTTCCCTCTCAAAAGAGGCCCCGTGTGGGTGACAAATTATATGGTTACTGTGCCTGATACCCACCATCCCTGAGATGCCGGCGAGGAGGCGGGGTCTGGAAGCCGGGAGGCCAGGGCTGCCTGACTCCGTGGAGCGGAGCGTGCTCTCCGGGAGCTGCCCGAGATCGCCTCCCAGCCTGGCCCCTTTCTAGATGCAAGACCTGGGGCAGGTTCCGCGCCCCTCCAGCCTCAGTCTCCCCATGTGTAAGGTGGGGACAATAGCAGTGTCTGCTTTGTAGAATAGACAGACATGAGGACTCAATGAGGCCGTAGATTAAACACTAAAAGAGACTTAAAACAGGGCCAGGTGCTGGGCAGACGCTCTGTACGTGGTCGTGGCCCGTGTCCCTCTGTTGTTCCTAGAGGCGCCGGGAGCCAGTCCAGGATGTCCCAATGTCACACACAGTCGACCTCCCTTTCCAGTGCTCGCTTTTGGGTTCCACTGGGGCCTGAAGGGCGACCCTGCCCTGCCCCCGCCCCGAGAACAGGCAGGGAAATCACACACAGCTAATCACGACTTGGTTGCATTCTAAATTTATACCCATATGCGTGTGTGGACACGTGGAGCTTCATTCAGTGCCCCTAATCTGTACCAGATGCAGTTTAATACGGAAAGTGTATCCCCCCCCCACCCACAGCCCTAAGCTCTGCCTCTAACAGGAGTCGCCTGTCCCCAACAGGAGATTGTGCCTGGCGTTAGGTAGCTGCAGGTTCTGAGGCTGTGCCCAGGCCAGAGAGGGTGGGCCTGGGGGGTCAGAGAAAGGTGCCTGCCCAGCTCCCACTCCACGCTGAGCCAAACCATTCTGGTTTACCAAGCAGCTCTAGAAAAATAATTAGTCCAAGATGTGAACTGGACTAGAATGGCCTCCTTTGTGCTAGGGGACCGTACAGTCTGACTTCAGCGGATGGCGTTGGTGTTACTCTCTGTGGACGAGGTGGCTTGGTGTCAGGCCACGGTGGCTCTCTAGAAATCGTGGTGAGGACCTCAGAGCTGCACGGCAGAGCTGACCTTGACCCTCCCAGAAAGATCTCTGCCTGTGGAGCTGTTCCTGGATGGGAGGCAGTGCTGAGTCTTTGCAGGTTCCATGCACACCAGCCCCGCCCAGATACCACAGCGGGGAGGGGTGTGGGAGCCGCTCGCTCCCAGCAGACCCGTGAGAAGGGTGCCCGCACGGGGAAGTCCCCCCTGTCGCTCGGTCTTGCAGTGGCGCCCACCAGAGGTGGGGCAGAGTCATTGAAAGAATTTAGGGCTGAGGGTGGGAGACATTCCAGCTGCCCCCTCCTTTGATCGTCATCTGCAGCCATCTGGCTGGTCCCTGTGGGATTCCTCTCCTACAGTAAGTGTGCTCAGAGCTCCGGCCGGGCTGGGCTTAGAGAGCGATGCGGAAATCTCTTTAGGGAGCCAGCCTTCAGGGAGCCAGCCTTCAGCACCGAAGGCTGGCTCCCTAACGAGATTTCCGCATCGCTCTCTACACCACCCCAAACCCACCCAGCCCGGGGAGCCAGGCGCTCACCCGAGCCCTCTGTGCTTCCCGAGACAAGGGTGGAAGAAACCACGAACAGTTTTCTCAGGGCTGAGCTTGGCCAGGTCTCATGGCCCTGCCCAGCCAGTGGGCACATCCGGGGTCTGCCTGAATACTCATACCCGGTTCCTTGTGGGTGGGCACAGAGGGGACACGCCTGCCGGTTGGGGACAGAGGCACGAGGCCTGCTCCTGCCTGGGGCTTGAGTGGCCCATCTGCCAACCTGACTCGTTTCCCAGAGGCCCCTGCCCACCCCGAGGAAGAACAGAACCTCCTTTGAGCTGGAAACTGGAGGCGTTTCCTGTTCTGTCGTTAAGACACCGCTTACAGGACTGTAATCCCAATAAATCATATGCTTGCTGAGTGGGGCAGGGTTTATTTTTTTTTCCAGGCTGCAGGGACCTCTTAAAACCAAGGCCTTAAGAAGTTTACTCTCCTTCATTTTTTTAACAGGGAAAATGGCTTTTGCAGACCTGGTGCTGTTGAAGGGCCTTGCGAGGCCACTGGCCTGATGTGCTCAGGCTTATCTCTGTGGTTAATTTAAAGAGGGACGAAGAGAAACTGAGTCATAGCACGTGGGTCTGGTCTCCACGTGGCTGCTGAGCTGGCTCTGTGACCTCAGGCGAGGGAGCCGGCCTCCGGGGGTCTCTGTTTCCTCTTCTCATCCTCTTCATGGAAAAGGTCCTTTTCCATCTGTGCATTTTCTGCATTCCCCCCACTGCGCCATGACAATGGTTGTTTCCTTAAATACCCAAAGGCGAATGCTACCAGCCGATGACCCTTGTAAGTGGCTTTGTTTGTCATAGCAGGGGCTGGCAGGATGTTTGCACGGAAGTGTGTGGGGTTTCATAGGTTAGGCCACGGGTAGGACTTGGTGCGAGCAGGGGGTGCAGGCCCCTCTGGGTAATTTTAGCCCACCCCCACCAGCGCCTCATATGTCCATGACCCATGGCCCCTAGGTCTGTGGTCCTTGTCGTCCATCCTTCCGCCGCGCACGGTTCTCGAAGGCCAAGGCCAAGTGCCTGCACCACCAGCGAGGACTTCCAGATCACATTCAACACCACATTTGTTTTCTCTGTTCTACGGGAGGGATGGTGGGCAGCTTGCCGGCAGGCTTTTGCAAGCTTTCTGTGTTTATGCTCGCTGGGGACAGAGTTGGCTGGACCTAAAGAAGGCTGCAGCTGAGGCAGTTTAATAGAACCAGAGTCCTATAGCCTTTTATTCGTTTAATTTTTTTTGCTCTTATATATTTTCTCTATCAACAGATACTAAAATAAAAATAATAGTTAACCTTTATGGAGAACGTCACCATGAGCCAAACGCTCTGCGAAGCACTTCACATACGTGCTTCTTGTGAGGGATCCTTGTGAGGTCGTCGTGCCCACTTTGCTGCTGGGGACCTGGGGCCGAGAGGCCAGGTAGCGTGCACAGCGCCCCAGTCTGACTCACTGCCGATACACTGGGTTCCAACCCAGCAGCCTCCCTCCAGAGCCCTGGTCACGGTACAGTAGATATAGCTCCCGTCGTGCAGAGGCCGTGAAATAACAGCAAAAGGGGGCCTTGTGAAGGAAAGTGTCCAGAAGCGCTGACTTAAACTACCCCTTGTTTAATAGAAAAGCAGGCCCACGGAGAGTGGTGACCTGCCCGAGGTTACAGAGCCAATTCAGGTGCTCCCAGGACACCAGGACTGTCCCCCAGTGAGGACGCTGCGGAGAAGACGTGCCAGACCCTCAGATCCCAGGCCAGGAGTGTGGGTGCAGACCACGCGGCCTTCCAGCATTGGCCAGACCGTGGACCAGCAGGGCCAGAATCCCAGCCCCACACCCACTGCCGCCTGCCAGCCCAAGGGCAGCCTTGTCTTAGGGATCGGCCACATCCGTCTGAGGCAGCAGCCCCCCAAGTGGGGCCTGGGGTCCCAGAGGCGTTCCAGAAGTTCACGGGGCCAAACTTATTTTCATTGGGATGTGTTACCTGCCTTTCACTCTCATCTTCTTACGAGGGTCCAGGAGAGTTTTCCAGAAGCTCGGTGACATGCAGTTATGTCCCGTGTCACTCTGACGGCTGGTGGGATGCAAGCTTGTGTATTCAGATGTTTTACCACTTTCTCAGTTTCAGTTTCTGAAACAGTAAAGCATCAGTAGAACACACACAGACAAAAGCTCTTGGGGGCACCTCAGTCGTCCGTGAGAGTACAAAGGGGGTCCTGAGGCCAGAGGTCCGAGAACGCTGTTTGGGGGTAGCAGACCCAGCAGAGGGGACGCTTGGGGCCAGAGGGCAGAACAAAGGGGGCTCCTCCAGCCCCGCCCCACTCCCTCCCTGCCCCGCTCTTGGCTCTCGTTGGCCTGTGCACTCTGGCACTGAAACGCTTTGGCCAAGTGCATCCTAGGGGAAGAAGGCAGGAGGGGCAAACAGCCTTTTTCTTGGGGGGGGGGGGACAAGCAGAGAGATGCTGGGGACGATGCAAACATCAGTCCTTCTGAGCGCTGCCCCTCTGGAGCCCTTTCACCCCGGAGTTCAGACACAGCTGCGGCCCTGGGGACTTTTTATAGGGATTTTCCAGAACATCCAGTAAAGAAGACGAGCTCTTCTTAGCATCCCCAGTGGGCTAGACGATATTACCAGAAAGGAAATAGTAACCAGGAACACACAGGCCAAGGGCAGGATGTCGCTGAGAAAACCCGTGAATTGCTTGTCATTTTACCATCCAATGGTCCACAGGCCTCAGAGGTGGGTAGGCCAAATGGAAAGGCCAAGACAGGTCAGTTTGGGGCAGGTAGGGCCTTGTTTGTGGGCAGGTGGGCACCAGCCACCACCCCAACAGCAGAGAAACGACCTTGACCCTGGAGGCTGTCCGTATGCCAAGACTGTTCATCAGTGCTCAGCTCAGGAAACAGAAGCCACCTGAGGCATTTTAAGCAGGAAGGGATTCAATGCAGGGAATCAGGCACCAGTAGAATCCTGGGAACAGCTCAAGGTGGAAGTTCCAGGCTGGACCTCTAGGAGTGACTTCAAGGACAATACAGAACCTGTCTATGGGCAGGGGGTGGGGTGGGTACTGCTCCCTCTGAAACAGCCCCTCCGATTCAGGGTTGAAGTCTTCACTGTCCCTCAGCAGTGCCTCCACTGCCTCTGGAGTACCCGGGAGGGTGGGAAACAGACACCGGAATATACTCTAGGAAAGAGAATAAGTAAACCACCTCGTGTTTCGTGGCCTGGCATAGCAGAAACAGGCAAAGAGGGGCTGAAGGTGGTCTCTCTCTGCTTCATCGTTCTTGACCAGATCTCATGCAGCAACACGTTCATGGGGAAACCAGTTTTGCATCCAGAATCCCAGCTGCAAAGGAGCCTGGGGAGTGTCAGTAGTTTTCAACTATTGAAAGCATGTCTCCTAAAAACACAGTGAAATAGAGGCCAGCGGAGCCAGTCCCCAGTATCTGCCCTCTGAGGTTATTGATGCGGAGTTTTCTTCATGTGCCGAGTCTTTAAGGGGCACAAAACAGTGAATCATGACACCGTCTGATTAGACTTCGTCATTTCCCAAGTTCCCACTTGGGTTTCCCCGAGTGCAGCTGGGAGATGCCACTTCGAGCTTCAGTGGCTGCACTGGGGGCTTTGTCTTGGCTGTCGGCCACCATGCAAAAGAGCGGCTGACAAACCTGCAAACTCTCTTTGTGTTGACACTCCATTCTCCGGTGCTGGTGGTTTAATGAAACCGTCCCCTTGGACAGAAAGGACTGTTACATCGAAGTGTGTCTTTGAGTTTGCCTGCTAGCACTGTCCTGCAAGAACTGTAAACCTAGAAGTATTTGGGGACAGTTCAGATGGGCATTTGCAAGCTGGTGAACAGGGGTGATTCACAAATGGACTGCTGGTCCCTTCCAGACTCCACAAGTGCTCGCGTGGGTGCCTGGCTCCCCATGAACTCTACCGAATGAGCGCCGTGCCCTTGAAAAGTGCATGCTGTTCTTTTCTGGGCAGAAACAGATAACACCGAACGTGTCCAGAACTTGGTCCAGAACTGAAAACTTGGACGCACTGTACTGAGTTGCTGATGTTCAGCCACACTTTCAGCACTCGGCAAGTGTGTGCTGAGAGCGTGCTGTGTCCGGGCCCCACTGGCCATGTGTGGCAGAGAGCGGAGCCGAGGAAGGGTTTTTCCTGAGGTGGGAGAGTCCAGTCAGGAGGAGACACATTCATTGCTAGGAGACAGAGAGAGAGAGTGGTAAGGGATCTTGGAGCTGGAAGAGATGATTTTCTTTGGAGAGAGGAGATCAGGGGAGGTTTCCAGAACCGAGCCTTGAAGGGTAAATAACATCTGGACCGGCATGAGTTCACACTCACAAGGAGGTGGGAACATTTAGGGTGGGCTTGGGAACCCTGAGTACCCCGTGGTCTGGTGTGTCCTGGTGAAAAGCAAGAGTCGGGCTGGAAAATAGGCTGGGGGAAGGCTCTGGGCGTCCTCGACGGCCAAGCCCGGCCAGGCCCTCCCGGCTGATGGCCTCTTCCTCGCCACACCGACAGCACACTCAGTGCACCGGTTCAGTGACTCAGACCCAGACCTGGTTTCTGAAGTGACAGAATCAGAACATCAACACAACTTCCAAATGAGCTACCTTCCAGATGCCAACCGATTATTTTGTTTAAACAAATAAGTAAAAACTGCCTTTGCCCTTAGAGAGAAGCTTTTAAAACGTTGAAGTGACCGCTGCTTTCGGAGGCCTGAGCTCTGCGACCTGAGGGCAGCAGGTGACCCCCTGCAGCCGATTTCCGTAGGAGCTGGAGCCACACGGGTGGCCCTTTTCCAGGGGAGAGAACCTCCCGGCACATGGAGGGAACCGCTGGCGGTGCCAGAGGGAGTGGGGCGTGCAGGTTGCCGGGCTGCCAGCCCCTGGCTGGGTTTGAGAGGGAGAGTGGAAGGTGGGCGTTGGCGGGCAAGGAGCACACGAGGAGCAGAGGCCAAGTCTTGGGCTGTCGTTGGAGAGAACAGCCCCCACAGGCAGGGCTCTGGGTGGCCTTGTCCTGTGGAAGGTGAGAGGAAACCGCTCCTCGGTACTGGGCAAAGCCTACCTCTCCTGGTGGAACAAAGACTGAGTGGGGTGAGGGTGGACGGGTCTGGGGAAGGGAGAAGGTGGGGCCCAGAGTGGCAGGGCCAGTGTATTGCTCAACCCCAGGGGACACTCATCACATTCCTCGTGACTGGTACCCCCCGGTGACATGATAGGATCCCTTGCGAACGATGCCCGAGTTGGCAGCTCAGAGGCTTTGATGGGGCCTGCCTAGTGCCCCACGCTGCAGCCAGAGGATCTGGATGCTACACAGGCACCTTGACCGTTCCTCCTGTGGGGCAACCCCGGCCTGCCACCGGAAGTGAGGCGGGGCCCACCTCCGGCCAGGTGCCGTTTGAGGAAGGAATGACTATTGATGATGCCCACATAGCGGGCGTCTCACTCTGCCGCGTGAGAGACCCCAGAGTGGGTGTTAACCTGTCTCACAGGTGAAGGAAACAGGCTCCAGGCGTTTGTCTGTGGTGAGGAAGGAGCGCAGCTGCCACCGGGTCTGTCTGGTGCTCCTGTGTGCCCCTTACGCAAGGGGCAGTGTCCCCCCTCTGCAGAGAGGCCAGCCCCGCCTGAATTCTTTGGGCGGGCAGGAGTCCCCTTCAGCCCCTTCTTTCACTGGCCACCCCCTCGGCTTCCTGGCCCACTGTAAGAGTTCCTTCTGACCCATGACAGCTTCTGTGGAATGGGACATGCTGGCGTTTCTGTGAGGAGCAGGGTCAGGTCCCCGGAGCACCTCACAGCCTGGGGGGTTACAGGGTGACTAGTCCCTCGGCCATTCCCCGAGAGTACCTGCTGAGGGGGTCCCCTCTTCCCTCTGGGGACACCCCACTCGGGCTTGACCCTCTCTGTCTGCTGCCTCGCAGGCCCTTCATGCTGCTGCCCCCGCTGATGGAGTGGATGCGCGTGGCCATCACCTATGCTGAGCACCGCCGCAGCCTCACTGTGGACAGCGGCGACATCCGGCAGGCGGCCCGGCTGCTGCTGCCTGGCCTGGACTGTGAGCCCCGGCAGCTCAAGTAAGGAACTGGGGAGAGTGAGGCAGGGGGGCCCCCTGCGTCCATGCCAGCCCCTGGCTACCCCCTGTCCCTCCATCTCCTGGGGGCTGGGAGGAGGCAGCGAGCAGGGACGGCAGCACGTTCAAGCGGCTCCAGGGGCATCCTCTGTGCAGGCCAAGCCTGTTAGAGCCATCATTCTGGACCGTGGCTGCTTCCTGGATGCGTCTTCTGCAGCTGCGGTCAGGTGCTCAGCAGACACATTTGGGCCTGGGCAGGAGAGCGCTCACAGTCTGAGTCTCGGACACTGGGGTGGGGGCCCCGGGAGCAGGTCCTCCCCTCTCTTCCTAGCGCAGGCGCTGTGCTGAGCCCTTTCCTTCTATGTGCAGCGGCGTCTTGGTCCCTGTGACAACTTCAGAGTAGGAAGGGAAGGTGATGCTCACATTGTGTTACTGATGGAGAGACGGAGGGTCAGGGAGGAACGGTGATTTGCCCTTGGACACACAGCAAAGTGGCCATGCTCCAGTTTGAACCTGGGTCCATGCGGCCCCAAGCCCAGGCTCTTAATTCCCTTCCCGATGTGCCTCAGGTAGATGGGTCTCCTGCAGGAGTTCCAGAGAAGCTTCCTCTGGCCGTCCTTGGCCTGTGAGAGCCTTGCGACTTTTTTGGTTTTTTGTTTTCCACCTGCCCAAACCCCAGCTATGACCTCCTCTGTGTTCATGGCAAATGACTGAATCTCATTCTGGGGCACAAACTTTCAACACTCTGGCTCCAGACTGCAGCTGCCTACTGGGAGCCTGTGGTGCCTTCTGTAGACCCCTGCTGGGGTGGAGGGGGCGGTTTCTGCGCATTTTCTTGGTAGGATGCTTGACTGCAGTGGGATTCTGGGCTGCTCTCCACCATTCCTTCAATGCTTCAGGGCCTCACCAAAGAGCCTTGAGGGGAGAGAATGTGAAGCTCAGAACTGGAACTTGGCCACAACCACCATTCTGTGGTCCGAGTGTGGCCCTCTCTCTGCCAAAAGTATTCACCCAGTCCTGACCTGTGTGGCTCAGGTGGTTGGGGTTGTCCTATAAAAGAAAATGTCACTGGTTCGATTCCTGGTCGGGGCACATGCCTGAGTTGTGGATTTGATCCCCAGTCCAGATGCCTACAAGAGGCAACCGATGGATGTTTCTCCCACACATCAACATTCCTCTTCCTCACTTTCTCCCTCCCTTCCCCTCTCTCTAAAAATAAATAAATAAAATCTTTTTAAAAAGTATTCAACCACATTCTGTGGCCCAAGCCCAGGCCCGGGCTTCCTCCTTGGGCAGTTCCCGTCATAGACCATTTTGGAGAGGACTTTGCTTCCAGGCAGTCGGCAGATACCAAGAGCTCAGAGGACTTCTAAACATGTTTATAGAACAACAGAAGTGTGTTCTTTGCGTCCCTGAGCATGACAAAGATGATCCCTGTAGACCAGACAGTGATTCCCAGTCCTTCCCACCTGCCCTGTCTGCGAGCCACACGCCTGCCTAGCACACCGAGTCACGTGTCCCTGAGGAGCGTGTCCTAGGAGGACTCGTGCACTCCCAGGCACGCCCATTCACACCTGAGTCCTTTCTGCGCAGGCCCGAATGCTGTTTCAGTTCCTTCCGGAGGCTGGATGCCCGAGCGGCTACCGAGAAGTTCAGCCAGGACCTGGGTTTCCGCATGCTCAACTGCGGCCGGACGGACCTCATCAGCCAGGCCACCGAGGCCCTGGGCCCAGACGGGGTGAACACCATGGATGACCAGGTGCGTTCTGAGGGCTCCGCCAGCCGCACCCAGGGGCTTTCATGATTCCCAGAGTTGGTGGCACAGCCCTTTCTGTCCCAAACCTGAGAGCAGCTCAGCTCTGCGCTCTGAGAGGTTGGCTCACACCCAGGGTCACACCTTGCCTATTGTAGGGGGACGTCAGCTTGCAGGTTCCAGGGCTCTGTGGGCGCTCTCCTCCAGGGGGAGCTGTGTTCCTCGTGAGGCCTGTGGCTTCAGCCGCACCTGGGTTTTAACTGCCACATCACGGCCGTGGCATCTCGGATCAGCTGCTCGGCATCTCTGAGCCGCAGCCTCCTCGCCTCCAATGCAGGGCACAGTAGCACCTGCCCCACTGGGCCGCTGCGAGACTGGGCCTCTGACACACACTGAGCGCATAATAAACGTTCATTCTGGGTCTTGCTGCCCATGTGATGACGACGATGGTTATCCCTGAAGTCTGTTCTCGGGTCTTTCAGTTTAGTCTCTTTATGGCCCTGATGTGGGAATGAGCCCAGCACACAAAAAAAGTGGTTTCTCCTTGCGAGGCTCCTAGCCTGCTTTAGACTCCAAATCGCGTACCGATGTGCGGAGAAAAAGGCCAGGCTTGTGCAGGGCGGGAGGAAACAAAGCCAAGCGCAGCCTGGGTGCCTGCCCAGGGGCCTGTGGGTAAGCAGCCCTCTCGCCCGCGATTAATCTCCGGCCACTTCTTTATCTCTGGGCGTGAGGCAAGGGTTTATGAGGTAAGGAGATCTTGTCTGCACACAAATAACCTAATAAATAACAGCGCAGGGCTCCAGATGAGCGCCTGCCAGGATCCAGCTGTGGAATAACACTTTCCACCCCTGCCTTCACTGTTGCTGGCCCCAGAGAGGGACTCCTGGCCAGGAGGCAGCCCTGTTAACGACCTGCCTCGACGCAGGGAGGAACTGGGCCTCAGCTTTCGGAAGAGCTCTGAACTTCTCAGCAGCATGAGATGTTGCAGCGAAACGGCCCTCCATCCCCCGTGAGACACTTCGAAGGGTGGACCTGGGTTTGGGGTCTGAGTCCTCTCGCTCATCGGTGGTGGGCAAGTTAGTGCCCCTCTCTGCTCCTCATCTGGGGATAATAATAGAACCCTGCTACTCGGGGGGTCTTAGGGTGATTAAGTGAGATGATGCATGTGAATACCTTCCCACAGTGATTGACATGCACAGGCCCCAGGGGTGGGNGTTAACGACCTGCCTCGACTCAGGGAGGAACTGGGCCTCAGCTTTCGGAAGAGCTCTGAACTTCTCAGCAGCATGAGATGTTGCAGCGAAACGGCCCTCCATCCCCCGTGAGACACTTCGAAGGGTGGACCTGGGTTTGGGGTCCGAGTCCTTCTCTCGCTCATCGGTGGTGGGCAAGTTAATGCCCCTCTCTGCTCCTCATCTGGGGATAATAATAGAACCCTGCTACTCGGGGGTCTTAGGGTGATTAAGTGAGATGATGCATGTGAATACCTTCCCACAGTGATTGACGTGCACAGGCCCCAGGGGTGGGGTGGGGGGAGCTGGCAGTTTAATGTAGCAGCAGTGATGGTGTTACTTACTCACTCAGGCCGGTCCAGGTAAGCGTACGCTGCGCTCGGCACTTTCTACATGGTGACGCGTACCATTTACCACAGTCCCATATGGGGGATGCTGTGGTTATTCCCATTCTAAAGATGAAGAAACTGAGGCACCTCGAGGTACAAGTAACTTGTATACGATGTTTACAGCTCTCCGTGGCAGGGGTGGCCTTGCACCTGAGTCTGGCTACAGGGCTTGTGCTCCCCACCTGTCTGGTGCCCTGCAGTGCTCACGGAAATGTCCCCTACCCATCCAGCAGGTGTCACATGTCCAGTGGGCCTAGGGGAGGCAGGCTGTTCCAATCCAAGGCACAGGATTGCTCCGGCTGAGCAGCAGGGCAAGCTGGACGCTGGGACCTGTGCTTTGTGGGGCCGAGGCCTGTGGAGTATGTGCCATCATGTTCTGTTTCCAGAGCATTTAGCATCTGCCTTTGGTCCATGCAGGGTATGACGCCATTGATGTACGCCTGTGCCGCCGGGGACGAAGCGATGGTCCAGATGCTGATTGATGCTGGAGCGAACTTGGACATCCAGGTGCGTGGGCCCCAGAGAGCTGCGTCCTGGCCCCTCACCCAGCAAGAGAACCCCCCAGGGGCTCCACCAGCTGTGCTGTGCGTTCTAACCACTACGCTGGGCGCAGTGGTTAGAACACGGGGTGGAGGAGTCTCAGAGGACTGGGAATCCAAGATGCATGGAGATCACAGTGAGCAAAGATTTGGGCTTTCTGAGAGGGGCTGCACTGGGGCAGGAATTGAGCGGAGAATGGCCATGATTCTGTCACTGCAGCACCTTTACCTTTACCAGCCTAATCCCCACCCATCACTGCCATCCCCAGACGCCTCCAACTCTGCCTTCCTCTGAAGCATGAAGTGCGCCCTCTCTGCCCAAGACAGGCATCACTAATTGAACATCCTTTTGAGCCTTGTCCACACAGTGTTCTGGGCAGACATTACCAATCAAGTGTGGAAAGCACCTGAATTGATTCCTTGTCACCATCCCTGCATGGTACCTGCTCAGCTCACTCAGGTGCCCGTGTGCCCTGCCCAGGAATGTCACCCAGGAAACACCGGTCGTTTGTGGTGTTTTCCAGGTCCCAAGCAGCTCCCCCAGACACCCCTCCGTTCACCCTGACAGCCGGCACTGGACCTCGCTGACGTTCGCCGTGCTGCACGGCCACATATCTGTGGTTCAGGTAAGCTGCTGCCAGCCGTGTGTGCGGTGCACCCTCTGCTTGCAGGGTGGGTCATCCCCAAGCACAGCCCCAGCCTCAACTGAGTGAGCCATTGCCCCAGATCTGAGCTACGGGAAGTACTTCCGAAGTGCCTGGTCAGCGGGGGAGAGACCCGCCCGGCTCCGTTTTCTCTCTGCCAGCATCTTTCTGACCCTTTGCTGTTTCCGCTCCCTCGTGGGCTCCCACAGAGTGGCCTCTGTGGCGTGGTGGGTGACCTTCCAGGTCTGCCTCTTTCCATCAGTGGGCTCAGTGCCACTCTCCCTGCTCCTGGGGGAAGACGCAGATTGGCGCGGCTCACCTGGTGAGCCAAGCCACACTGTCGGCCAGCTTGGCCACGATCCCTGTGACTGGCGTGGGCTCTTGCCTGGAAGTGGAAGGTGTGGGCAGAGCAGCACCCAGCCCCAGCTGGGGCGCCAGCCATGCTGCCACTGGACTCCCAGACTCCTTTGCTTCTCAGGCCACTAGGGCCTACGGATCTGACACTCCTTCCCAGGAGTTTATATAATGCCCTTGCTGTCCGCTAGAGAGTCCTCTAAGGACAGGGGCCCCGTCTGGCTTATTCATCACTGTCATCCCAGCCGGGCCTTAGCAGGGACTCAGTAAGTGGCAGTTACCAGGCTGGCTGACGCATTCTTCCTGCTTTGGGGTTCCTGCCCTCCTAGGGACCTGAGTGAAATGCCAGCCTAGCCCAGACTGGCCTGCAGGGGTGTGCCCCAGACTCGCCTGGTCCAGTGCCCAGTTTCATCCGGACAGGCAGCCCTGCACCTGTACCACCTTGGTGTGCTGGCTCGGGTGGTGGCACTGCGACTGGTTTCTGATGACAGTCTCCAGCTGACAGCAGGCCTGGCCCTCCACATGCTAGAGTGGAGGCTCACAGGGCAGCCTGCCCCCCACACCTGGCCTCCAGGTGAGAGGCAGGCAGGGGTTCCCCGAGACTGCCCAGCACAGGTTCTGAGGAGGGTTTGGTCTCCAGAAACCTGGCAAGATTGGCAGGTGGCTCCCTCCAGAGAAGCCAGTCAGGAAAGGCAAGACAGCTGAAAGTCACCTGGTGGAGCAGTGCAGATGCCACCCCCGCCCCAAGGCAAGCGGGCCCGGCCCAGCTGGAACTGCTTGGCATCTGCTCACCCTGCCCCAGGAGTCCCTGCCCTTGCAGGATGGGGAGGGGCCCCCCAGTGTCCTAGACAGCAAGGCCGTACCTCAGCCCCACTGCTTCCCAGCCTTGGGCAGCTTGCTGGACCTCTGGTGGGCACCCTAGAGGCCACTGGTTATTGAGCCCCTGTGGAGAGGGGGCACCATTTCACTGACTCCCCAACAAAGCCACAGGCAGGCCTCTCCCCATTTTCCAGATGAGGAAGACTGAGGCTCAGGGAGTTGCGGTAACTCACTGGCCTGGAGACCTGCATTTGCACTCAGCTCTCTGTAACACCTATGCCTTCCCCACCACCTCTGCTGCCCCCAGAGCCTCAGTTGCCCCCAGTAGACTGGGGAGGGGAGGCAGAATTTCTGCTTTGCTCACCTGCATGGGATCTTAGGAAGGTCATGCCAGAAATAGTTCAGAGCCCCCCAACCCCCAGCTTAGGGCTCGGTCCAAGGCCACAAGTGGAGGTGAAGATTCTAGAAACTTAGAGCGCTGAGGGTCACTTGGCATTCTAAGGTTCTGGCGCCTCGGCTGCCTGGGGGAGCCTGATACACTCACCCCACCACACCTGCACGTCCTTCCTGTGCCCCGACAGCTGCTGCTGGATGCTGGAGCCCACGTGGAGGGCTCAGCTGTGAACAGCGGTGAGGACAGCTACGCGGAGACGCCCCTGCAGCTCGCCTCTGCGGCAGGTAGGTGCGGGGCTGCCCGCCCCAGCAAGGGTCCCCCACTCTCCTCCGCACTGTGTCACCCACCCCAGCTGGGCCTGGAGCTAGACGTTTGGCTTAGCCGTGAACACGTGTGGACCCTAGGAGTGAGCCTTGAAACCCCCTCTGGGCCCCTGGGGGGCCCTGGTCCCACCCCCCAGCATTGCTGCCGCGCCTGGTGCCCAGGCAAACCCAGCAGAGCAGCACAGAAGTGGGTGGTGGGAACATCCTCAGTCCGCCTCGGTCCACCTTGTGTTTTAGGGAACTACGAGTTGGTCAGCCTGCTGCTCAGCCGGGGTGCTGACCCTCTCCTCAGCATGCTCGAGGCCAACGGCATGGCCTCCTCCCTCCATGAGGACATGAACTGCTTCAGCCACTCGGCCGCCCACGGCCACAGGTACCCACTGGGGTCCCTGCCCCTGCGATGTGGGGGTCTGACACAAAGGAGGTCCAGGTCCCCAACCAGCACGGGGGCCCCAGAAGCTGGGGGTCCCAGAGACGCTGGGTGGTGAGCCACTTAGGCCCCCCAGCCAGTGCCTGGCAGACCCAGGGCTCCCGACGCACACCCAGGGCAAGACCTCTGGTTTCCATGAAGACTCTGCCCTGCAACTGCGGTGGCTGCCTCAGGCCACGTCCCTTCCACGCTTGGTGGTGGTTCTCCAGAGCCCCAGCAGCTCCAGAGGCCTCCACACAGCATATGGCGCAGCCTCAGAGAGGCTCCCGGCGGCTCTGTGGGAAATCACATCCCGCTCTGGGAGCAGATGGTAGGCCTGGCTTGCAGGGGCCAGGCCCGCCCAGGGGTGTGACGGGCAGCAGCAGGCTGAGACTGGAGCCATTAGGCAGCTCCGGGGGAGCAGAGGGAGACAGAAAGGAGGTTATTAGAAGGCAGAGAAGGGCAGGTGGACACCTACTTCTCGTTCCAAACTCTGTTCTCAAGGCCAGACTTTGCCCTTGCTGTGGGCCCCTCCCCAGAGTGCTTCGAGGTCTCTGGGCCCTGAGCTTGGCCACCTGGCCCAGCCTGGCCTCCTCCACAGAGTAGGGGGCTGGGTGGGGCTGCTGGCAGGAGGGTCAGCGCCCAGGTGACCTTCGGGCCTGCCCATGCTGCAGCCACCCCGGAGTCCTAGGCCATGGGATGCAACAAACAAGCCTGGGGCTGGGAGCCAGAAGCCCTGGGTCAGCACCCCTGTCTAGGGCGGCCGGAAGTTGCATCCATCACCCGCAAAGGGAGATATGCACGGGCTCTCACACGTTCAGCGCGATAGTCTATGGATGGGAACAAACTCCATCAAGTCTGACTTTCTACACAGTCACATATATGAACGTGTTCTGTATAACATTCATCTTCACGTTCTTATGCATGGAAGGCAGTCAGGAGAGGCATGTGCTGCGTGAAGCTGGATGCTTGCTGGCCTGGCTCGGGTGTCCCTGGCCCAGCCAGCCCAGGTGGGGAAGGCGAGGAGCAGTCTGTGCCCGCAGCTGTCCCAGAGCAGGCCGTCCTGGCCACAGACACCGTCCATGGCTGGGGCCTCAGGCATCGCCCCCCCGTCCCTCGGCCCACAGGAACGTCCTGAGGAAGCTCCTGACGCAGCCACAGCAGGCCAAAGCAGACGTGCTGTCCCTGGAAGAGATCCTGGCCGAGGGCGTGGAGGAGAGCGACACGTCCAGCCAGGGCAGCGGCAGCGAGGGGCCTGTGCGGCTGAGCCGGACCCGCACAAAGGCCCTGCAGGAGGCCATGTACTACAGCGCCGAACACGGCTATGTGGACATCACCATGGAGCTCAGGGCACTGGGTGAGCCACAGGGCGTGCATGCACACACACACATGCGCACACGCACGTACGCTCATGGCCATGTGTCCTGCTGCTCTTCAGCAGGCCAGCGAGGATGCGGCCCAGGGGGCAGACACGCCACGGGGCAGCCGAGCGCAGGGCGGGGCTTGGTCTACCCAGGCCTGGTGGTGGAGATGCCCTGAACCTCAGACCCTCCCTCTCCCTGGTCAGAGAGTTATGGCCCCTGCCTGGTCACGGTCCTGGGCTGTGTGGCGCCACGAGCATCTATAGTTCTAGGAACCACCCTTTCTGGTGGATGAGGTGCTCTCCTGTGCCTTGGCCAGCCCCACTGACCCCCTGGGTTTGCCAGTCTGTGGAGTTCTCTCCTTGGGGAGGCCCCAGCTGTGCCACTGATGATCCTCACCTGAGGGTGTGAGGGCAGGGCACAGGGCCTGGCACCAGCGTGCTGTGGGTACGTAGTGCAGGCAGGCAGTACCGTTCCTGTCACGGGGGCCATGGTGCACGGACCCCTGGCACTGGGTTAAGAGAGCAGGAGGCCGCGCTGCCTTCCTGCAGCAACTGGGCCTCCGAGTCTGTCACCGTGAAAGGGGGCATCCCTCCCGCCCGCGGTCAGTGAGCCGAGGGTGCTCAAGCCACTTGCAGTGGGTCCTTTTTCATCCCCCAGTTGCGGAGGGAGACCACTGTCTCTGTCATTACCAGGAAGAGTCCTGGTTTTTGTCATGACCTTGAGAAAGTGGGTCTAAATTGCTCTGTGGACCCACTGACACACTCCAGAGAGCTGGTAAGCAGTAGTGATGGGCCACCAACAGACCAGCGACCCAGGCGCTGGGCAAAGCCCTGTGTGATAGGACAGGGTTCATCTCGGGCTTCCAGACAGGTGTGGGACCGGTATGTCCTACTTACAATTAAGGAGTCCTCCCCAGTAAGCACACCCAGGCCCAGCAAGCAGTGGGGCCAGCCAGCGTGGCCCCAGGACTCCCTGCACTGGGGCTGCAACTGGCCCTCCACCCCATGTGGTGAGGACCTGGAATGCCCTCTGACCTGTCAGGGAGAATGGACGCTTTCCTTGCATGGCCACACTGGGAGGGGACTCAGTGCTGGAGTGTGGTGCGGACTCAGGCCGGGTCGGGAGGGGTGCTCTCTGGCTCATCCCAAGGAGCCCACAGGAGAAGGGGTCGTGCGGGAACGCTCGGCTGAGGGGATGACCGCCTGCCCTTCTGGCCCGGCCCCGCCCAGGCGTCCCCTGGAAGCTGCACGTTTGGATCGAGTCCCTGAGGACCTCCTTCTCCCAGTCGCGGTACTCGGTGGTGCAGAGCCTCCTGCGGGACTTCAGCGCCATCAAGGAGGACGAGTACAACGAGGAGCTAGTGACGGAGGGCTTGCAGCTCATGTTCACCATCCTCAAGGCCAGCAAGGTGAGTGTCGCTGGGCAGGCCAAGAACGCTGTGCTCCAGAACCTGCAGCCCTGGCCCAGACTGCAGAACCGACACAGGACACCCTCCCCCCACACGCACACAGACCGGTGACACAGGCACTCCCAGGCACACAGGTGGACGCCTTCCCCACACCCAGACTCCCGCCGCCTGGCTGCAGAGGCCGTGGACTTGTCAGGGCTGGAGCCTGGCCAAAACAGTAATCTGGGGGGTCGGTGGGGAAGGGATGGGCATCTCCTGCCAAGCAGATCCAGGAGGGACAAAGGACAGCAGCCGCTTTTACTCCCGGCCAAGCGTGCGAAATCTCTCCGACACAGCTCCCGCTGTGAACAGGCCACAGCCCGCAGCAGGCGGGCTCACTGGCCTCTCTCTGCCTGTCCCCCACAGAACGACTCCATCATCCAGCAGCTGGCGGCCATCTTCACGCACTGCTACGGCAGCAGCCCCATCCCCAGCATCCCCGAGATCCAGAAGACCCTGCCGGCCAGACTAGGTGAAGGCCTGTCCCCCCCCCCCCCCCCCNCCGCCCCCCCCCCCCCCCCCCCCAGCCACCTGCCTCATGGGCTTTCCGGACCCCTCCCCGCTCTCTGTTCTCCTTCCCCCTGCCAGGTGCCAAGGTCCTGGCCTCAGTTTCCCTGCTCTTCGCCTTTGCGTCCCACCCCCAGAGGCAGGCTCCTCAGTCACTTCCCATTCTTGCTTGCCTTTTGGTACAGATCCCCACTTTCTGAACAACAAGGAGATGTCGGACGTGACCTTCCTGGTGGAAGGAAGGCTGTTTTATGCACATAAAGTCCTGCTGGTGACCGCTTCTAACCGGTAGGTGCCAGCACCCAGGTGACAGACACACAGCCTCTGCCCCTCCCCGGGCAGCACCTCACCCAGCCGTAGAGCCCTGCCAGCCACCCCCACACACCCCACAGGGGGCATGGGACCACCGAGGGGCGGGGAAGCAGAAGGGAGGGCACCAGAGTTCCCAGGAGCACTGAGCTCATCTCCTTTCTGGCCAAGCCACTGCCTTTGATGTCCCCAAAACCAGTATTCTGGGATGAAGAGTCAGTCGTCCGGCCACAGGGGTCACGGTCACTCAGAAGGGGTGCGGTGGGGGTGGAGCAGGGCTGGGCCCGGCTGTCAGCCCAGGGCAGTGTACAACGTCCCTCACTGAGAACTGTTCCGGGAGCATGGCAGTAATTTCTGAAACACCATTTCCCCGTGGCAGGTCGGGTGGCAGGTGGCGCCACCACCGCGTGGTGATGGGCTAAGTCGTGGTCAAGCCCTGCCTGGTTTTGTCCCCTTGCTCCAGGTTCAAGACACTGATGACCAACAAATCAGAACAAGACGGTGACAGCAGCAAGACCATCGAGATCAGCGACATGAAGTACCACATTTTTCAGGTGTGTGGGTCTTGGTGTCTTCCCCAAAGCGGGCAGCCCCTTCTCCCCCAGGAGCCTGCCCTGGTTGGGGGCAGCTGTGAGTCAGTCATGATCTCCCACCCCACCCGACTGCCCCGTGTTGTGCCAAATCAGCGGTCAGGTCGGGCATCCGGGTCCTCCCCAGCGCAGGCAGCCCTTCCACGGTGGGGCTGGTTGTCGCCTCAGAGCCTGTCTCCCACTTCCTGAGCTTCAGCCCTGGGCGAGGGGCTCTGGGCAAACCGACCGACGGGTGAGGACAGGCACACACTTTGGCGAGCTCCCGCAGCACAGATGTGGCCCAAGAGTGTTGGAAATGCAGAACCTCGGGCCCCACCCCAGCCCTCCTGGGTGGGCGGTGCGCACAAGGCTGAGCCACACTGGTGTCAGCCGCTTTCATCCTCCTGGGCACCAGACCCAGCCATGCTGGCCAGGCAGAAAGAGCCACGATGATCCACGCTGGCTGTGGAGGGTCAAGGCCCGCTCTTCCAATCTCTAAGCTTTGGAGAGCATCACAGGTTGCCTAATGGAAACTCTGCAGGCTGCTCTTTCCGAGAGCAGCCCCACCCACACCCGCCCTCCCCCCCTCCCCACCGCCCAAAAGGCCGCCCGCTTTGGGAGGCGGTGACCCACGTCCTCCCTGGGGAGTGCCAGGCTGTGCAAGGTTAATCCACCCCTGCCTGCCGGCCCCCCAGCTCCCTCCCAAGTGTCCAAGGGAGCAATTCTGCTCTGACTTCTGTGGATCCTGCATTCAAGTGACCCCAGGGCACCACAGATGGCTGAGCCTTGCCAAACCCAGCTCTGCAGCTGCAGTGGGAGGCTGCCTGTCTCCCAGCCCACACCCCAGGCCCCCTCTTGCCTAAGGGCTGCCCTGCCACCTTTTAGCAAAGAATCCTGGGAGACTTCACCTGCCCACCTGCTCCATTCCCATCCCTGGGGGCCAGGAGATTTGCCCTGATAGTCCACAGCTCTCCTGCTGGTCCCAGCATGCTGAGGGGTTGGGGTAGGGGAGGAACCGGCACACAGGTGTAATGGTAAGATCACCAGAGGCCTGTGGGAGCCCAGCTCTCCCGTCCTGAGGGACTAAGGTCTCCTGGGACTGGCCCTGGGCTGCAGCGAGGCCAGCCAGACCACCTCCCTGCTCCTCTCCCCAGGGGTTGGGCTCTGTCCCCGGACCCTCCAGGGCCCCTCCCAACAGAGCCAGCTGTGGCCGTGTTCACTTACACACTTGCCAGTTCCTTGCCGGGGCTGTTTCCACAGCCAGCCAGGGACATCGTCCTCCTTCCAACTGGGACCCTCCCCAGACAGCGTGTGGGCAGAGTTTGCAGCTCGGACCTCAGCAGACCTGAATGTAGTTCCCCGCTCCTGGGCCACCTCATCTGATATCCTAGGGCCCTCCGATCCCAAGAGCCCCGGATAGGGCTGGGCCAGCCAGCCAGGTGACCTCTGGCCAGACCCCGGCACTCTGTGCTTTCTTCCCAAGGGAGCCAATCCAAGAGGGTGTCAGCTCTCACCCCCATGTGGAGTCCCACCCAGCACAGCCTGGAAGCTGAGGCCAGCTTCTGAGGGTGTGGCCAGCGAGGCTGGGGTCGCCTCAGAGCCCTGCCCCCCACCCCCCAGCCCCATGGTTGGAATTTAGGTGAAAGGAGGAACGATCAGCACCATGCCTGCTGCACTGGGCGGCTCTGCTGTGGGGGTCAGTGTCCCTCCTTGGGCCTCAGTTGCCCAGCTGTGGACGGACTCTTCCCTGCTGGGCTCACGGGCCGTCCTGAACCTTGGGAGGAACCACCCCATGGAAGGAGACTGGTCATACTCACAGGAAGTCGGGACACACAAACACTTGGGTCTCGGTTGCGCAGGGGTCGGAGGACCCGCAGGCACAGCTGGCAGAGAGACAGAGGGCCGGGCTGGCCCACGGGGGGTGGCTGGAGTGGTGCTCCAGGGGCCGGGGGAGGGCCTGGGCATGGCGGTCCCTCCAGCACTCACACGCGGCCCCTTCCCCCGCAGCTAATGATGCAGTATCTGTACCACGGTGGGACGGAATCCATGGACATCCCTACCACCGACCTCCTGGAGGTGAGGCTCCGGGGCACCTGTAGGGCCAGCGTCCACCCATCCGGGTCTCGCCATTCACCCCATGCTTGTGTCCCTCTCGCCTGGGACATCTGCCAGCTCTCAACCCCTTTGTCGGCATTTTGAGAGATGTGGGGAGGAAGGCGGCCTCTGAGGACCTCCTGGTTCCCTGCTTGAGGGTCCTTTTTCTGTGTGACAGGAAGGGCCGTCTGAGAGAGTAGGGACTCTGCACCCGTGCAGCCTGACCCCCTGGGCCACACCCCGGGGTCAGAAAGGGTCGCCCCAGTCGGGGTGGCAGGCCCGGGGGCCAGAGGGCGGCTGAGCCCCCTGCACCCCTCCCACAGCTCAGGAAAGAGACCTGCTGCTGCCCGGGCACCTGGCTAGACAGTCACGCAGACAAAGCCTGTAGCTTCCCACTGAAGACCTCCTAGGGTCCAGAATCCCAGCTAGCATCTGTCACCCGTGCTGTGCCACCTGGTGTCCCAGCAAATAGTAGTTGGTGTAAGCACAGAAATAAATCAAAGCCATCACACTTGTCTCGCTGATGTGGGCAGGCCCTGGGGCTGGGAGGAGGAGGGGTTTCTGCTCTGCACGCCAGGGCCACTTACCCCTGGCCTCCCCACAGCTGCTTTCGGCGGCCAGCCTGTTCCAGCTGGACGCCCTGCAGAGGCACTGCGAGATCCTGTGCTCCCAGACCCTCAGCGTGGAGAGCGCCGTGAGCACCTACAAGTACGCCAAGGTGAGGCCCCAGACGCCCGCCAGCCACCCCGGCCTCGCACTCAGCCCCAGCCAGGGTGGGAAGTGTGGCTGGGGGGGCAGTTTTGAAGGGCATATAAGGCGCTGAGGGAGGGTCAGGAGCTCCCTCTAACCTGAGGTCCCTGATGCCCAGCAGGGCCACGTGCAGCTTGGCACCCGCTGAGACCTGGGGCAAGTGGCTGAGCCTCTCAGTCGCTTCCATTCCACGGGTGCCTACTTGGTCTCCTCAACCTGTTCGTTCCTCTTCCTCCCTCTCAGCAAAGGGCATGGTCACCTGCCCGGCTGCTCTGGCTCAGTTACATTGGACTTTTTTAAAGAAAAGCTCTCACAAGCAGGCCGACTGACTCTCATTCCCTCGTCTGCACCGCTCCCACCGGCCCCAGCCACCATTCTCTCAGCTGACTGCCGGCCGCCCAGCCCCGCCTCCTGGCTTTCACCCTGTGATCCACGGGCCTCTCTGCAAAGTGTCAGAACCACGTCACTCCTCTCTTTCAACCTTCCAGAGCTTTTCCACGGCCTGCAAACTAAATAAACTCCACCCCTTATCATGCTTTACCAGGCCCCTTGGACCCTGCACGCATCCGGTGCCCCCTTCACCTGGCCACGCAGCCTGTCTCTTCCTCAGCTTGTTCCTTCTCCGGCACTCTCCTGAGGGCCGCCCCCTCCCCGGGAAGGCTGCTTCCCGGCTGCTCACAAGACCAGCTGACTTCCCCAGGCCTCTGGGGCCTCCCAGTCACCTGCCACCCCACCCTTTCGCCTGCTCCTGTATCCTCACAGTGCTAACCACCTCCTGCGGTTACCTTGGCTTCTCCACCTCCCCCAAAACTAGAACATCAGCTCTAAGGGAGCAATGCAGAGACCTTGGCCTAGGAACCTGGTGTCCAGAGCAGGCACTCAGTGCCTGGTGAATTCAAGTTACTGAGCACCCACCACGTGAACACCCAGGTGCTGGGCCTGGTCCTGGATTCAGGACACCAAGCAGTGGGCAGTCCCTGTCCTCCGTGAGGCGCTTCCAGTCCAGTGGGGACAACTGCCATTCAACACACCATCCCCCATGGGACACAGGACAAGATAGCAGGGCCAGGAATAAGACGTTGGCAACGCTCCTGGGGGCAGAGCTGGGATGTGAACCCCGATTGGCCCATCCTGAGAAGTGCTTAGGGAAGGACTTCCACGGAGGGGGAGGTCGAGGCAGCTGCAGAGGCAGGGCCTGCACCCCCCACCCTGGCCCCTGGGTGGTGTTGGAGGTGGGTGGGGCTGTGCCAGGCTGAGGGTCTCACCCCTTCCCCTTGCCCCCACAGATCCACAACGCCCCAGAACTGGCCCTGTTCTGTGAGGGCTTCTTCCTCAAGCACATGAAGGCGCTGCTTGAGCAGGACTCCTTCCGGCAGCTCATCTACGGCCGCAGCAGCAAAGTGCAGGGCCTGGACCCACTGCAGGACCTGCAGAACGCCCTGGCCGAGCGTGTGCACTCCGTCTACATCACCTCCCGTGTGTGAGGCGGGGGTGGGGACGGCTGCTGAGCGTGCCCAGCCCGCTCTGGGCCAGGGCTCTGCCTCTAGGCATCCGGGGCTGAGAAAGGCTGGGAGCAAGTGCTTCCAGGGCCATCTGTGCAGCCAGGGCCTGTGGACATACCAGGACCCTGCTGGGTGGAGGCTGGTTCTAGGATCTCCTGGTGCCAGGCACACTGGGCCCGATTTCTCCCTCTGCCCAGACACCCTCTGGTGTCAGTCTGTCCTTGGGCATCCAGATTTGCCCACCTGTCACCTGGCAGCCCCACCCTCAACCACTGCGTCCCGGAGCTGCTCACTCAACCTTTCATGGGCAAAGGGCAGCTGGAGGCCCTGCCCTCCCACCATACCGTTTGCACCTGGAGAGCCACTGCGCACTCACCCTGTGCGTCCTTCTGCCCTCTCAAAGTCAGCAGCTGGTCCCAGTTCACCTCTGCTCCGACTAGCTTTCGACCTTGTCCCCCAGCTGTGACCTCTCCCAATGCCCGGGCCTCAGTAAGCCCAGAGGGTCCCCCTAGGGGCTTGGGGGCCCCCTATGAATGTAGAGAATGCACTCTCTCTGCCCGCCAGGCCGTTTCTTCCCAAAGCTGGTGTTTCTCCTCTATGTCATATCAGAAAGGCCACCCAGATCTCTGATCGTGTTCCTCACAGCTGTGCCTTTGAGAGGCGTGCTCTGGGCCTCCAGGGCTGGGGACCCCTGCACAGAGGGGAACCTCGAGTTCCATTTCCCTTGGTATCTGGGCCTGCAGAGGGCCTCTTTGGGGGGCTGCCACCCTGCTCAGTTCAGGGTAGAAGCAGTGCCCCAGCTGATGCCTGCAGAGCTTTCCGACTGAGCCATAGACGGCAGGGGCGCATGGAGGAGCCTGCGGCCTCAGCTTTGGTGCTGCCGCCAGGTTTAGGGGCCAATGTACAGAGGCCAATTCTGAGCCCCCCCGGCCTGGAGTCGGGCTGCCTTGGTGAGCTGAGGAAGCAGAGCCCTCACTGTGCCCCGTTGAACCTGTCACAAAAGTCCTTTCATGGGGACTGGAGAGCGGGGCGCAGGCATCTCACTGGGAGCTGTGGGGCCTTCCCTGCTCCTGCCTGCCAACCTCCGCTGGCTCCGGGCTTTCCTGGGAGGAGACGCAGCCTCAGGCCTGGACACTTGTCGTATGTGTGGACCAGACCCTGGGCACACGTTCTGGACAGCTTACTCTGGGTATCGCCTTCTTGAGCTATCTGGCCGCACCTTAGAAACTATTTATTCATCACAAGTCCTGGGCACGTCAGGCGGTGTCCCTTCGGTCACCTTGAAAAGCCCCCGGGGGCTTGCAACCCTGGAAAATATTTTTGACCAGCTGCTTGAGCTGGATGTACACAGGAAGAGGCGTTATTTTATTGCTGTAATATTGTATGATACTGTAACTATGCATTAATGTTGTCACTTACTGTAAATGTACTATGGTTTTATTAACAATAAACACTTGGTAACGATGGCCCTGGCCTCATCATTCCTGATAGAGCTGCTCCAAGTTCAGGGCTAGGAGAAGCCCATTCAGGACCAGACAGATACCCCAGGGCCCATGCCCTGGCTGCCTGGGGCTCCCATCTCTCAGAAACAAAGGACCACCCTACGAAAACCTCTGCCGTGGCCACCTGCCTGCTCCCTGCCCCACCCAGGACCTGAGCCTGGACCCAACCCTCACCAGCTCTGCCAGGGAGCAGGTCCTTGGCCTAGTGCTTCTCTTCTGTCCGATGACATAGCTGACACTACAAAGTAGCTCCGACTTGTTCAGTGCCTGTGGACTGCTGAGCGGGACAGAAGAGGTCTTCGTGGAGGGACCAGAGCCTGGGCAGGGGGAAGGTAGCTGCCAGGGGCTTTCTTCTTCCCAGGGCCCGGACCCCACCCCCAGCCCTCCCACAGGAGCTGTGGGGTCAGCCTAACAGTCTTTGTCAGCTCTTGCACAGTCCCAACCCGGGGGGCCCAGTGAGGTGGGGGCAGGGCCCTCTCCACCCAGGCCTGGCCTGATGGTGGGCACCTGTCCCTTGGTGGCTGCTGCCTCCAGGGCCTGACGAGCCCGAGCTGGCTGGGCCGCCTGGCGATGGAGAGGGGGCAGCGAGCTGGTGGCTCAGGCCCCAGTTTTCCAGACCCAGTTCCAGTTTAAGCACAAAGCCCAAGGGTTCCTGCCTGCAGAGGCAAACAAATTGCTACGGTCATGGGGAACACTGACCGAAGTGGCTGTAGGAATTGGGGGACAATGTGAAGATCCCATAGGTCTGTACCAGGGAAGGCCTGTTGCCCAGCTTTGCTGGATGGGGCCCAGGTCGGGCAGCTAGAGGCCCAGCCTGGGGCCCTGTCTGTGGTGAGGAGGGCCCTGCACGGACACACGGCGCCCTCTGGGGGCCACATGGAGGAGGTGCACTCCACAGCACCACCTCCTGGCAGAGGCCCTGTGAGGGGGGTTGAGGGGGCTAACCCTAACCCTCCCCATCTGCAGGGACTGCCCTTCAGGGGACCACCCTCCCCACAAGTTCCCCAAGCCCTGCAGGATGCCCCTCGCTCAATCACCCCACCTAAAGAGCAAGATCTAGATGCAAGCTGCCTCCGGAGGAGGCTCAGCCATTCCCTTTTCTTTTCTGCAGGAGGAGGGCAGGTTAGAAGGCGGTATGAGAGGGGCGGGGCTCCTTTGAGCCTGCATGCAGCAGAACACACTCTTATGAGAGCACTTAACAATTAGAAAAAAATCAGACATCCTTCCAAGGGACTAGGAGGCCGTGATAGAAACAGAGCTCGCCACCTTACCTTATCCTGGCGGCCACGCCTCCTCTGGGCCACTGCGTTCTCCAGCCGCCCGCTTCATCCCATCAGCAGCCGAGGTGGACTCAGGGGAGGTTGGGGGGGGAGTGAACCTCCCCTTGGCAGGAGTCCCTGGGAAACCAGGGGCTGAGGGACTCATCCCCTGCCAGCAGTCCCACAGGCCATCACGAGCTGGCGCTTACGCCACAGGAACCTGGGCCTCCTCTCCCAAGAAGCCCCCTTCAGATGTGAGGGACCCCAGCTGGACTGTGGCCTGGCCCTGCTTGCCTTCACCGACGCCTCCCATCTCCTCTCTGCCTGCTGCCTGTACCAGCTGATGCCAGGGGCACCACCACTTCCTCCCCCACCAAACCACCTAAACCACCTGAGAAATCCACAAGCCCCCCAACCCCCCTACCCTTTGCAGAATCCACACCTTCTACACTTAACCAATTTTCTACAGAACGTACACACTCCCTTCTCCCTAGTCTGAAGTCTGAATGCAGGCCCGAGGGGATGCCAGCCCCACCCCCACCTCCAGGCCTGAGGGCTGGCGGCTGCTGTGATAATGAGTCTACATTTCTCCAAGGTGACAGTCACTTATTTCCTCCCCTCCCCCAGCCTCAAGAGCCCCCTTTGTGTCCACTCCTGGTCACTCGGGAGTGCTCCGGGCCAGCGCCAGCCCCTCCCGGCTCGGGGATGGAGACCACTGGAGAATCTTCTTTGTTCGGGCTCCTTCAGCCCCTGCCCAGTCCCGCTGACAGCATCCGTAGCCGGCTGGGATGAATTCATTTCGCAAGCGATGTTTCCTGAGACAGCAAGCTTTTCAAATGTCGCTCTGTCTGGGGGCCAGATGGTGAGGTCTGGGGAGGCGTACCTTTCCAGGTTTGGGGGAGAGCCCAAGAGCACAACCATGAAGTGCAGAGGCCTGTTCAGGAACATTCGATTTGAAAAAATACAAGCCACCAACCAACCCAGGCTGCAGAGCAGGGACAGTGCTGGCCTGCGTGTGTGGGGAAGGGAAGGACCACGTCTGCAGGACACACAGCGTCTGCGCGGGGCACGCTCCCTGCCACCTTCGCAGGCTCCTCTGTGGCTGGGCCCTGGTCTGAGCACAGGGTCGCTCCTCCCTCAGTGCGTCAGCTCCGGGGCTGTGGCTCCTCAGGCCACACTCCGCGCCCAGGACCCAGACGTGCCAGGTGCTTGCAGTGGCCCGGGCACTGCTCTCGGCCTGTCCAGTTCAGCCCTCACCTCAGCCCTGAAGTCGCGATGGCGCTATGCACAGATATGGACGTGTATGGCAGGGAGAGGTGAGTGGTCGCCCAGGTCACAGAGGGGGTCAGGGCAGAGCCAGTGTCAAAGCCAGGCAGCCTGGCTCCACAGTGCCCCTTCCCGCACCCGGAGCCAAGCATAGGACAGGCCTTGGGGACGGAGTCGCCTGGGCTGGGCAGGTGGGGCCCACACCTGAGGGACGCAGGACAAGGGGCTGGTGTTTTAAGATGCCACCCAGGTCTGCCCCTTAGGGGTTCTGCCCATTTTGCTTTTGGCCACTCTAAGGAGATTCTTCTCTGAAAGGCCAGCTCAGGCACTTCTTGGGAAAAATGGATCAAAAATCATCTTCATCTCTCAGAGAACTTTCCTGCAGGCCTCACAGGGGTCCTCAGACAGGACGTTGCAGAGCCAGGCACAGGGGACAGTGCTTTTCCCTGCGGCCACACGTCCTGGGGGTGCGTGTTTCATCATCGCTGGCCCAGAAGCTCCCCGTTTCCGCATCCACATGTCTGATGGCCAGGAACCCGGTTACGCAGCAGGACTGAGGGAAGAATCTACTTGAACCCCTAGATCAGTCCTTCTAAAGTCTATGAAAAGCCACGGAAGAGCAGTAACCAAGGCCACATGAATTTTTCAGACAGAACAAGAGCAGAAGCTGAAGACAGATGCAGAGCTGAGAGGGACGTCATCGCTCCACCCACCGTGGCAGGAGGGCAGACCAGAACCAAAGCACCACTGAGCTGACTTTGACCTTGAGCCTCTCCTGCACTTGGAGACGTGGATAAGGAGCAACCCTACGGAGGACCTTCAGGGTCATGGTTTCCTAACCCAGTGTTGCATTTGGGATGGGAAAGTAGATGCTATCAAACAAACATACCAAAGTATGTGTGAAGCCACCAAGTAATTTCTGTCCCCAACAGATGGAAGGGACCAAACCACCTGACAGGAGCTAGGGAGGAAGAGGCAGAGCCAGCTGGCTTCCAGGCACCACACCACATGACTCAGAGTGACCACAGCGAACGCCAGCTGCTTCTCCCACAGGCTCCTGGGTTCATAAGCCCTGGCCACCCTGCCCAACCTCAGCTTCGATGCCAACACCCTCCAAAGCCCACCTGGCAACCAAGAGCCCCCAGAGGAACAGGGTGACGCCACCCCCACTGGTGCAGAGTCAACGAGCACTGGCAAGCCACTGGCCTTTCTAGGACATTATTTATTAAAAATGGACCCTCCGTCCCTCTCACACGCACCAGAAAAGGGGTCCTTCCCCAGCACAGTTTCCCGAACGAGTGGGTAAGAAGTGTAGTGTGGGGGATCCAAACATCACAGCCTTCCTGAGGACGAGGTCAGGCTCTCCCGGGGCACGGGGGCAGTAGGCCTACCGGAGCCAGGAGCGAATGGTACACAGCAGTACAGACCCCAGTGCCCCTGACAGTGGCCCGCCACGCCACCTGGGGGCACCGGCGCTCCCGCTGCTCCTGTCCCAGGGGTTTGGACAGGTCCACAACGAGAGGCGCAGGGCTCCACCAGCAGCCTCCTGGGCATCACCAGACATCGGAGCACTTAACTCTTGAGAAGGAACAAGGGTCAGCGTGGCTTCTACACATGGGAAGGAGTAAAAAAAAAGATGGGCCCCACACAAAACAAGAACTTACGGGACAGGAAGGCCAGGACTGGGGAGAGGAGAGACAGACCCTTGGCAGAGCCAGAGGTCTGCCCACCCATCGAGTTCCAAGCAGACCCGTTCAGAAGCGACTTCAGTGGATGGGGCTCAGTCCCCACGCTGAATTCCAGGCCAGCTTCTGGGCTGGCATGGGCTCCCGCTGCTTGGACAGTACAGGCCGCCGCCAGCCCAGCCAGGGACAGTTCAGAAAGTCAGGGTCCCTCACACACAGGTCAGCTGCTGACGCCCAGTGTCTCCGCACTACTTCTTCCGCTTCAGCTTCATATCTTTTTTGTGCTTCATATCTCTGTTTTTCTTCAACTTTTTGTTCTGTTTGGGTTCTTGTTTGGCTTCCAATTTCCTCTTCTTGTCACTAGAGGAAAAAGGAGCAGCAGCAGAAGGAATGAAGCAGGAACACACCTACCACCCTTTAGGCCACTCTGCTTGGGGGTTTCCACCCCCGGAACCATGAGCACACCTAGCAGGACAGACACGTTCGTTCTTTGCAAACCTATCAGCAGGCCAGGCACCGCCCTGGGGCTGGGGGTGGCCCACAGCAGCCCGGCCCTGCCCCAGCCAAGCTCCTGGTCTGTTGGGGACGGACCCACGTCTCGGCATCCGAAGCCCCAGTTCTCCAGAGCCCTGTGCGCCCGGCTCTACCACAGCTGCAAAAAGACCTACGGCGGCAACACAAGGAAGACCCCTGCACACTCACCACTCAGGATTTCCCTGGAAACCGACACGAGACCCCGGTGACCCTAACACAAAGCACGAGACGCCCAGGCGAACCCCATGATGCCTGCTGTGCATGTTTTACTCTTCCTAAACAAGAAGGAAGCCTGAGGAGCACTGACTCGGGGACGTGTGTCAGCTGGCCGGTGGACTCCTCACTGACAGGTCAGCGCGGGAGTCACCCACTTACGGCCTCCTTCCTCCCTTCTCGAGGTGAAAGGTTCTCCTCGGTGGCATTGTGCCCTGGGTACAAATACCTCCCTATGAGGAGGGACTGACAGTTCCGTCCAGGGCCACTGACACCGCCCGGATGAAGTGACCGCTCGGGACAAGGGAAGAAAGAACAGCGAGGCCTCGAGGCGCATGGAAGACAGGCATCAGCGGTCTCACCTGCCTGGGCACAGACTCCGCAGGCCCTCGGCCCTCGGGCACGGGCGCCACCACGCGGCCCGCACCGGCAGCGGCAGCCAAACCAGGGGCAGGAGGGACCCAGCCCCACGAGGGTGGAAACGGGCCTTCTCCATGCCACACACACTCCCTGCCCTTCTGGGCCAGTCAAGGCCACACACTCAAGGCCACGGCCACTGTGGGCCCTGTGCTGCACCTGCCATACTGTCCAAACAAGAAACTGGGTGACAGCAGGCTTTTGTGCCCCGTCAGAGAGCCTCTGGGGAGCAAGGCCAGCCCTGACGCCAGAGCGGAGACCCCATGGCAGGGCACAGAGACCGCCAAAGGGCCTATCTGATCTCTGGGACCAAGGGTTCCTAGAGGCACAGGACTTCCTCTTTCCAAACGTTTCCAAACTACACTCTCAGGAAAACCTTGTCAGTAACTATGGCAACACCAAGAACTCCCTCTGCCTACCCACCCCAGCTGGGCTGGAGGAGCCTCATCTCTCGAGGCACAAGGTGGGGAGGCCTCGTTCTCCACCCACCAGCGAAGGGTCTGCCCAGAAACCGTGGCCATCGACAAGTGAGACCCTCTGCAGAGGCACCACGTGGAGCAAAACTGTGCAGAGTGGTCCAGGGACCCCTGAGAAGCCCCAGGCCCTTCCAGGTGGTCCCCAAGGTCAAAACTATTTTCACAACACTAATACCTTACCTGCCTTTTTCATCTCTGTTCTCTCACAACTATCCAGTTTCCTGGAGGCTACCAGGTGTGTGACAGTACAAAAGACTGAATGTAGAATCACCAAGTATTAAAGAGATTTGCAAAAATGTGAATGTAGAACCATGCCCCTTTTCTTGCTGAAATTTATGATGAAACGGTATTTTTAAAAACCACCAAAACCATGAGTCTAGTATTAGACCATTAATTCTGAATGAATTAAAAGTTTCTCAGTATTTAACTTCTAATGTCAGAAATACGACCAGATAACCCACAAGCCCGTGGGGTCCATCAGTAACCTTTATGAAGAGATGTGAAGCCCCAAACCCTGAGAACGGCTGGCTCAGAGGGGCGTGCAGCAGGGACACTGCGGGCTCTGCAGTGGACTGAGCCGGACAGATCCTGGCCCCGCCTCTTACTAGCTGTAGGTCCTTGGGAACGTACTTAACACCTTCAAGCCTCAGCTACTTCATTTAAAGCAGCAACACAGCCACTGCCTCACGCTGTCCTGAGGGTGCACAGGAGGCTGCACTAAGACCTACAGGAAGGGCTCAGTCCCTGGCAACAGGGGACTGTGCCCTCAAGCCCACCTTCCTGTGCGTCTGGGGGGTACAGGGGTGCGGAGACCCAGGCCCAGGAGACGCCCCTGCCTGGCCTGCAGCGGGTGCGCTACGGAAGGAGCAGCCCCCAGAGGGAAGGGCAGTGACTGTCTCCCCCGGGGTGTGCTCCAACCTGTTTCCCGATGAAGTGGCGAGAGAAGCCCAGTGGCCAGGCTATCCGCACGTCGCGCATCAGCCCTCACCTTTTCAGGCTGACGATCGAGGCGTTCTGCCCAGCTTTGTTTAAAACCTCATTCCACTCTTCGTCATCCCCACGGATGACGTACCTAAAACAATTGAGGGAAGTATCAAAGCCTGCTCCAAGCAAAAGGGGGTGCTTGAAACGAAGTCGGATGGTGACAGCACCCTCACCGGACATGTGCTGCCGCTGCAAGGCCAGAGCAGCAGGCAAGGGACCAGGCCTGAGCAGGCCCGAGAGACCTTGGGCCAGGAGGGTCCCAGCCCACCGGCAGGCGCCTGTGATGGGGACAGTCCTGCATGGGGCGCCACTGCCCAACTTCTCCCAACTCTAACTGCCCACCAAAGAAGTCTGGCTATCACCCCCACCATCTTCTTGCTCCCCCCACCTCCAAGTGCCCACAAGCCCTGGAACTGCGCCCCGCCCCACCCTGCCCCACCCCTTGGGGTCTGGAGGTCACAGCAAGTCAAGGTTCTAATATTGCAAAGCTGATGGCCGAGCTCAAAACCCTGCCCAGGGACCCCAGCCACCTCCCCCGTCCCGTGTCCAGTAACCGCCATCAGTAATGACCCCGCAACTCCAGGACTAAAGGTCAGAAGGGCACAAAGGCCACCAATCCTGGCGTTGCTATTCACATCAAGCTACAGGGAAGGCAGTACCCTGCTGGAGCTCAAGGGGAACTAGGATTCCTAGTAAGGGGATTTGTTGCATTGTTTGTTGGTAGTAGAATCCTTTCTTCAAACAAATTCACGTGCAAAAGCCAAATACAGAGAAGTGGCGTCAGAGCGGATGCTCATCAACTAGCAGCCCCTTCCCTGAGGCACGACCTGGAACCCGAGGGGTCTGGGGCATAACTTAACGTCAGGGGGCAGAGCTGATGTGGGGAGACCAGGTCCTCCAAAGTCACGCAAAAGTGAATCAGGAGAGTTTTAGCTGTTAGTGTTTCTAAAAGCGGTCCCATGAAACACAGCTTCCAGGGCACCCAGGCCCCGGGCTGAGGGACAGGAGAGACCTGCAAACGGATTCCATAGGCACCAGAAGCCCAGGCAGAGCCTTCGCTTCCCACGAGCAGCGCGAGGGCCTTACTGAGAGAGGTCCATGTTCTTCAGCTTCCCCACTTCTTTCTTGTGCTTCTCCTGGAATTCCTTGGCTGCTTCATCCTACGGCCGAGGCCCCGCAGACGGGGTAGGTCAGAGCCAAGCAGGGGACAAGTCGCAGAAACAGGTGAGGGGCAGACTGTCGCCACGATGAGCAGCCCTCCTGCTCCTCAGTTCACCCCCTCCACTGTCGCAGGCGGCGCTTACCCAGCGTAAACAAATATACAGCCCTCATTCCCACACAACCAGCTCACAACAGCAGCTAGACTGCTTGTGCACCCCTGGGGCAGGCACACACAGGGAGAGACGGTCACTCACACCCACAGACGTCAGCACCAGCGAGCTTGGCCAGTACAGGGGACTCTTGCTAAAGGGAACCGGGCACACGTCCAGCACGCACGAGGCCTTCAGCGGCTGCGTACCAGGTCATCGCTCAGCGTCTTCATCGTGGGCTCCATGACCACATCCTTCACCGCCACCATCTGCTCCTCAATGGCCTTTTCCTGCACTTCGCTGAAGAGCTACAAAAGACAACGACCAAGAGGCGGATGATGGAGTGGCAGCAGGGACCTGTCAGCACCAACCCCACGTGGTCAGGAGCCCATGTGCCCACAGTCCAAGTACAGAAACACAGACAGCTCAGACACCAGACACCCAGCCGTGGCGCCTCCAGGGAGAACACTGCAGACGCGGCCGCAGCCCCCATGTCATGGCCTCAGGCTGTGCATGCGTGCAGGCGGCAAGCTGCAGCCAACAGGGCCAAACATACAACCCATCCATATGGGGGCGGGGAGAGGGCTGTTACCGTACAGTACCCAAACCGACCAACACTGTGCCCTTGGCCATGGTTACCTTCACGACCTTGCGGATGAGCCGGTTGAAAAGTCCCATCAGCTGGCCCGAGGGCAGCTCAATCTCCTTTTCCAGCTGGTCCACGGACTTATGCTGCAGGCCAAGCCCCAAGAGAAGAGCCTGGAGAACAGAAAGCCTTCTGAGTGGCCGCCGGGCCAGGCCTTGCCCAGCAAAGGGCACTGACAGAAAGGGCGCTGCCCTATCTTGACCAAAGCCACCTGGTACAAAACATTGACCACCACTGTGTAGTTTGGAATCTTCTCTCTCACCCTTTTATTGAAATGGCTGAGCAACACTCCCTCTTCCTAAAACCCCCAGACTAACTTATCTTGACAAGCGCTGCTTCGAAGCTACTTTGCAGAAGTCCGTGGCGCTCCGAGACCCCTGCTAAGGTGCAGGGAGAACGAGGGCAACGTGGCAGAACGTGGGCTCCAACGGCAGCTCCTCCCTCCTAACTGCACGGCCGCGCACATGCCTCCACGTCAGAGCCCCCGTGTGCACCATGGGGGACCTCTCCCCGCCCATCAGAATTAAATGCACAGAATAATGTCCAAACATCCAACCAAACATCCAGCAGGAAACTCACTCTGCAAACCCAGCCTTTCTCCCAGCACACAAGCAGCAGGTGACCTACCGACTGGGCAGCGGACAGCGCCAGGTCCCCCAGCTGGTTCAGGAAATACAACCGGGAGATGGCTGGGATCATGTCCATGATGAGGTGATAGTCGACCATGCTGCGTGAATACATCTCCAGCCTCTTCAGGTCGTAGGGGAGAAACAGGGCTTCCAGCTCCTCCCGGCGCAGGGCTGCACAGGTGACAGAGCCACAGGGGTCAGGGCAGTCCCTGGGTGGCACCCCACAGCTGCTCCTCCACTGGCCCTTCAGCCCAAGCAGGACGGCAGAGGGGCCACCGGAAAGGGCCTGCCTCCTGACACAACACGGCACCCGGGCAGCCCTGGCCCCGCTCCTGCCAAAGGGAGGGGGCTCTGGGCCATGCAGCGGGCAAGTGGCATGTGACCCGTACCCAGAGTTCCAGGCCAACACATCGGCCCAAGCCCCCCTGCCCCAGGGTCAGAGGGACAGAACACTCCTCCCCCACCTGGTCACTGTCCTCAGGACCCATTTCACAGAAAGCAGGCCTGCTGTGTCCCGCTTCAGGGACAGTGGTTTTCAAAACATAATGGGCAAAACAAAACGCACACACACATTCAGCAAGAGGAAAGCAGGAGCCCAGAGCCGTTAATTCACCAACCTTACACTTCTTCGTATTTTAAACAAACAGAATTTGCAATGCCCAGCGCACCTCCACGTGCCGGCCACAGACGGGCGGCAGCATATGCTCCTCACAGTTTCACAAATGAGGACACTTGAGCCTCGGAACAGAGCTAGTCACCCTGTTCCCAGCATTCAAATCGGGTTCCATGATTCGCTAGCTGAACAACCTTATAGGACGTCTCTGAAGTCAAATCACATCCCCAAAGTCCTATTATGCAGAAACCTACTGTGGCAGCGCCCCTAAGGCAGACAGATCAGGGCCGGCTGAGCAGAGGCACCCGGGGAGAGGCAGGCCTGGGACCGGCCCCTGAGTTCCCAGCCCCCCCCCCTTTCTGGACTACCACACGCTCCTCCTACTTCCACCCAACCGAGCCACCACCAGCCCCCCACGCCACCCCACCCGGCTCACCCGGCTGTGCCGGCTTCCCGATGCTCCTGTTCTGAATGATGTTCAGCGCCAGGGCAGGCGAGAAGGTGCTGAACTGGTAGGACAGCAGAGCTAGGAACCGCCTTCGGAAATCTGTGGGGGACAGCCGGAGTCAGAGGGCTAGGAGCCCCTGCCCGTCACCCACTGTCCCTCTTCCGCTCAGAAGCACCTTTCCAGAAGGCCGCGAGCCAGGCTCCCTGCTCGGCCTCGCTGTCATCAGTCAGCGTCTTCAGCATGATGCATGAGTGTTCTCCAGTCAGGTCATTCTGGAAAATGCAGATTCCTGACTGGCACCAGCGCCCCCTTTAGCCAACAACCCGTCATCGCCAAAGGGTAAGAGCGCAAATGAAAGGCTCGGTGCTCCCACGGGCCTTCCCTTCTTCCCCAGCTGGGAGCCGTGCCCTCGCCCTCACATCCTCACCTGGCATCACTCCCTACACCAGGGCTTTCATGCTGCCCTGCAGCTTCTCGGATGCCATGGCAACGGCACAGAGCTGCTCAGCCTTCAGAGCACCACTTCCGCCCTAGACCCACGGAGTGAGCCACACGCTGGCGCAGGCAGATTATGGACTCGGGTTATCACAGCTTCAACTCCACACGATCCAGTTAACATGTTTTTGTGCCTTATGGTAAAAACTTTACATCCGAAATCTAGAGTGTCCATGCTGGCCACCAGTTTGCAAGTGCAGGCCTCTTCAGGTGCTAAAACAGCGACCACAGGTTTCTAAACTTCTACCACAGGGCAACAAAGCCCCACCCCGTAAACACATCTCACGGATCTCAACATCCGTGTGACAAAAGGCCGCACCAAGTGAGCGGCACACAGCACGAAGTCACACTGAGGGCACGCCGAACTCCACGGGTCGCACTCTTGCAGCCGACCGCCGACCTCAGATCCCAGGCCCCACCTCTCAAACACGCAGCGCCCTGAGATGCTGGCTTCGTGCTCTCCGAAAACCAAGGCTCCAACACGCCTCCCTCTCTGCAGATGACCCTCCCTCACCGAGAAAACAGAAGCATTCAGAAAAGAACTTCATCCTCCCAACACCAACGCAGCCTGCTGGCCGACACCATCCGTACCTACACTCTGCCTTCCCTCTCTGAAGGACGAGGAAGCCACCTTTCCTCCCACCCCCCCACCCCCCTTGAGGCCGGCATCCCTGTGATCACACCCCTCTGAGGCACTGTTCTGTGCATGATTTCTGCAGGATCACACCTGCAGGAGACCGACAGGTTCTACCACCTCCCGTCTGATAAACCCCCTTAACTCTAGTCTCCCTCCAGAACCCCACTTCCCAGCTCCCTTTTGCTTTGTGTAGGACTCATCTATTGTCTATTTCTCGCCTCCCATTCTCTCCAGTCACATTGCACTGAAGCCGTTTTTACTCAGATCATGAACACTGAGAAGTCCAACAGCCAATTGTTCTTCCTCATCTCAGTTGTTTTCTGAAAAGCAATCGACGCCCCTTCTGGAAACGCTCACGCATCCTGGCTGGGACACCAACCCCTGCCGTTCTCCTGGGACCAAGCGGCTCCTCCTCATTCCCCTTGCTGTCCGTTCCTCCCCATTTCTCCCAACACCAACGATTCCAAGGCCTCGCCCTCTTCTCTAGCCCCCTCAGTCATGCTTTCAATAGTTTTAAATACTGATTCATTCACGGAACAAGAGAACAGATAATAATACTCTGTATCTGTCGGTTCCTCATCTTCAGAGTCAACCAACCACACACCCAACAGAGTCAGGAAAGGTTACATTTTACTGACGTCTACTATGTAGTTAGGTCTCCTATGGTTGATGAGCTGAACACATACTGCTTTTCTTGCCCTTATACCCTAAACAACACAGAATAGCAACCATTTACACAGCATTTACATCGCACTAGGTTTTGTTAGTAGTCTAGAAATGATTTCAAGTACAAGGAAGAGCACGTGTAGGCTATGTGCGAACACTGAGCCATTTTATATAAGGGACATCAGGGTCACCAGGGGCAGGGGGTGGGAGCTGTTTTGAAACAGTCCCTGTGGATCCAAAGAGCTGACAGCATTTACGGACACATGCTGTACAGAGTAATGCTATTAAGTTCTGGGGTCACAGCAGTGAAGACCAAAAATACTTGCCCCCCCAAATATATCCTATTAGGAATGTGCCAATGACCCCCAAACCACCTCCACTTCCAACCCCCTCCTTGAACCCCGGACTCCTGCAGTCACCTGCCTACCCCGTATTTCCACAGGAATGGCTCTCAGGCATCTCACGTGACTATGCCCCAAACGTTCCCGCTTTTCTCTCCGGTGGGTCTCATCTCAGCAAAGCGCAGCACCCACGCCCCTTCCTCAAGCCAAAAATCTAGGACTTTATTCTCGATCTGTTCACTAGTCTTCAACATCCAACCCTTCGGTGCCCGTCAGCTTAACCTCCAAAACACACCTCCTAACTGGCCGCCTGTCTTCACTGCTTGACCTCCAGACCAAACCACCACATCTCGTAATCGCTCCTCTCCCTGCCATCGTCTGTCCACTGTCTCTAAGCCCCAACGAACATGAAGGCAACGCAGGGTCCTTACTTAGACCTAACTGCCCACCGCCCAGTGCTCTCAGGAACTCCCTGGCCACGCCGGCACTCCTTTATTTCCTTCACTCAATCACCAAGTTCAGGTCCACCTCAGGTCCTTATGCTCATTGCACCTCTGCTTAAAAACACTCTCTTGCCCTGGCTGGTGTGGCTCAGTGGATTGAGCACCGGCCTGCAAACCAAAAGGTCGCCAGTTCAATTCCCAGTCGGGGCACATGCCTGGGTTGCGAGCCTGGAAGAGGCAACACATGTTGATGTTTCTCTCCCTCTCTTTCTCCTTCCTCTCCCCTCTAGAAATAAACAATTAAAATCTTCAAAACAGACGAACAAAAAACACTCTCTTTTTCACAGCTGTTCCATTCTGATCATTCAGGTTTCAGTTCAAAAGGTCACCCTTTAGAGACCTAAAAATGTATTTGTTCACTTTTCTGTTGCCTATTTCTACCCATTAGAAAATAAGCGTCATGGCATAGCTTGCTCACCACCTGATTCACTGTAGGTTGCTAAATAAAAAAAGCTTTTAGTGAACTGACGATCACAAATTCTTTCCCTCCCATAATAATCCTCTTTGGCTTTGTCATGCCCTCTTCTCTTAAAACCGCTTCGCTCCTTTTCTTTTCAAAGGAAATCCAAGGAGGCCCCAGGTTACAGGCTTCCAGAATTCGATCCCTCTCAACTATTTTACAATCCGGCACCACACCCGGGTGCTCCAGGAGCGGACTACGCAGTGGAGGGTGAACAGGTGCCCACACTGCCTTCCAGTGAGGACAGGCCTTCTGGGGTCCGTTGGAACGACCGACCTCTGGGAGGCATGGGACACCTGCTCAGAGCAGAGCAGGGGCCACCGGGGCTCTATGCAAGGACAGACCTGTCACCAGCTGTAATCACAAACCCACACCCCTCCTCTACCAAACACCTCACTCACCGGGGTCTGTCTCAAATAAACAGGAACAAACCCAGCTCGTTTCCAGAACCTACAAAGACACAAAGAGAACATGGTCACTATGTGTGCATTCTGACAGCTGACAGACGAAGCTGGGAAGGGCCAGGAGGGACAGGGAG
Organism: Sturnira hondurensis; assembly: GCF_014824575.4. Classification (NCBI taxonomy): domain Eukaryota; kingdom Metazoa; phylum Chordata; class Mammalia; order Chiroptera; family Phyllostomidae; genus Sturnira; species Sturnira hondurensis. Next base: position 11,062,019 of record NW_028075269.1, on the reverse strand, counting down.
TCGACAAGCGTCTGACAAGGACCCATTGGAAAGGCAGACGCAGGCCCACAGAACCCTCAATTCAGACGCCAAGGCCCGGGGGTGGCCCAAAGAGGAAGGACGGGCGAAGCCTTACTTGAGGAGCCGGGGGGTCAAGCCATAGGACACACCCAGGTAATCCAGGCGCTCAGCAGGCCTCTCGTTCAGTTTGAGGAGCAAGGGAGGCAGGTCCTTCCGGGGGGTGACAACTTCTTCCAACAAGCTCACAGCCTAGAGGACATCAGGGGAAAGCACAGTCCACCCGGCCGAGGGAAAGGAAGGTGAGTGACACTCCCTGGCACCGCCACCACACCAGGCTCTAGACGGAACAAAACACACACCTGGGAGAGCTTCTCGGTTTGTCCCCATGGTTTTTAAAATCCAGGAACACCAGTAAGTCCAGTGCTCATTCCTAAGTACACGGACCCCTCAGAGAAGCACGGAATCACACTGCTCAGATCCAGAATGCATAACAGCCCCAGGGTTAGAAACATCTAACAGATTTACGAAGAGAAAAGGCAGGGTTCTGAAGATGCAGGCTGAAAGCCCAGGTCTACCGCTGGATGGCTCTGTGACTTGGGAAGTGACAAGCCCCTACCCCACCTCTGCAACAGGCACACTGCAAAATTCCAACGGATGTGTGCAGAGTGCTGTTCCAGTTCCTAGTGTTGCCACACTCCTTACCAAGGAAGACACTTCACCAAGCCTGGGCTTAGTACTGAGGGGGTAGATTTGAGAGGGTGGTTTTAAACTGGGATGTGCATTACCATCACCTGGGAGCTTGTTAAGACTCACGTTACTGGGCCTCACCCAAGCTTCTGACTCCAGTCTAGAGCAGGACTCAAGAATCTGCATTTCTAACAAGTTTCCAGGTAATGCTAATGATGCTAAGCTGAAGATCTCAAATGTTAGGCTCAAGCAAGCAGCAGCTTCTTCCAAAACGGGAGCAAGAGCCGGCTACTACTCAGAGAAAGCAGGCCACTGCACAGTTCTTGGTGATGCTCCCGAAGACCCAGGGAAGAATCCCCCAGGAACCAGGAGTTCAGCCAAATTTGCTTACCTCGCTGCTGACGGTGTGAATTTCTTGTGATGTCTCAACAACCTTCTCCTCAAGACAAGGGAACCTGCCTTCATAGTACATCTGCAGCAGCTGCAGAGCTCGGCTCCCGTAGCCCATCTGTGAGCACACACAGGGCAAAGGAAGAGGTGTTCAGTCTGTCTGAACACCTGCTACGCCCCCGTACTGCTCCCAGAAAGTTTCCACTCTGGGTGCAGCTGCTCTTGACAAAGAACCAACAGATTCCCTCAGAGGCCAGAGCAGAGACCTAACCACTGGGCGCAGTACGGCCCTCGCCCTTGCACCGTGTAGCCCATCGAGAAGAGCCCTTTGCCACCTGAGCTCGAGGCCGGCCGGCCGGCCGGGACTGCTGGTCAGCAGGTCAGCAAGCCCAACCCGGCCTCTCTACAGCGAACCCCTCAGTGGGGATATCCAAGGGACAGGAGGTAACAAAAGTAGGCCTGGTTCACGAGCCCCATCCTCACAAAGGAAGAGCAAGCATGTATAATCGCCCTGTCCACCCCCGGCCCCCAGCCCCCAGCTCCAGCAAACTCCATAGCAGGGAAGGGCCTAAAACCGCTTGCTCCTGACCAGCTTCGCCTTCACACAGCCACATACACCTGCCCTAACAAGCCAGCACACAGCTGCGGTCAGTTACAGCACACCAGGGCTCAGAGGCGCCAGGACACATTACCCCTTGATAATCCGGGTGAACAGCAAGGCGAACCACCCTTCCACCTGAAAGACCACCGAAGTCTGGATCTTGGAACTGCAGGGAGACACAAGCCAGCAACTTACAACACAACACGTCCTCTGACACCACCAGCTGCACTCACACTGACGTGCCAGGGAAAGGGCTTCGTCACCTGTTCTGACACGGTCCACGGAATCAGGTCTCCCGAAGCCTTCTTCCCCCGAGACAGGCTGCTCAAGATGGACTGGCGAGAAATCTCCCCCTCCAGGCACACCTGTGGGGGAGGCAGGGCCGCGCAGACAGGCAGGCCAGCCCAGGGAGAGAGCCGTTCACAAAACTTCACCTACATTCTGCTGCTTCTTGGACTAGGCCAGCTGCTTCCACCCCAGGTCAGACTTACCCCTGACTCGGCCTTTCTGATGGAAGTTTCATCACTACACCCCACAGGTACCCTAACACTGTCACTAACAAGGCACAGGACTGACATCTTCCTGGACCAAAGAGCAAAACCACACTAGGAGGGCTCCATGCATGGTGAGCATGGGCACACACCGCTAAAGACACAGCATGCTCCTGCAGCGCTGTATGAAACAGTGGGAACATACGAGGACTCAAGTATCTGACAGGAGAAGAGTTAAACATAATACCGGGCATGCAAGTAATGAAATACAATGCAGCCTGTAACAACGATGCGGGTTAGCCCTGCCAGGTGGCTCAGTTGGTTGGAGCAGCATCCTGTGCACCAAGGGCTGTGAGTGTGATCCCCATCAGGGCACATACCTAGGTTTCAGGTTCACTCCCCAGTTGGGAGGCTTATGGGAGGCAACCAACCAATGTTTCTCACACTGATGTGTGTGTGTGGGGGGGGGGGGGCTGCCTTTCCCCTCTCTCTAAAAATTAATAAAATATATCCTCAGGATAAAAAATTGTGCATATTATAAATATTTGACACACTGCAAGAAAAAAAAAGATTACCAAGCACTATGAGCCCATGCTTATGAAAAGGCAAAACAATGCAGAAATGCATAAACACACGCCAGGCGTTTAAAACACTTTTCCTATCAGTTTCTTCTAATTTCCTAAGTACCATGTACTGCTTTTGTAATAAAGGAACAAACAGTTCTGTGGTAGAAAGAGCTCTGTGTCAAAATACGAGTGGCCAGTTCCTGACTCTCACCCACCCAGGAGCAGCGGGCCCTCGGGCTTCTGTCCAAGGTGCTTGCTCCAGGAACACCAGCCTCTTGGCTGCAGACCAGGAGTCTACAGCGTCCCCTTCCACGCTGCGTTTGCTGAGCCACTATCCCTTTTGACTTCCAAAATCAATGCCACAGGATGCCTCTGCTTCCGTACCTGGACAACAGCAAGCACTTCAGGAAGGGCATTCTGGGTGGGGGGCACAGGAGGCAGGAGGCAGAAGAGATGGTGGGCCGGTGCATCCGAGAGCATCTGGAGGTCATTGGGAGAGTTCTGCGGACACGACCACGGGTCAGTGAGAAACACTCCTCTTGTTGTCCTCTACTCAAGACGCTACTTGCAGTCAGTGGATGGCTGGAGTGCTGCCTTCCCCGAAGCTGGGCGATGGGCAGACACCCTGCGAAGTGCCTATCTACTCTCTTGGGCAGTCGGTCTGAGACTTCAGGTGGGACTCGGCCGAAGTGGGACTTGGCCTCAAACGTTTGCCTTCACCTGCCCAAGAGTGCTGAGGCTGCAGGGTGGCACTGCCCACTGCCCAGCTGGGACACGAGCTCTGTCCTGACAAGAGGCTGCCACTCCAAGAAAACCTGTCACCACTCCTGACACCGACTCTTCCACCTTCCACTAACGGGCATCCATGAAACCGCTACCCAGACATCCTGCACATGTCCTTTCCAACATGCTCTTTAGTTGTCAAGACATTCAAATATTCTAAATTCTCAGTCACTGCTCCCCCAAAGTAGCCCGGAGGAACAAGGCTGATTTCAGGTCAAAAAGCAGCAACTGCTATGTCACCTGGGCCTAAGAGCTTAGCAGACAGGGGAGAAACGGAGCAGCCCTTTAAAATGGGCGATGCTCCCCCTCCCCAGTGCCCAGGCATGGAGCTACACACAGGAATTCCACACTCTGCGGGCAAAGCTGGAAGCCCAAGGATCTCAACAATAGTGTGAGATGCAATTTCTCCACCAAGGTCACTGGCCCTTGCCGATGTCAGGACACTGAAGTCCCCGTGGACGTCATCTGACCCACTCTACTGCGTAACAGAAGATGCAAAAGGCCAAGTAAAAGGGGGCTGTCGGGGCTGGAGTGCACCCGAGGGCTAGCGGCAGTCACCTTGTAGTGGGAAGCCACGTAGAGGGCCATAAGCCGCTGCAGGAAGATTTCGGAGGCCTTGTGGTAGCAGAAGAGGGTGTCTCTGTTCACATAGTACCTGGGTTTGGAGTTAAGCCATCAAAACAAATCAAAGACAGCCCACAACAGGACATACTACTCCCAAAGGTGACCTGGAAGGGTGGGTTCCCCTCACCTTGGGAATGGGGACCCTGCGTCCCGAGCAGAAACACATCAGGGAAAGAAAGGAGAGGAATTGAGAATGCTCAGCTTTCCCCTCTCCGTAGAAGCCAAGGGCCAAGCCTTTCCCGTAACCCTNTCACCTTATAGTGGGAAGCCACGTAGAGGGCCATAAGCCGCTGCAGGAAGATTTCGGAGGCCTTGTGGTAGCAGAAGAGGGTGTCTCTGTTCACATAGTAGCTGGGTTTGGAGTTAAGCCATCAAAACAAATCAAAGACAGCCCACAACAGGACATACTACTCCCAAAGGTGACCTGGAAGGGTGGGTTCCCCTCACCTTGGGAACGGGGACCCTGTGTCCCAAGCAGAAACACATCAGGGAAAGAAAGGAGAGGAATTGAGAATGCTCAGCTTTCCCCTCTCCGTAGAAACCAAGGGCCAAGCCTTTCCCGTAACCCTTCCCCCCTCCTCCCCCTGCCCCTCCACGGGGTACACGGAGCCCAGGAGGATACAGGTCACAGGCCTCGGGGAGCGGGCAGCCTGACACGATCCGGGTAATGTTGAGGCAGTCCAGGCACAGCAGGTCGTTCAGCCACTTCTCCACCGCATCCCCCGGGGCGTAGCGGATGGACTCCTGCAGGGACACCTCATGCAGTGTTCGCGCTGTGTCCGCAAAACACACACATACACAATGAGAAATGATTATTAAGTACTTTTTGGGTCAAAGAGCAAAGCAAATGTTTTACTGTATCTTTGTCACAGCGTGCCCACATAAATACGGCTGGAGAATTTAAACTGAGTGGTTTTGGTTCTGGCGGATGAGCGCCTTGCCGGGACACCGATCCCAAAGGGCTCCCACTAAGTCGATGCGACTGAGCCCCGGGGTGGGGACAAACAAGAGTGCCACCACCAGAACACCCAGTCAGGCTCCTATCTGGTCACGGGCTTGCTACTCCTTGGAGGAAAGCAACTTCAACTTGGGGACTGAGCCTTTCTGCCTCACTGTAGGAAGGTCTGGTACCACCCATGATGTCACGAGGGAAGGCCCAGCAAGAGTCTAAAGGGACTCGCTGCGCGTGCAGGGCCCGTGCAGAGCTCCAGGCACCTGAGGCCAGCCTGGCTGTGGTCGAGGTCTTGTTCTCGGCAGTGGTGCTGATCTGGCTCTGGGCGCTCTGCTGGCGGAGCTGCTGAATTAGCTTCAGGGACAGGGACCGACCGGTGCCCTCGTAGCTGCAGTAAAAGCAAAGGCGATCAGACACAAGGGCCCAAATCCATTCTCCGGAAGGGGGAAGAAAACTTCTTTCTTCATCCTACGGCAACACCAGACACCTGCCCCCCAGGGCGGCCCTGACCACCTCTCAACTTCCAAGACCACTCGGGCACCCCCAAAGGAGGCAGGGCAGCTCGGGGGCTCAGTTCCACACACCCCACAGAGGACTGTGCTGTGAACTAATTAAAATAAGGACTGAAAAAGTTCTGTGTGTAAAGCCTTTGGTATAATGAAACTAAAACACAGTTAAGTGGTCAGTTAACGCCAGCTGCTGTTAGAAGTGACATGCTTGAAGCAATGAACAGACCATTTCCGGTTTAGAAAATTAAGATTAAACAAATATGCCACTGAAATAATTATTTTAATTACCGCTTTCACTTAAAAGGTAATGTAAAACAAGTCACACAAAAATTGGAAAAAATAGATTTTTTATAACCTGATAGCTAAACTACTACTTTCCAATCGCATTTCCTCCTTGTCTTTCTTCACAAGCCTACGTGACCACAGGGTGCAGCCCGCTCGGTGGGCTGTCTTGTTCGTTAGTGCACTGTTCTGTACTTCTCATTACTATGGTATTTAAACACTATATAAATACTTTCTCTTACTCAAGTATGACCTCTAAAGAATGATCAAAATACTGGAATTTTCAACTATTTCATTGTATTTTATTCCCCCTCTCCACTCCACATGGCAAAGCTTTCCAAAGGAATTCCACCCACCCAGTTAAAGATAAAAACAAGAATAAGCACAAGCAACAACACTAAAAACTTCTGTGCTCCAAAGAGAATTATCAGGAGTGAAAAAAACAGAATGGAAGAAAAATTTTGTATATCATGTACCTGATAAAGGACTTCTATCTAGAATATATAAGGAACCCTTACAACTCAGAAAAGACAACCCAATGAGAAAATGAGGAGAGAATCTGAACAGCTATTTCTCCAAAGAAGATGTACAAACAGCCAATAAGCACATAAGACGGCCCACGTCATCGGCCATCGAGAAGATGCAAAGGAAGACTGTATGAGATGTGACACCACCTGGCACTCCTGGGGACGGCTATGATCAAAAAGACGTGGCAGCCCTAGCCAGTGTGGCTCAGTTGCTTGGGTGCTGTCCCATAGACCGAAAGGCTGTAGGTTCTATTCCCAGGCAGGGCACATGCCTGGGTCACGGGTTTGGTCCCCAGCTGGGGGTGTGTAGGAGGCAGGCGATGGATATTTCTCTCTCACACTGATGTTTCTCTCCCTCTCTCCCTCCCTTCCCCTCTCTCTAGAACCAACAAAAGGTGAACGCTGGCATGGACATGGAAAAACTGGAACCTTCATACACTCCAGTGAGAATGTAAAATGGAACAGCCCCTTTGGAAAACAGTCTGGCAGTCCTTCAAATGATTAAACAGAAATTTACCATTTTACTCAGTAATTTCACTCCTAGGTAAACCAAAAACATGCCCCCACAAAAACCCATACACGAACGTTCACAGCATTACTCCTAAAAGGCAAAGACAGAAACAACCCAAATGTCCAGCAACAGATGAACAGAAAAGCAAAATGTTTCTCAACACACAACAAAATATGATTTGGCCATAAAAGGAATGAAGTACTAACACACACTACATGGATGAACCTTAAAAACATTATGCTAAGTGAAAGAAGCCAGTTGCAAAAGACCATCTATTGTATGACTCCATTTATAAGCCATGTCCAGAATAGGAAAACCTGTAGAAACAGGAAGCAGACTGAGGTTCCCTAAGGCTGCGGCGAAGGGAGGAGCAGCTTTCCTTCTGGGCTGAGGAAGCTGTTCTGACACTGACTGTGGTGATGACCGCGCTGCTCCGTGACTAAAAACAAGCCAATTCCACACTTTAAGTGGGTAAACGGTGTGGTATATGAATTATATCTCAACAAAGCTGTTACCAAAAAAAGTAAAATCCACTTTAAATATTTTCAGTATTAAGAAAAGCACTCACGATAATAAATCTATAATGGAATTCTTTTTTCAAGATGTGATTTCCATATCAAAATCTTTACAATATTAAACATAAGTATTTCTGACCTAGAAAATGTTCAGTTATTGTGGGAAACATCAAATTAAAAACAATATGTAAACTATATTTATGTTCTTGTTCAAAATGAAAAAGCCAAATAAATGCAAAGAAAATGCACAGAATTCTAACAGAAGCTCTCTCTAGGTGAACGGATCACCAGTGATTCCATTCACTGGTGCCTGTTTTTTCTAAATTTTCTACAGCAAACATGAACTAAATATTTCAAAATTTAAAAAAAAGCTCCTCAACCAGTATAAACCTGCTTTCTTATGCCAATTATAGAGTTACTTTCATACTATACTTTCACACAATTCTAAGATATAAGACACTGATATTGCCATCCACGTACTTTTTAAAAAACTTGTCCAGGCCTGCAGACGGGAGACACTCACCACCTGAGCTACGAAATTCTCCAGTCTCTGCGTCCCATTTAAGGTCAGACCAGAGGCAACCTGGTCTGATTACTGAGAGGCCCGCTCCCATTTGCAAGTGCCCTGGGGCAGTCGGACGCAGCCCCGAGGACTCCGACTTGGGGAATCAGACTCACCTACCCACGCCAGTGTGTTACACGCCACCGGATCTGCAAGACCCGACCGGGAGAGCACCGAGCGCGCACCGTGTGCCTTACCCGTTGATGGTGGATGCCATGAAAACAAGGTAGGGGCCCAGGAGGCTTTTCACCAGGGGCAAGGGGATGGCGGCGGCTTCGTCAATCACAACAAGTTCAGCCTGGCCCAGTTTCACGGCGTCTGCGGGGTGTATATACTGTGGGAAGGCAACGTCCACATGGTTAACTCGGCCACCTGATGTCCCACCACTGATCACCGCTGAGAGAGAAGAGAGGCGCCATGAAGGCCTGTCTCTTCTCTCTCTCTCCCCCTTCCCATTTCTGCTTTCTTGCATTCCTCCTTCCCACTTCTCCTTGGCAGGGCAAAAACATTTAACGGCTTGGAATCAGACACCTGGGTTCCAACGGTTCAACCACCAATCATGTGACCGTAATCCGGTCACTGAATCACACACAGCCTCAGCGTCCTCTCCTATAAAATGCAGGAGATACCTATCTGATGGCTGTTTGAGAGAAAAATCAGGTAAATCTATAAATTCTTTGCACAGTGCCTGGCCTAGCGTGGCAGGCGATGCCTCCATTTCCTTCCTCCCCTCCATATTCTCGTGCTTCCCCCCAGCAGAAAGCATCCTCACTCAGGCCCATGGGCCAGAGGCACAGGCTGGCCCTAGCAGTGGCTAATGGGAGGCTGTCAGATTTCTCAAGCACCCGTGAGCTGGGTGCCATGCACCAGGCTTTGATACTATCATTACAAAGGCCAAGTCTCCCTGCACTAGTGGATACTTCTAGACTTATTCCCCTCTTAATACACATAACAAGCACATGTTTCTTTGTATTATTAGCTTGGCCACCTAATGCCCCAAACTTGCCATAAGCCTGACATCCTTATGCATGCAAACAAAGGGAAGCCCCTTCAGTCTCTTCAGGACTTCCTGCTGTTTTAACTCTGCCAAAGGACGCAGAGAGATATCTTACAGGAGAAAAACCTGCACAGCCAGTGAACAGAAGCAAAGGCACTCGACCCCACGAAGTGCTGTACGTATCAGTGCAGCGCGAGGGCGAACGGAGATCCCAGTCCACGCGTGCCCGTCAAACTTAAACGGCAGTGGGACACCTGGTGGTTGGGAGGACTCGGGGGAAAAAACTCAAAAAAAAAATGCTGGTGTGAAGGTAAATTTAAAGATTCTGGCAAAATCCAAGAAAGCTGGAAAGCTACATATCCTGTAAAGCCCGACAATGCCACTTCTAGAAACATATAAATAAACTGTAGTATATACACGTAGTGCTTAACCTCAACCAGATCTGTAAGCTTCAATCTGGACCCATCTTAAAAACAAACGCTGAGTCAAAAAAGGCAAGCTGAAAAAGGACGAGCATAGCGTGTCACCGCTTATGGATACGTAATTATGTAGTAAAACATAAACACATGAACCGAAAGGAAACACCCCAGTCTCAGAATAGAGTGACTCTGGGGAGCGACAGAAGGGACTGGGACAGGGCGGGTTCAGGGGGGACTTCAACTGTGCCTGTGACGGTTCAGAGCTTTAAACCAAACAACAAAGGTGACTCCTAAAATATGAAGCAAACAGAGCAAACAGCAAACTGTCAACATTTCTTAAGCCTGAGTACTGAGCACCTGAGTGTTCTAGTGGCCTCTGTGTGTCTCTGTACGTTTGAAATTTTTCGTTACACGTAAGATTTTGTAACTGCTTTGACAGAAGCTGATGGGTCAGGGAGGCAGCCACCCCACTCATTCTAACAGCAGGATGCACATCCTCACTAAGGCCCCATATCTTGGATTCTTAAAGGGGAAAAAACGAGACAATCATAAAAGCAGCAGAAAGCAGTCCCCTAGAGGCTGCGCAGCAGGCTTCCATCTAACATCCCTTTCACCCCCTGCCCCAGTGTCCAGCGCGAAGGAGGAAGCCGCCAAGGGACGTAAATGGGGCCTCGTGAAGTCAGGTCACCGCTTGTGTGTTTAAGCTCCAGTCTGGAGACAAGAGGACGCTGGCAACGAGCGCACGAGGGACTGGGACTGAAAACCCGAGGGACGGCCGGAGTGGAGCCGGCGCGTTTCAGGGAAAGGTTTTCCTTCTTAATTTGGGCCTTTTCTTCAGTTTTAATCGGACTCTGTATTCTCACTGCCTGAAGCCTGCTCCCCACCCCAACATCAGTCTTTCCTCCTCTCAGCTGAGGGAATCGGGCAAAATAGGAAGAAATGTGCAGAATGAGAGATTCTAGAAAGAGACCTAGTAAGGAAAAAAAAACTAAGATCCTTAGGGAAGAGGCATGAACACTCAACATCTTTCATCACCTGGGCTCTGACAGGTATACCTCCCGCAGAGGCGTGGCTCCTTGACAGGTATAAAGGTCCAGAGCATAAACTGCCAAGTTTACCTGGCCCACCTCCCACTTCAACCCAACTCCAAAAATCATCAATGAGCCTCGTCCACCAGGGGCCGGTGGGTCTCCGTCCCGTCCTCAAGCCCAGCACACCGACGCTTCTCTACAATTTAACAAAATTCGCAGCCTTTGGACAAGTGCAAACCATTCAGGCTTGCAGAGCACTGGAGATTTATAGTTTGGGGGGAAAACGCTGATCAAATAGGCAAGGCTACCACTGAACCACAAAGATTCGGAGTCCATGCTTACAAAGTTCTTATTTAAAAAAAGATTTTACTTATTTATTTATTTTAGGGAGTAGGAAAAGAGGGAGAAAGAGAGGGAGAGAAGCATCAGTGTGTGGCTGCCCCTCGTGCACCCCGCACCGGGTACCTGGCCCGCAACCCAGCCATGTGCCCTGACCGGGAATGAAACCAGCGACCCTCTGGTTGGCAGGCCGGTACTCGATCCATGGAGCCACACCAGCCAGGCCAGTTCTTTTCTTTCTTTTAAATGGTGAGGTTATTGTTCTAGTTACTGAGGCACCATTTCGAAGCCTGCCGTTAACTAAACAAGATGAGAACTGATGTCAGATAGCATACTCTCAATCCCATTTACTGAACTTTCAAGGGTCAAAACTACAACTTTTCCAGCTGTCTAAATACATTTGTTAGTTTGCTTGCATGTTTTTCTTTAGAAGAGGCTGGAAGTCTGGAATAGGTTTGTCCTAAAACAACTACCACATAAAAGACATGCAATTACACAGGACATAAAGCGACTATAAAAACCAACTTAGAGCCATTTAAATACAGCAGGGTTTTAGGACGCGCCTCACCTGGATGGTCTGCCTGTGCTCCCGGAATACGTTCACTCGGATCACTGCTTTGTTAAATTCGGGATTCAAAGACTGAATAATCTCGTAATCCAGATGCTCCTGATGGGGAAAGAGTCAAACCAGTGGCAAACAGTAGGAAAGTAAGCATGCAGTGTACAGACTTCCCCCGGGTTTAAACGCAGCGCTGAATCAAAATAAATTCTCACCCCGATCACCTACCTGATACTGCAGGGCATCGAACCCTTTAAACACAAACTCGAACAGAGTGTGGAGGTTATCAGGGCTCGGGGAGGTAACAAAGATATTGGAGTACCTGTTGGACAAAAGAAGAAAAAAATTTGTAAGTAATTAGGAAATCTAAGAAATGTTTGGGGAACTTAAGAAAAAAGGAAACATTTTTGTTCGCCCAAGTCACACAGATGAATCAGAGACACTGTCAGGAGAAAAAAATCAGGACACTTTGTGGGGAGGAAAAGCAAAGCAACTCCAGACCTGAAGATACTTTTCCTCCCAAACTAAGGAAAACACAGTCTGAAGGTAGCCCGTCCCAGCAACTAGCTACTAACGTGAGAATGCGCCATAAGCAGCGCCGCGCAGAGCCGCTGCCTGCTGCCCAGCCCTGTGCCCTGAACGAGAGGACGGCTCCGCACTCATCGCCAGCGGGGCTGAGGGGGTTCCCCCTGGGAAGCAAGAGAGCCACACTGGTATGTGGGCTGAGGCCACAGCACGGCTCTGAGGGGCTCCGGTGGATGCACAGGATGCTAACACCTAACGAGTCAAGTGTGGCTGCGGAGCAGCAAGAGGACACAGGCCTGGGAGTCAGGAGTCCAGCCCCGGTGCTGCTGACTTGCTCAGGGACCTCAGCCCAGTCACTGAAACCCCTCTGGCCCAGGTTCCTCCACCGCCAAACGCTCATGGGATGGCTAGCGACCAGGAGCACCACGGAAGATGGTGCATACAGGACGGGAATGCGGCCTCCCAGGTCCACTCTAGGTCCAGTGCTTATGTCTGTGGGTCAGAAGCACGAACTGCTGGCAGCTGCCTACATCCCCCAGCCAGAGCAAAAGACAGAAAGTAACGTCACTCGGGCAGCTCCTCAGAAGTACCTTCTACTGATCAGAATCATTAACGTGTCCAGCTGGTACTTTTCTCAGTCAGCAAAGCTGGTCGTACACATTCGCACATCCTGAGAATTTTTAAGTTTCTTGCCAGCATTTCTTTGTTGCATGTTTGTTCGACTTTGAATCGTGATTGCAAAGGCCCTGGTGTGTGTGTTCGTGTGCACACGTGTACTTGCACCTCTAGGGAGTTGGGGGAATGTGTTGCTATTTCAAGGTGGGAACCAAAGACCAAGAAGAAATTGCCCAGCAGAGCCTCCCAGTCCCACACACTGCTGCCCCAGAGTCCCTCGGGACGGGGAATCGGACCCTCTTACCCAAAAGCCACTGCCCCGGCAATAGCCAACCCCAGGGCTGCAGATTTCCCCCTTCCTCGGGCGGCTGTGAGCGCAACGGTACTTCTCAGGGTCTTCTCAGAGATCCCCTCGATGAATTTCAAGACGGCTTTGGCCTGTGGAAAGACACATGTATTAGGCGAGCCCTGAGGAAGGCCAAGTTCCAGCCATCTGCCACCATCACCATGCTGAAGTCAGGCTGATGCCCAGGCGGAATAAAGGGGGGCTGTTCTCCCAGGCCAGAGGGCAAGGCCCAGCCCTTGGACTTCACTCCTGCAGTCACCTCCTCCGAGTCTTGAGGCTTTGAACACTGATCAGATGTCGATAACCCCACATTCACATCCAGGGCAACTGCCCCTGCACAGCTCCACCTGCACGTCCGACAGACACGTCAACTTCAAACCGAACACCTAACGTGCCCTCAGACCTCCTCCGCCCATCACTTTCCCCACCTCAGTCAACTGTCCCATTGTTCAGGCTACAGGCCTTCTCCATTCCCCGTCCCCCTGCCCACGGCTGATTTATCAGCAAGTCCCACCAGTGCTACCTTCGGAACACACCCCAAATCCTGCCACGCCAACCATTATCCTCCTCTATTACTCGGACAGAAGCCACCATCCTCTCGCCCCCATTTCTACAGGAGCCTCCTAACTAGGCTTTCTGCTCCCATCTTCCTTCCCCCACAGTCTAGATACAAGAGTGCCACCAGAGGGACCTTGTACCTGAAGCCTGGCGATCCCCCTGGTGGCTGTGCTGAGAAGAGACTGAGCCTAAGCCCTCCCACCTCTCACAGAGTAAGGCCCCAAGTCCTTCCAGGGGCCTGCCCGCCATCTCCACCGCCAATGGCCGCCTCCTGGCCACTCTCCCTGCTTCAGCCCCGCCGGGCCCCTTGGGCTCCTCAAGAGCACCAGGCAGACTCCTACCTCGGGCTCAGACAGCTGGAGATCCCTCAGCCGGGAGCACTCTTCCCCCAGAGAGCCACATGGTCGGCTTCCCCAACTCCATCAGTCTGCTCAAATGCCTCTAAACGAGGCCTTCCCTACCCACCGCACCCAGAGCTGCAGCATCCCACCCTCCTCCTGGCACAGCCTCCCCCTCTGTCCTGCTTGCTGGGTTTCTCCATCATACAGAGCACCCACTAACTACAGGGTCTGCTTGTTTCCTTGACTCAGTGTGTCTCATCCCACCAGAACGTGAACTCTAGGAAACAGGGGTGTCCCTCTGTTCACTGCTCAGCCCAGTGCCTAGAGGAGTGCCCAGCATCTAGGAGGGGAAGGAAGATGCCGGAGCACCAAACAAGCAAAGGGATGGCCACACTTTGCAGGGGCCAACTGGCATCTGCCTTGAGCACGGGCCACTGAGACTGAGAGGAAGGCCAGACGGTCCCGCCTGGCCGGTCGGGTCCTGAAGAAGTTGCCTTACACACCCAGGCAGTGACACAAAGACACTGAGAAGATGCAGGCCCTGGCAGCCAGAACAGAAGAAAGGAGAGGGGCCACAGAAACCAGAGTCTCCCCAGAAGGGAGATATATATGATATATACATGCATACGTGTCATATATAGGCCATATATATATATCATAATTTCTTCATTCACCCATAGACAGACCCTTAGGTTGCTTCCATATTTTGGCTATTGTAAATAATGTTGCAATGAACAGGAAAGTGCAGACCTCTTTTTGAATTACTGTTTTACCTTTGGATATATTTCCAAAAGTGGAATTGCTGGGTGGTATAATAGTCCTCCTTACTCTTTTTCACAGTGGCTACACCAACCTACATTTCCACCAACAGTGCACACGGGTTCCATTTTCTCCACATCCATGTCAGCATCTGCTATCCCTTGTCTTTCTGATGAGGGCTATTGTCCTGGGCATGGAGTAGCAGCTCACCGCCATTTTAAATTTGCCTTTTTCCAAATGACGATGTGATGTTGAGCATCTTTTCATATTGTCTGCTGACCTTTCAGGTATCTTCTTTGTACAAATGTCTATTCAGGTTCTTTCCCCATTTTTAAATCGGGGTATTTGTTTCTTTGCTATTGAGTTGTATGAGTTCTCTGTATGCTTTGGGGATTAACCCCTTATGAGGTTAGGGTTTGCAAATATGTCTTCCCAGTCTGTAGGGCTTCTCACGTTGTGGGTTGTTTCTTCTGCTTTTTCAGCTGATGCAGCGCCACTCACTTATGCTCACTTGTGGCAGCTTGCGCTTTGGGTGTCACACCCAGAACCTCACTGCCAAGGCCGTGTCGAGGAGCTCTGTTCTTACGTGTTACTGCAGGAATCTCAGCTCTTACATTCACTCTTTAACTCACTTTGAATTCATTTCTGTGAACGGTGAGACACAGGCCCAGTTCCGCTCTTTCACACATGGATATTATTCCAGCACCATTTACTACAAAGACTGTCTTTCCTCCACTGAGTGTTCCAGGCTCCCTGGTCAAATGCCAGTTGGTCATATGTGGCTTGGGTTTATTCCTGGGCTCTTGGTTCTGTTCCATTGGTCTGTGTGTCTGATTTGATGCCAGTACCAGGCTGTTTTAATGACTGCAAGCACTATAGTATTGCTTGAAATCACAAAGTATAATACCTCCTGCTTTGTTCTTCTTTCTCAGGATTTCTTTGGCTATTCAGGGTCTTCTGCAGTTCCACACAGATTTCTAGGAGTGTTTTTAGTGCTTCTGTAAAAAATGCCATTAGAATCTTGATAGGGACTGCACCAAATCTACAGGTGGCTTTCGGTAGTATTGGCATTTTCACAACACAGGGGTGGGCAAAAGTACATTAACAGTTGTAATACAAATAAATATTACAATTAATCAACAATACCACGAAAATAAACTCTTGTGTTTCACATACTCACAACTGTAAACCTACTTTGGCCAAGCCCCATATTAATTCTTTCAATCTGTGAACACAGGGTACCTTTCCATTCACTGGTGTCTTCTTCGATTTCTTCTGTCAACACCCCATAGTTTCCAGCAGAGATCTTTCCCCTCCTTAGTTAACTTATTCCTACGTATTTTACTGGTCTCCTTTCTGTTTCAGAAATTTCATTGTTAGTGTGCCACCTTCTATTTTTAATTCACGCTCTTTTGTACTTACTAATCGGGGGGGGGGGGGGNTTTGTACTTACTAATCTGGGGGGGGGGGCGGCTATAAGCCACAGGTTCTCCTGTAACGCTACTGCTGATGTTGCAGTTTCTCCCTCTTCTGCCCTTTCTCCACCTACTGCCTCACCTCCTCTCTCTGGTGGCAGAGAGTACTAGGAAATGGTTTAAGCCTAGAGCCTGTAGGCTGGACTGCACAGTAAGCTAGGAGCTGATGATTCTGTTTCCAGAACAAAGAGAAAACCAGCCTGTTTGGACCCAGCCCCTGGGTCCAGTGCAGCTGTTTTGCACCACGACAGCAGAGCCCAGGACCGGGAGGCTCAGGCCGGACCAGAGCCCCGAACACACCTGACGGCCTGAAGGGCTCTGGGCTGGTCAGCTCCCAGCGCAGTCCAGGAACCACCAGCCCTGGCTGCCTCGAAGAGCAGAGAAACGCCCACCCAGCCTGCTGTCTGCACCTACCGATCAAGCCCACCCCCCGCCCCCCGCCCAGGGCCCTCACCAGGCCTCCTACTGGACGCAGGGTAAGTACTGGGTCTCAAACTCTCCTCTCACTTCTATACGAGGCAAAAGCAAAAACCCTATGTTACCAAAACTTAACTCAAATGAAAGAACACAAGCATACCACCCTCTCTTGGGAGAAGTGTGAAGGGAGTTCCTCTTTAAATCTAATCCATCTCTCCCCAAATCCCAGCTCTCTGAACTGTAACGGGGGTTAGGGGGCGGGGGGGGGGGAGTAACCCTGGACTTCTGTTGTGAACCCAGACAAGACAGAACAGCCCTGCTGTTGCGAACAAGAGAAAATGCCTCTTCCCCAGGGAAGAGCAAAGTCTTGACTTGCCCTAGTGTGGCTTCTGCTGCTTTCTGTGTGCTGGTTTACCTCTGGGCAGCTCACACTGAGACAGGGTGCTTCTGAACATCGCACTCACCTGGTCCAGGGTCCTGCAGCAGTCCACCAGCACGCCCACTGGCTGCGTGTCCTGCAAGCTCTCCTTCAACTCCCTCAGCTCCAGCTCAGAGGGACCGAGACTCTCATCCTACCAGAAAAAAGAGGAGGTTTGCTGCTGCCCTGGAGGAGTCAACAAGGACCACGCAGCCTCCCCCGAGATTCGCAGACCCCCGGCTGACTCACCGGGGCCTGGGGAGGCAGGGCCTCAATGCTGGCAGCGTGGGAGGAGATGGGCAGGATGTTGAGCTCGTCATCGATGACAAGACACTTCTTACAAGAGGTCAAAGAAAGAATAAATCTGAGGGAAAAAACCACCATAGTGAGGTGTTGTCGGGCGAGAGGGCCAATGTCTACACAACCAAAATGTAGGGGTTTTTTTTAAGATTTTTATTTTTTTATTTTAGAGAGGGGAAGAGAGGAAGAAAGAGAAGAGAAACATCAATGTGTGGTTGCCTCTCGAGCGCCCCCTACTGGGGATGTGGCCCACAACCCCGGCATGTGCCCTAGACTGGAAATCCAACTGCTTACACTTTGATCCACAGGCCGGCACTCAGTCCACTGAGCCACACCAGCCAGGGCCAAGATGAGGCTTTTCTTTAAGAAAATCATCAAGTCTTTGAGAAGCCAGAGAAAGCCAAGACCCGGATGGAGAACATTAGGAGATGCCAAGCCTCCTCTACAGGGCACCTGAACACACTTTACACAGCGAAGAAGAACACCGAGAGCTCTCTTGA
Organism: Sturnira hondurensis; assembly: GCF_014824575.4. Lineage (NCBI taxonomy): Eukaryota > Metazoa > Chordata > Mammalia > Chiroptera > Phyllostomidae > Sturnira > Sturnira hondurensis. The sequence goes on along the minus strand of NW_028075269.1, from coordinate 11,044,420 downwards.
GAGACTCATTACAAACACTGCTCTCGTGCACAGCCGCCCCAGCTCCCTGAGCCATGAGGCCCTTCTCACGCTCTCCTAGGCTCTCCCTCTGCACTATGGTGCCTTGGGCCACCCTCAACAGGGGAACTCCAAGCCCACCCAACACAGGTTCACTGGTCACGCAAGGGAACACACACCAAAGGGCTTACCTTCCGTCAAAGGAAACAACTATAAAGAACAGGAAGGACAGGAAAGCTCCCTTAAGAAATACAGCAAACATTCTTGCATGCAGAAAAAGCATGTGTTTGCCTATGAAATTAAAACTTCTCCCACGAACACAAGAAAAAGGCCTCATGCACTCCTTTTGCAGGCTTCGGTTCTCCCCGAGAGCCCATGGTAACTCCCCGGCCCACCCCCACTAAGTTAAAGTCTCAAGACGGTTAAAATTCAAAAGGCCGCAGGGTTCACCAAGGCCAGGATTTCCAAACCTCAGCACTGCTGACATTTTAGACCAGAGCACTCCATGCTTTTTTAAAGCTGTTCAGCAGCATCACTGGCCTCTACCCACTAGATGCCAATAGCATCCCCTACCCAACCCCCTCTTCCCCAAGTCAGGACAATCAAAATGACCCCACACACTGCCGAATGCCCCTGGGGAAAACCGCTCCCGCACAGGACTACTGATCTTAGGCCACGGTTCCTTCAGATATTCCACAGGGTGCTAACTGGTGCTCACTATAAAGGGCCCTGTGGCCAAGTAAGTGTGGGAACCCGGCACGTAAACAGGCCCCTGCTGCTGCAGGACTCTCACAGACTATAATAAGCTAACGGGACTCCTCACAAAGGAGAAACAGTACCGGCATTTCCCAGACATATCGGGCCACAGAGCCCTTTTGTCGCAAGGTCCCTCTTAAAACACCAGTGTTCTGCCAAACATGCTTTGGGAACAGTGACCCAGACAAATCACCCCTTTGGCAGGTGAGTAAGCTAAGCGCCAGAGAGGGAGAGCGGCTTGGTCGGGGACAGGATCCTGACGGAATCCAATCTCCCTCCCCCTCCCCCACCCCGGCTTCCTGCTCACTTCTACCACTTCCAGCTGGTTTCACGACTGCTGCTGTCAGAAACCTCACTGCCTGGGGCTCCTCGGCTACCTTCCCTCAGACAGACAGAAGCACAGCGCTGAGTCGGGTCCAAGAGGAAAGTACTCCTCCCACAACTGAGGGACTGAGAAAGGTGCGGCAGACCTACCTCTCATTAAATCTTCCCACCACATCCTGATGGGCCTCAGTCCTGTATCTTGAATGCACATCCTGAAAGAGACAACATCCGTGAACAAAGGCGTCCACGGAGGGCTGAGGCCCAGCGTCCAAATGTGACAACGTTCTATCAAGCAAGTCCGGGATAAAGGAGGAGCTAGCAACGCTGCTGGGAACAAACCCCACTTCTCCATAACCTGCTGCACGGGGCTGGCCAAACACTACCTACCGGAACCAGGGTTGGACACCAGATGCAATGCTTCTCGTTACAACCAACTTCCCTCACCTCACCTTTGCCTTCTCCCCCATTTTATCCAGCATTACAAAGTGTATTCATTCATTTAATAAAACATACATAGCAACAGTGCCAGACATGGCACAATGACAGCAAATGGGGGTGGGGGCCTCCTACGTGGGGTAGTGAGGGAAGGCTCTCTGAGGGGGTAAGCATGCAGCCAAGCAAGAGAGGGAGGAAAAACAGACCAACTGCTGTGGCCACAAAGTCGTTTGTTCATTCACAAATAATTAATGACTGGGCACTCTTCCAGGGCCGCAGAATGTATCGGTGAAGAGAACCAAGTCCCTTCTCTTATGAAGTTTAACGACCAGCACAGGAGCTAACAAAAAATCCATTTTAACAAAAAATGAAGCAGGTTAAAGGAGTGACAGACAAAACCACCTATGCTCGACTGCGTGTGATAAAAGATCACACTGAGCAGGTGGTATCTGGGCAGGGATTTAAGTAAAGTGAGGAAGTGAGCCAGGCAGACAATAGCATGGGAATAGCAAGTGCAAAAGCCCTGAAGAGAGAGTACTGGGCATATCTGAGGACTTTCCAGGAGGCCAGAGGGGCTGTAGTGACACGTAAGGGCAAAGCATGGTGGCTGGAAGCAGGTACTAAGATTTGGGCAAAGTCCATCCCACGAGATAAATGCCGCACACCGAACCCTGCGGCCGGTCCTAACACCACTTCCGTGCAGCTGAGCACTGAACGGGACTCTTAGAGCCCCGCTCCTGACCATGCCCTCGGCTTCGGAGAAAACAACCCCTCTCAGAGTCGAAGTTCTTGTAAACCTGGGAGTGGACATGGCAAATGATCCTTTGTTAACCACTGGGATGAGGGCCAGTGCAGAACTCTGCGCAGCCCCTTTGTTGCAATACACAAATGTAGGCACTGGCACAACTCTCTGCGGGTACTATTTCAGAAATTTCGCTGCATAACAGGTGCATCACGTCTGAATCTCACTGGTGTAGAATTTGCAAAGGCCCGGCAATGAATGCAAATTCAGAGCTTCCTAGGCACACTCATGGCCAGGGAGATTTCTTTGCAGTGACTTACTCATCAGCTGCAGTCAAGAGCTCCCAGCCCAGTGACTGTGCTGACCGCTCACTGGAGTTGCTGGACAGGAATTCTTAAAAGTGGCCCACAGTAGCCCTGGCTGGCATAGCTCAGTGGATTGAGCGTGGGCCTGCGAACCACACGATCTTTGTTCAATTCCCAGTCAGGGCACATGCCTGGGTTGCAGGCCAGTTCCCAGCAGGGGACTCACGAGAGGCAACCATACATTGATATTTCTCTCCCTCTCTCCTTCCCTTCCCCTCTAAAGATAAATAAAAATATTTTTTTAAAAAGTGGCCCACAGTAAAAACACAGACTGATTTGAGCCCTCTGCAATTAAGGTCAAAAACAGGCACCTACCATGGTCATCGTGTACAACTGCTTGAGTGAATTCATGGTCCGTAGGAGGATAACCACCAGTCCACCACCTTCCACTGTTTCGACAGTCCTGGCCAGCAAGTTTGGAGTCAGAGCTTCAAAATCCTGGGAGAAGGAGATCTTAGAAAGGGCTGGTCATGCAAAGAGTACCACAGGGAAGCTTCACCCAGGGCCAGGAGATAAGGTAAAGGAGGGCGTCAGAGTATGAACTCAAGACCATACCCTCACCCGACTCACTGGACAGGGAGAGACACACACAACACACACACACACACACAGCCCCTGACACAGGGGTACCCAGAAGAAAGCCCAGTCCTGGAGAACAGGTGTACCAGGTTTCATACGTCTAAAGTGTTTCTAGTAATTTCTGATAACATCCTATCTGGCAGAAGTCCTATGATCTTCTCAGATTCACACTTCAATTCCAAATAGACCTCACGTTCATTCTGATTATGTTTATAGATGGAAACTGTTGGACAAAACTCAACTGCACCACGTGGGGGAGCCACTGCCTAAAGAAGCCACCATCACTGCAGTTGGAACGGAGGCGAGCTCACACTAACAGTGCCCCCTGGCGGGCAGCAGTCAGGGCAGGAGCTGGCAAAACACTTTTTCCTGGCCTGCAAGGTGGGAGGCCAGCCGCAGGCAGGAAAAAAATGGAACTCCTATTCATGATTTTCCCCTCATCTCTTAATTCATATTTTGTAAGGTATGTTTTATAATATATATAATCACAATATACATGTAGGTAATAAACACACAGGAAAATGTGGAGATTGTGCTTAAATGTCTTTTTTACAAATCAAAGAATAAAAAAGCCACCAGCTCTCAAAACAAAGAAAAGTGTGAAATGCAGTCTATTAACTTGCCAGGCAAAAGAGTAAGTACCAGTGAAGAAATTTACCAGGGGTAGTTCTCCAAGCTGGGAAAGTGAGGGGATTTTAAGGACCAGAAGCAGGTGCGGGGGAGGGGAATGCCAGTGGTGGTCATGCTGGTCAAGCACTCTGAGGGGGACACAGGAGTGCACAGGTCCGTGCCCAGCTTGTTAGAAAGGGCCTTACTGCTCATCTGTCACTAAAGTCTCCAGTGAGTTCCAATAAACATCTGGGGTCCTCAGGTCACTTAAGTTCATGGCGCTTTATCAGCTTTAGCTAGTTAGAACCAACTGCGACAAAACATCACTGCCAATCTAGACAAGTGCCACTTTAAATAGGAAACTTTCTTTTTGTATGGGATGAATTATCAAGTTCCCTTTGGAGAGTGGCCAAGTATTCTACTGATGATGCTGGGGGAGGAAGGCACATGAGCCTTCTCTCCTTACTTCGCACGTGTCCTCACGGGGACGAGGCAGACCGAGCTCACTGTGCACTTGTCCTCACAGGGACCAGGCGGCCCGAGCTCACTGTGCACTTGTCCTCACGGGACTAGGCAGCACCCCTCAGTGCTGACAGCAGTCGAAGGCTGCAGGATGTCACCCACCTGGAGAACACACATGCCAAAGGTGTTGCCCAGGATCTTGTGAGTCTCGTTGTAGTAGCAGTAGCGGATGTTTGTGGCAGCAACAAAGAGTTCAAAGGGGTCATCTTGCCTTATGTTCAGCGTTCCATTCTTTATTTTTTTCTGCAGCTGACGCATTCTTTTCTTCCGGTGACTGCAATCACCCCCCATCCCATGAGAGCCAGTTAACCAGAAGGGCTTAAGAGCTGGGAACAGGGACTAACTAAGGGCAATGATCACCCTTAGACCCTGAAAGCCGGGAGGGAACTTGGAAATTGTGGGGCTAAGCCTCTGCCTCGAAAGAAAACCAGAGCAGCGATGAAGCAGAGTGGTTAAGGAGATGGGTTTTGGAGGGAGACAGTGGCGAGTCCAGGTGTGAACACTGCTGTTTTGCCCTGTCACTTCGGCAAATGCTTCACTTGACAAGAAGGGTAATGGAAATACCTAGAGCTCTTACTGGCCAGGGCTGGGAAGCACCCTCAGTGGCCTTGTCACCTCAGTCTCCAGCCACTGCTTCAACTACACGGTGCTGCATGCCAGGAGACCTGGGACAGGCACGGAGATGGCAGGCTACGTTACCCACCTTTCCCAATGAACCCATCCACTTCCTTCCCAGACTGGGGATCAGGTCCTCAAGGGCAGCGCTGACCTAAGACAATGCTGATGGAGGACGTGAGGGTGAAGGTAGAAGCTGGGCGTCTCTCAGAACTCCCTGAACTCTTCTTTTGCCTTACAAACCCTGAGTGTCCACCTGCCATTTAATTCTGACTTTTACCAAAACACAGAGAGCGAGAAAGTTTCAGAACTGAGGACCAAAGCTGATCAAACTGTTACCATGTTTCTCTAACTGAGCAAGTAGCTAGAACCAAGGTATCCCCTCTGGGCCTCTACTTCCTCATCTGTGAAACAAGGCAGTCGGAAAAGCTGACTTCCAAGGCCCCTCTCACTCACGCTTTTGCCTCAGACTGAGAAGAAACCATCAGCTTTAACCTGATGCCCTGCGACATCAGAAAGGGGTGCAAGAGCTATAAAAGGTAAAGAGATTTTTGAAAGTGAGTTCAAAAGACAAGCCTTCTGGGAACACATGGGCTGCCTAATCCCACACCCATCCGACACTGACCAACCGAACAGCAGTGAGAACCACAAGCCCTAGAAACTTACTGACCAGCAAGAGGCTTTATTCTCCATCTGTACTGAAAATACTTACCTGCCCAAGAACAAAAGTATACTAACAAGAAAATTTATCCACAAATCTAGCTTCTTTCAGGCAGAATCAAGTCTCTTTAAGACCAAAGGAGATAAACTAATCAAATTTAGCCTTTGGACTAAGTAACATTAAAATAATTTAGAGCCTGTTAACAAGAGTTAAGTCAACAAATATTAGCTGAGCGCCCACTACGAACATGTCAGATCACCTGAAAACATGAAAATATAAAGAGATCAACAGGAGAGGCCTCCTAAATAAACAAACTTACTACCGGGAGTAAAAAAAATACTAGTGTGCAAAGGACTAGCCCCAGAGAGACGAACACAGGCACTGTAAGAGGAGACGCGCGCTGAGGGGGCAGGGAGCCATGAGCTGGGACTGACTGAGGGACTGGGGAACCCCTGCAGGAAGGAGGCGGGCCCTGAGAGGTGGGGAGCACTCACAGAGGTGGGAGTGGCACCCCAAGCAGAGGCCACAGGTGCAAAGGCAGGAAGTCTCACCTCACCAGAGAGCAGCCAGAGCTGGAGACACGACTTCAGAGTCAGTATCAGAGACAAACACATCAGGAACAGTGGAGGAGAAGAGGCCTGAAGACGGAAGGCAGACCCACACATGCCAGCTGGGCTAGCACATTAATAAGATGAAGGGAAAGGGGAGGAGTCAGAAAGGTGGTTTGAGTAAGCGATGCAGAGGCCAAGCAAGGAGAGCATTTCTGATGCTACGTGCCAAGTGACATCACCCTACACCCCAAACTCCTCTACACACAGAGCTGTAGGTAGAACCGCCAAGTTTCTACTAGGTGACCAACCCCATCTCTCCTGGCCCGGGAGTGGGCATCTTTCCACAAGAATTTGAGACAAAGACTGATTTCCACGTAGCGGGACCTGAAACACGTAAAATTCAAGTGCTGTTTCTGCAACGGGGGCAACAGAAAACAGAAAGCTGAGCTGAGGTGGGAAGAACTAGAGTGGACGCACTGCGCTGAGAGAAGGAGTGGGACTGGGAGCGTCAGCACTCTGCACTCTGGCTCTGCCTCCAAAGCAGAGCTGAAGCCTCGTGCCCGGAGGGTTCACGAGCTACCCTCAAGGCTCCAACAAACTCTCTCTGTGCCTAAGTGGTTTGTATTAGAGGTCTGCTATTTACAACTGCAAGTTTTGTGTTTTTTTTTTAAGATTTTATTTACGTATCTGTAGAGGGGAAGGGATAGGAGAGAGGAAGAGAAACATCAATGTATGGTTGCCTCTCGTGTGTCCCCTGCTGGGAACTGGCCTGCAACCCAGGCATGTGCCCTGACTGGGAATCGAACCACAATCCTCTGGTTCGTAGGCCCACATTCAAGCCACTGAGCTACACCAGCCAGGGCCACAACTACAACTCTTAAGCTCGCATCTTCAAAAAAGTAAGATTAGCCCACTGTCAAACACAGCAGTGAACTACTGAGGAAAGAGTTCAGAAAAGAAGAGAAAAGGTGGAAAAGTTCTCACGTTGGACGTCAGGTCACCAGCAATCTCCAAGAGCACAACTTGGCCATGATGGCAGATGCAAGAGCTAGAAAACAGGGAGGGTGGTCAGGAACTGCAAAAGGCTTGCACTTCAAAATGTTTGGCAATGAGAGTGAGAGAAAATGCTGGCCTGGGGGATAAAGCTGGGTGTGTAGCTAATCTTGAAAGGAAAGAGCTGAGCAAGTTTAACAGGAAAAAGGAGAAAACTTCAATGGGGTATGAAGTGTCCGAGAGAGGACAGAAGGGAAAGATTCTGAAAGCAGTTTGAGAAGAGATGCATAGTATATTAAGGGGTCTGCTTTATAGATGGGATGAGCCCCGGCTCAGTTGGTTGGAGCATCATCCCACGAACGGAAAGGTCATGGGCTCGACTCCCAGTCAGGGCACATGCCCAGTCAGGGTGCATACAAGAAGGGAACCAATCGACGCTTCTCTCTCACACTTTCTGTCCTCCCCTGTCTCTGAAAGCAATTTAAAAATGTCCTTGGATAAGGAAAAAAAATAAAGAAGAAAAAAAACATGGGAAGAGGTATAGCCTCCTCAGAAACAAAAGGGAAAGAGAGAGTGATAACAGGAAGTAAATTTGAGGTAACATGAAATAAAATTGAAGGAGCTTGTGTTAAATGAGCTTAGAAAAGTAGAAAGAAAAATCATGTGCAGAAAGCAAGACACTGCACTGGAGACTGAAAGAGCGTGAAAATTATGTGAAACACATTGTCAGGAATGAAGGAAAGGTACCAACCCCATCATTTTCTCTGTTTGGAAATGACCTGAGACTAACTGCACTAACGATCTCAGGAAACTACACCAGGGAACCATCTCCTGGCTCTCAGCTAACAAGCAGGAACTGTCAGGAGCATGGGACACTCGGAGGGCCCAGCTTACCTGCTAAACCCCAGCTCTTTCTTGTAACACCACAGCACCGACGGCCGAGCCTTCACGGTTGCTTTGGACAACATGTGATGAAGTATGACCACCTGCCAAAGGAAAAAGTCACAGAATCTCAGGGGTAAAAGAGACTTTTGAGACTGCCATCCGGAAGACCTCATTTGACAGTTGTGGAAACTAAACTGAGGGCTGGGGAAGTGTCCAAGGTCACCAGGCAAGCAGTGCTGAAGTTGGGACTAGAAGCCAGGTCACAGACACTAAACCTTGTGCTCAGTCCACCACCCTAGGCATCAAGAGCTGTTAACCCTCTGCTAATAACTCTAAATACAGAGTATTTATTACTTACAGAAAAACAAAGGGCCCTGGCTGGTGTGGCTCAATGGATTGAGTGCCAGCCTGCAAACCAAGGGGTCACAGGTTCGATTCCCAATCAGGGCACATGCCTGGGTTGCAGGCCAGGTCCCTGGTAGGGGGTGCATAAGAGGCAACCACACACTGATGTTTCTCTCCCTCTCTCTCTTTCTCCCTTCCCCTCTCTCTAAAAATAAATAAATCAGAACTTTAAATAAATTAAATATTTTTAAAAACGAAAAGAAAAAGAAAGGTTCTCCAGTAGGCATTTTACTTAAAGGAAGCCAATCAAGGGACCTTAATGTCATTATGTGCTAAAACCTAAGAGGGCCTATGACATGCTGACTCTTTGGGACAGCATAGCGTGTCAGGAAGCACGCACCATGTCTTACCTGATCTTTTCCTCGATCTCCAACCACAACAAAGAGAGACCTTTGCCGCTCAGCTACCCCATTTTCTATGAGAATCCGGATCCGGTTATCCACTTTCTTCCGATGCATGGTGAAGTAGTATCACTGATCAGAAAGGAGACACTGGACATGAACGCCAGATTCTGGGTGGGGGACATGAGCTGCTGCCTCCTGTGGGGCTAGGCAATCTACTAGGCACCTTTATAGGCATCATCTTAACCCTCAAACAGCTCCCTAGGGAAGCCATCACCCATTGGAAAACTGAGGCTTGGGGAGGGGATGAAAATGTTCCCTCCACATGGAAAGTCAACGGGAAGGCTGTAATTCACAGCTCTATGGATGAGTATTTTTTTTAAAAATCAGAAACAAGCCCTGGCTGGTGTAGCTCAGTGGACTGAGCATGGGCCTGCGCACCACACGATCTTTGTTCGATTCCCAGTCAGGGCACATGCCTGGGTTGCAGGCCAATTCCCAGCAGGGGACTCACAAGAGGCAACCGTACATTGGTATTTCTCTCCTTCTCTCCTTCCCTTCCCCTCTAAAGATAAATAAATAAATAAAAACTTTTTTTTTATTTTTTTTAAATCAGAAACAATGTTCAAAAAAATAGAATGACTGTCCTGGCCGGATGGCTCAGCTGGCGTGAGCTTCATCCCACGCACCAGAAGACTGCAGGTACAGTCCCAGGTCAGGGCACATAACAAACTCATCGGTGTTTTTCTCTCTCACTCTCTCCCTTCTTCTCTCTTTCTCTCTAATATGAATAAACATATCCTTGGGTGACAATTAAAAAATAAACATTTAAAAAATAGAATGACTAAACTACATAATGGTACATCTATGGGATAAGAAGGCAGTTTTCAACAAAACTTTTTCAAAATCATTTGAAAACTAAGGATACAGGTAAAGATGCTTATGAGAGAATAACATGATGGGATTAAGTATAGTACCATTTTTTGTGCATATACATAACTCATAGGGAAAGAAAAAGACTGGAGGAAAACACCAAAGTATACAATATTGGATTGGCCAAAAAGTTTGGTGGTTTTTTTTTTCTATAAGAAGGTTCTAGTAGCACTTAGTTGCTTTTAATCTTATTTGAAATGATTTTGTTAGATTGTATTGTGACAGCTACCATATCAGTATGCATTTTTTAAAAAACTTAATCAANACACCAAAGTATACAATATTGGATTGGCCAAAAAGTTTGGTGGGTTTTTTTTTGTTGTTGTTGCTTTTTTTAATATAATTTTTATTTAATTCTTGTTCAAGTACAGGTTTCTGTCTTATATTCCCAACCCTGCCCGCCCCCCACCCCAGGTGTTTCTTTTTTCTGTAAGAAGGTTCTAGTAGCACTTAGTTGCTTTTAATCTTATTTGAAATGATTTTGTTAGATTGTATTGTGACAGCTATCATATCAGTATGCATTTTTTAAAAAAAATAATCAAAATTGGTGAATTTTTGTGTAGCCATCTCACTATTGAGGATGGAAGAAAATATGCAACATTTTTTGGCATATTATGCTTTATTATTTCAAGAAAGATAAAAATGCAGCTGAAACCCAGAAAAGGTCTGTACTACATGTGGAGAAGGTGTCTGTACTGTGACTGATCGAATGTGTCAAAAGTGGTTAGTGAAGTTTCATGCTAGAGATTTCTCACTGGACAATGTTCCACAGTTGGGTAGACCACTGAAGTTCACAGCAACCAAATCAAGACATTATTGAAAATGTTATACCATGTAGGAGATAGCTGACATACTCAAAATACCCAAATCAAGAAAGTTATTGGTGAAAATGAAAAAAACACACAGACTTTTTGGCCAATCCACTAGTTATTTCTGGATTGTGAGGTTGCAGATGATTCTTATTTTGTTGTTCTTTGGGGGGTGGGGTGGGGTGGCTGTTTTGCTTTTTAAAAATTCACATGCATTATTAATAAAGTCAGGAAAAAAAATCAATGATCACTATGATCAAATGAGTCCAACTGTCTCTTCAAGGGAGGGAAAAACCATACTGAAGCCTGTACAGAAAGACTTCAAAAGTTATCGTAATTACATATAATAAAATATTGCACCATTACCATAACATACCAAAGAATCATCAGCTGTTATCAACTGTATTATTATAACAAAAAACTTAAAAGGATAGGTCACTTAGAAACTCCAGTGCCTGCTACATTCTGAATATGAAGCTCATTAGCTGAACCTTAACCATGCCTCAGCTGTCCTCCTAAGCTCCCAATCCAAACAGGGAATTTAGCGGTTCTATTTCACCACGGACACCACGTCACAATCAGTGGTTCCTATTTCATACAGAAAGGAACAAGCATAAATACTCAAGTATCCCAAGAAAGAAAAACTACACAGGCAGGACTTACTCTCAAGTCTGCCTGACTCCAAAGCCTGAGGTCTTTCCAGTTTTTTCCAACCTGCACAGCTTGCAGGCTGTGGTGTGGGCTACATAAAGATCTCATAATAACCAATTAAAATTAATTATTGGGAGCCCCACAAGTAGTACCACAAAGTCTTGACCTTAAGGAGCTTTCATTATCCTTGGAGAAGATATTTCAATGAAAAGATGAGGAATAATCTGTGTAAAGACATAAAATTTGACCACCACAGCCAGTGAGATTACGATGGCTTGGAGTTGCCAAGGAAGTTTTAACGGATGAGGAAGGCCTTACAGGAGGAAATAGGTGGTTATTTTTCACTCATTCAACTATTCGTTTCACAAATATACACAGGATCTGTGTGCCAGCCACCATTCTAGGCGTACTGGCAAACAAAACAAACTCCTGAATGTGACTGCTGAATAGAGTTTAAACGAATGAGCTTGGTGAAGTAACCCGGAGTGTGGGAGGATCTGGAATCAAGATTGCCTCGGTGTGATGCCCAGGCGGCAACAGGAACCGCGCGCAAGCTCCGCGGAAAGCGAAAAAGTGCTATCACTCACCCAATCCCCTCCACCCCACTCTCCCACCCAGCCAGCGGTCTCTACAGAGTGGAAATGGAACCACGTAACCCCAGAGAGCGCTGGAGAAGCATGCCCGACAGAGACTGCCTACTGGGGAAGAGGATCCTGTCATCTAGGAGCGCCCGGGTGGGGCAGCCGTCGGCGTTGGCCTGGCAGAGGCTTGGGTGCAGAACCTTCGTCTTCTAGCCAGGCTCCTCCAGGCGCAAGGAGGAAACGGACAGCGACCTCAGCATCTAGCCCCAGCCATCCCGTTAGGAGTACCTGGGTCCGGAGCTCAGCGAATTCCAAACAGCAGCGAAGCGGAAGCACGTGGGCCTCGGAAGCACGTGGGGCGCCGAACCACTCCTGAGGAGCGGCCGACGCAGCAGACAGCCCCTAGCGGACGCCTGCAGTCGGCTATCAGGGCTCGCCCAGCTCCGCGACGCACATCCGGCTCCGGCTCTGGCAGGCCGTGCGTGCCCGAGCGCGCAATGGGCGCGGCGACAGCGAGCCAGGAGGGACCTTCCTCAACCCTGTCTCTGCGTGATGACGTCAAGGGCCGGAAGGCGGAGCTGCAATCTAGGTCCACGGGGAGCGGAGTTTCAACTTCTGCCTGTGGTGCGTGGTTTGTGTCTCTCTCTTGAAATTAAGATACCTAACTACCAAGGACAAATTAAGCGTACAGATGTCCGCACCGTCTCTGCCACTGTGCCAGGATAGCTCGGGTGCCGAAGTAGGTACGGGCACCACAGGGTNTGAGGAGCGGCCGACGCAGCAGACAGCCCCTAGCGGACGCCTGCAGTCGGCTATCAGGGCTCGCCCAGCTCCGCGACGCACATCCGGCTCCGGCTCCGGCAGGCCGTGCGTGCCCGAGCGCGCAATGGGCGCGGCGACAGCGAGCCAGGAGGGACCTTCCTCAACCCTGTCTCTGCGTGATGACGTCAAGGGCCGGAAGGCGGAGCTGCAATCTAGGTCCACGGGGAGGGGAGTTTCAACTTCTGCCTGTGGTGCATGGTTTGTGTCTCTCTCTTGAAGATACCTAACTACCAAGGACAAATTAAGCGTACAGATGTCCGCACCGTCTCTGCCACTGTGCCAAGATAGCTCGGGTGCCGAAGTAGGTACGGGCACCACAGGGTTAGAAGTTCAGGGTTTTCAGTGCTAGCCTTGTTATGCGAGACGAGTAATTTTACCGACCGTATTTAAACAGCACACCGTTTTAGTGACAGGATAAGGAAACTCAGACCTATTTCATCTCATCCACCCTCCACACCCGGCCGATCATCTTGTAGTGTGGAATTCTGTAGGTTGTCTATCCATTGGGGCCGCTGTTACTTGGCAGATTCCCTTTAAGGCCTTTATTTGGCCGTCAAATGCTGGCGCTCTTCTGAAACCCAGCTCCAGGGCCCTGCTCTTCTTGCTTCTGCCAACCCCGTCTAGCAACCGGAACTCGCGTTAAGCACATGACCACAGGGCCACCCATACTTACGTTTAAGTTGTCTTTGGACCAGATCGTTGGACTTAATACAACCTCTTGCTTGACATTTCTTCTTGGACCTCAAACTCGGAATGTCTGAAGCTGCACTCATTTCTCTTGCTCCCCCAAACTTTCCCCCAATCAAGGAACTTCCATTTCTAATAATCAGCACCACCACCTGTGCAGTCCAACATCCACCATCAAATCCTTTAATTTACTCAAGATTTCAATATGCCAGACACAAGGAATAGTCACCACATTTCCGTCCCTTGCAAAGCTTACATAATTCTAGACAGGTTTTAAGAATAAAGCATCCAGCAAGTGACTAAGGGTACTGTTTTAGAGGTGAGCATGAAGGAAACAGAATGAGGGAAGTCTTTCCCATGCTGAAAACAAGTAAACTCCAAAATGGGAAAACCCTTGGCAAAGCAGCCAGTGTGGCCAGAGGACAGTAGTAAGGAAAATGGAATATGGCAGAAAATTAGGATATATGATGAATGAAGGGCTTGTGGACCAGATTTAGAACTTAACTCCAGGTATGATGAGAAACCATTGCAGTTTGGGAAACAGTTAAGTGACAAAATCGGAAGACTCGTTCTGGCCAATGTGCAAAAGTTACACTACAGAAGAGCAAGGGTAGAAGCAGGAGAACCATTTACAAGCTACAGTAGTTCACTGTTCAAAGCTGGTAATGGCGGTGGTCACAAGTGCTAGATGACTCAGGACACATTTTCAGGGTTCTAGAAGCAGGTGAGTTTGCTTAAGGACCAAGATACAGGGTATGAAAATCAATGACCATCTCCAAAGTATATTTGCCCAAAGCAACTGGCTGAATGTAGGTTAAACAAAAGGGCAATCTGGAATACTCACAACTTTCAAATCAAGACACTTAGTATGAATTGTTTCAGAGTTTGGGACCTAAAAATATTTAGGATTAACTTAAGTACTAATTGTGTCATAATCATGGGATTAGACAAGGCCACCTAGGGGAACAATATTAGCTAGAGATGAAGTCTGATTACCAAGGCCTGGAGAATTCCACGAAGTATACAGATAGGAAATATGTAGATATCCACTCACCACCACCCTCCACTTTGTGTTCATACAAGTGCTACCTCCAGTAGCCACCTCTTGTACATTTTGCTCTCAACACTGCACTGAGCATTCTTCAAATGGCATTTATTAGGTAACCCACCATTGTCCCCCACTCCATACAAATGGCGTAAAAATCGTCAAATGTTCCCAACTACTCGAGACAAAACTTAACATGACATATAACTATAAAGCAATCCATAGTAGCCGTTATGTTTCAACCTCACCTACTCAACCTGTACTGTTTTCACTTGAGCCAGCCAGCCTTCTCAGTCACTGCAGACTGGACCTTTGGACATGCTTTTCTCCCGTCTAGTTTGTAGCTCCTCATTCTCCAAATCTTAATTCAGTTATCCCTTTCAACTGAAGTCTTTCCTGATCATTTTGACTAGGTCACATCCTACTAGTCTTGGCCTTAGAATCTACCATGATACGTATTGCTCCGTCATGGATTTGCTACACTTTAATGCCACCACATCAGTACCTTTAGACTGTTCAGTGAAAGCAGGAAGTAGTAATTTTGTCACCAGTGAATGCTGTGCCTGGCATAATGCCTGGCAAAGGCTACCCAAATTTTCCTAAGATTTAGTTCACTTGGCTTACAGTGGCTCCCTAATATAAATACAGGACTTAAGGAAAACTAGCACTCACAAATAATACAACACTAAAAAAGGCCTTAATAGATTAGGTGCTTTACCTACCTAAACTCACAAAGCCAGTCTTCTGCATGGGACTGGATTAGGCTTCAGAACAGCTATTAAAACCTGAAAATCAAGGCTACCAAAGAGATTTCTTTAAGGCTTTTCCTCTCCTAAGTAGCACATCTTCTTTACTTAGAGTTTTGCTGGATGGTATATACAACTGAAGCAGACTTCATTCAAGGACAATGAGGAACCAGATTTTAATATGATTTAATCTAATGTAATTTAAAACATTCACTAGTCTTGTCCAGTATTTTTGTAGAATTCGAAATTGGAAAAGATATAGAGATGAGCCTTCATTTTACTGAATGTTTTCCTTCCCCACTTCCTCTTTAGACAGGATAAGCTGAAGGGCAATACCAATTCTTTTCAATATAACTTAGTCAACAAAACTTAAGAGCACTTAACAACTCAAGGGAGTTGGGGATTCGGGAGCTTAGAGATTAAATGAAGGGTTTGAACTCAGCACTTACCTGTACTCCCATTCCCCCTAAGATATATTATTGAAAATAAAATGAACAGTACAAATTTCCTAAGACACTTAGAAGGCTGACTACTCTACTACCTTCTACATTTTATGAATTGGTTGTCGACAGAGCACCTCAGTTAATGAGCTTTCTGATAATAAACACACATTCTCAGAGGAAAAGTCTCCCATGTTGCCTATACGGGAGACGAAAGAACTACAGAAGCTAACTGATTAAAAATATTTAAAGGCTATTTTAGTATCAAGATAAAATGATCAGGAAAAGGTCTTCCATATTCTTTAGGAATATTAGGATCTGGAAACAAAACTGCCCTAACCAAGGCAATCTTGACATTCTACCTTAAAGCTTTAAAACAGAAGTCTCTCCATTCATGTGAGACAGTCAACTGACACAGTACATCTACAGAAGTTCTTCACGAATGGAGTCTTACTGTACCAAGAAGCTACAGTAACGTGTGACAATCACCTCCTTGGAACTGTTAAACTGTGCCATTTGACCAAACGAAAGGCCTTCTGCAGGGGGGAAAAGTGTATTATACAGAACACTTAGGAAGGACCAAGACTCAGATCTTAGTGGAACTTTTTAAAAAGTTCTCTGCCCCGTAATGAGGCATTCCTTTAAAAAATATAGTCTGAATTGAGGCGTAAGTTTTACATTGAAACCGCAATTGTAGAATGCCAAAAATAATATATAGTACTTCAGAAAGAAACAATCCTTTAAAAAATATACAGAGAAATAATCAAACACGTTTGCACATTCACATCTGCACTAATGCATAGAATTTTGAAACCTAGAAAGCATTTCTCCCCATCCCATCTCAACTGATTCATAAAAATCACTGTAAAAAGAATCAATTTTGATTGTAAATGTCCTGAAATTATTTTTGACACAGATAGCAAATTCAGCTTTATGTAGGGGACTGTAAGCATACACCTAGGGACCACCCAATACACCATGAATACTTGTCTAATCTCTCTAAAATAGAACATATGGTTGTGGTACATCCCAGGCAGATGTCATGTAAAGCACACAAGGGGAGGTGCTAACAAGAGAGACTCTTTTGCAAATGTAAACAGATAACCCTCCAATATGATGTACCACAACCACACATGAGAAAAGTCAAGAACTGACTTTATTTTAAAATAAACATTAAAGATCCCCTCCTTCCCCACCACCCTACAAAACTTTTCAATGTGGAATGTTCAACAGCCTATCCATTTTAGTAGGCTACAAAACCAGTGGTAACTCCAGTTGTCTAACAATGAATGTCTGAGGAGAGCTGTCTGTGTGGTTTTTTTTTAAGTAGTTGAGCACCTACTGCAGAAATTCCTTAGCTGAAGGCTGAAAACAAAGTTTAATTTCTGCACAGAAAATACCATGAACTTAGCAGCCTTTGCTTACTAGGCAGGCCTAGTTCTCCATGAAATCAGAGTGGGATACAACAAGCAGCATTAAGTCCACAGGCACACAGAACCAGGGCTCCCACTGCTGGCACATAGCCGCCACATAGGTATGTGAGTGACTCAACTGTCCGTCTCCACCAAATCTGTGACTCTCCTTATGCACCTAAGGGGAGGAGTCACCACTTTGAGTATGAATAATACCTCCATGAGAAAAGGATTATTCAATTAGGGTTAGACAAAAGGTAAGTGCAAGTACTACAGAAGTAGCTGCTGGAGATGACCATAAAATGTATACGCTAACAATGCATGGGTGGATCATATAAGCTGCTAGCTGTTGAACACCAGTGTTTCAAGATACAACTTTTAAAAACATGTTTTATTTGTTTTGCTTATACCATCAGAACTGAAACTACTGACTGTCATTTCCCTAAAATAGGGAAATCAATCTAAAACACATACTGGTGCTTTTCAAAAGATAGCAATTTAGGAGGATGGTAGCAGCAGGCATTTGGTATCTTTTAAAAACCTTCAGGCTGCAGGAAAACATGTGACCAAGAGTGTTATGATTACCCATTATAGGTTTTTATCAGTACCTGTTCCAATTTAGGTGACAATACAACAAATTCCAAGGATTAGTGATAAGCAATGGGCATCATAAGGAATGATATATAGTACCAATCCTTACAAAAGCCATTGTCAAAGAAAATGTTATGTGTTCAAAAAGATATCTAAATACTTCACATTAAGTACAGAAGTGGCCATCCAGATTACATCCCATATTCATTCAGATTACATCCCATATTTGTTGCATATTTTTCAAAAAGTGCCAATCAAAGCCTAATTTTGCATTTTGGCTTTGTCTTACACGTATCAGCTGTTAAGAAGCAAGTCATCTGTGTTTTTAACCAGTCCTTTGCCCAGAGGATGAAGTACTATGTCAAAGTCAGTAGCCAACCTTGTATGTGTGATTAAGGGCCCATGCATAATTTGGTATGCATCTAAACGCTCAGTGCTCCAATTTAACTAGAAAAGCTGTGCAATGCAGTTTTTCTGCCATACCACTCCTTCCATCATCCTTTCAAGGGAAATATTTTTGTCAATTACCACTGAATAATCCTAGGGCTGATTTGTAGATTTTTATCCAATGTCAAAAGTCAATCTTGCTTTTTCCAAGCCACTTTGATTAACTATGGAGATATTATCACCCCATAAAGAATATTATGTTTTACTCCTAGGCAAGGGTGAGGAATCTGAGTATCATGTGCAAGGCTCAAGATGACGCTTAGGACAGAACATGCAGAGTAAAAATAGTTTCCTTCCATGTCCAGGTAATATAAAGCTGACAATTGTAGTTCTGTCTTTATGGGATGAAAACAGTCCCTTTACAATAGGTTTCCTGAAAGGGAGAACAAATAGGTAATAACTCTTCTGGTAACATATTATGGTACACTGGCCAGTGTGTTTTTGGCGATTAAACATAATCCTGTGAATCAGATTAATTCACTTGCTGAGTGTTCATTTGCGGCATCCCTCTGTTGGGTCTTGGGGGCCCTCCACGACCTAGAAGACAAAAATGGCATTTGGTTTTTCTTTCCAATACTATTTGTTTTGCCTTCAAGCAGATTTTCATCTGAAGTCAAGAAGCATGTGGGTAGCTTGTCACCACATTATTAGGTTTAAGAGGACAATTCTTCAGTGTTCAAGTTACACCTGTCCTGGAAGTTGTCATGCGCAAATCTGCTCATGTTCTCTAGCTAAAGGAAGAGTAGAGCTAATGGAGTATTCCACCAGTACTCATTCATTCATTCAGTCAACAAGTATTTATTGAGTGCCTACTATGTGCCAGGCACTGTTATCAGGCGTTGGAAATAGATACAGCAGTAAAGACAGACAAGGTACCTGCTCTCAACGGAGCTTACATTCTAGTGTACACTCTAGCTTACATTTCAGTAGTAACATCATACTATCAAAATTAATAAAAGCACCAGAATGAAAAACAGACCTTATTACCTAAACTGTTAAAAAGAAACTACATAACATTGAAAATTATATAATGACTTGTAACAGATAAAATAACTTTTTACATGCTGTTAAAACAGATTTTTAGCTACCAGTCAACTCAACTTTCATAGAATATGCTACAAGGTGAAAAAGAACATAACCCACATTCACATGCAAATATCCTTAGATACTTCAAGTCAATAATTTCCCAGTGATCCATTAATGTTTTAAAAGTGCACCTTTTTGTTGGCCAGTTTCTACTAGCATTAAAATCGAAGTACTTTGTAAGTCCTCCTTAATGTACATTTTATACATGTGATGGCCAATATCTAGAGGAAACCTATTCAATTTACTTCCCTCAAGTAAGAACCATTTAGAACTTCAGATCATATGAAATACTACCTCTAATTGTTACACAGTTGACTTCCTGCCCACAAGGTATGAAGTAGTTTTCCTACAACAGACAAAACCAAAAACTCTTAAAACCTGTCATTTTTAAGTATAATTCAATTATAGTTAGGAATTTGGCAGCTTTGTTTAAAAGTAAGAAATAACTGGATATTTATATAATATAACTCCAAAAGGCATTGAAGTTTCAATTAGTTCTATGACTTCTAAATGGTTCTCTAAATGTAACTATGGCTTATCTGGCCATTAAAGGGTCTCTGGCCCTACAATATAATATGCATGTTTCAAAAATAAAAGAGGAATAATAAATTTATATAAATGTTCAATCTCATTCCAAAAATGTCTTACAAAAATGTTTCAGTAAGTACTTCCTAAAAACATTTAGCAGGTTTTAGGACCTGAAAAATAATTTGCAGTTGGAAAAACACTTTTTTCTGAGGAGGAGAAATGTTCTAGTTTTCAAGACAGTGTAGAATAACAGGGAAAGTCATTCAAAAATTTAAATTTGGGTTCAAGATCAATTTTGGAAACAGAGCATTTCACGTAACCCCTAGAAACAAGTCTGGAAATGATCGATGTACCCCTAACGTGTAACCTGCGTGCAGATTATGAACAGCTCTTCCAAGGCCAGAACAGAAGCTCCACTTGGGAGCTAGGATCACCACCACAAAATATTACCTCGTGGGGCTCCCCGTGGTCCACTCTGCCCAGAGCCTCGCTTGAAATTCTGCTGATATCCATCCTAGAAAACAAGCTAGTTAGTAATGAAGAGAAGATAATTTTTTAATCCTTAGCCATCTATATTCTTAGTCTAATACTTGCAGAATATAGAATTCTTCCTTATTCTTTCAGACATTTCCATAGATAACTAATTATTCTGTAATTACTGTACTCTCAAGAACATTCAATGAGATAGATTTCTCTGCTCTTAAAAATCATTATTTTTAACACTCTTAAATGAGTACTTATACTGAGTGGAGAGAAAAGCAAGTCCTCATTCTTCATAATGCAGTATCTTGTTCAAAAGGATAAATAAAGTCAGCCCCAAATTACTTAATCAAGTCCATCAAGAAACTACATCAATTCCTTCCACTGGTACCCTTCCATCAGGTTTATATTTGATGATAACTTTACATACCCGCTGGTAGCCAGAATAGTCCCGGGGAGCACTGAACTGAGACTGTGTGTAACCACTGTTTGGAGTGTTAGAGAATGAAGGGCGATAACCATCATATCCTCCTAAAATTTAGGACAAGAAAATAATTTTCTTATCTTCACAAGGAATTTTTACTTTCTTACTACTGACCAAGAGAAGAAATGAAACATTATAAGCCATGCTAATTATTCATAGTACTCTCTAATTCCCTATCCCAACTCAATCTGTTCATCTATTCTATAAGAACTGCCTTAGAAAATTGTCACCCATCCACAAACATACAGACAAAAAATCACCAAACAAATCTCTGTAAGGTCTGATAATGTACACAAAGCAATTACCCCTTAGACGATGGGAGAGACATGGATTTGACACATACAAAAAAATTCAGTCAATTTAAACTCCTCTATCAAACTATAATAAAAATGCTTAAATTATATATAAAAGGCTAATCCAGAGAGATTCATATTGTCCCCCCAAACCATGACATATTTCTATATATTTTACAAAGCAGAAAGGGACATGAACTTGGCACTGTTTGTTTTTACCTCTGAATCCATTGGCAGGGCCCCTGTACCCATTCATTAAGCCCCTAGCACCACGAGAGCCTCCACGGGACACACCACGACTGTTGTAATAGGGCTGCCCGCTCCGAGGAAATCCAGTGTTCTGCTGCGGAGGCTGCTGGTGGTTACCAGTCACTTGATGGGGCTGATCCTGGGAACCGTGGTAAGTGCCAACCAC
Source organism: Sturnira hondurensis (assembly GCF_014824575.4). NCBI lineage: Eukaryota > Metazoa > Chordata > Mammalia > Chiroptera > Phyllostomidae > Sturnira > Sturnira hondurensis. Next base: position 11,023,190 of record NW_028075269.1, on the reverse strand, counting down.
TACAATAGAAAGAGAAAAAAATTGTAACACACACACACACTACACACAGCTCATTAACAATCTGCTTTCCCACATGCTTTCTGCTTTAAGGAGTGTCTTACACAATCTCTTCAAAGTTTAATTCTGTGTTTAAATAAATTTTCATATTAACAATAGGGAAAACTACACATGAATAAGTCCCTGCCTCTCTCCTACCCATATATTAAGTGGGATAAAATTCTCCAACAATCCAAACCTTTGAAAGCACATAGTGGTGTGACAGCACGCAGGTCTAGCCTTCCAAGTGACTTGAAAGGCTATATTATTATACATCTTCCGAGAGGCACCTGCCTATTAGCACAAGAGACCAAAAAACAATTCAAAAGATCTTACATACTGCAACAGTACAGTTACCGTTTTATACCACTTATTTATTTTCATTATAAGGCTCCTTAGAAGTTGAAGCTTTCTTATTCTTTTAAATCTCCCTCAGTATTTAAAGAAAACAAATCAAACCATGTTCATATAACTAAGGAGCTGAATAGGATATTTAGTCCATTACAAAGATAAACCACAGAGGCCTTCAATTTATACCCCACTTAATTCTTGATTCATTTCAAGTACTTTTGAGTATAGCCAATTTTGAAGACAGTTAAATGGTACACTAGTATGCAGCCAGCTAAAGTGAAGGAAGGCCCTAGGAAGGCCCACTACTTTGCACCCCACCCCCCTCCTTTCCACAATGGGGAATCTAGAAAGCTTTAAAAATTAAATACCTAGGTGAGATACATATCTGGTATTCAACCAGTGCTCATAATTCACTGGGAAGGGGGGAAGGGCAAAAAACAGGGTGCGATCAGTGCCTTTGGGAGGTAAGGAAGGTAGGGACCATGAGAAGGCCTACACCCAGGAACAAAACCGAAGCCTCTAGCCAACCCAAATATCCCACGCTTAGGTGGAAAGGAAAGGTGGTGTGACCCTTGAAAATCTTTACCAGACCTATTTTGTATCTTCAAGAAATTCAAAATACATTTACTAGTTCTCAGAATGCTTTTTTGCAACAAGAAAGCTACAGAATGCCTTGAAAGAGAGAGTCATGACTCCTTTTTCAGTTATGTAATGAACCAGATACACTATTCCCAATGTGAACTTCCTACACAAATTACTCTTTACTACATTCCCAAAATTAAAAATTACAAGCAAATATCAGGAGTACAATAAACATTTTCTATCTAAAATATTCTTGTATGCATACAGAAAGCAGTCAAAAAAACTGAATTTTCGGCCCTGGCTGGTGTGGCTCAGTGGATTAAGCACCAGCCTGCAAACCAAAGGGGTCGCCAGTCTGATTCCCAGTCAGGGCACGTGCCTGGGCTGTGGACCAGGTTCCCAGTGGGCAACCACTGATGTGTGTTGATTTCTCCCTCCCTACCCCTTTGTCTAAAAATAAATTTTAAAATCTTAAAAATAAAACTGAATTTTTGACTCACTTTTTATCAATACGATTTTTATTAATCTTGGTCAAATCTCACTTCAAGAAACACCCAGCAAAACAAATGAAGTGTGATCTTTATTTTAAAAGACCAGAATTATTTTTAAGTTTTTGTGAAGCATAAATTCTAACCCATAAAAAAATTGCCAAAGGTCCTTTTTACCTTTTTGATTTCAAATTAAAACAAAACTTCTAAAATGATGGCACACACTAATTTGTTCAACAAACATCAACATGCCAATCAAGTCCTACCCATCAGGGGTGTGTCAGTTACAGACACACAATGCCTGCCCAGATGAATGGGAGAGAACATGTGAATAAAATATCCATACAAGTGAAAACATCTATCTTGTATCAGGTAGTAAGTGATGAAGAATAAACCACAGTAGGATAAATGAGTGACCAAAGTGAGTGTAATGTATTAGACAGGGGGATAAAAGGGAGGTCTCTGTGAGGTGGTATTTGAGCACAAACCTAAAAGCCGTCAAGAAACAAAGCTATGCAAACATTAACAGAAGGAAGTTCCACACAAAAAGAAAGTGTGGAGGCTATGAGAAGACAGAACTGCTGTGTTTGTGGGGTGCTATGGGGACACAAGGAAGAAAACAGGATATATGACAGGACAAGGCAGGGACCACATCATAAAGGAACGTGTAAACCAAGGTAAAGCTTTGGATTTCTTTTCCAAATAAAACAGGAAGTCAACTTGAGGGCTTTAACAAGAGTGAAACATCTGGTTTACATTTTAAAATAATCACTCTGGCTTCTGTGTAAAGAACAGACTGGGATAAAACAGAGTCAAGAGAGACCAGATCAACTGTCCAAATAAGAGATGAGGACCATCTCGATTAGAGAGGCAGTGTGGAGGTGTCTAAATAAAAGCAAAGTGTATGGGCTGTTTTGTTTTTGAAAATGTATGTGAATGTTATGAAATTTTTATAGATACTTTAAATAGTAACAAAAGGTTATCTAGCTTTAAATGGTAACAAAGGTTATCTAGCTCAAGTTCTTACAATCAATTAGTAAAGTCAAAGAGAGTATAAGAACAAAACAGTGAAATCAACTGGTACAAATGGCATCATTAACGAAGTCAAGTGATACATAGTAATTACTTTTAATTTCATCATATCATCTGAAAAAAAATGGGAAAATAGCAAGCATGTCAGCACAATACTTTTAAGGCCCCAAATTTACCTGCTCCAAAACCAACATATGAATACATGGCAAAGAAATTACAGGAGCCTGAGAGCAAGAAGCCCAGTTATCATTAAGAAGCAGAGCACACACAGCATAACTGATAAATTTCTATCAAATTATGGATGCCTTAACCTCCCTACTGATTAGTAATGCTGAATACTACAGGGATATGTAAGAATTTAATGCTGAAAAATCTGTAACGTTTTTGTTACAGAAAAATCTGTAACATTGATCCAGGTCTATCAAGAAAATTTCATAGTTATTTAAATCAGTCTGGCCCTGACCCATGTGGCTCAGTTGGTTGAGCATCATCCTGCAAAGCAAAAAGTTGCCAGTTCAATTCCCGGTCAGGGCACATGCCTGGCCTGGGCACGGGCCTGGTCCCTGGTTGGGGCACATGCAAAAAGCAACCAACCCATTAATGCTTCTCTCACACACTGATGTATTTCTCCCTCTCTCTCTTTCTCCCTCCCTTCCCTTCTCTCTAAAAAAAACATTAGTAAGTAAAATCTTTTCTTAAAAATCAGTCTGATAAAATCAAAGTACTAACTCCTATGATTTTAGCAGGGTTTGCTAGTTTGTTGTGGGACTCCAATTAAACTCCTAGGAATTAAATAACCAAAGACCTAAAAAAGGTATTTCATGTGTTACAAATTTAAATAATCTAAAATATCTCTATCTACTTTATTACTGTGACAGGTATAACTGGCCAAATTACGACCATACTTTCCAACAAGGACTTCTGTTTCAACCTAGTTCACCGAACGTAGCCATAGCAACTCCTTACTGCTTCCTAACTTTGTATAACTGAATGCAGATTATCATGCCAGCAGGCTTCAATAAATTAGCAATTAAAAGCAAAACTGATCATAATTCAAGTAACAAATTTAATTCCACTAGATTAAAAAAGGGTATTATAAAAGCTCAATGACTAAAGGAAAATGGCTAGAAGGCCTCTAAAAACTGCACATAATTCACACAGCAAATATGGATCAGCAATGCAAAATCTGTAAAGTCTAAAACTGAAACAAAAACTCTCAGATACAGCCACTCTCAAGTCTAAACTGCCCTAACACTGTCAATAACTGCACTGCAAAGCAAGTAGCCAAGGAATGGACACTGATTATCCTACCTGTTTGAAGCTGTTCTTGCTGAAGCTCTGTTTGTTCTACTTGGTGAGGCTGACTGGAAAAGCTCTGGTTATAACTGGCCTGGTACTGATTCTGCTGTTTTAAAGTTTCTGGTTCATTAACAGGAGGAACTGGGGCATTCATATTGAACACCTGTAAGTAAATAAACAATTAGTTCATCCTGTTATGCTAATGATTTCCCTACTGTTCACATGGCAGATTTCAATGCTGGTTTTACCTCAAATGTAAAACAATGCCTTATAGAAGTCTCAAACATCACACATACACACACAAAACTCCTCCATTAATGCACTTCAATGTGGGGAAAAACACATTAAAAGCAAAGTATAAGTGGGGATTAAAAAAATCTAAAGACACGTAATCAGCAGCCTTGAAAATGCTATTATAAATGAAAAAATCCTTATAGAAGATGCAAACCCCTGATATAGTATCACTTACAGAAATTTTATCAACTTGATTTCAGTTCAATATTTACTTCAATTATTATATTTTTACTAATTTTTTACTCAAAAGTTATCAAGTATTTGACTCTGAACTTTCCTGTGAGCAATTTAACTGTATCCTATTGATAACAGTATTTCCCTTATCACTGTTTTCTAGAAACTCTTGAAATTTAGAGATGCTTACGGAGGAAGCAGAGTGCAGTATCATGTCTAAAACTTACTTTGTGATATACTTCAGTGAAGTGAAAGACTAAGCAAATAGCGCAAAATGTAAACAACTGTTAAAGATAAGGAACAACTTTAATATATGGATATTGGTCTATTTTTCTGCATGTGCAAAAAGGTGCAACTATAAAACAAGATGTGAGCATGTAACACCGAAGACTCAAATCTATCTCTGGAAGCAGGAAAATCGAAGTTTAGGTTCAAATATACCCTCCAGTTAGGGGAGATGCAGACTTAAGCACAAAGCTAAGTGAAGACTTTTCACTGAAACACTAGCACAATGAAAGTATACTCTAGACACTTAATGTGAGTTGAATTAATTTGCCTACCGTCTGCATGGATTGGAATGGAGCCGCATTCACATTGATCCCACTGCTATGTAAAGGTTTGCTTGTCCCAGCCGGGAACACTTGGGGCTGAGAAGCAGCAGGAAGGGATGATGATGCTGTAGTCTGGTCTGTATTTAAAGAGATTGTTGCCTAAACACAAAGTGAATAGATGCACTTTAGTGATAAACTAAACTTAGCCAAAATTATTACCCATATGTGTATTAACAAACTCTGCTACTTCATGAAATAAATATACTGTAGTGCATGCATTAGGTCCAAAAAGAAGAGCAACTAAATTAACAGTAATTTACCTCTGCCCAATTCATGAATAAGCAAGCGCCTCATCAAGTTGATATGACCTGGTAACAGAACTTGCCTGAATCTGGTCAATTGGTTCCTTTTGTGGTCGTTGCTCTGTAGCATGAGACGGCTGGTACAAGGGTTGAGAAGTTGTATACCCCTCACTCGTGGACGAAACCAAAGGAACCTACACAGAAGTAAAGAAATCAAAGCTTCTTTCTGTTATAAATAAACTCTAAAACATCCAGGGCTTAAAAAAAAAAGCACCTGTTGAAGAGACTATAAAACCTAAGAACTACAAAAAACATGTATTATTGAAGCTCCAAGTTAAATAAACCCCAGTTCCCCGAAATGCTTCTAAAATGGTAGTATCTGCATTAAATTTTAGAATTATGTATCTAAAAACTTCTTCCCCTTTGTTATAATAAGCTATTATAAAATGTAAGAATTAAAAAAAAATTTAACTGTCATAAGAAAAACATAAACATGGAAATAAGGCTATACATGCCAGATTTGGACACGGATCAAATTGGTCCCTGACTTTCATAAGCTAACTCAGGAAGCAACCCAAGGACTGACTAAAAACCAATCTGCAAAAATATTTTTATCACTCTTACCTGTGTAGCTTCTGGTTGTACGGGAACTTGATTAGGCTGAGCAAGTCTAGATTCAGAATGAACTGCAAAATTGACCAAAAAAAATATTGTTCCACAAAAATCAAATTTCTATAGCCAAACCTGAAATAAACTTTAGCAATCATGAAAATACACTGAGTAGGATAGGTAGAATTTTAGCTTTCAAAGAAAGCCTTGTGTTGTGTTCACTGGTAGTCATTATTAATCAATTCTCACAATGGCTTTCATTTTGTGTTTTGCAAAGATAAAGATGTTCATGATAAAGTGCTAACGGAGAGGTAGAGAGCAGAACACAGAAGAACGATGCCAGTGTTATCCATGCAAAAGCCTTTTAAAGCGGCAACTAAAGTAGCATTACTCTTACTCTTGCAGACCTTACATAATACTCGGTAATATTTTCACATTATCAAGCTTCAATATTTCAAAGGTCTCCACAAAAAATAATAAAAATGCAAATACACCTTTAAAAAGCCTATATTCGATTCTGTGTTTATATTATTGCCAATTCTCACCATCCTTCCACTCCCCTCCCAACCATGGTTAAGTAGTAAACAAAAATACAGGACCGCTGGCTAGTCATTGAAAACTGCCCGTTTTCACTGGAAAGTCTAGTGGACTCAGTGTTCGTTTGAGCAACATCAGTCAGTGCTGCGGCACGTGCTGGCCTTTAGCATAACTCAGCAGCAAAGAAATCTATCTATTTTCTTCCTCTGGTTGGACTCAGAAAATGAACACTCATTAATAAACTGATTCCTTTCTAGAAGGCCTGACCCCGATCTGTCTTCTTACCCTTGGTAGAGATGTGACAAAGATGAGTTCACTTTACTTTGGAAACATTGTAACTACCTCACCAGATAAATAGGTTTTTACTCAGCAACTCCTTTTATGACATTTAAAATTATGTATTAAGTATATTACTTTACATAGTTTCACTTTTGTGCCCTTATTGTTGACATACTGGGTTGGCCTTAAAGTTCAGGCTTTCCCTATGATGGCTTCTAGTAGTCCTTAGTAGTCTTTAACTTCATTCAAAACAATTTTATCAGACTGTACTGTGACAGCTGTCATATTATCGTGCATTAAAGACAAAATCAAAATCGATGAATCTTTGTGCAACCATTTTAACGTTGAAAATGAGGGATATGCAACATTTTCAGCATATTGTGCTTTCTTTATTATTTCAAGAAAGGTTAAAACAAAAGATTGGTGCAGTGTATGGAGAAGGTACAGTGACTGATCGAACATGTTGAAAGTGGTTTGCAAAGTGTCTTGGTATACTAACATTTTTGCCAAATTATGCCTTGCTGCGGGGCTGTCTTATGCATTACAAGATGTTCAGCAGCACCCCTGGCCTCTACCCACTAGAAGCCATACTCAACATATCCGAATCAATAATTATTGGTAAAAATGAAAAATGTGTCTTTTATTTTACAGAAAAAAAACATATAGACTTTTTGGCCAACCCAATATTGGGAAGAAAGACAAGACTCCAAGTTACTAATGATCCCCTTAACTCAATACAAGACATCAACTCTTAGTGCTGCTCTTTTGAATGAATGGTATAAGACGAGTGAAAGTCTGGAACTTCAATTGTCTTGTCTATCTCTTCCCCTTTCCTCTTAAGCATTCCCTTACCCACTTCACTGTTAAATCTCATTTTTATTTAGGTAATAAAATGTTCAGAAATTCTCCTAAAAAGCTGCAAGCACCCTTCAGAAAAAAAAATACCTCTATTATTTTTATTCCCAGATTAATTTTGGTATTTAAAAAGCCAAGTAAAATTTCATTTACCGTATTTTTGGACTACAAGATGCACCCCCAATTTGGGAGAAAAATGGGGATGTGTCTTTATAGTCCAAATGTAGTTTACCTGCCTCACTGGTGGGGGGGGGCGGGCGACGCGTGGTGGAGTGGGGCCACAGGACGCAGGAGCCTCCTATTTTCCCCCTCTCAAACCTACGGTAGATGCGTCTTATGGTCTGAGAAGTACAGTATATAATTATAGGCACAGGAAGAACCAGTCTACAGTTTTACAAGTCAGGAAATCATTACTATGGGGCTGGGGGAGAGAGTAATTAGCGGCCAGAGGGAACAAAAATAGGCTTCTGATTGATAATGTTCCATTTCTGGGTGCTGATGTGTTCAGTTTGTGAAAACTTATAGAAATGTACACTTAACATGTACTTTTCTAAGTCTATATGCCAAAAAAAGTAACAAAAAATTATGAACTACAGTTATTCAGATTATAGGGAAACAACAATGTTTCTTATCAAATTAAAGAGGTAGAAGAGCTAAAAAATAAACAAGCGTTAAGAGAAAAAAATCGCTTTTACAAACTTTAAAAAACCTGAAAGCATTGGCCCTACATGTACCTCTCACATAAAAATACACCATTACTAACCTGGAGGGCAAACCAGCTGGGGCATATCTAGGTTTTGTGCTGGATTCATAGGCTGTGCAGACACAATGGCAGGATCAAGTGTCTGGTTTTCAAAATCCAGCATTGAATCCTACAAGTTAGAATACAATGGAATTGAGTTAAATAATGTGAACACTTAAACTTTCTGTTACATCTAATTAAATTGCACCTACCTGTATGAAATTGTAAGGCCCCTGCATTTGCGCCATAAGGTCCTGTACTCGCTGTCTTCTCACAAGTGGATCTGCCTGAGCCACTGGTGTCAAAGCGTGGGGCTCTGGTACTGCAGGAGATGCAGCCTGAGGTTGCTGCTGGAGTGAATTTACCACCTAAAGAAAGTGGGAGAAGGGGAGGGGAGAGGATTGGTAGAATGAGAGCGCTCCATTCATTACTATCATGACAGGTCCCCAAACTACATATGCTATGCATACTGTAAACAGAATAGTAAGTAGACTTAAACATAATTACTCAAACTGACCACAATTATGCCAAGTTTAATATTCTAATCAATGCTATAATTCTTAAGTGTTCTCAATTCCACAGGACCACCATGCAGCATTTCAGAATTATTTTATAAACTGCTTTCAAAATACTGTATCTTGCCTAAACTGTTAAGCCTTCTATGTGAAGTATATCTCTATCAAATACATATCTATCTCAGTACCCAACATACAGTCAGCACTCAAGAAATGTTAGCTATTATTAGCACCAAGCTTTGAGTTCCTATCATTCCATGCCCTCTGCCAGGACCCCAGGGTCAACATCTATCACTTTATCTAAACTGCTGCTACAAAAGCCAAAGCTCATTCCCCTCCCTCTCTTCTTCCTAACTCTAATAATTTCTCCAGATTATAATTTTTAATAATTCTCTTCTCTGCTGGGAAAAACTCACTGATTTTTATGACATCAAATTTATACTCTTCTGTTTGGCTTTTACACCTGGGCAAGTCATACCTGTTGAGCTTGGGCAAGTCATAACCATATTTCCTGTATGAGGAAAATTGAGGTAATAGAGCCTGGCAACCAAACAGACTTATTGACTTATTAGGGTGAAGGAGGGGTCTGAGATGACATTCCAATATATCCCCTGTAAGTGGTTTTCTTCTGAAGGCTATGCAGGTAGGAGCCCAGATTTTTAGAGACTAACCTGGTAACAAATAATACACTTCGATACTCAGGTGACAAACACAAGGCCCATGGGCCAAATCCAGCCCTCCACCTTGTTTTCTCCGGCCTGGCACCTTGCGGCAGCAAGGTTTCTACCTGGCGGCAGCACCAAGCTCTCACTTAACTGTTAAGGAGCAGTTACATTTAGACAGTCCTAATATTACATTCGACCTTTTGGAGGCAACCACGAGGCTGATGTGGCCCTTGGTGAAAATGAGTTTGACACCCCTGCTTTAATACATTAACCCTAATTTATATATGGTTACAACTTTTTGGAATTACATCCGTACCAGTGATTCTATTACATAACCACAGGAATAAACAAATCACCTTTTAAACCAAAGTCTTGTGTAATAAGTTTAATATAATAAGTGTACTTATACAAAAGACTGTCTTAATTTGTTCTTAGAAGACATAAAAATTACTAATTAAAGACAAAAGACATCATCAACCTTGTAATACAGAGAACTCTTACCTCGACTGTTTCAACTGGCCACTCATCCACCTGCTCCTTCTCACCACTGCTGAACTGTGTTTCGGCCATAAATTGTCTATTTACATACTGCAAAACAAATAAATGTTTGAAACCTCTGTTTAAAAGGCAGAAAGGGAAAGCCAGCATTAATGAACATCATACCTCCGTTGATTCAACTTCACTTTGTTCAGTGTATTCTTCAGCTGGCTCAGGTTCTAAGAGATTAAAAATATGATACAAAGAGTATTAAGAATCTTTCTTAAAGTGAACAATTCATTTGAACTCCAAATAAATAAAGGGTTTACCATCACATAGTCAGAGTTTATTTACAAAGTTATAGTTAACATTAAGTTTCTATATTTTATCATTCTTACAACAACATATTTGGAGTTCTTCTTACCATTTATTCCAGAATAAATTAGTTTCAACAGTATTCTGAGTCAGGTATAATGCAAATTAAGAGCTCCTGTGTTAAAATTTCTCTCTATTCTTCAAAGTAGTATTATAAAACAGCATACAGATTATGTTGGTGGCATAAACAAAACCAAGACCCTACCTGAAGCTCATATCCACCCAGGTACTCACCAGGTTCAGCTACCTGGTCATCAACAGCAGGTGCCGAGGCTGCCTCTTCTTCCTCACACAGCCCATTCTGGTGGTTGTGAGTGCTGTCGAAGTAGTTTGACTGGAAAACACGCTCGACAATTTCCTTTAGAGCTTTATCTAAACACAAAATAGGAACTATAATGTTGGACTATCTGAGGTATAAGCCAACACTCTACAGACCTCATCAACTGTTACTAAAACACATTACAAACATTAAATTCCACCAAGAACAGAAGTCCAATACAGAATAACAAGAAACAAAAGAATCTATTTATACTTAAGTTTATCTTCCTGTATTTTCAGTATCCTAGTTTTACAAGAAAGCGGACAATGTGGTAGGCACTGGGGCCACAAAAAGGTATGTAAAGGATACAGTATCTACCCTCCCTAAGTTTACAATCCAATAGAGAAGAATTATCAAATACTCACAAAAATGGCAAAATTATACCTGTGAAACATTCCACAGAGAAATACAATGGATTGGACCTAGTCGAGGAGAGGCTGCAAGAGGCTGTCATGGTGTAGAGCTGAAAACCCTGAGGTGCAGAAGGTGAGTAGGAGAGAGAAGTGTTCCAAGACAGAGGCAACAGCATTTAAAAGCTCTGTACAAAGAAGGACGCCCAATACACAAAAATGAAAGTATGTGCTCCAGATGACGAACCAGGAGTGAGAAAAAGCATTAAGGAAATCTGAGTCTGGAGAGATTGGTAAGGGCCAGATCATGCAAGGTCTTGAAATTAAGGACAAATGCATATAAAATGTAATTAAAACAAAGCCATTGCAAGATTTTAATGATGGGGAGCAGATTCAGCTAAACAACCACATTAGACAAGAGAAAAGCAGAAAAGTAGAAGAGAAATAGAAGCAGATTCAATATATTTAAAAGTCAACTCAAATTGTCAGAATTTGGTTCACTAGGATATAAAGGAAGGCAGGCCAGCAGGCAAAAGTGTGCGTCAAGAACTAAAATCTTAATTTCCTGGCCTTGTATAGCAAATGTACAGTAAAGCTATTCCCTAATAAGTCACTCTACAGAAATATAAAACTTTAGGGACCATATTATATCAAACTATCATAAAATTGATCCTATTAATAACATTATTTACTATTTATTGAATTCTGAACACTTCATGTTTTCCTCCCTCTACACCTCAAGATTCATGACTCAGAATTATATGTTTTAAAAAAACTTAAATGCATGAAAACTGATTGCATATAAAACACTAATGCTGATTACATAAGTAGCTCTCCAATAGCAACAGACATAGATGTGCCATTCCTAAGATGCAGGAACAAAACTTGGTAGAAAATAACACCAAAACAAACTATAAGATTGTTTTATCCTTGGCATGACTCAGTAACAGTCATGAAAATTTGATCAGGAGTGACCTAATACTTTTTTAAGCTAATAAGTTTAGGCACATAAATCAATCACTTTCCAAACTTCAAGTGGTGAATTTAGTACATCCTTATACCGGAACTAAAACCAAGAAGCCAAAAAGATCTTTTACAATAAATACAGACAACACAAGTTGACAAACCGAAACAATTATTCCTTAAATGAAAAGATATAAAAGGAAAGACTATTTCCTTATATGATTTACACACATCCTTAAAGCAAAAACACACCAAATAGTATCATACTATTTTGTCAATTAAAACTTATAATCCAATTAATTTTCAACCTCTGCTAAAAACAAGCTATAAACACAGATAGTTCTGCCTTGATAAGGTCAACAATTTACTTTGCTAAATCAACTTTATAGTCAAGAGAGGAACCTATTCCTTCATTTATTAAGGGACTAAAAACCTAAAATTCCTAATTTACCAAGTTAGTGAAACTTAAATGTCCTTTTAAAAAAATCAATATACAGGCCTGGCTGGTGTAGCTCAGTGGATTGAGCTCAGGCCTGCGAACCACACAATCGCGGCTCGATTCCCAGTCAGGGCACATGCCTGGGTTGCAGGCCAGTTCCCAGCAGGAGACTCACAAGAAGCAACCATACATTGATATTTCTCTCTTTCTCTCCTTCCCTTCCTCTCTAAAGACAAATAAATAAAATCTTTAAAAAAAAAAATCAATATACAGTTGCATTATTTCAGGTTAAGAACTCACAAAGAGGCCCTGGCTGGTGTAGCTCAGTGTATTGAGCATGGGCCTGCGAACCACAGGATCGTGGTTCGATTCCCAGTCAGGGCACATGCCTGGGTTGCAGGCCAGTTCCCTGCAGGCCCACTCCCAGCAGGGGACGCATGAAAGGCCACCATACATTGATGTTTCTCTCCCTCTCTCCTTCCCCTCTAAAGATAAATAAATAAATAAAATCTTTAAAAAAATTTTTTAAAATTAAAAAAAAAAGAACTCACAAAGAGGAAACTGAACCAGATACCAGCACCTTTTTTAAAATTCAAAAAAGAAGAGACTTCCAGCCAAGATGGAGGCGTAGGTGGAAACAATGTACCTCCTCACACAACCAAGTTTATGAACAACAAATACTCAGAAACCAGAACAGAGAGAAAATTAAACTGTACCAAAGTCCGACAAACCATTCATCCAGACTGATAAGAGGGCAGAGTTGGCACCTGGCAGAGAGGGGACGCAGCAGGAAAAAGCAGCCCGACCGATCCAGGCAGGCCACAAGGCAGCTGGCTGACCGCGGCCACACATTCGCACGCAGATAAACCAGGCAAAAAAAAAAAAAAAAAAACAAGCAGTGAGACAGACCGCATAACCCAGGGCCCCAGCGCTGGGAATTAAAGCCTAAAAGCACAACTGGAAAAACTTTCAGAGGTCGAGATGCCGGGAGAAGCTCCCAGGCTCACAGAGAGTTCGTTGGAGAGACCCACAGGGTCCTAGAACATACACAAACCCACTCGCCCAGAAACCAGCACCAGAAGGGCCCAATTTGCCTGCAGTAAGTAGCAGAGGGGACCAAAATCCGGGAGAGAGCAGAACAAACGCCACTGCCCCTCTCTGACCCTGCCTCCACATACAGTGTCACAACCCAGAAACCTGGATTGCCCTGCCCTGGTGAGGACCTAAGGCTCCGCACCTCATCCATAACAGGCGCAAACAGACCAAAACATTATGGTTCAAGAACAGCTCAAAGCCCCAGAGCCAATGATTCTAAGCAACCAAGAAATAGCTAACCTATCAGATGCAGAGTTCAAAACACTGGTGATCAGGATATTCACAGAACTGGTTGAGTTTAGTCACATATTAGATGAAAAAATGAAGGCTTCACTAAGAGAAATGAAGTAAAATGCACAGGGAACCAATAGTGATGGGAAGGAAACTGGGATTAAAATCAATCGAGTGGACCAGAAAAAAGAAAAAAATGACCAAACAGAAAAGAATGAAGAAACAAGAATTTTTAAAAATGAGGAGAGGCTTAGGAACCTTCAGGACATCTTTAAGCATTCCAACATCCAAATTATAGGGGTACCAGAATAGGAAGAGGAAAAGCAACAAGTGAAAAACTTATTTGACCAAATAATCTGGCAAAGGAAATAGACTTCCAGGAAGTCCAAGAAGCTCAGAGAGTCCCAAAGAAGTTGGACCCAAGGAGGAACACACCAAGGCACATCATCATTACATTAGCCAAGATAAAAATGAAGGAAAGAATCCTAGAAGCAGCAAGAGATAAGGGGACAGTCACCTACAAAGGAGTTCCTATCAGACTGTCAGTTGATTTCTCAAAAGAGATCTTACAGGCAAGAAGGGGCTGGAAAGAAGTATTCCAAGTCATGAAATCCAAAGACCTACATCCAAGATTGCTCTATCCAGCAAAACCTTCATTTAGAATGGAAGGACAGATACAGTGCTTCTCAGATAAGGTCAAGTTCAAGGAGTTCATCATCAACAAGCCCTTATTATATGAAATGTTAAAGGGATTTATCTAAGAAAAAGAAGATAAAAAATATGAACAGTGAAAGGACAGCAAACTGTTATTAACAACCATACCTAAAACAAAAGCAAACCAAGAAGACAGCTGGATCAGGAGCAGAACTATAGAAATGAAGAACACATGGAGGGTTAGCAACAGGGGAGTGGGAGGAGGAGAAGGGGGGAGAAGGTACAGAGGATAAGTAGCATAGACGGTAGGTAGAAAATAGACAGGGGGGCAGGGCAAGAATAGTATGGGAAATATAGAATCTAAGGTACTTGAGACACATGGACATGAGCTAAAGACGGGGAATGGGGGAAGGAGTGTGCAGGGGGGAGGGGAATGAAGGGGGGAAATGGGACAACTATAATAGCATAATCAATAAAACATATTAAAAAATACAAAAAAGAAATCAAAGAAAAAGACTAAGGCACGACCATATGAGGTACAGTAAATGTTTGTTTTTCACAAAATTTCAGCTCTAAGAAAAAAACAGTCACCAACTAATAATCAAAAAAAACCTGGCAAGTCAATCGGTGTTAGTACGTCCAGCTCAGAGTAAGTTACAAACAAACCGTGTTAAGTTAGGACTCCCACCTTCACAGATTTTTGGCTGGCTGGTACTGTTATGATCACACACAGAACAGGCACAAAAAATGCAAAAATAGATACAAAAAAAAAGAATGAGAAAGTAAACAGGGGACGTTATTTATCCCATTCTAAAATTTTAATTAACTTTTAATTAACATTACTCTTAAGTAGGAAACTCATTTTTAAAGATGTTTAGTTATAAGAACATAAGGTATCAGTGATACTCACAGGTTGTTCCACATACAGATTTTTCTTTGCCTTCCAGCAAGTCCCACAGGTGAATGGAGGCGTGCTCATACTGCTCATTCAACCTTATAATGATAATCAAACCGCTAATTAACTACCTTTCAACTGTCAAGTTAAGGCAACATTTAGAAGCTGTCTCACCAACACCACGCACCTCAAGGCCATGTCCCGCTCGGGGTCAGCGAGCTTGTAGAACTCGTCCAGCAGGGACAGCTCCTCTGCGGACAGGATGGGTACACCATTGGAGCCTTGCTTCAGGTCAGCGCGCACGTCCTCGTCTCCCAGTTTGTCCAAAACATACTGCAGCTCAAGTACAGTTTTTAGACGTTTCTGTTCAGCTTCTTCTCTCATAAGCTGCTCCCGTCGTGCTGTTTTTTTAATTGTTTTCTGAATCTGCATAAGAATATAAACATAAGACATCAAAATAAGTTTTAAAAACTCTTAGTTCAATCAATTTCGGGTCCAATATAAACAAGACACCTCACTCAATGGGCTAGATGTGACCCCAGTACACGAAAGGATGATTCCCAATTTACAAAGAGTTTATTCCATGATGAATTTTAAGCAGTTGTAAGAAAATCAGAACACTTCTTTTGCTAGAAGGTATGATACTACTGAAATGTTATCAATAAAACAATAATATTTGGGATTTGCTTCAAAATAATCCAGCAGACAGGGAATAAGAGACTATATGAAATACGATTGCCCATAAGATGGTATATGTAGAAGATAGATATGGGTACATGAGTGTTCATTATATTCTTTGGTTTTGAAATTTCTCATAATAAAAAGTATAAAAATTAAAACATTTAATTAAGGGCCTAAGTCAACTAAAAAATAAACCTAACCACAACAATAATAAAAAATATTAACTATATCTTCTCCATGGGAAAAATTCTCTACGACCCAAAGTTCTAAGTACCTATTACTGAGTTCACAAAGAAATGCCACAACCCACCACTGGCACCTCAACCCAGTCAATCAACAGCTGGCATTGTAATGGCATTCCAACGTACTGAAAATAGTGGCTAAAACCGACTCCTTTTTAGGACTATGGGCACACTAGCAGAGAAAAAGAAGGTGGCAGTAGAAGACAGATAAAAGCTAAGTATTAATTTTTTCCACTGCTTTTTGTCTCTCCACTCCTTTCTCTTTCCTGGGAAGGCTAACAGGAGGGCATCAGCCAAACTCAAATACTTTTCTCTTATGCATTGTCTCAGTGTGGGGCCAGAGAAAAGTCAGTCTTTCAAGAGCAATGACAGTGTTTTCTTCCCACATTCTCCTCTTTCTCAAGCCTTACTAGGATAACTTTAAACAGAGAAAATGGAAATAAAGACATATAAAACATAATAAAAAGAAAAATAGGGAAGACATGGAAGGAATAATAAGGTTGCAATAAGGCAAATCTATAATGGTAGCAAAGGGCAGTAAATTAAACAGTATCGTAGCCATAGATAGCAAGCAAATACATATTAACAGAAAGATGAGATCTCAGGCCAGGGTGGACAAGAAAGCTTTCGGGGGACTGCAATTTTAGGGTAGAAAGGTCTAAATTTATAGGCAGCCAGAGAAAAGAAGCACTGTAGAAAGAGAGGCAGAAATATGAAATAAAATCAAGAAAGCAAAAGCAAAAAGATAATAAAGAGCCCTGGCTGGTGTAGCTCAGTGGATTGAACACAGGCCTGCAAACCAGAGGCTCGCGGTTTGATTCCCAGTCAGGGCACATGCCTGGGCTGCAGGCCAGTTCCCAGCAGGGGGCACATGAGAGGCAACCATACATTTGTATTTCTCTCCCTCACTCCTTCCCTTCTCCTCTAAAGATAAATAAATAAAATCTTTAACCAAAAAAAAAAAAAAAAAGATAAGAAAGCCACTTCAAATGAAATAAGAAGTTCAAGTACGGAAGAATACAAAAATTAGAATAGGTAGGCTAAAGCTAGGTTTAAAGAAGCTCTTGAACGCTGAACAAAAAAAAGTGTTCAATAATTGTGGCAAGTACAATAAAGGATCACAGTTAAACCAAAGGACTGCCAATGAAGTTAAAGACTTAGTGAAAAGTTTCTAAAAACACCAGTGTTAAAATAGAAGCAAAGGAGGATACACGCATTGCCATTCACATAGCCTCAGAAGTGAATTCTTGATTCAACTGCATAGCTTCAGAAAGAGACAGTGGGCAGGGTTCCTCAAGCCTGAGGTCTGACCTAAGCTAAGGGGAACAAATTCCTACTTCAGTACAAATTTCCTTTTACTTTTAAAGATAATATCAGTATTTTCCACCTTTAGTCAAATCTAGGTAAGTAGCTATATTATGTGCATAAAATATACTAATTATGCATCAAATACCACTCCAAGCACAACCCTGTGAGGTAGGTGCTATTATCATTATTGCCATTTTACAAATTCGAAAACAGAATGAGACCCTCTCCCCCTTCTCCTCCCCCACATCTCATCTTTCTCTATCCTATTCAGTAAAAATAGCAGAATCAAGGTTCAAACCAGGAAGTCTGGTTGCAGAATCAGAACTTCTAATCTCAGTATTGCACTCTCATCACATAATAAACTGTTTATTCATTTCACCAAATCACAGACAACTTTGTATTCTAATGTTAGCCTTCCTCCAAATAAGCTAACACTAATTGAGAAGGACATTTTATGGTCTCGGCTGAACAAATTATTTGACTCTGTATTTAATTTTTGTCCTGTTCTCTAAGGGTTTTGTCATATCAAAAGATGTTTGGGAAAAACACACTACTTTTTGAGTCAAGAGCAATGCATCAGTCTGCCACATCCCCTAAAAGCCCTAATGGAAAGAATAGTTACCAACTATGTAACTGAACCTATTTTCAGATAGTTAATGGAACTGTAAGACAGTCATTAAGCACAGAGGAATATATAAAAAGTAAATGACTACCATGTTTTACCCATTTTTTAAACCAATGAGAAGAACCTTGAGGTAACTACTATATGTTTGTCATATCTGAAAGCCAGTCCTTTTAAAATGCATCTTTCACCTGTTTAACTTTACAGAATGCAAAGGCATCTTAGATACAATTGGATCCAAACCTCTCACCTTAAAGAGTTTATCAATAGTAATGCAAGGACTAAAACTGCAAAAAAAAACAACAAAATTTTCTGCCTCTCTTATTTAAAATACTTCATAAACACATACACCACTTTTAACTTACGTCTTGACTTAATGCCATGAAACTCCTCTGTAATTCTTTTGCAAACTCCAAGTTATTTGTGACTTCCTGGTACTTAGATACAGCATCCTAAAATAACAAACACAGAACACAACTTTATTGGAAACATAAACACAACATTAATTTTCTTGTTAAAAATAGTGAACATAAAATTTTAAATAAAATGCGGCATCTTTACCAGCTGGTCTTGATTAAGCCTTTCACCTTTGTTCATTCGCTCCTGGTAATCATCAAGCTTGCCCTATATTAAAAAACAGAAATTAAATTCCATACTGCAACCATATACCAACTTAAAATAACAAAACCCACATAATCCTAAATTTGTCTCAAATCTTGCCCTAAATATATACTCCAGTTAGAACATAAAATAACTTAATAGTGAGCTAAAAATGATTTTAAGTACTCTAGCCACTGCTAAATGATTACCAAATATTTTATTATAAGCCAATGATACAACATTGCTCATTTGTTAGGTTTCTTTTTTAAAAAAATTAGGCATCAGTGGACCCAGGCCCACGGTCCCTCCATCCCCAGGGGTGAGAGACGCAACGTGGCTATGATGCTGCTTATATTCAAGTGAGCCTATCAGACATTTTATAACGTGTTAAAAATTTACGTCACTCCCTCCCCCTACCAAAGAATTCACATGACTGATATAAATATTGTGTATTTCCTGAAAAAAATAAAAAACCCATGTGTTTATTGTCTTTGATGTGCCTTATCCATTTCTCTTGAACGACATGAGATACTTCAGGCCATCACATCACCTGTGGGGAGTACACTAGTCAACGGCTCTCCTTTAGTATTTTCTCAAAAATGGAATTAAATGCACAAATGGGGGCATAAAATTAACCCCTGGGCATGGTTTTTTTGCTAAGATGAAAACTCCGTAGGTGTCCCAGGCTACTACCATTCAGTAAGACCCCAGAGAAGCGATATTCAGGTAATGCAACACAGTCAAGAATTCAGTTATGGTTTTATGGGTCAAAGGAGAGTAAGAAGAAATCTAAGTTAAGGAAATTTTATAAATAACCACAATAAATTATAAACATATGTAGTTCCTTACCAATGGCAATAAAATTAACCAAGAAACAAAATACAAAGAAAGGTTCTTATAAAATGCAATCAGAGGCACAGATACAAGTTTAAAAACAATGTCAATAAGTTGTTTTATATAAAGTACAAAACTTTGAAGTTGTTTTATAAACCCCCCTTAGATCTCTACTTATTCCCTCACCTCTGACCTCTGAACTGTCTTTGTTCATCTACTTTTTTAAAAGGTTAGGCTACTTTTCTTTGAAGAAATAAAAAACTAAACAGGTTAAGATTTGCTTTTAATTGCAACTTAGAACATAACAGTTCTACAGCCAGAATTCCTCTATTTCAAAATATATGGATAATAGAAAATATGACTATAGAAGAACATGAAATTTAGTGTTAGTACATCATTAAAATTCTGAGCTAAATACTGGGCAAAAGAAAAACTGCTACTAACTTATACCTGGCATTCATTATCTTCCCTGTTATGATATCATACATTTTTCATGAAAACTGTTGCCAAACCTAGAAACACAGTAAGTGCACTCTAGATCTCTCACAGGGTAGTTTTATATACCTAGCTTATTCAACTTTATCATTTCATGCCCTGTGAACTTAAAACATATATGCCAATCAAGATGAATGTCAAAATCAAATTCCTAAAAAAAAATGCTTATATACATATGAAAATAAACATGAAAAGATTTTTTTTATTTTTTTTATTTTTTAAAGATTTTATTTACTTATTTATCTTTGAGGGGAAGGAGAGAGGGAGAGAAACATCAGTGTATGGTTGCCTTTCGTGCATCCCCTGCTGGGAGTTGGCCTACAGGGAACTGGCCTGCAACCCAGGCATGTGCCCTGACTGGGAATCGAACTGTGATCCTCTGGTTCGCAGGCCTGGGCTCAATCCACTGAGCTACGCCAGCCAGGGCCTGAAAAGATTTTTTAAATGTTAAGAATTATACCTGAATGGTAGAATTATAGATGGAACTTCCTTTTCCTTTATTATGTACACTTAGACATTCTGCAATGAATATATATATATAGTTAAATAAAAACTTTAATTTCATGCTACATAAAAGAGGTTAAAATTGACACATTTCGGGACAGTGTCAGGACCTTCACCTGTAAGATCCTTAAATTTGAATCTATACCAACCTATAGATTGGTATATAGGGGACAAGCTATTCTGTGACAGAAAAGTTCCAATTCCCTACACCATAGCAAATTTAGCATTCGTCCAACCAACAGGTCTATGGCAGATTACACTGCCCAAAGTCACCGCATCTGCAGTCCTACACTGTGACTCTGGCACTTCCCCATAAGAACTAGTCCAATTTTCCTACCACTGTACTGAAAGGGCTGCAACCAACAAAGTACAGTAAAAGGGCTCCTGTATGACTTGCAAGACTGAGTCATAAAAGCATTGTATCTCTGCTCTCTTTGCTGGACACTAAGAACACTGGCGTTGGAGCCCAAGCCACCATGAGAAGTTCAGTAGCCCTGTGGATGCCATGCTATGAGGAAGCCAAGCCATTCAGAGTGCTCTTGTATAAGAATCCAGTCAGCAATGCTAGTGCTAGAGTCATCCCAGCCCAGGCATCACACATGTGAACAAACAAGCCTGAGTTTACCCAGGTGAGGCCCCAGGTATCGTGGAGCAGAGACACGAACCCGCTGTGTGCCCTGTCTGAATACCTGACAAGGCAGAATCCACATGCATGATAAAATGATGTACTGTAAGTTTTGAAGCAATCTGTCACACAGCAATAACTGGAAACAAGATTAAAAAGGAAATGAGCCCTGGCTGGTATAGCTCAGTAGATTGAGCACAGGCCTGCGACCCAGAGAATCGAGGTTCGATTCCCATTCAGGGCACATGCCTGGGTTGCAGGCCGGTTCCCTGCAGGCCAACTCCCAGCAGGGGACACACGAAAGGCAACCATACATTGATGTTTCTCTCCCTCTCCTTCCCCTCTAAAGATAAATAAATAAATAAAATCTTTTTAAAAATTTAAAAAAATAAATAAAAAGGAAATGAAAAGGGAAAGCAGTTACTATGTGAAACTCAGCTTCAATATAAATCTTCATGGAATACATCAACAGAAAGTATGTAAAATGACCTTCTGGGCAGTCAAAATAAAGATCTATAATTTTATTAAAGCTCATACATCAATTTATTGTGATTTTTATATTACTGTAATATGTTTCTAATTTTTCATAATTTAAGAGCCATGATTTTTCAATGCAGAAGAAATGCTAAAAACACCAAAAGAAATGAGTTTGAGGGAAAAAAATGTTCAAAAGTCATGATATGACTGAAAAATCCCAAGGATCTTTAACAAGGGGTCTTCAAAAAGTATATCAGTTCTTTATTCCTGGAGAGTTGAACTGATGCCTCTGAAGGCATCCAATCAAAACATGTAGTTAGTCAAATGAATGGAAATTAGGTCCTGTGAAATATTTTTCTAATCATAATGAAAAGTTTCATCATAGCTTTATGTTTGTTACTCTGTAGCTGTTAACACTATCCTGCAGTTACAACTATCCTATCCCCTTGTCCTTGGGTCAGGAAAGCAAGATCCTGGTTCTGGTCAGAAGTTCCTAATAATAACAACTGGTACCCTGGTACCAATAATAATTGGAACTGAAAGCACCTCTGCTCACTGTTACATCCATCCAATTAGATCCCCACATAGTGGAGACCCTATGGTGGTCAAGGTCAGTGATTCTCAAAGTGTGATCCCCAACCAGCAACATAAGCCATCACCTAGAAACTTTTACTGGTGTGGGAGCCCGTAATCTGTTTTATTGTGAGAAAGTGTGAGAAACACCCACCAAAGTCAAATACACTGAAATTCTCTTATAGTAGTGAGTCCAGTAGAACGTAGAAATAAATTATTCTAAACCAAACATATTATATGAATTGTGATCTACAAACCTTTATATATCAGCCTCCATTTGGAAATAGGTTGCTTAAAAGCTCAACTTTAAACACAGAAAACTTGTTGAATGGTGGTTTCCTAGACCAGCTTATAAATCTATTTAACCTATTAATTACTTGCGTAAGATCCATATATGATCTGAACACCTTCCAATCGTAAGTAATACTTTTATTAAATCTCGCACTGTGAGCGACAGTTCCTGAAGTTTGGAGTACATTATGGTTAAACTCATTGGTGAATGCCGAATTCTGCACTGGAAACAAAGAGCCTCTAGGACAATCAATTGGTCTAACTTTCTACTCTTCAAAATTAAGGGCAGCATGCAATCCCAGCTCACTCCTAAGTAGCTTTAAGAGATAAGAAAGAGGATGTGGTATCTGCACTGGTCCCAATACTCAGTTTGCCAAATCTCTGAAAGAGTAGACTACTCAGAGACAAATGACACCATCGCTAACAGGCTCATTCCCATGATCACATCCTATTCAAATGGCTTAAGTCAAGTCCAAGTAGAAAAATTGTCCACTTGGGGCTAAAATTTGCAGTATAAACTAAATCGATATACACTGTAAATAAGGACTTACTTGTCACATTGGCTGAACCAACTTATTAACGCCAATAAAAATAGAGGGACAAAGATAAAAGTGCTCCAGACAAACAGCTATTTTTCTTCCCAGCACAGTTACCTAACACATACTGTTAATGCTGTCGATAAACTGGTCATCCACATAAAATATAAAGCATTAATTTTATGAAGACTGGAGCAGTTTTCCTAGCATTAACAAGATAACTTCATCAGAAAGCCCACCATAACACTGATAACAAAAACCTGCCCTGTTAGATTCTATCTTGAAATACCTATCTTGAAATTCAGTTTAGGGTTTCTTTTTCAACTACTGAGTGTCCAGAGTGTATTAAAAATTCATTTACAGCCTCACATGTGAACAAAATAAAAATCAGGTCATCAGCCAGATTATCCAGAGACTCTGAAGGAGAACCATCGGATAGAGGTATGACTACAGAAGTAAATGTCAAGACACTCTACAGCTGCGTGGTACTAAGAAACAGTTACCCCAGCAAGTGCTGCCCAGTCCCACTCTATCTTGTTTCTTCAGCACTTGCAGTAATAGTTGACACTCTGTGACAGACACCCAAATTTAAAGCAGTGGTAGCTACCCCGACCAGGGAAGCACTACTATCGATCATATTTCACCTAACTGGAAACCGAGAGAGCAATTAAACATCAGGTGATAAATCCCAGCAAAATCATTTGTGCTGCAACACACCTGTCCCCCTTCACAATGCCACTCCAGATTCCAGCCGATGCTACATTTCCTCTGGGCCCGACTGATGCTGTTCTCCTCCTCTCCCTTCTCCACAGAACAATTATTTTGCTGAATCACAGTACACCTATATCTTCCACTCTTCCCAAAGATTTTTTTCATCACCACCAAAGTTACTTCATTAGAATGTTTTTAAAAAATTAAATCCCGTACCATGAGGATGCCAGAAGATAAGTATCTAAAACAGCTGTCCTCCTCCTAAGCGTTCCTTCCTTCCTATTATATCCAACAAATTCCTTGAGTGAGTCCTTTAAAAAGACATTTTTAAATTATACAAATAAAAATAGGAAAGAGGTAAGAGACTAAAAAAGAATAATTAAAAATTATTCAACTAGACAACTGTAAACAGTCATAATAACGAAGATTAGAATGAGACAACACCTGAAATTTTGGCTATCCAGGCAACTATGTAAATCCTGTTCTCAATTAAGATCTCCAAAGTGGGACAGAACATGTACTTAACTTTAAAATGAAGCCTAAAATAACAAAACTAGTGAGAGCTTTAAATTTTGTCTTCAGTCAAATAAATCACTTCTACAGTACTAAAAGAACTTGTAGAAAGAAAATACAAAATCAAAAAATAAAGATTTCTTTTCCTCTCAATTCTCCATAATGTTCAGTGGCCTTTCTAGATACTGTTTCAAGTCCCCATTTCTAACATGCCCTGTTTTTCCCCTAGAAACATTAGCTCTGACTCTGCCTACATAATGGTAGGCAGCTGACTCTGCCTCCTGTCTACCCTCCACCAATTTAACTGAGAATTAGCGGCTAGTAAAATTCACAAAAGTCAGAGATAGTAAGAAACATTTTCTCACTTTTTAAAAGAACAGTAGAGAGCACTTAGTACAATCCATGGATGATCCTTAATAGCTATCTTCAAGTGCTGGAAGCCTTCTCAAGCAGCAGAAGTCTTGAGTTGTTCCGGGTAAACCAACTACGTATTTAAGAGTGGTGGTGTGACACAAACATTAAGAACTTGTCCAAAAACGAAACTTGCACTGAGAAATGAGCATTCTACCAGGTCCAGGAGACTGCTTAGTGCAGAAGCTCAATGAACACCTACCTCTACTCAGAATTCGGAATGTTTTAACAGTAGGAACAATAAAAGGATGCTAAATTAGATGTTATCTAAGGTCCCACCACTAAGATAATTTTTCAAGCAGATGAGTAACCAGGAGTTTAATCTGACAAGACTTTTGCCCAACTGAGAAGGAAAAACAAGATAAAAGATAATCCTGTAAAAACTTATTCCTCATCCAAGGCTATAATTATGCAGTGAAGTCTAAATGAATGGAAGCAGCTAGTAGGAAAATGAAAAGTATAATATTAAAAAGAGTTCCAGCATCACTTACTTTGAATTATATTTTTGAAAGTTTAAAGCTGCCCTGGCTGGTGTGGTTCAGTGGATTGAGCATGGGCCTGCAAACCAAAGGGCCTCAGGTTGGATTCCCAGTCACGGCACATGCCTGGGTTGCGGGCCAGGTCCCCAGTGTGGGGTGAATGAGAGGCAATCACACACTGATGTTTCTCTCCCTCTCTTTCTCCCTCCCTTCCTCTCTCTCTGAAAATAAATAAGTAAAATCTTTAAAAATAAATAAATAGAAGTTCAAAGCTTGTGCCTTTGAAAAACAAATGATCATTCATAATTTTAACAGGTGTCTTTTGAATTATTAGTTGTTTTAACCAAGCTACTCATTAAAGTAATTCAGTACAAAGGAATGATATTTATACACTCTGTTGGGAATTCAATGTAAAAAAGGTGTGAATTGGAATTCATTTAAAAAGTTTTTTCCCAATGAGTAAAGTATATTTCAGTTATTTCTGTTTGGATAACAGCATTAAGTGGAATGCAGTAACATTTCTAGCAATTTTTAACTGTGCAAATACCAAGAATCATCAATGTTCTCCCCTTCCTAAGGTTATTCACAAATATTGCTTACACTACCTAGATTTTAAAGTGTGTTCTACTGGCCTACTCATTAACTCTACTGAGAGGAAAAGAGGGAAGAGAGGGAAGAGAGGGAAGGAGGGAGGGAGGGAGGAAAAGAGAACCAAAATCCTCCAAGAAAAATTCCACTTTAATTAAAAAAACAAGTAAATATCTCCATACAAAGAACATTTTCCCTTCACTGATTAATCCATTTTAACAGAGTTTTGCAGGTGAAGATACAATATGTCTATGCAAGGATTTAGTCAAACTAGCAAATATTTAACATACACCACGTGTAAGGCACAGTATGTCAATAGCCTCTGCCTTGTATAAGCTTAATACCTACTTTGAAAAACACATAAGGTAAGAACATAAGGCACTATAAAAATGTCAAAGTATACAGACAATAGGTAGCACAGGAAGTGAAAGGAAACAGACTACTTTAGTTGAGCATGGTCAAGAAGCACACCTTCCCATTTCCTCAGGAAATAAGAAATTCTGAATTCTGCCCAATAACGTTTCTTTTATCTCTGTTTTTACACTCATGTTCTACCCAACAAAAGCACTGGTATAGGTAGTGAAGAAAAATTTTTAAAATATGCAGAAGCCATCACTTTGGCTACTCCTCACATTCTTCTCTACAACATACATACCACTCATTTCCCCCCAGAAAAAAAGGTCCACTTACTAACAATTATCCAGAAGTTTGAAATACAAGAATTAAGATAGAAGGGTTGACACACCTCCTACTCCTTTCTACTGGGTATGCTTTCCCCAAATTTTCTGGTCTACAACATGCCAAGTTTGAGTAGAGAGTGGCAAATGTACATTTGGAGCTTACCTACGCATAAAGAGAAACTTCAGAGTTTAAACTTTAAAATTCATTTCATTACAACACAGATATCCCAACAACACAGGATGTTCCCTAGACTGCTAGTCTGAGGACCCCATTATCTGGACAGCCTACGAACACAAAATTAACAATGACACATTGATAAAGGTCTAACAGTGAAGAAATGAGAAGCTTCTTTTGCTTTGGGCTTTTTAAAACAAAAGAACTCTAATATTAAAGAATGTGATGTAAAAAGCTTCACATGGTCTACAGGATCAGCCTAAATATGAAAAATTACACTTACATTGCAGAGTTATTACAAATTCTAATTATCCCCATAAAATATTACGAGAGATCTTGGGATTCACCCATTTAAACCAGGTCATTTCACAGGAGCACCTCAATTTCCTCTTCTGTAAAATGAATTAAATTTTAAGACGGCTTTAAGCCAGGGGTGTTGAACTCATTTTCACCAGGGGCCACATCAGCCTTGCAACTGCCTTCAAAGGGCCGAATGTCATTTTAGGACAGTATAAATGTAACTACTCCTTAACTAGGGGCAAGGAGCTTGGCACTGCCACTGGGTTGAAACAAGGTGCCGGGCGGATAAAATAATGTGGAGGGCCAGATTCGGCCCAAGGGCCTTGCGTTTTTCACCTGTGCTTTAAGCTCTCAAAAAAGTCTTAGGTTCTCTGAACGGTATGGTAATAAACTTAAGGCCATGCTGTTTTAGTTTACCATTTTGCAAGTACTTAGTAATTTTTTAAAAGATAAAACAATACCAAACAAATCTTCATCTAATTCTAAATGTAAACTAAGAAATTACTTAAAAGTATGACAAGTTGTATGCTTAATCTCTAAGTCACACAAAATTTATTCCTATACAAACATTTGCCACATGGATATTAGCCTAGCAGAGGTGTCTAACCTTTTAGTGTCTCTGGGCCACACGGGAAGAAGAGCTGTCTTGGGCCACTTATTAAATACAACTGGAACACACTACCACAAGAGGATCTCATAACGTTTTAAGTAAATTTACAATTTTATGCTGAGCTGCATTCACAGACATCCTGGGTCTCATGCGGCCCATGGACTGCCGGTTGAATGCCCCTAGAAAATAACATGGCCAGGTAAAAACAATCCATTTTCACTGTAATACTTAGGATTCTACCCTCATCCCAGGAAAAGGTACCCCTATTATCACATGAGGGACTTCACATTCTTTTCCTCTTTAAATTGCAATTTAAATATTTCCCCATGGGCAAGTGCATTCGCATTCAGAAGAGTGCACACAACGCACATGCACACACGCACACAGAGGGAAACAACTTAAGCATTGTAAATGCTTTTTCATCTGTGACAAGGTGAATGCAAAACAAAGTAATCTTGCCCTCTGCATTGCAGAAGAATAGTTCATGTAATCAATGGAGAGCTAACACATCAGAGATTTTAACTGTCAAGAAAAACTTCTGCTATTTTTATTTCAAATACTTAAAGAAATTCTGTACAATAGCTACACTAAAAATTCTAATGAAAAGTATATGCACTGCTCTGGAAAGAAATGTTATCCTCTCTAATACCAAAAACATAATTTTTCTGAATAATATTAATGCAAAGTATAAAGATCAAGAAGACTTTAAGGAGCAGTACGAAAAACAGTACACTTGGACTAATACATCTGGTCACTACTGGCTACAAAGATGGCAGGCTGTCTTGCAAGAGAACACTGGTGAATCTTTTCTCCTACCAAAGTCACTGGTGTCTAAATCTATTATACTTACAAAGTGTATAACAACTGTAAAATGTCATCTATTAAAACAACCCTTTGTTCTGCATAAGATCTGATTACATCTTACCATATAAATGAGTTCTCTTCAGTTTAAATTAAGACTTGATTTCAAAATATCTTACATTGCCTAGGGCCCAGTTTTATATCAACAAACTGGTGAAAACTAGGCAATCACTCAACTCATTATTTATACTTTAATCAGTTTGAAGATTTGTAAGTGGAGTTTTACACTAGATTATTTTTATTACAGATGTCTTTCCTCTCTCTGCCAAACACCCATGCAGTCTTTATAAGCCCAAATTTTGAAAACTACCAGGTCATTTAGTTGCATTACATAATAGGATCTTATTTCATCAATGTTAAGCATATTCTCAATGAACAGATGCTTAGCTTTCCTCATAGGACTGGACTTACTAGAAAACTAACAAATAGCTTTCTTTTTAAAATAAAGTGAAATAAAGTTATTGCAACTCTATGCCACAAAATGATACTACATTATCTAGCAGTAATTTTTGTCAGAATACTTCATTTTAGAACACATGACAAAAGCATTTTGAAATTCAGCTCAAATATAAGTTGCTAAGTGGACTGAAATAAAAAGAAATCCAATTATACACAGTAACTTACTTCATCCCATAACAGTTTCTAGAAAGGTACAAAACCAATTTGTAAAGTAAATCCTATTTTAGGTGTATTAAAAGTGCTCACTCACTACTGAAAAATGAATCAGCCCTGGCCGGTGTGGCTCAGTTGGTTGGAGCGCTGTCCCGCAACTGAAAGGTTGAGGGTTCAATTCCCGGTCAGGGCACATACCTAGGTTGTGGGTTCGATCCCTGGTCCGGATGTGTAAGGGAGGCAACCAATCGATGCTTCTCTCTCGCATCGATGTTTCTCTTTCTCCCTTCCTCTCTCTCTCTAAAAAGCAATGAAAAAAATAAATGTCCTCGGTTGATTTTAAAAAAAAATGAATCAGTTAAGGTCCTTCCATACAACAAATCATCAAGATACCAGGAAAAAAGCCTTGAGTTTCTCAAAAAGTAAACTTCTAGTTTTAATAGTAATTAAGCTACATCAGTACTTCCAACTTATCCATTTAAATATAGTATTTAGTAATACAAACCTATGTAACTGAACCATGACCTGCCATGGTTCAGGTACTCCTAAAAGCTTATAAACTACATTTCTATTTTCCACGAATATTCTTGAACAGTAGACACTAACTAGACTCATCTCACAACTAAGCTGCTCATCTGTACCTGACTGTATACCAACACCTTTAAAGAATTACTTTTCAGTCATTAAAATATAAATGTATACTTAAAATATTACTCCATTAATATTTATTTTCTGATTCCTATCCTAAAAGAACAGAGATTTCCTAGGAATTCTGAAATCATTCAAGTAACAACCAGATTGACAGGTTTATCGTTTTAAGAGGTTTTTAAAAAATACCTAAGTCTTAATTTCAAATAGAGCAACAAAAACTAAATCAGATGGCAGACTCACTTATAATGGCCTTGACCATGCTTATTCTATTACATATTTAAATGTAGGTACTTTATAATCAAATTACTTTTGTTGCCTAGTTGATACTGATAAGTCTATTATTGTAATCATTTATAATAAACTATGCTTGTTGATCAAAATAATGGATGAGAAAAAAGGTAGAAATCCACAATTAGCATCTTTCAATTTCAAATAAAGAAATTCAATTCCCAATACAGAAGTATCAAACCTAAAAATGTTTGTTTGAAAACTCAAAAAGGTGAAATGAATATTTAAATGAACCATTAAAATAATTAAGACTTAAATATCATCAGTTTTCTTCAAGTTATTTCCCAAAGCCCAAATTTTGGCCTAAAAATTACCATGTGCCTCAACATCTTAGTAACACAATTAGATGGCTACCTAAATAAACATTTTTAAATGACTTCCTCGAAATTCAACATGTTATAAACGTTTTACTAGAGGCAGACAAGCAAAGTTATCGTATGAAAGTCAATTTTTTTTTTAAGGTAAAAGACAAAAGTTCGCATAATAGTCACTGATGTAATCACCCCATTTTCTGTACTGTTTTGTTTCTCTCTTACCACCTCCAATCTTACTAAGGTTGAATTATTCACTCTGCCTAGACCTTTCCTCTACGTACGTGTACACACTCTCTTTCACAAACACAAACACACACACACACACACACACACACACGTTCCTCTAAAACACTGCCCTGGGCTGAAAGCATAAAACAAAGGCCGACTTGAAGATAAACCTCACGGTGTGACCTAGGGTGGCTAAACATTGAATCCAAAATATTGAGGGTGTGGCTCCATTTTTTTTTTTTTGGATGGGGGCGAGGAAGGCCAGTCGGGGCGGCTGCCTGGTCTCTGGTCTCTGCCCTCCCCCTCTGCTTTCGCTTTGTGCTCACAATGCAGCTCCAGTAAAGCGCTTCCCTCTCCCCGCAGCCGCCGCCATGTTAGTCGCTCTCTCCATGTGCCCTGAGACCCAACGCTCCCCTTGGTGTAACCCACACCCTCTCCCCAACAAATCTCAATCGGTGAGGTCTCCCTCCTCCCTCTTTAGGGTCCCCGAAAGACAAAAAGCCGCAGCAGAATATCTTCTCGGGAACGAGTTGAGCGAGAGGCTCGGGGGCACCTAAACAATTGAAACAAAGAAGGAAACGTAGGAAGCCCATCCGATGGGGGCAGGGGTAGCAACTCGAAGACCCACTCAAAAGGGGATTGATGGGAAAGCAATTCTTGTTTATGACCCTAAATAAATACACTTCTCTCCCAAAGGAGAAGAGGGAACACTGAACAAATCTGAAACACACAGTAACGGAGCGGACAAACCCCACGGCCAGAGGACGCAGACCGCCCCAACACCATGAGGCAGTCAGCTGAACCCTTAGTCCCCACACTGGGATCTCGTTTCTCCCCGGTGGCCCTACTCAAAAGAATTCGGGCCTCGGTAACGGGGAAAACGGCATCACACAGTTAAAGCTAGCGACAGGACAGGTCCCCAACCTTATACACCTCACGCCCAAAGGCCTGGCTCACAGCAGGGGGACAGTAACCACGAGTCCTGGGGGCAGGCCGCGTCCGGGTCAGGTGACGAGCACCTCCCCTAGAAGCCCGCTTTCTGGGCACGAAGCTCCCGTGCAGTGTGGACAACGGGAGTAGAGTGGGGGAGCGATGGAAGGGAAATGCTGGAAACGAAAAGAGTGAAGGATACCGCAGGCAGTGTCGGAGCACCAAACCCTCCCTTCCCCGCCAACTCCTGGCACCTTTTTCTTCTCCAGGTTCCGAAGTTTCTTGTCGATCACCCCGAGAATCTGTTTCATGGCCTCGGTCTGGACAGCGCCGGTGCCGGTTGCGGGGTGCTGAGAAACCGGTGCAGCGGCTCCGGCCCCCGCCTCACTCCCAGAGGAACCCGACGCGGGTGGCGGCCCAGACGACTTGCTGCCGCTTCCGCTGTGGCTGGTGGCCGAGGGCATCTTTGGACCGTAAGAGGAAAGAAGAAAAAGCGGGAGGAAGGACAGGAGCGGCGAGTCAGGCGGCGGACGGGGAGAGACGCGGGACAAAACGCGCAACGAGCGAGAGCCTGCGCGAGCGGGTGGGGGTGGGAACGAGGCCGCGCGCGCCGCGAGGGCAGGAAGGGACAGCAAGCGCGCGCACGACCCGCCAGAGGAGCGCCCGGCCCGGTCTCGCACCGCCCCCGGTCCCGCCCCTCCCCCGCGCGGGCCGCCAGCTCGGCCTACCCGCCCGGGGGCACCGCGGCTCGCGCTAGGGGCGGGGCCTCGCACAGCCGGCCAACTGCCAGTGCAACGGTCTCCGCAGGGGAGGGCCTGCGGACACAGTCGCCTTCCGAGGACGGGAGGGAAGGGAGAGGTCCGGGCTGGGAGGCCGACAAGGGTGGAGAAGGGCACTGGAAATGACTCGGGGGTAGAAGGGGAGGCGGGGGACTTGAGGTTGATCCTATCAAGATCCGCTCCTATTGAAAGTCCAGCCGATCCAGAGGTATAGGACACTAAGGGTAGCAGCCCTCTTCCCAATCAGCGCCTCGGTCCGGGATGGCGCTCACCGTGCGCGCGCGAAGGCCACTGGAGATCTCGAGTGGGCGGCTGAAGGGGCAAGGGTGGCGGTGCGTTCTGGGCAGTGTTGTACGCTCCGTGTGCGCAGGCCGCTTCGCCCCGTCCCCGCTGCACCGAGATCCGCTGCTAGTGAGGTAGAGAGCCGGGAGCAGAAGGGACTTAGCCAGCCAGCCCTCTGGGATGGAGGGGGCGGGGAAAGCGGCGGGCGGGGACCTTCGCTGCTGCTCGGGCTGCCCAGAGCGAACGCCTGTTAGGGAGCCCCACCCCCTCAGCTTCCTACCGGCCCTGCCCAAGTCCCCGCTGTGGGGGGTGGCCGCTCCCCAAAAGTCGGGACAGCCCAGAGGAGGTTTCAGGAGCGATGCCTTGAGTTTTTAATCAAATCGAAGCTAGGGTCCTTCAGGCGAAATCGTTTGACGTCCAAACGGGGACAATAGGTGTCAAGCAGCTGGATCTGAAGCTGGCTGCTGCCGTGTGTAGAGCTCTTACTTGGTGGGGGTGGGGTGGGGTGGCAAAGGTTTCTGCAAGTAAGGAGTGCATGGAGTGGGTGGTGCAATCCCAGCTCCTAGAATTCTGTATGCAAAGCAAGCAAACTCCCACATGCCAAAAGGTCTTAGAAAGACAACTTCCCCCACAAATAATCACCCAGTAACCTAGGAATTCTCTGCAGAACGCGTTGGAAATGAGCAATATACGCCAGACTCATTAAAAGTAATCTTCAGGTACTTTAAGATAACATTTATCCAGTAGGCCTGAGTATTGCAATTTAGACCTTTTTCCTTGATTTAGATGCACCTGAAACTTTTAAGAGAATGATTAATGAAATAAAACAATTTTTTTTTGACCCAAGAGAATTATTCCAGTCTTGTAATTCACCTAGGGTGTGGTTTTGGACAGTGAGCAGAAAATAAACCAAGTGCTGGTAGGAAATGTATTAAAAACCTATAAACAGCAGAAAATTCAGCAACATGATGTATGACAACAGTAAATGACAAACTCCATGAAAAAAGGATTTAGAGAGGGTTCTACCAAATTCACTCCTTTGTAGACTAAAATGAGTAATGCTGGCAACAGTGTATCCTGAGGGAGCCTGGGATGCACTGCAGAGAAACCACTGCAGTCTTCATCAAGATATTTCAGTTAGCTATGAAGTCTGTAGACATTCATTCAAATACTAGTTGAACACCTTACTGTATGTTAAGAACTCTTTAGTGCAAGAAACTGTAAACAAAATAAAAACATCTTCATGGAACTTAATGTTCTACATGGTAAGAAGATAAGTAAATATGTGTCAGATAGTGAAGTGGTAGAAAAAATAGACAGGGTGGACAGGAAAAGCCTTACTGACACTTGAGCTAAGACTGAAGGAAGTGAAGAAGGCCAAGCAGTTATCTTGGAAGAATTTTCTGGGTAGAAAGAACACCAAGGGCCAGGGTCTGAGACCAGAGTGTGTTTGCCGAGTTCTAGGAAGAGCAAGGAGGCAGCAGTGTCTACAACAGAGCAGGAGATGAGGTCAGAGACATGAGAGAGGGCCAGTCTTGTAAATCCTGACAGGCCAATGTAAGGACTTTGGCTTTTGCTGAGTGAAATATGAAGTCACTGCATGCATACTTTTAAGAGGAGGAGTCACATTGTTTTAATCCTCTCAATACTGTATAAAGAATTTACAATAAGTGGCTATTAGAGGTGAGAGGGAGGGTAGAAGAGCAGATACTGGGAGCCCAATTTGGAGGCTGTTGAAATAATACAGCCCAGAGACAGTGGTGGTCAACATCAGTGTGTTATCGTAAATGTGGTGACAGGTGATTGAAAGCTTTATACATTGCGATTGTAGAACCAACAGGGTTTGCCCATTGTATGTTGCATGAGAGAAGTCAAAGCTGACCTAAGATTATTAGGATTTAAGTACCTGAACTATGCTTATTAGCACTTTGCTAAACACTCTGCAAGCCTTGAGGCTAGAACAGAAGATCAGAATTCTTTAGCTTCTTTCAGCTTTTGGTGTACTCAGCCTGACCAGTATCACTATCAGAATCTCAGACTCCAGCCCAGGCCTACTGAATCTTCATTTTAACAAGAACCCCAGCTGATGTATATGCATCCTGGAATTTTTTTTGCTGGGCAGGGGGCAGGGAGGGAGTCATTCCTTCATTCCTTCATTCCTTAGAACTTGACCAGTATCTTTCAGATCAGACATGAAATACTCTATCAGGCATATTTTCCCCAGACCTACAGAATCAAATTCTTGGGGGTGGAGGCGGCAATCTTTGTTATCAAGCCTGTCAGGTGACTCTGATGCACACCCATGTACAAGAACTGTTGACTGGGACACCGCTAACGATTCAGGTTTGAGTTGAGGGCTTGTAATAAGGTGAGAAAGGAAGGCCTCTACTGCCTTTCCTTAACACATTACGACTCAGTAGCAGTTACAAAGGGTAAAGATTCACCGTCTGCTAAATTGGGCTTTTCAAGAGAAAAGAAAGTAGATTGTTAAGAAGTAGAAGGACAGACAACCAAGAGTCTCCTTTGGGGGTTGGTCTCACAGCCCAGTATATATAAAAGCTAGGTTGTACTGCAGTAACAATCTTGAAAGCTCTGTGGCTTAAAAGAGGGATTTGCAGACTATACATAGTCCCTGGGCCAAGTGCCCCTCCATCTGTTTTTGTAAACAAAGGTTTTCTGAGACACAGCCATAGCCCTTTATGTATATATTGTGGCAATTTTTGTGCCACAGGAGAGCAGAGTTGAGTAGTTGTGACAGAGAGAGACAGTATGTACAACACCTAAAATACTGTTTCATTTGTTACAGAAGTTTACCAATCCCTGGCCTAAAACAAGTGATATATACCATCGTGGTTCGCAGAGGCTCTGCTCATACTGGTCACGCAGTACATTCAGGCCAATGGAGCAACCATATTTCAAGTGTTGCTGACTACTGTGCCATAAGGGAAAAGAACTCAAAAGTATGTGGAGTGTCATGTACTTTAGGCTCACACCTCAGTGGCCGGGAAGAGACACGTGACCCTAGCATCCTATTCTAATCAGATGCCCAGATCTGATACCTGTCCTGCTCTCACTTCCTACAATACGACATTCTGATCCCATTTCTTTGGTTTTTCTGACATTCTTGCAGCTGTTTGTTCAGGTCAGCAAGTTCAGGAAGACCAATAAACTTATGGCAAAGCAGTGTCTTGCCCAGCCCAATGTCATGGTCCCAGAAAACCAAATTTGTCTATTTCCTACCTGACAAAACTGGGACTAAAGCTATATTTATGTCAATTTTTTGTACTTACTATTTTCTAACCTATTTTCTGATTTAAAGCCGTATAGTACTTGGAGTTATGATCTCACTGAAGAAATAGAAAAAATTTAGAAATAAAGATAGAGTTTCCAAGAAAAACAGTAGGAACACAGAGTATGTCTATAAACAAAAAACACTTTCTTCCAAAACCTTGGTACTAAAGTTATACCCAATATTAATAGATTTTGATTTTAATTGAGTTTTAGAGAGAAAAAAGAAGGGGGAGGGAGGAGGGGGAGAGAGAGGAAGAAACTGATTCGTTGTTCTCCTTATTTATGCATTCATTGGTTGCTTCTCGTACATGCCCTGACCTGACCGGTGATCAAACCCAAAACCCTGGCATATCAAGATGATGTGCTAACCAACTGAATTAATATTAGGGGCCAATATTAATATATTTTAATAACACAAATCTCCCAAGCTGACAATCACTTGTTTAATTTACTAGACAACAGCAATCTGAAGTCTCTGCAGTCAAATGAAGTGAGTAATTGAATGACTTATTCCGATCACTTTGGCAAAATAGTTCAGCTGCTTCAATTTGAATCATCCAATAAGCCAATGCCAAGGTTATTTGTAGCAAAAGAGGGGAAATTTTCTCTGAATTACGTTAACTGCCTTACTGCAGCAGACGGACAGAAACGTAGCCTAGGTGTGAACTATGCTGTGCAGAGAGCTAAGACTCTTGTTTTTTAGTCATTTTACAACTCAGCAGTAGACATTTGTATCATAATTTTTTCAGTCCTGCCTTTTTTATGATGGCATAATTATTTATATACTCATGAGGCACCATTAGACTCTGATCTTTTCAAGGAAAGAAAGCAGTTGTCTTCACCTCTGTGCCATCAAAAGCAATAATATTCCTGGCACAAGTGTTTGGTCGGTAAACATTGCCTACATTCCCATATCGGTGTGGTATCACTATTGGTCCATGCTACCTCTTTCCCTTATTGCATTGTGGTTATCAGCTGAGGTAATGTTCTTTCTCACTTGCATTTTCATACATCTACCTTTTCTTTGTTGTAATACTATGCTCAGAAATACAGTTCCTATTTTGTAGAAGTACAATATGTCCAGAATAATTTTATCAGATTTCACAAAATACAGTTGCTTCTTATTGAACACTCTTAGAAGCTATGCACTATTTTCAACCTAAAAGCACAAATATTTTGACCAGGCATTAAAGTGTTCCATAGAGTTAGTTTTATGAATTATATTCTCTTAATTTGATGTTTGTATTTCAGTGGTTCTTAACCTGTAGCGATTTTGCCTGCCCTCCTCCCCAAAGATGTTTGGCAGCGTGTGGAGATACGTCTGAGTTGTCACAGCTTACGGTGGGGGGTGTGCTATGGACATCCGGAGGCAGAGGTGAAGAACACTTCTAAACATCCCACAATACACAGGACGACGCAGAACAGCCCAGGGCAAATGCCAGCAACACTGAGACTGAGCAACTCTCTTTTATGAGACTGAAAATGTAGTCATTTGTTCCAGCACTTTACAAGTAAGAATACTGAGAGGACAGTGGCAAAAAAAAGAAAAAAAGTTTTTAGAAAAAAAGGACACAACACAACTATACACAGATAATCATCTTCCATCTTGGCAACCGATGTATAATCACGGTCTTTTCCAGGGAATATATAGTATATAAATGTGTCTCTCCCTCTCATGCATACAGCCCACCATGAATAATAGTCTTCTGTGAAGAAGAATTTCTTTCAAAGCAGCAACGGCTCCACAAATTTTAGAAGGGATAAAACTTTGTATCTCAAAGCTACGTACTAGGGGAATATAAGTGTAAAGGTAATTAGCTCATTCAGGATGGTTTCTACAACCAATCAGGATATGTATTATTTCTAGAATAACTTTCCCACCTAACAGCACCTCCCCCTGCATTAATGATTTACCCTTCAAACGTTAATCACATTTTTTAAAACTCTGGAGTCCAAGAACTCCATTTAAAGATCTCCCTAACACTAAATTGCTATATTAAAGACATAAAAAATGTTACAGAAAGAGGCAGGTCCTGTGTTACTTATTTTCTCTTGAATGTAGATGTGCAGCAGGTGTAGTCTTTGCAAAGAGAAGAGGTACAGACGCCCCATCTCAGCTCATCCTTTTTTGCCATGCTTCTTAAAGGGGGTGAGACCCACCGCCTTCAAAATCACCAGCATCGGCATTCCCGGATTCCACTCCAGACATTGTATCTATACCCCGGAATCTGAGACCTAGGAATATGCATTTTAAAAATCAAACTCCCCTTTGCACCTTCAAGTTTGTGATTCTCAGAGTCACCGTGAAAGTAGTGTACTTAATTCCACAAGAATAAGGATCATAAATGGCCAAACAAAAATTCTTCTTTTCAAGGTATCCTCTCTTCTTTCTTCCCAGGAAGAGCTGTGAAGATCTCCGAAGCAGGGCACAAGGACAATCACCAGATAGGTGGAAAAGGATTGCAAACTCAATGTAGTGATTTAGAAAGGTGCAATCAGATTCCAAACTGTTGAGAGAAATGTGCTGAGGGAAAAATCTAAAGAGAGTGGAAGGTCAGAGGAAGGGAATGGGAGGTGACTCAGCAAATCTGTTGTGCCAACTATTTTACATTATACTTAAAAAGCTGATGGCTAAGAAAAGGGGGCAGGAATTAGAGCCCTGGGACTGAAACTTGAGAATGCTTCAGAATATCCTGGGGAGCTTGACGAGGCTCCACTGCCTGGGCCTTTTACTCCAGAGAGTGGGATTGTGTAGATCTGGGGCGGGCCGATAATTTACATTTGTAACAAGTCCTCTGATATTGTCCATGCTGCTAGTCTGGGAAACACATTCTGCGAAGCCAAGGATTAGAGCCATTAAAATTTTTTTTAATATTGGAACAAGAAAAAAGAGAAAGAGGGAGAAGACATTTTAAAAAGTGATAAAAGATGACCCTAGTATAATATCATATTTCATGCTGCTAGTTTTTATTTTGCGTTTTCTTCATCAAGAGACCAGAAGAGAAAAAACAGAAGAGGATTTTGGGCAGGCTGGTCATGCTTCGGTAAGACCCTTGCTTGCAGAGGGCCCTGGGAGAAGGAACCAGCAATCTTTTCTCTAGACCCTTCTTGCCTATACTAAATACCTCTAACAGCCCAGCAAGGGCTGTCACCCGGCAAGGTCACATTCCTTGGCGTTTTTTTGGAATTAGAGCCGGTGACACACACTTTTGTCATGAATGCTGTGCTAACATCCACCTGAAGAAGAAAGAAGCCAGTTCTCTAGGACGGCACTGGCGGGTCTGATGAGAGAAAGAAAGAGGTGATAATGTTACAAGAAATATGGGGTTTTTGCCACCTTTTCACAGAAAAAAAAATAAACCATAATTGAGTCTCTTTTTTTTTAGATTTTACTCACTTATCTTTAGAGGGGAAGGGAAGGAGAGAGGGAGCGAAATATCAATGTATGGTTGCCTCTCGTGCATCCCCTGCTGGGAACTGGCCTGCAACCCAGGCATGTGCCCTAACTGGGAATTGAACCACAATCCTTTGGTTCACAGGCCCGCACTCAATCCACTGAGCTACACCAGCCAGGGCATAATTAAGTCTATTTTTAAAGCCTTTGGTTTTTGAAATTGCAAGAGTGATATAAGTTTAATTCATATTAAAAGTAAACTATTTTTAAAAGTAAAATTTAACAATCCAATTTGATGTATAACAGCTTTGTTGAGACACAATTTATATAGCATAAAACTTACCATTTTAAAGTATACAATTCAGTGGTTTTTAGTATATTCACAAGGTAATACAGCCATCACTATTGTCTAATTTTAGCACATTTTATTACCCCCCAAATTAACATGTACCCATTAGTAGTTACACCCTTTTCTCAGCCCCTGGCTACCATTAACCTAATTTCTGTCTCTATGGATTTGTTTATTCTGGACACTTTATATAAATGGCACTATATACACTATATGGCCTTTGTACCTGGCTTATTTCACTTAACATAATATTTTCAAGGTTCATCCATGTTGTAGCATGTATTTCATTCTATCGTATGGCTGAATAATATTCCATTGTGTGTCTAGACAACAACTTGTTTATCCATCAGCAGTGATAGACATTTGGGTTGTTTCCACTTTTTGGTTATTAATCATAATACTGCTGTGAACATCCATGGACAGGTTTTTGTACGAACATGTTTTCAGTTGTCTAGGTATAGCATCTATACCATTTACACTCCTATCTGCTGTGCACGAGGCTTCCAATTCCTTCACATCCTCACCGACACTTGTTATTACCTGTCTTTTTTATTATGGCCATCCTGTGACTGCATCCCACTGAGAAATGGCACCTCGTTGTGGGTTTGATTTGCATCTCGGGGTATCTTTAAACAAGGCTTAGCTTCTTTTAGTGGCTTAGAAGTGATTTTTCCAGAAAGTAGGGGAAATTATATTTCAAAGTCTCAACTTTAAATCTATGGTTGGAATTATCCCATCTCTCATGTGTCCATTCCTAGTCAATGCTATGCAGTGCCTAGCTGGTAAGACCTTGAGAAAGTACAAAAGAACAAAGCTAGCATCAGGGGGACACCCAAGCCTGTCTGACGATGAGGACTTGACTTAAACTTAGGCAAGGTATTTGATCACTTACCAAAAAAACCTTGGTCAGGGAGGCTTCTCAGCCCCTTATTACTTCTCCAATTTGAGTCTGTTCGCTCAACAAATACTCCTTTAGCGCTGTGTGTGTGCCATGCCCTATACTTGTTGATGCGCAATGCTAACTAAGGCACAGCAATAGGGCCTCAAGGAAATCAGCGTTCCGAAGGGCGGACTGACAGGAACTCGCATACACTACTGTTGGGGGTATCCATGGGCCCAACCAGTTTAGAACTGTATTGGACAGTGTCCCCCGCGCTGAATATTCACATACTCTAGAATCCCGAAATTCTGCTTTTAGATGTTCATATACCTAATAGAAGTGCGTATATATGGTCACTGAAAAACATGGACAAGAATGTTCATGGAAGCATTGTTCTTATTCTTAGTAGCCAAAGAAGGAAATAATTCAAATGTCTATCAGTAGTAGAAAAGGATAACTAAATGGCATATTTGTACAATGGAATACTATATAACCATGAAAATGAACAAACCACAGTGACTAGTAGCAACGTGGATGAGTCCAGCACAGAGGATGTTGAACAAAAGAAGCTGGATGCAAGATTGTGAGACTTGTACAACTTTGCAAATTTATTTATGGTAAAAAATAAATCAGAACAGTGGTTACCTTTGAGGTTTGCACTGGGATGAAGCACAAGAGAGGCTTTGGGGGTCCTGACAATACTCTGTTACTTCATTAGATCAGTAGTTACACATGTGTATTTACTTTGTAAAAATCATAGAGCTGCTGCATGCTTACAGTTTGCATGCTTTTGTTGGTATGCTGACTTCAATCAACTTAAAAAATGTCTCTTTCAAATATTTTTATGGGTAAAAATATGGCAAAACAAGAAGCCTGAACAAGAAAAAGAGGTGGCTCGTAAGTAGGAGCAATGATTCTGTACAGGAGGCAATCAGGGAAGGCTCTCTGGAAATGTACCCAGAGCTGAATTTGTAAAGACAAAAGTGGATAAAGGAAAGAAGAAAGGCCTTGCAAATATGCTCAAAAGCACATGGAGGCCTAACCCGTAGGGTACGTTGTAAGAATCATAAGCAATTCTATGCTGTTGGTGTGCTGATGGGGGAGCAGGGGCGGAGAGGAAGATGCAGATGATGCATGGCCGGGTAAGCAGTACCCAGGTCATTAAAATCCCTCCCATTCCAGCTAAACAGCTTGAGCTTGAACTATGGATTTTAGCCTTGCTGTGGAAATGTATTCCCCTGCAGTTCCGATTAAAATTATTGGCCGTCTTACTGGAAACACGTGCATATAAAATTCTGCATATAATTCACATTCCTTTGATGCCTCTCC
This sequence comes from Sturnira hondurensis, assembly GCF_014824575.4. Taxonomy (NCBI): domain Eukaryota; kingdom Metazoa; phylum Chordata; class Mammalia; order Chiroptera; family Phyllostomidae; genus Sturnira; species Sturnira hondurensis. The sequence continues at coordinate 10,981,638 of NW_028075269.1, read as the reverse complement.
ATGGCATGCACTCAGAATCCTATCTTTGAAATAGATAGTGGGGATTAATTAAAGAGCTTTAAACTGAACAGAAGCAGGTCCAGATTTATATTTTAGATAAGTGAATGCAATATGGAGGTTGGATTGGAAGTTGAGCCAGGGTGACCTGTAGGAAAATGATTAAAATACTCAAGGGAACAGATAGGGCTTCAACTAAGACAGTGTCAGAGCTGAATTCTAAAGATATTCATAAGTAGAGTCATCAGGATTGGTGGCTGGTTAGATACGAGGCTTGAGGGAGAAGGTAGCTTCTGGGATTCTCCTGTGTTTCCAGCTTGAGTTAGTGGTCAGACCACCTATGAAAGATAGGAAGTAGAGAGCATCAGGGACATTTTGGTTAAAGATAAACTTCTTTCTTGGAAGGAAATAGACTGCACACTAACCCTAGGTTTTAAGTGCATCCTGACTATTGTTGGGCCCCAGGCTCCTGGCCTCTGGTGACACCCTTTGCATCTGGGCCTTGCACGCTGCAGGAGTAGACTTCAGCAGGAACCAATCAATGTGCTGCACTAATTCACAAGGGCATTAAGGTCTTATTTTGGGAAACGTAAGCAAACTCTGACACCCACCAGTGCTCCTTATGCATGTGTATGAAATAAAAGAGCTGTGTAAGGGAGGAGCTGTAACATCTGTTCCTAGACCTACCATGTCACTGAGCCGTCATAGTTGAATAGAACACTTGGAAAGTACGATTTTTTTCTTCTTATTTCCAGAAGTAAAACACTGTTGGGTCTGGATCATCAAAATACTTTCTTTCACTGACTAAGAATTACCATGGGCTATTTGGTGGACATTTGTGCCCAGTCACTGCAGAGCAGTCAGCGATAAGGACTACCCTGTTGAACATACAATGCAATACACAGGTGATGGACTGTAGAAATGTACACTCGGAACCTATATGATGTTATTAGCCGATGTCACTCCAATAAATTTAATGAAAAATTCTCTGAAAACATAAGGACTACCTGAAAACAGAGGACCAGTAGAGTCTGGTATTTTACTGACAATCAAAACAGTCGAAAAGAATGTGATCAGGTTTTCCAGTTTCGTCTGGCAGGAGAATCTGAACCTTTGGAATCTGAAGTTATCACCAAAGGGAGAAAAGCAGAGGGTTCCAAGTCTTCTGACTTGAATGTTAAGAGGAATGTGACCTCATTTTGAACCCCATGGGAGTGAAACAGGATATATTGGTTTAATCAGATTTGTGTTTTTAAAAAGATCGTTTTGGCTGCTTTATGGAAAATAGACTGGAGGGAGGCAAATATGGATGCAGGCGTCCAAGAGGCCGCTGTTATCAGTGATGGCGGCTTGAACCAGAGACTTGCAGGAGATGGAGAGAACTGAATGGGTTTAATATATGTTCCATATTTAGAGGGACAACAGATAGAATGTGGTGACTGATGAAAGATGAAGAGGTGGTGAGGGAGAAAGAGGAGTCACAGATAACTCTTAGGCTTCTGATTTGTGCATCTCAGGGGTCGTAGAACCATTTCTACAGAAGGGCTAGATGGGGAGCTAAGAGATGGCAAGTTCAATTTTACACATGTTACATTTGTAGACCTGATGAGACATCCAGATGATTTGCTCAGAAGATATTTGAGTCAGGTCTAGAGTTCAGCAGATAGATCTTGGTTAAACATTTAATGTGGGGCCCTGGTTGGTGTGGCTCAGTGAATCGAGGGCCAGACTGTGAAGCAAAGGGTTGTTAGTTCGATTCCCAGTCCGGACGCATCCCTGGGTTGCAGGCCAAATTCCCAGGAGGGGGTGTGTGAGGGGCAACCACACACTGGTGTTTCTCTCCCTCTCCTTCTCCCCCTCCCTTCCCCTCTCTCTAGACATAAATAAATAAAATATTAAAAAATAAAAACATTTAATGTGGGATTCAATCCTATGTATAGTAATTGAAGTCGTGAGGTTAGAATAAGTAAGATCTATTGAGATATTAAAGAGAAGGGCAACGTCAGCATTTGAAGGGTGATGCCGGTGGGGAAAGTCAGCGTAGAAAACTGCAAAGTGAAAGAAGAAAACCAGGAGAGTGTGTCATCACAAAAATCAAAAGAAGAGACTGTTTCCTTTAGTCAACTGTGTTAAATGATTCTGAACAGTCAAGGTGGAGTCCAGAAAATCTGTTGATTTTAGCTGAGACGGGTTATACTAAAAACATTTAACAACCAGTATGGTTTGGGCACAAAGTAATCAGAAGGGACGTGAGCCTGACTGGGACTTGGGTGAGAGAGAAGGGATGTAGACAGACCTTCCAGGATGCTCGGCTTTGAGGCAGGCAGAGTGCGGGGTGGAGGTCAAGGTGGGGGGAGTTATTTGTTTTTTAACATGCCGGCACAGACTCGAGCACACACAGGTGGCAAGTGCGGGGAGAAGGAGAAGCCACAGTTAGCACACATAGACTGGAAGGAAATAATTTTATAGATACAACAACCAGAAATTGAGGGAATTCTTGCATGACAGACTATTCCCCTGTGAAGTAAGGAGTGAGAGTTATTTGCTGAGAATGAAGGGAAATGTAAAGGGTCAGAAGTTTAGTCAATATAGGTAGATGCGTGGGGTAGGGCCTGGAAATCTGCGTTACCTGGGAGAGCATCCCAGGTAATGTGGAGATGCTGGCCTAGGGACCACACTTACAGTGAAAAGGACAGAGAAAGTGAGCGGTTCACTCCCCAGCGGAGCACCTTCATCTCCCAACCAGACCGCAGCAGCAGGCCTGTCGCTGTGTCCCAGCTCCACCTATGCCCTTCCCACAGAATAATCTCTACTCGGTCCCCACAGTGTTTTTGTTTGTTTGTTTTTGAGGAAATCAGCCCATTTCAGTCAGCTGCTTAAAACTCTTTAATGGCTTCTTTGGACTAAACAAAGTCCAAAGTCCTCATTTAGGTCTGTATGGCCTTCATGATGTAGCATCTGGATATCTTCCCAACCTCATCTTCTACCGCTCTGTGCCTTCTAGCCGTGCCGTCACCTTGCTCTTCCTCAACGCACACACCCGCCCCAGGATCTTTGCACCTCCTGTCCTCTGTAGTGTCCTCTCATGCCTTGGTTCTCAGCTCACTGGGGCCTCTGCTCAAAAGTCACCCCTCGGTGACGCCTTCCTAGACCATCACATCTAAAATAGTACCATGCTCCTTTCCCTGCCCTCCGACCTCCCATTGCTTTCGGTGCCCTTTCCTGGCACTTATCTTTCCTCAAAAGCACTTATGACCTGACATATATTAAATAACTGTGTGTTTATTTTCTGCCAACCCCACCAATCCCACAGCAGGGTATAAACTCCGCAAAGTCAGGGTCATGATCCGACTTGTCCATTTTTCACCTTCAGTGCTTATAAAAGCGCCTGTCACAAAGCTGGTGCTTATGCAGGACCTGGTTTTTTGATGGTTGATGTCAACCATGATTGGGATTTGCCAGAGTAGTAACCAAAAGGTCAGAAGAACGGAGTAAATGAAGATAGTTGCAAAACTGATTGAAATGATAGACCACCCAGTCAAAGCTGGGAAAGGAACCAAGGAGATGAGTATGAAGAAAGTTAGAGGGTATTTTTTGGAACTAAGTATCTCAGAGATGTTGGAGTCAAGGACATTCTAATGCAAGAATCTGTGGTTGGGAATGGGATGCTTGTATTTATGATTTTGGAGGTAAAGCAGTTTCAAGGCGTACAGGTTTTATACGTGACTATGGGAGTCAATGGGAGAGGGCAGAGGAGAAGGTCATTGGAAATAAGGCGGTCAATGAATTGAGAGGCTCAGGAGTTAGCCATCACCATGGACTTGTCGCTGCAGACTTTGAAGTGACTGAGAATGAGCCTACTAAAGAGATCTGAATAATGGGAAAGGGGAAGGGTGGTTTGACCCCAGGGCATGAGCCTCTTGAAGGAGTAGGAGTTTTTATAAAAGGATGGGAAAGAAGTAATGATCTAGAAATACCAATGGAGAGAGATGAGGACAAGAAATAAACAGTAAATACATGTAAATAAGTTGTTAATAAATGCAGGTACGAATCTGCCACCACAGAGGACTGCTTTTGAAGAGGTTTCACTTAATGCAAGAAGTATGGGTAACATCCCCGGAAGATGTGGAAGGTAAAGGGGAATGTTTGCTTATCACAGAGCAGCTGCTCTCTAGGGTACATTGGGGAGCCGGGGTAAGGGCGGGGGTGGTGCATGAGAACAGCTGGGAACTGATTCAAGAACAAAGAAATGCAAAGTGTTGCGGAGATGATGCTCTAGTGCAGTCAGCCTCAAACTTAAATGTGCATCAACATCACGGGAGGGCTTGTTAAAGCACAGATTCCTTTAAAGCAGAATCAGACACTGCGGCCAGGGTTTCCGATTGAGCACATCTGGAGTGGGGCCTGAGAATTTTTATCACAAATTCCCAAGTGATATGGATACTCTGATCCAAGGACCACATTTTGAGACCGTGGATGTAATGGAATACCTATGACAGGTGTGACAATGAAAACAGGGGTAAAGTGCAGAGTGAATTTGTCCCAACCATCTCCTGGGGAATGTCAGGTTCTGGGCCGATGGACAGAGAGCTTGCTCCATTCACTGTAGGAGCTGTCGGCTTGACCCCCGTGGCCTTAATGCATTCAAGTTAGGGGTGGTGTAAAGGTCTGGTCTTAATGTAAATGGCGTTAGCTTACTCCCAGAGAATATAGCATAGAATCCAGAAGTCTTTATTATGGGACAAGGTAGCACAGAGTGGTGCTACCTTGAAGCATATTTATACTTAGTCCAGTGGAATTAGAGACCGGTCTAAAACTGCATCCCAGTGGACCTGTTGGGGGTTGGATTGTGAAGTCTCAGCAGTGATATAATCAGGCGTCTGTCTCCACCAAAAAGCAGTGATAATGCCTGAACAACCAAGGAGTGCCAGGTGTAGGCAACTTGATCAGAACAAAAAAAACATAGAGCTGTCAGTAAGTCCTCGGTCTCAGAGTGCACAAGTTGGATGATGTAAATGAAGCCACAGTACCCCAGTAAGAACAGCCCTCATATACCAACACCCCTCATCTTGATGACCTCACCCAGGACCTTACCTAATGGACTAGCAGAAATTCAAATCATTTCCAGCCCTTTCTCTGAAGATATGTGGGAAGGGCTGGAGAACTGAAATGTTTTTGAACCTTAACTCTAAAATCTCAAAGCTCCAAATCCTAACTTGGTTGATTTGAAGACAATACAGGATCTTTCAGATTTCTCTCTCTCCTAACACTTGTGAAGTTTCCAGGGAAAATTGCACGTGTCCACGAATCACCACCAGCCGCCTTTTGCTGCTAGCCTTTAAATAGAGGGAAAGGTTGCATGTGTCCTTTCGGGCAGAAATGCTAGCGTGTGGATCAGAATAAAGCTGGTAGTTCAGTCTGAACAGAACACAGACACTCATAGAAAAAGGAGTGGCATTTTAAGTCAAAGCCCAGCCAACTCTCTGGAGATTGCAGGTGAAACTCTCCCTCTGGCACCAATGATAAAGTACAAAGATCTCTGTAGGGGCTTTAGAGGCAGCTGATGACTCACACTACACTAACTTAGCCTTTTAGTCCCCGTGGAGAGAACAAACTGAACCTCACTTCTGATACTACTAAAGGAGAGGATGGACTGGCTTTGGGTCTTTCCCTTTAACTTGCCACCGGAACAGAGTGCAGCCAGCCGTAAACACCCATATGTACCCTGGCTCAGGGCAAGGGCAGGACATGCCCTTGCAGAGCCAGGGACCTACCAGGACGTACAATGTCTACCTGGTAAGTCCACAGAAGCTCTAGAAGGGTTGTGCCATCTACCCTCTGGGCATGCTAAAGTTAACTGGAAATTAGGGCAAGTAAGCACAGCTTGGCAATGAAATCTGAACATTCTCCCAGAGGTTCTCCACTGTGGAGTTCAGGGGACTAAATATCCATTCCTTCAAGTAAATATTTATGACACCACAGCAGAATCACCAGGGGCACGTTTCCCCCCAAGTGCTCATGTCTTTAAAAGTTCACTTCGCACGGTCCTTTGGGGGCTTTTTCCCCCCTGTACACGATGCCTGAAATACAGGTAATAAAAAAGGATGAGTGATGGCAACTGAACAGAAAGGACTACATGTCAGACTGGGTTGGTTTCTCAAGTCCCAGGGAACCTACTCTGATCATACATCCTCCATCACTTTTCTGGAGAAATCACTAATGAAGCAATTTCTAATTTAGAAGAAACTAAAGAAATGCACCCTAGGTTGAGTTCTTCCTTAGACTTAAAAAATCTAATACGAAGCACTGCTAGTCTAATTCTGATGGAAAGGCCTAAGTAGAAATAATTATGGCTGCTGTTTATTGGCCACTTACTATGTGCCAAGCACTTTGGATGTTTTCTCATTTCATCTGAACACTAGTCCAGTGAGACGGGTATCATTTTACCAATAGGAGAGAATGTAGATCAGAGAATTTCGATGACTTGCATTTAGACCTACAATTCTGGTAAGAATAACTGAGGCTTTGTCTGATGTTGGGCCTAAAATTTAGAGGTCTAGAAAACAGTTTTAAAAGACATTTTAAAGTCCCTTCTTTCTTTAGGAAACATTCTTTGCCTTTGCCTCCCTAGCGCTGGCTTTGGTGGCAAGCTCTCCTGTATGCTGGGACATTACCCTTCGGCAACCTAGCAAGATTTATCTGTGTGGGAGCTCTCATTGCCCTCCCATAATATGTCTGTTTTAAGGATGAATGTCATGCCCATTGTCGTGGTGCTCGATTTGAACCCAACTTAATGTTGGTCTTTAAAGATCAGGAAAATTGCCTTTTTCCTTCTTTTCCCCTTCCTCCTCTTCTCCCATCCCCTCCTCCTTTCTAAAATTAAGCTCCCACTACCTCTTTAGAAAACAGTTCTCATCTGACCCAAACCTTCACTCCAGCTTGGGTTTCAAAGCTTTGGACGGAAAGTCATACCGAACTGCTTGAGCCGGAAGTTTGCTCTGTCTGCTCCTGGGTGCTACTGAAACCTGCGCTATGTGAGAAGCGTTGCTCACTACTGTCACCTAGGGGACTCAGCCGCGCTTCCCGATAGGGCTCTGGCAGGCCAGACTGGGGACTGGAGCTGATGGTCTGGACCCTGTGGTGCTCAAAGCAAGGTCTCCCTGAATGCCGAGTGGCACAGCCACGGCACATCCTCCTCTCTGCCCTTCACTCCCAGCCTGCCTCAGGGAGGCGGAGCCAGCGCCTTTTCAGGGGTTGGGACTTGCGTTTTGCTTTGCCTGGTGCAGAAACAAGCCCTTTGGTTTGTCCCAAGTTCTTTCTGTCCCTGTGGGGAGTTTGTTTTTATCACAATGATTATTTTGTAAATTTCTTATCACAAGCACCTAAGAGTCAACCAAGCCGACCCATGGCAGGTTTTAGTAACTTCCAGTTTCAGAGTAAAAGGTTTGAGGACTTGATATTCTCCAGATTACCTCAGGAAGGTATATTGATGTGAAGTAAGCCCAAGGGTGCTGGTGAGTGTTCAACAACCAGCACTCTGGGGGACAGGTGTGCGAACGCATGCTCGTGTGTCTGCATGCTATATACATACAGAGCTATGCTTACATGTGTATGCTTATCATGCATGTTAGTGCTATAAAAGATGAATAGCACATAATAAAAAAATCAGATATAGAATCCTCTTAATTTTAAGTTCTCTATAGCCATTGATTGTCAAAATACTTTTGTTAATTTTTAAATATTATGTCCACAGTCAACCAATCATTGCCAATGACGAATAAGTGTAGTTCTGATATGAATGTTGGTGAATACTTTTCATTAACTGGTAAGATGAAAGTGAAACAATGAAGATTCATATTGGGATTTCACTTATTTATTGATGACATGATTGACTTCTTAACTGAATGATATAATTTTTAAATCCTGGAAAAAACATGTCTTCAATCTTCTGTGTTATACACAGTGTAATGGTTATAGAAACCACCCACATTTAAGTTTGAACTAAATTATTAACATCTCCATCACTTTCTTAAATCTGGACCATCCACAAAACTGTCAGTCAAACCCTGATTTGTAGTGTTTGCTGATTCTCATTATGTGACTGTTTCCACTGTGGCCAATAGTAAGCTAACAATGAGATGTTGCTAAAGGCAGATTTGGGAAGAAATGCCATAGAACAATGAAAATTATTTCTACCATTATAGACATAATAGATGTAAATAACCTTAACAACATAGGTAATAGTAGAACGTAGTAAAATCATGAGTTTTAAGTATTTATTACCTTTATTGTAAATGTAATTTACCTAAATTTGATTAAGTCAAACTTATGAAATTTATTTAGTTTGTATAATTTAAATTCTAATAATTATTGTGAAATTTCTGCAAATTTAACAATCGACTCTAGCAAGTCAGCACAAGCTGGCTTCTTTAACACACCAATGGTTAAGTGATACCAATAACAATAAACTTAGTATTGTGTTCATGATAATCAGGATTTAATTGTCTATTTAAAGTGTATGTGGTGGCCATTTGTGCTATTCTTAGGAAGTGTTTGCAGCTCTTTGCTTCACGAGCAGAGAAATATGTAAGGACTGTACACTTTCCTGCCCCCGCCGAGTTAGGTGTGGCCACAGAACTTGTTTGGCCGAGGCCGTGTAAACAGAAATAACAGGGGTCACTCTGGGCTGGAGCTCTAAGAACTAGTTCACAGGCGGCCACCTCTCTTTCCTTCTGCTGCCAGCCATGCTCATGCAGCGGTTTCTCCCTCAACCTGCACCCCTCGTCAGCAGGCCTGCAGAGGACTCCTCAGCTACCACGAAGTGGACATGGAACACGAGTGAAGAGTCAAAGTGATGTTTTAAGTCACTGAGATTTTTGGAATTGTTGGTTGCTGCAGCATGATGGGGTGTCCTACCCAATACAGTGCTTGCTATGCAAGAGAGCCTGGCATATTGGAGAATCAGACAAATTGTCTTATTTTATCTGAAATGCATCATTTATTTTAGACTTGAAAATTTAAGCTGAAGGATGTAAGATAATTATTAACAGAATTAGACTCTTTGTAAGAAATGCTGATTCATTCCAACTAAGGAGTTTGATGTATTACTTTTACAAGAATTACTGAAGTACTTGAAAAATTATGTGAATAAATGTTGTCTTTCCCATAAATTATCTGAAGTGATTGGGAGGTGGGAAGACATATATGCAAATTTAGGTTTAAAATATTAAAAAAGATCTAATTAGTGCATTTGTAAATTTGAGAACAGTAGCTTGGAAGAATTTAATATTAAACTTTAACAAATTGAACACTGAATAACATTATTAGGTTTATAACTAAAATAACAAGAATTATAAGGTAAACTTGAAAACCTAAGAAAAAAATTTTTAATATACAATTGTAATAAATTGAAGATTAAGTTAAAGCCCCAGTAACTGTCAATGGTCCTTTTCAAGCAAAACTCCCCTCCTTGGTCATTTTAAAAAACTCAGTTAATGGCCATTCTTCATCCTTTAGGAATCAATAGAAAAAATATTCAACTAAAACTTGAGACCAAATTGTATTTCTGGCCCAGTTGAAAGTAATTACTGTCTCTGAAGAAGCCAAATGAGAATGTCTGGCTGAATGATCTCTATGGTTAGATCATTTTTATGATGCCTTCTCTTTTGGTTATCTATGGTTGCATAACAAGCAATCACAATATTTAATGGCTTAGAACAGTACATTTAAAAAAATATTATCCTCACCCAAGGGCATATTTTTCATTGCTTTTAGAGATCAAGGACGGGAAGGAGAGAGAAAGAAGAGAGAGAGAGGAACATTGATCTGTTGCCCCCAAATGCTCCCTGACCAGAGTTTGATCCCACAACTAGGGATCAAACCTGAGATGCTACAATGAACTGAGCCACACCAGCCAGGGCACACTGAAAATTGTTAAAAACTCTCATAATGTCTGGGCTGGCTAGGCTCAGCTGGGTGATTCTTCTGCTCCTGTGACTACGGGATCATCTGGAGGCTCAACTCAGCCAGAAAGTCCAAGATAACTCACTCACATGGCAGCCGAGTGAAGATGGCTGGAAGGTTGAGCTCAGCTGGAATGCTGGCAGGGCTGGTCCACTTTTTCTCTCCACATAGCCTCAGGGCTTCTCTGCCCCCAGGCCGTCTCTCCAGCAGAATAGCCAGACTTCATTTCATGGTGACGCAGGGCTCCTCAATGGGCAATGCAGAAGCTGTCAGACTTTCTCAAGGCGTGGGCTCAGAACTGGCTCCCCATCACTCACTTCTGCTGCATTTTATTGGTTAAAGCAAGGAGCCAGGTCTGCCCAGACTCACTGTGGGAGAGGACCACACAGGGGTGTGGCTACCAAGAGGAGTGGTTCCTTGGGGCCATTTCTGAGACCAGCTACCATACCTTCTAATGCTCAGATTCTATGGCTTATTTCCACCCAGCCTCTTTTGTCTGTATTCTTTCCTCATTCTGGCAGATGAGGATTTTCACATATGTTACCTAGTGTATAATTTTCACATCTTAGTGGTTGCAGTGGAGTGAAATATATGTGTATATTCATATGTTTTTACCTGCATCAAAAGGCAGTGGAATGATACATTTTTTTAAAGATTTTATTTATTTATCTCCAGAGGGGAAGGAAAGGAGAGAGGGAGAGAAATATCAATGTATGGTTGCCTCTCACGCGTCCCCCGCCGGGAACAGGCCTGCAACCCAGGCACGTGCCCTGACTGGGAATCGAATCGCGATCATCTGGTTCTCAGGCCCGCACTCCATCCACTGAGTTACACCAGCCAGGGCACATTTTTTAAAATTTAATGTAATTTGTGACTTTGTGTTTATAGGTGATCTATGTTATTATTTTGTGCAGTACCAGTAAAAAGAAAATACAAAAAGTAAGAAAAATCTAGGAATAAAATACGTAAATGTGTGAGCTCCCGTGTGTGCATGATGTGTGTGTGCACCCATGTCATGTGCAAAGGTTTTCTTCCTCCAAGGAAGCTGTCATTTGTTTTAGTTTCTGGAGTTGCCTATGGAGCTAGCTCCTTGGTGTTGGGAGACTCACCACAATGGGCTCCTCATTTATTTATATGTAAGGCAAATCTTCACCTATTGATCTCCAAGAAAGCTATGCAGCTCACCTTAAATCAACATGCTGATGCCACAGACTGAGACTGTATGTTTTGCTTAGTAGTGCAAATTGAGCTTGCCTTTAGCCAGCCTGTGACTTTGAAGAGGAGAAATGGCTTCCTAAAATTTTAGTCATTTTGATAGAACTGTCCAGAGAGTAGGGGAAGTGCTGCAGGGTATTGCAATCACCTCATCTGCGTGGTGGGGTCTGCCCTTAGCTTGGTAGAACTTATCGGTGGGAACTTGCTCCTTGCTTAGAGCAAATATTCAGATTGAACAAGTGGTGGATTCTAGGGCCTTTTACGACCGAGGTCTCCAAGTAATTACCAAGGGAAGTGGTGATGGCAGCAGTGAGCCAGCATTTCCAAGGACTGTCCAGACAGCCTGAGTTTCCAGGGAGAAAGCATGGAGCAGGACCCGTGGCATCACCGAGGATGGGCACCTGGGAGGGTGAGCCTCAGGAGAAGGGTCTTCTTATAAGTCCAAGTCCTTTATAGTTGACTATTGAAAGATATGACCTACATCATACTCCAAAATGGAGAAGTGGAATATATCAGATCTGTATTAGACTTAATCTTTTTTTATTAAAAATTTTGCATTTTAGCCCTGGCTGGTGTAGCTCAGTGGATTGAGCACAGGCCTGTGAAGCAAAGGGTCGCCGGTTCGATTCCCAGTCAGGGCATATGCCTGGGTTGCAGGCCAGGTCCCCGATGGGGGACACATGAGAGGCAACCACACATTGATGTTTCTCTCCAACTCTTTCTCCTTCCTGTCCCCTCTCTCTAAAAATAAATAAATAAAATATGTTTAAAAAATTTGCATTTTAACATCAGTGGAATTCCATTTACAATGGCATAGTGAATATCTTTGTAATTATTGTACCAACCTAGATAGGTAGGCTTCCTTTACATAAAAAAAACAAAAACAAAAGCAAAAACCCAGCTTTTTATGGAGAAGCCAAAGAACTTACATGCATGACCCATGGACATGAGCTAACGCAGGGGAATGATGGTGAGAAGGGAGTAAAGGGCAGAGGGGAATAAAAGGGAGAAAAAATGGGACAACTATAATAGCATAATCAAGAAAATATATTTAAAAACCCTTTTTATTTTGAAATAATTAAAGATTCACAGGAAGTTGCAAAAAAAATAGTACAGAAAGGTTTCATGTGCCACCCGCTCGGTTCACCTCACAGTATCATCTTGCACGACTATATATACGTGTTTCACAAATTTTCTATGATACATTGTACTTATAATTAGAAACAAGTCTTCTTCCAGTTCTTGAAAGTGTTTTGTTTATCCTTTTGTACTCAATTAGGTCAGTGCCTAGCACATAATATGACATCAATAAGTGTTTGTTGAATTAATCAATTTATCTACACACAATTCAAGAGACAGACTTTTGAAGCCATTATTATTTCTGATAATTGGCTATGCTATGGCTCAGCAATTCCTTTCTGAACAAATCGTGAAAGTTATTGCTCCTCAGGAAGTCCATTCTGCTTGTGCAACTATCAGGACCCCCAGAGTCTGGCTCTCTCTGATCAGCTGAGAACCAGACTAGAGTCTCAATCTTCAGGTCCTGGACCAACAGCCCAGGGGCCCTTCCCAGCCCCAAGGTCTCATCTCAGCTCCTTACGTAGGCGGTCCACTTCAAAGACCAGGTGTCTACGGCTGGACTGACGGGGAGTCTCGGTGAGTCAACTGACTTTCTAAACTCCCCTTTCTTCGCCTGTACCCACCTCTTGGAGGAAGATTAAGGGAGATAATGTAAGTAAAGGTTACATGATGCTGGGCACCAAACGATCACTCAGACCTTAGGTGCGATCGAAATCCCCTGGTGCCCAGGTTCAGCCTCAACCCCAACAGCAGTTCCTCTCATCCTTTTGCCCAAACTGGACATTTGGACGTCAATTCTAGCTTGGACATTTTGATGATGTATTACCAGATTTGGAGATGTGAAGCACCAATTTCTGTCTATTCTCTGCTACAGATCCTGCCCCTTTTACAATTTGAGGCATTCCCCGTCCATTTCCTCAGAGCCCAACTCATGCTACATCTCAGATTGACCTTTGTGCTTCGGGCGATTGTCCAAATCACCAACTTGCTCAGACCCCACGACCTCAGCAAGTCACCGAGGGCCCTTCACGCTTCTCTTCAGTCTCTGTTTTCTGCTCTCGTCCTCCCCACCTCCACCTTACCAATCACAACCTAGCACATACACCGACAGCCCAAACGTAACAAAAGCAGAGGAAATTTCAGTTCTTTTCCTCCCCAAAGTGCAGCTTGTTGGGAAATGTCTAATTAGAAATAAATGATCCTGAGGTTTCATAATGGATGCAGAAGTAAATGCGCTGCTAACTAACGTTTGCTTTTCTATTTTTGTTGCCTGGAGAGGAGGGAATGTTGGCGAGAGCTTCTCCGTGCCTCAGAGACTTTGGACCAGCCTTGTTGGCTTTTTCCTCGGACAGCTAACACTATTAGGAGGAGCCTGTACCCTTCAACGTGGCCCTGAAAGAGCTCAAGTCCTAGCCTTGTCACTTACCACCTGTGTGAGCACCAGAAAGTGTCCTGACTCCTCCAACCCTCTGTCTTCCCATCAATAAAACTGCCACTATAATAGCAATAGTAGCCACTAAAAGAAAATCACATGATACACACAAATTACCCAGCTCCCTGCTTTTTTCAACCAAAGCCCGATGGATGGTCCATGAAGAGTAAAAGAATAAAAGCTGCGGCCATCCAGGTGGGCTGCTTACACACCTGCAGGAAAAAAGCCTTCTTAGAGAACGATGGCAAATGATTTTGCACAGTTAGGTGACCTGTCCAGGGACCTTAGGGACACTCAGAAGCTTCAGACTCATAAGTTTGGGCATATTTTTTTTTATTTTCAGATGTTGCTATGGCATTTAAAAAACTATGCCAACATATGCACAATATACAATTTACTATTTCAACCATTTTTATCTTGGGCATTTTTTAGGACTGTTCACAACCCTTGTAAAACGGTCAGTGATTAGTTAGAACTCCTTATGTTTCAAGTCATACAAAGTTCATTTAAGCGATAAAGGGAGTTTACTCACTTGTGTAACTGAAAGTACAGTGGTATCTGACCTCAGGTATGTTTCGTTCCAATAGCTCAAGAGACTGGCACTAAGGACTTGTTTCTCTCCCTATTTTTCCTCTGCCCTCTGCAGGACTGGCTTTATCCTTCACGAGGTAGATTCCTGGTAACTCTGGGCCCTCCACTCCCAGTAATGAGATGACTACCAAGCAGATCAGGCCTCTAGGCCTTGTCACTCCCCTTCAGCAGAAGAGAATCTCTTGTAATGATCTCGCTGAAGGGAAGGAAAGGTTGCTCCCCGGGTGCCCCAGTGTCTCCTCACATCTAGCTGTCTTTGCCTGCATTGCATGCCTATTTTAGAAAGTCCATGGTGACCAAGGAAGGGACCTAAGGTGGCTGAAGCCAATTGCATCCTAGCCCAGAATTGGAGCTGAGGTCAAACCCATCCAAACCACATGGCTGAGAATGGGGGTGCGGTGCTCCCCTCTAAGGAAAAGGTGGGGGCTGTTAGCAGGAGAGAAAATGTCTGTCATGTTCATTTTGTCCTGCCCCCGCATCCCGAGGAATTTCCACCCACCACACCAAATAGAATAAATTTGTGTGTTTTCTCTACTTCATCCATATTCCAAAAGACTCTTCTGTCTTCCTGATAGTCTGACCTCATTCCCCATTGCTCTGCATAAAGACAAGATAATGGGACAGGGATACATAATCACTCATCTTACAAGTTAAAGTTCTCGACCACTCCCTGGTCACCACACATGCAGTGGTTACATTCCTAGAACAAACTGACCAATTTAGCCCAGCTGGAGGAGGGTTGTTTTTTTTTAAGTACTTTCCTACCGATTCAAATGAATAGTGAAATCTGAGTGGATTGGTTTATGGCAAAACTACAGGTGGCCAATTCAACAGATTTTATTGCTTCTAGAAATCTTGGCACTAGTGACAGTTTAATGACCTTAAGTGAAGATATCAGCTTAAAAACAATCAATGTTATAGATTAAGAAACTATTGCTCCGGCCATCGTTTTCCCTTTCCCTTCATTTTCTTATCTACACTTTATCCTTTTATATTTGATGTGCTTTTTGAAGCTTCGGCAAATCCTCCTGGGATGAGATGGGAAGAGTTAGCAAATCACAAGAATGAATTGGTGAATCGCTGTATTTAAAAGGGGAAATTGTGTATACTGCTGTGTAGTTTTGCACACGTTCCTTCCCACTAACTTTGAATTTTCAGACATCAGTTCTACCTTCCTCTTTGTATCACCAGGATCTGTCACAGTGCATGCGTTCAATAAATACCTTTGGAACTTGAGAAAAAATGAGAGGACAAGCAGCTTGTTCTCAAAGAGCCGCCCATGTGATGGGTTGAGCCACATCTATTTGAAGAGCTTAGTAAACGTCCATGGGATAAATCTCACTTCACCTCCACAAAGGAACCTTGTGTGAAAAATTAAGATTATTTCTAGTTTTTAGAAGGACACAGAGAGGCCATGGCGTGTTTGTGGTGGCCCGCTGGGAAGAGGGAAAGCTACATATTCAAATCCAAGTAGCTGGACCCCAAAGTCCTTGCCTTTCCTCCTCCATTAATACAAACCCCAGGAAGCAAGAGGATGTAGGTTTTTTCACATCTCCCTAGCACTTCCATGAGCAGCCACTGAGGTTTCCAGGGAAGACCCAGGTAACACACACCTTTTTCAATCAGAGGCCTGTGCGTTCCTGGGCACGTGTGGTTACCCACGCCAAGTCAATTCCTGCACAACCATCCAGCCCCAAACTTGGCGAATTTACACAACAATTTATTACTTCTCCTGCTCATGATTCTGTGGTTTGACTGGGCATTCTTCTGCCTCATGGGGTGTCAGCTGGATTTACTCCTGCCACTGCGTTCAGCTGGCGAGCAGGCTGAGCTGGGAGGTCTAGGGCCCTCATTACTGGTGGCCTTCAGCTGAGGCGCCTCAGTTCTCCTCCTTCCGCATAGCATCCCTGCCTGCAGCGCCTCCCTGTGTGGCCTTCCCCCAGTAGTACAGCCTGGACTTCTTTATGGAATCACAGTGACAGCAGAGGCTGCTGGTGCTTAAGAGGCCGGGGCTCAGAAGTCCCAGAATGTCACTTCCGTCGCTTTGTGTTGGTCAAACAAAGCCACTCAGACTGAAGAGGAAAGGGAGTGGGCCCCACTGATGATGGAGGAACAGCCTGCTCACGTGGGCAAGGAAAGTCTGGCTGGCGACCATTTTGCACATTGGGTGGGACACGCTTTAACACATAGCAAAAGATCTTCCATGTCAGAAGCCCTCTAAATTAACAGCTTTTTATTTCCTCATTAAACACACGAAGTCCAAAATAACAAACGCCGGACTTTAATTTTGGGAAAAGAACAAAAGGAAAGTTTTATGCCATTCTTAGGAAATGCAAAGTCCCATACCAGATCCTTTAATAGAGGAAGAACACTGCGGTACCATTACCACACCGAGTGGCCCCATGGGAACGTGTCCCACTGTGTATTCCCATAAAGCTGAGTTCGAATTGTGCAAGAGTTTCTTAGAGGTCGGGCAGATCGGGTTTCAGATCACCTTGATGAACTAAAGGTCACTTGTATGATGTGGAATACTTTTAGCTGTCACGAATGATGTATTTACATCTTTTACGCATCTCTGTCAATTCATAAAGTGACTACTTTGCTCCTGTTTCTTTACAGGGCTTGTAATCCAACGTTGCGTCTGGTAGATTAGTCTGTGGGTTTCAGGGATTAGCTGTGTATCATTCTCTTTATTGTAATAAAATACACAGAACATACATTTATCATTAGTGGCATTTGGGACATTTCATAATGTTTTTGTAGCCATCGCACCTGAGTCCAGAACACATTTTCTCTTCATTCTCCTTTGTCTTTTTTTTTTTTTACCAAATGTTAGAACCCATTTTCTAGGTAACCTCAGTTTATAGACCTGGCTGGAACAGGAACTAAAGGAGATTGCTCAAAGCCATGTGGCCTGACCAGACTGGTTCAACAAGCCTGAGGAATCTGTGACTATCTGCAAAGGACCTGGGCCCTGCTGCCTGGAAACCCCACGTATCTGCAAAGGAACTGGCCCCAGAAAGGATCAACCACCTTTTGTTAATTGAGTACTCAGTATTCTCTCTCCTAACAGAACTCTGGAATAAGAAAAGATCTACATTTGCTGAAATACACTGTTGCTTTCTAGATAACTGACAGTAGTTGTAGAACCATGATTTAATTAGTATTTACTTTTTTTTTCCAGAACATGGTCAACACTCTTAAGTGTTTGATTCCTTTATCAACAAAGGTGGAGGCCCCATCTTCATTAGTCCCATCTCACCGAGGAGAATATGAAGTTTCAGCCTAACCACTATGCTGTACACCTTGAACTAATACAAAATAATATTGAATGCAAACTGTAATTGAAAAATAAAATTTAAAAAAAATACATGAAGGCTCAGAGAACTTAAATGACATGCCAGAGCACATATCGAGTTAAATCGTAGAGCCAGGGTTCAAACTCTGATCTGTTTGGCCCTAGAGCTCATGCTCTTTTTTTCCTTTTTCTTAAGATTTCATTTATTTATTTTTAGAGGGGAAGGGAAGGAGAAAGAGAGGGAGAAACACATCAATGTGTGGTTGCCTCCCATGCACCCCCTACTGGGGACCTGGCCTGCAACCCAGGCATGTGCCCTGACTGGGAATCAAACCCGTGACCCTTTGGTTTGCAGGTCCATGCTCAATCCACTGAGCTATACTAGCCAGGGATCATGCGCTTAACTTTAACAGCGAATCTGGCTATTTTCACTCCACAACGCAAAGACAAACATGATGGGTGAGGAAAAACAGCCTGAGTCTCAAGAGCAGGAAGCACCGTCAAAGAAGCTGCCTGAACAAGTGAAACCAATTCCACCAAACTGCTAGGTAGTGTATCTCACAGAAAAAAAAATAACAACCCCACCCCTGTTTATTCCATTTTTTACAAAGAGCTGACTTACCAACCCATGTAAAAACTGCCGTGGATCTCAGCCTTCGTCTACAGAATGTGTTCACGCCATTTCCTCTTGCCTGGTTAGACCCTTGGACCCTCCTTTTCATCTTCCCACTACCTTTTTTTTTCTCCTTTTGCTTCCCTTTCCGATTCTAACTTTCCACACTTTTGGCTAAAATCCATTTCGACATGCCACTTGAGTGTTAGCCAGCCTTTTATCTTGACAGTGATCTTAACGTTGACCTGTTGAACTGCAGGGGAGAGGGACTCAGGTTTGGCTCCACACCTCTGCCTCCGGCTCTGCCACACGGGAGACATCCACTGGCCAGACAGCAGAAGGGGCCACCAGCTCCCACTCACATGAAACTTTGTTTACAGAATGTTTAAAAAATACCCTTTCGTGCTTATGCAAAAAGAGCAGGTACTATTTTCTCTGTATTTTAAAACATCACAAACATTTTTAGCATACAAAAGAAATACACAGTCTAATATAGAGTGATCTATGAACACTGACCAGATTTGACACATTAGCATTTATTTTTCCTGAAAAATATAAAATGCTAAAAATATGATTAAATATTTCCCATCCCATTTTCCTTCCTTATTCCCCTGTCTTGAAGTCGGCTTGAATCATTCCATCCAGGTCTTAAGATTACTGTGTCAATATTTATCTAGCTATCTGAATCTACGGTGGATACTATTATGTTTTGTGTAAAACTTTTATTTTTTTAATTTGATTATTATGTTCAAGTACAGTTTTCTGCCTTATATTCCCAGCCCTGCCCATTCCCCCAGTGCTCCCCACCTCCCTCCCATTTCCACCCCCCACCTTAGTTATTGTCCATGTGTCCTTTATACTTGTTCCTGTGTTAAAACTTTCATATAATATTATACAACATGTATACTTTTGCAACTTGCTTTTTCCAAGTTTTGTTGTTAAGGGTTATCTTTGTTGAAGCGTGTATTTAAATTCATTCATTTCATCTACTAGTGCCGCCCTCTCTATATACTGTATGCATATACCTTCACACATGGTGCTTATGTAACTTCCCATTGGTGGAAGTATACATTAGTTTCTCTTTTGCACCATTTCAAAAGATACTGCATTGACCAGGGTTGTCCATCTGTTCTGTAGCCATGCACCAGACTTTCGAGAGCGAATTCCTGGAAGCAGAATCGTTGGGTCACAGGGTATGTACAGATCAACAATGTCTGAAGACACTGCCAATTCCTCTCCCAAATGCTTACACCATCATCTGAATTTAAAAATTGCCATTTCCCTTCATCCTTGACAATTCTTGGCATTGCAGATGTTTTGACTTCTGGCAATCTGTATGCTAAAATAATTTCTTATTGTTTTGTCATGGGGAGATTCTTAAATGAATGATTCAATTTCTTTATTTTACAGTCCAGTTAAGTTTTTTTATTTCTTCTTTTTTTAAAAGATTTTATTTATTTATTTATCTTTAGAGGGGAAAGGAGAGAGGGAGAGAAACATCAATGTATGGTTGCCTTTGGTGTATCCCCTGCTGGGAGTTGGCCTGCAGGGAACCAGCCTGCAACCCAGGCATGTGCACTGACTGGGGATCAAACCACGATCCTCTGGTTCCCAGGCCTGCGCTCAATCCACTGAGCTACACCAGCCAGGGCTTTTTATTTCTTCTTGATTTAATTTTGGTAATTTATAGTTTTCCAAAAAACCTGATTATTTTACCTGCATTTCAAATATCTTGGCATAAAGTTGAACATAATATTTTTTATTTCTAAATTTACTGTAATTATGTACTACTTGTTATTGATATTGTTTATTTATGTCTTCTCTCTTTCATTAGAGCTCACTAAAGAATTCTCTATTATATTATTTTTTTCAAAAAAAAGTTGTTGGTGTTGTTGATATTCTTTCTTCTTCCCCCTTTTCTGTTTTATTAATTTCCATGGCTATCTTTAGTCTTTCTCCCACACCCACTGAGACATCCAATCTGTGGTTCTTTTCTAACTGCTTTAGTTGATTGATAAATCAATTTTCAATCTTTCTTTTTTTCTAACACATGCATTTAAGGTTATAAATTTCTCTTCATACACTGCTTTAGCTGTTTGATATATAGTTTTTTGTTTGTAACTGAGTCCTAAATATTTAATAATTTTGTAATATTTCTTGAATGACCAAGCATTTATTTAGAAAAGTATTTTATACTTTCTAACTATATTAGAACACAGAATGCTGAAGTGATTGTTTATGGTTTCACTAAACAATTTTTAATGTTGCTACATTTTAGACAGGTAATGTACTTTGAGTGATACAAACTCTTTTGTGTTTGTTGAGACTTTTCTGTGATCTAGGTGAGGGTCGGTTTTTATAAATGTTCCGTGTGTGCTTGGAAAGAATAATATTGAGTTGTTGAGAAAACTGAGATTCATAGAGGTTAAGTGACTTGTCTAAGGAGTGGCAAAATCCGTCTAGCCCCACCTTCGTTGGGGAATGCAGCACCCGTAGACTAGAATTCATTTGCATCTGCCGACAATGTCACTGTATGAGTGATCTTTTCATCACCAGCTTGAAGGCACAAAGAATCTATTTGGTACCTACAAATGTCTCTCTCAATAGTAAGATAGGTAAAATGGGTGTTTTGCCCTTACTTTTGGGCCCTAAGTTGAAACCTGACTTTCTCATGCACCTCGTGTTCTCCAGCGCATATCCAGAATCTCATTAAATTTACTATAAAGAAGTGACAAGATGCGCCAAGAATTAGATTAATGATGAAACACAGAGGAGACCACCTCCTCCTTCCCTACGTAAGACGGTTATCATACAAACAGAGCCGTCGTTGAGACTCCTTATTTGAAATTTCAGTCTATATGCCCACCCATCCATCCTTTGCTGTGTGACAGCTTTATGGCTAAGGTTGGAATTGTAATTGCACACATTTCCAGCCTCCCGCTTCAATCCTCCGGTCATGTTTCTTATTAATGAGGCTGAGATCCCAAGTGAAACAGTTTGTGGATAGCTCACCCGCCTATTGTTATTGTAAGAAAACGAACAAAGCCCCTTGAAGGCGAAGAGCCTCACGGGGTCATCTCTGTTCATGAAAGACAGCCCAATCTTCAGTTGGGGAACAAAGAGTATATTTGAGGGCGAAAGGCTGGTGAAAGAGCTTGGCTGAGTAAATGCGCCTGCAGCAACGATTATTGCCTCATCACTCAAAGGTGAAAGAACAAGAAAATAAAATGGCACGGATTGCACCCACCAGGTAACAGTTGAGGGGAAGGAGAGGAATATGGTCCAAAAGCCTGCGAGTACTCACGTGGTCTTCTGCAGACCCCCAGAGAGGACATCTGTGCTGATTTGGGATTGTGTAATCGTACTGAGCCCTCGCACCCCATTTGAAAAATAAATTGTGGTTAGGATTGGGTACAATTTAATTGCACTGGGGAAACACTTGAGAAACATATTCATGGCTAGCACTGCGGAGTGAGGGCCAAGGATGGAATTAGTATTAAATGTCCACTTGTGTCAAGACCTGCACCAAGCAATTTACACACACTATTCTAATTTTTTCTTATTAGTCTGTTGAAGGAGGTTTTAATATCCTTAATTTACAGGATGTATTGAAGCTCGGAGACCTGGAGTGATTTATCTAAATTCACATAGCTAGTAAGTGGAAGGCCTGGGATTTGAACCTCAGTCTGCTTGGCTATCACTTCATATCACCTTTAAATGAGATGATGTCTGTAATGCAGCAGTTTAAAAGGTTAAACGTGTGATTACAAGGTATCCCTTTCGGACTGATTCCTTTCCCACCTCCTTGAGCCAAGGGAGAGGAATTCCACACAGATGTCTTTTCCTGTTTAAACTGTGTAGCCCCTCAACCTCCCTCCCCTTCTCCCCTCCCCCCTCAACTACACAGTCACCACCACTTAAAAGTAGAACCTGAGGCCCCTCTCACCAGGTCTCCCCTCCCTCCTTGACCTGTTTCAAGGGCTGCACACTGATCTGGATTTCAGCTTCTCCCTCCCCATTCCATTCCTCCATTTCTAATCTCCGTTTCCATCCTCATTGCTTTTCTCCAATTTCTTACCTCCCCTTGTCCCCTTCTGACAGCCTTACATCTCCTCCCTGGCTGTGCCCACAGCTGTGCCTTAGGCCACTCTGGCTCGACTCCATTCCTGGGATGACCTGCTTCCCAGCGCCTCCTACCCTTGTTCTGTGCAATCTCCTATCCTCTGCTCTAAAATTTCCAACATTCATGAGTGGAGATGCGCTGAGCAGTCCCCATGTGCCACGCACATCACTAACCCGAGCTCTGGGGCTGTGAATAGGCCCGAGGAGACATGGGGTTGCGACAGAGACAGACAAGTAAACAGAGTCCTCAAACCATGCAATAGCGTTCTGATGCAGGTATGCGCAAGACGTCCACGGTGTGACAACCGGGAGGTTGTCCCCTCTGAGGCTGACGTGAGGATCGGAAGAGGCTTCCCAGAGAAGGCAAAGACTTACCTGAATCTAGAAGAATGAGTAGGAGTTTCCATAATTCCCCACCAGCTGCGTTGCTATGGTTATAGGCAGAGTAGGCGACTGAAATTTAAGGAGTGAAGGTAGAAGGGTAGGTAAGAAAGTAAAAGGAAGGTTACTTCAGGACTTGTCTCCTACTGAAGAATCCTTTAAGGTTAAGGAAAAATTGCAGTCTGACTCAAGTTTCATTCTTCTGCTAATAGGGAGAAATCCTTTCTTTTGTCTCCGTTTTGGGGAAACGAAATGGTGGTGGTGGGAAGATTACGTGAATAGTTACATTTCCTATGGTAACAATGACCGTTTTTAGAGAGTTGGTTGCTGTGTGTTGGTGACGGTACCCAGCGCCCCTCTCACTGGGCACGAAGTTCCACTCAGCTCCAGGTTGCGTTGTTCGAGGCCCCACCTGCTGGTAAGAGCCGGAAGTTCACAAATCCCTTTAATCTGTGCTCAGGGCTTGATCTCCCTTCCCTTCTACATGCAGGAACCCAGAAGCCCTGGCATGTATGTGTCTTACAGCAACAAGTTCAGGAGGATGTGGTCCTGTCTCAGTGGGCCGGCTGCGCGAAAGGCACCGAGTGTGGCGGCGGCGGCAGCCGGCCCCAGTTCTCTGCCCCTGGAGTAACCCCGGTCTCGAGAGTGGCACCTCCTGCAGGGAAGAGGAGGGGGTCCTTTGAGGGTGGACTGCTAGGTCCCCCAGGGCTACACGCCCCAGGAGGCTCGCAGCCAGGCGGTCCACTGTTCTCCTTTTACGCCCCTGTGGAGCCACATCCGCCAGGAGCCAGGCTACCCCGGGATGTTGGAGTGGGGCCCAGCTTCACTGAGAGACTTTGCAAACGGCAGCAGCAGAGCGGACCTGCTGCCCAGTCTTTGCCTGAGATGCTGCCAAGACGGAGCCTCAGCTCACCCACCCAGCTCCTCACCAGCGTTTTTCCAAGGGGAGAGGTTGCCTGTCACTTGAGAGGCCCCTTGTCATTCCTAACAGAGATGAGCGTCTAGGGCTATTGATCTCAAAATACACTGGCCCTGAGGGGGTGTGCAGAACGAAGACAGCACCAAGCACTGGGACTCAGAGTCCCCATGGTGCACTCTCCCCTCTGGGAGTGTTGCCAAGGCCGACCCCAAGTCCCACCTCTCTTGATTCAGTTGGACCAGTTGTCTTTTCCCATTTTTGGTTCTTTCTCTGGGTTGCCCACCTTCACCTCCGTATGTCTTTCTAACTCCAACTCTCAGGGAGAAAGTTTAGGAATAGAGAAAGGAATCAGTGTTTTCCCTCCAAGAATATCCCTGGGCTCACCCTGCACACTGGCCCCTAACCCTCCCCAGGGGCCTGCACACAAGGTTGGCCCCCTTCCCTCCGTTGAAATCAGCCTTCAAAGGTAATCTATATAACAACCTGTTGGCCATTTGTTTTGCTGAATAAAAAAGAAAAGATCTGCTGACATACGTTACCCATTTAATATTTATTATAACCCTACGAGGTGGGCACTGTTATGCTTATTTTATATGTAAGAATGCCCAGCAATATCAAATAACTTGCCCACATTCTCCGTGGTCAGGAGCAGGGCAGTGGTGCGCCGGCTCCATGGGATTTGGAAGCCCCCGACCCTCGCTGCCACCCCACCATGGGAGAGCTCCCCCTCCACAGTGGATCGTGTGTACCTAAGAATGAAGGATAGCATCGCACCAAATGCTGAAACCAAGACTGGGCTGCTTGTGGACCCACCTACACGTGTTATTTCTGTTGGGGTTTAGCCTCTGTTATGGGTGGAAAGGCATCTCCCCGCACCTCATATGTTGAAGTCCTAACCCCTCAAAATGTGGCTGTGTTTGGCGGTAAACCCTTTAAAGAGATGATGAAGGGAAAATATATTAGTATGGGTGGGCCCTAATCCAGTATGATGGGTGTCATTATAAGAAGACAAAACTGGAACCCAGACACTCACAGAGAGAAGGTTCTGTGAGGACACAGGGAGATGACGGACCATGTACAAGCCAAGGAGAGGGGCCTTTGAAGAAACCAACCTTGACAGCACCTTGATCTTGAACTTCTCACTTCCAGAGCTGTGAGAAAATAAATCTCTGTCGTTTACACCACCCATTCTGCGGAACTTTATGGCAGCCCTAGCAAACTAATACAGTATTTATAGCTCTTGTTACTGATAATATTTCTCACATTGTCAGCAAAGTAATTTTCCATAAAGAATGAGCAGGTCCTACAATATTTCCTCACAGAATTGCTCTCTCCATGAGTATTTTCCTGGGTGCAAGGAGAGACTGGAAAGTAAGAGAGGTCATTGCTCTGAAGAAAGACATCCTGCATGTCATCTTTCCCATCGCGGGCTAGTGCTGAGCTACCAGGTAAAGCGTGAAGGTAGTTCTCTCTATTGAACACGCTGAATGTGAGACGCTTCACACTCATTTCATTCTCACTGTGGACCTCCAAGGTCATTGTTATTGTTCCCATTTTGCAGATGGGAAAACTGAGCCATCAGGAGGATGAGTAACTGATGGAGTTCTGCAGAGAAAGTGGCAGTTGAGGTCCGTGTTTTCACCTGCTATGATCTTGATAAACTGCCAAGATTCACTGCCTCCCTTCCCCACTGCTTTTCCAACTCCCCCATTTGAAGTATCACAAGCTGAGGAATAGAGAGGAAGGCTGAGTTCCGTCACTCAAAGCCAACAGCAGGCATTCCCTGGGAGTCTATTGGGGTGGCAGAACCTCAGCCTCACCCAGTTACAACGAATCAGAGTCTGCATTTTATCAAGATCCTCAGGCAGGGCCCAGAGCAAATGAAAATGCAAAGCCCCTAATTTTAAAAAAATAGTAAGAATTTCAACGTGGTGGCAGCAGAGCATTGAACTGAGTGCTAGTGCAGCTACGCAGGTCTCCTATCCACGGGCAGCCATGCCCTGCAGTGAGGCTTATGAACCCTGAGTGTGAGAAGCATCACCCCCAAGGGTTCAGAGGTGCAGTCTCTCATCAGAGGGGCTCTTTTAGTGGTATGTTCTCTTTTTGCATTTTATCTTAAACAGAAAAATGTTCACATCACACTCCTTAATCTTACCATTGGTCTGGCCATAATATAACTTTTCTCCCCCAAAAAACCTTTAAGGAAAATCAGTACTCTTAGATGAGGCCCGTGTTTACCTATAGCATTGATAGCCAGGGGCATTCTGACCATCCCAGGAAGTGGTGCATGCACCCCTGCTTGAAAGCCTGGGGCTAGCCGCCCTAGCAGCAGGCTACCGAGCCCTTTATCATCAAATGTGTCAACAGAATCACTTCATGCAAGTTTCATGCCCCTTGCTTGCAAGAAGCTGGGCATTTATTCAGTATCACTCAGGACCATTTAAGCTCTCTGAACCTTAGGCTTCTCACCTGTAAAATGGGGAGAAGAATAGTACCCGCTTTAGAGGGTTGTTGTGTAGTTTAAATGAGATGATACATAAAAAGAAAGCACAGAGAGCATTTCCTGGTGTATGTTAAGTGTTCAATAAATATCAGCCTATTATTACAACCTGGAGATTAGGGTCTCGTATCACTTTGAAGAAGGCGGAAAACGAGACATCAGGTATTGCAGGGGGAATTGGCCCCAGACAGAGCCCCACTGTGTAATATTAATTTTAATGAGTTCATCTTGACCCGTGGTCTGGCCTTAATTCTACTGATTCAGAAACTTGATTTTGTCAACACTCTGAGAATGCAGCTATACAATACTGGACACCAGTGGTGTGTGTGTGTGTGTGTGTGTGCGTGTGTGTGTGCATGTGTAGAAAGAGAGAGTGGGAAGGAAAGGAAAAGGAGAAAGGGGGAGAAGGATTAGAGAGACTCAGAAAATAGAAGTTAGAGTCTGGTGAGAATGATTTTTATACTTCTCAGCAAGAGAAACTATTTCTGCAAAGAGCGTGGAGGTTTCCTGCAGGAACAATAACACCAGTGGTGACAAGACGGTCTCAAGGGACTGTTGAGCTTTGTGCTCTGACACCACTCACCTTTGTGGGCAGGCTGCACCTTCTTAGACAACCAGAGCTGGGTGGCACTGTGGAGCCTTCAGACCTCAAGGGGGAGCTCTACACTTCAACTCCAGGAACTGGGCAAGAGCTTCTCGCCAGGTTCTTGCGAGAAGAACAAAGACAAGACAAGAAGAACAAAGACAAGACAAAAGTCTTGTCTTTGGGGTATGAGCAAACACTGGGAGCTTTTTGGAGAGAACAAGGTGGGTAGGTGGGTGGGCTGTGTTCAGGAGAGACTCGATTAGTCTGGGCATGTGGGAGCTTGAGGGGCGTGTTTGGAGAGTTTGGTTTTTATTTTTCAAAGTCTACAATTGAATATAATAATATGCATGCATAAATACATATATGTGTATATACAGAAGGTGGGCTAAGGTGGGCTTACAGTTGTTCATATAGAAAAAACATATGATACAAGAATAAATAATAATACAAGAATAAACTGCGGTTTGCGTACTCACAGCTGTAAACCTACTTTTGTCCACTGCTGTGTATTTGATTATAAAAGTTAAACCTGCCTACTGTAAAAATTTTAAATATTCAAGAAACTAAAACCTTGAACGTGAAATCCCCTTCTACTCCCCCCGCCACAGAGGCACTGTTAACAGTTTGGCATGTTTGCTGGGGCCACATTCACTAATGAGCTGGCCAAATGGCAACTATGTGTAGTACAGGAACACACGAATACGCATCTCTGCACCAGTGCAATGCCAAGATTCAAATTCACAGTGACGACCTGAGCTATAAAGCCGCGTGAAAAGCTCATGTCCTGTGGCTCACTGCTGTCTCTTCCCATGAGCAAGCGGCACAGAAAGGCGAGTTATCAGAAATTTGTGAGCTGAGTGTGAGAACGAAACTAGAGGAGTGAGTTTAGCTGAAATGCCTCGCCACTAAGAGAGAGCGCCCCATCCCCACCAACACATTCCAGGGCTGCCATCTCACAGACCACGTTCTGGAAAGTGGTGGCCTCTTCTGCCCACGGCATTCTGAGGTTTCCTTAAGGCAGAAATTAGTACTAGGTTATATATTTTTTTCATTCTTTGCCTTAGAGTGAAAATTAATAATTTTCTTTCACTTGCCTCTGGGTTCTTTGAAAATATAGTTAATGACCTATTTAAGATGATTAAAACCATTATATTAATTTTTTATTCATGTTTCAAAAGAGACTAAGAGAAGGTAGGTTTCCAGTAGTGGTTATTTAAAATAAAGAGACAGACCAAAAACCTATTGGTATTAATACATCTAAAATCTGCCACTGATACACTAATAAATCTGGCATTAGGAGTAGCTGAACCTATGTAAAGTGTTTCTTTAAAAAGTCGTTATTCCTATATCCTTCATGTAAACCTAGAAGAATATGATGATTCTTCTAGAAAGTTAAGTTATCCTTCTAGTAAACCTAGAAAGTTATGATTACTTTTAAGATATATAATACACAAACAGATGACAAATGGCACCTCTGGCACCCAGCTGTTCTTCATCTCATCCACTAGAGGGCACCTGAGGGTTGTTCAATAAAGCTCGCAGGCACTCGGAGCCAAACGAGAAATCTGAACTAGAAACCCCAGAACTAAAGTGATATATTGACATTTATTTATTTATTTATGGTCATTATTAACCAAGCTCAGTTTGATTAAAAAATAGCCACATTTTTCCTCTAAATTATAGAGTTTTGACACTTGTGCTTATAGACCGATACTTTTGAAAAAAAATCTTGGATCTTGCCTAGATAGGAGGGTACTGTGTATTTTACAAGATGTTCAACGCAAGTACTTTCCCAGTAAAAAATGTGGTATTTCAGTTTACTAGAAAGGGCTGGCAATTTGATGATCATCATCCCGGTATTGTTTCTCTACTTTGTGTAATTACTATATTCCTTAATTGGAGCCGTTCTAAGTAGTCTCATGAAAGATGCAGAATGTTATTTTTCCTTTATTAGGTTCATCTGCAACTTCTCACTCCCATTCCATGTTCCAGTAAGAGCAAATTACTGCACTGCAGATTGAAACTAGAAATTGGAAATTGTCCAAATGGCCCATAGTAGGGAACAGGAAAGCCAACGGCACTGTGTTATGGGAATGGCTATTAGTATTAGTCAATTAATTGCGGCATCTGTAAAGTGTGGCACTGGTGCAACGGTGTTAGGAACGCACTCACAAGGACGCACTGTCCGTCCGCAAAGGACCAGTCCTCGTGTGGTGCGGATGATGGGTGAGAAATAAACCCCAGCTCTTGACGAGCATGTGATTTTTAAAAAGATTTTATTTATTTTTATTTTTAGACAGAGGGGATGGGAGGGAGAAAGTGAAGGACAGAAACATCAATGTGTGGTTGCCTCTCACACCCCCCCATACTGGGGACCTGGCTTACAACGCAGGCATGTGTCCTGATCGAAGATCAAACTAGCGACCCTTTGGTTCACAGGCCATCTCTCAATGCACTGAGCCACACCAGTCAGAGTATGTCATTTGGTGGGTGCTGTGTGGGGTGGGGTGCATGTGTGTGTGTGTGTGTGTGTGTGTGCCTGAGCGCTTGTTTGAGAGACCCACACATGAGTATGTAGATGATAAGAATTGTGATCACGAGCGCTGGAGTCAAAAATTCAAGCTCCCTCCCTCCTTTGTTATATGACCTTGAATAAATTAGTTTACTTTTCTGTGAGCCTTGATTTTCTCATCTGTCAAATGGGGATAGTCCTGTACCTTAATTTATTTTTCACCCTCAGCCAAGGACATTTTTTCATCACTTTTACAGATAGAGGAAGGCAGAGAGAGGAACACCGATTCGAGAAGAAGCACTAATTGGTTGCCTCCTGTACACGCTGGGACAGGAGAGCACATGCACCCAGACAGGGGATCAAACCTGCCACCTAGTATGTGCTCTGACTGGGAATCGAACATGCAACGTTTCATCACAGGACGTTGCTCCAACCAGCTGAGCCATACTAGCCATGGCCATCTACCTTAGTTTACTGTGAAAACTAAGTGGTATCGTGCCACCTAGTGCTGATTAGGGAGTTCAGTAAATGACAGTCACGGCAGTGGTTTTTGTTATTGTTGTGCCGTGTGTGGAAGGAAATAGCATATGTGTGCACCCTCTGTGATTGGCCGTCTCAACTGGCCATCACCAGGATGAGACGTGAGCACTGTTCCAAGGCCAGACAGTTTCTCTGCTCACCAAAGCTTCAGCCATCCTAGGAGGTCAGTTTTCTGAAGAATCCAGTGGTTTTGGCTGCCTGGCACGTAGGAAAATCCCTGAGAAGGGATCTCGCCTCCCTCGGAGTAGTCTGCCTTCTGTTTTTGCTTTAGCTTCTTCAAGGACCAGAGGTCAAAGTGGTCCTCTTCACGTGAAGCCTTCTTGTTGCCCCGGGAGCTGGTGGAGACTGCGGCTGCCACTTGCACTGGTGGACGGAAAGGCCCCTTCACTGAGAACTGGGCCGGGGGCCCAGGATGGCAGAGGAAATGTTTCTCAAGCAAGGCTCTGAGTGATGCTGGATTCCAAGGAATCTGCTGAACCAAGAGTCCATGGAGTCAAAAGAGTCAAGTGAGCGGAGGTCAGAAAGTGAGACTATGGCATCTGAACGAATTGCCAAGCCCAGGGAGACCGTCGCTGGGCTGGAGTGAGAGGTGGAGAGCGGGACTGGAAACCCAGGGGAGGAGTGGGGAGAGCACTGAGGACCTAGTGTTCCCCGCTGCTCTTGCTGACACTGGGAGCTTATGTGCCAGGGAGCTCATTTCCCAAGCTGGCCAGTGCTATGAAGAAAGGGAGCACAGGGCGGTGTAATCAGGAGATCCTGGGAAGGCTCTTTTAGCTAAGGAGTTGTCCTAGGCAGGAGGCAGAGCCAGGGCAAATGCCCTGAGGACAGAAAGACAGGAGAAGGCCGTCGTAGCCGGACCAGAGTGAGAGGAGTGAGAGGCGGAAGGGAATGAGCTGGGAGAGGTCGGCAGGGGCAATACCACATGGGGTCTTGTTGTTACCTCTCACGAGAGTTTGGGTTGTGGCAGTGCAATGGGGAACACTCAGATGTTGTAACTAGAAGAGGAAAGTTGGCATGGTCCAAGTCACACTTCAGAAAGACCACTCTGGCTGCTGCACGGAGGATAAATGACGATCTGTGAAAAGTCTTGGATCAAGGAGAAGTAGGGACTCTGGGTCAGATCAGACACAAATTCCCACAAGCTGAACCAGGGGAAAAGCTATATGTCAAATACCCACCCCTCCTCTCTGACCCCATAAACCGGGCCAGTAGGTGGGCCTCCCGCCTTCTTTGCCAGGAGAGCCTGAGTCCTGGGCTTGTTTATTCGGATTTCCAAATATGTACAGATGGATCAAAATTTTTAAGGAAATGTAGCTGAAGGCTGCTAAGGTGGTGCTTCTGCTACACAGCTCCTTCTGTTTAAGCACACATGAGGAGAAGTGACTTAGAGTTTCTTAAAGTGGTGGGGGTGGAGAAGAAGATTGATTTAAGTAGCAGTTCAATTAGGTGAATTGGGTTAGTTATTTAAAGATATAACTTAAAAGTATATACGAATAATTGCAATAGCTACAACTTGAACCCCTCTGGTGGGCCAGAGGCTTTATAAATGAAGCAAAATAAATACCGACACACCAAGCCTCTTTCTTCCTGCTGTGCATTTACAAAGGATTTTGGTTCTGGGGCTGGTCCACGTGGGCCTGTGCCTGCAGTAGGGTTACCAACGTATTTCTTTATTGACCTCCCTGCCAGCTAGGGATTAGAGTCCCCATGCTTTGCAAATGAGATGACTGAAGTTTAGAAAGTTGTATACCTGGTCTGATGGAGGAATAAAGCGAGAGTTTGAATTCAGGGCTCTCCAAAGCTCATGGAAGAAACAATCTATCAGGGATGCCCACCCTTTTGGCATCTCTGGGCCACCCCGGGAGAAGAAGAATGGTCTCGGGCCACACATTTAATACATTGAGACACGTAATCACAAAAGATCTTATAACATTGAAAGTAAATTTACGATTTTGTGTTGGGCCACATTCACAGCCATCCTGGGCTGCATGCGGCCCTCAGGCCGCAGGGTGGACTCTCCTGCTTGAGCCATGCAGTCACAGTGCAGAGAGTGAGGGTGTGAACCATAGTGTTAGGGGGAGCTGGGTTTGAATGCTGCTCCGTCACGCACTAGCTGTACCGTCTTGGGCTGGTTACCTGACGCCTAGGAGCCTGCATTTCTCCATCTGTAAAAGAGAGGTCACAGTAGCTCTTCCTTCAAGGGTTGCTTTGAAGATTATGTGAGACACGCAGCGTGGACCTGGCAAACGGGACGAGGTCAGTAAATGTCAGTTATTATTATGTTATGCCGGGCTGGCCTCTGAGAGAGGTGGCGTCTGCTTGAGCCAGTTTCATTGCCGGCATCAGAAAACACATCCCGCCTTGGAAATGCTTCACATAATAGAAGGTGTCCACTTGACTCACGCTGCACTATGCTTTGAACACAGGCCTCTGAGAGGTGCTCTGGATGGCATTACCCAATTGCATGAGTGGGTCTGATAGCTTTTTCAAAGGGCTGCTATTTCAGTTGTGCAAATGCAACCGCTTCATGGCAATAGAAGAGATTTATTTTTGGGACCCTACTCAACCCTCAGCCCCATTTCTCAAACTCTGGCTACAACATGAGATGTCAAAGTCGTGTGCCGTGAACGTTTGGTCTCAGGTGCTAGCAGTGCCTTGCAGATGTATGAAAGAACTTATCCAAGATTGCTTTGTGATGCCTTCTGCCCTGAGCCCTGCTTGCCACATAAGTCCCAGCTGGCAGGAAAACTCAGTGGCAAACTCACCTGGAAGGCAGTGGAAGGACAGAAGCCTGGTTTGTTCCACTCTGCAGGAAGCTGGGACCTTGGGCTGGGGTCAAAAATGCCACTCGGTGAGGGGAAGGATCTTGTGACTGTCTTTCCCGAGATCCAAGGAGGGCAAGAGAAAAGATATTCTGTAATTTGAAAACTTTAAACACAATAGAGTAATTTTGGAATGTGGACGGTTGCCTGGCTCCTGATAAGGACACAGGATTAGGGGTGGTGAGCGGAGGAAAACGAGGGGTTTCTGTGAGAGACTACAGTCATCAGTGAGGCAGGCTGTCCAGGAAGTCATTTCGCACTGGTTTGCGGGGCCAGATTTCTTGACCTGAAAGTGAAGACTCGTGTGCTTGCTTCAATCAGGGTCCCTGCTGGTCAGTGTGTTTTCACTTCCACTGGAGACACTGAGTCAGTCTGACATCGTGTAAGGGCCACATCTCTGCAGGGGGTTCTGTGCCTGGCAGCTCCGAGTGTCCTCATTCTCCTCTGAGTGTTGGTACCTGTGGAGCTGGGCAGGCCTGGTTGGAAGAGTGGTCCAGCCACACAGCTACACTGATGCCTTGGCCGAGTTACCTGACCTCAGTTTCCTCATCCATAAATTGGAACTAATAAAAGAACCTACCTCGATAATATGTGTAATGAAAAAAAATAGTGTTTTGGACCCAAACTGACTGTAGACTCCTCTGAGTTTTAAGGGAGGTAGGAGTGCTTTGTATGAGTGAGGCAGTAACATTTTTCCTTTGCGCCCTTCCCAAAGAGGGGAGGCGGAGGGAGCGCGACCGTGTGGTTGGGTGGGAGGTCTGTTAAGGTGGCACGTTGCTGGTGTTTGGATATACGATGGTGGACCTGGAGCTATAGAGGCTGCAGAGGGCTTTCTCGTGGCCAGGGAGAGAGGGAGAGACAGACAGAGAGACAGAGATGGCCCAAGCGATGCTGCAGAAGGCAGACCTTAAAGGGCTAGGGGAATGCAGCTGCTACTCAATTTACATGTTTACATGTGTCAAAGCACTTAGCATAACCCTTGGCGGCAGTGGGTGTTTAATAAATGTCAGCGACTAGCCATGTAGCCATGTAGCTTTGCTACTAGCAAAGCTAGCTCCCTCCCTGTCACCCTCTACTAGTCTCTCTGCCTGGAGGAGTGGTGTCATCCCTCCCTGTTACAGGGTGTGTGTGTGCGTGTGTGTTGGGGCTAAGGGAGATAGATAACAAAGAAGCGTGTAACGGGTTCAAATTTTGGTCCCACAGGGCTTATTTCTTTGTTCCTTAATTTTCTATTTTTCAAACTGGGGCCAGAGGTGGTGCCTTACTTCACATGATTTATGTGAAGTTAAAATGGGAGAACTGAGATAATTCATGCATTGAGTACTTAGACTTCAGTAAATGTTAATTCTTACGAGAATTCTCAGACAAGTCTTGTAACAGTGGTATACCATTCTAGAACACATGCTTTGTGGGTTAAAATGTGTGTGTATTTGTTCATTGCAAAAAAAAAAAACCCTTGAGAAACATAAAGAAAGTAGAAAAGCAACAGCCCCTCCAACAAAAAGATTTAACATCTTGGTTTCTCTCGTTTCATTTTTTTTTCCTTTCCCAAGTATGTGTACATCTTTGTTCTCTCTCTTCAGAATGGGATACTGTTCAGAATCTGCTTTGCTTTTTTAACCTAGCAATAGACGGTGAACTTTTTCCCGTGGATGAGTTGCTCCTTAAAATAGATGTTCCCGTGGAAGCAGTCATATCCTGGACCAGCTGATTCACTACTGTTCTCCTTTTTAAAGAAGAGGTGGGGGGCCCATGGCCACCCATATCTGAGAGACACTGACTTTACCTCTCCTGCTTGGAAAATTAATGGGGCATATTAGCATGTTAAAGGCTCCGAGAAGCCCTTCCGTAAAGAACCTGCTCCACTTGGATTAGATCAGCGTTTCACACACTAATTCAACTCTGCGGAGCCATTCATTCTCCTGACTCCTATTAACGTCTCAGGAGCCATCTGGGGAAACGCCGTCGATCGAAGGCTCTGTGGGAACAGAGAGTACGTTTTGTTCACCTCCACGCTTCCACACGGTCTTGCAATCGGGTTTTAAAGAAATTATGAAAAATGGGATTGGGTTGATGAATCCACTCTCTAACCAACAGCCACATGTGTGTGAACCGGAGGCCAAGGTTATAGGCTAGACGTGTCTCTGGATGTAAAGCTAATTGGCCCCTTTGCGGCTGAACCTGTGAACTTGGCCTTGTTAGCGCCAGCATAAAACAGCTGAGTTAGTTTATCCATCGCTATGGAATTGTTTTCTTACCCAGATTCTCATATGTCCTCCAGGTGGCGACATTGGTTTGTCAACCTTCTGAGAGCCTGCAGTTTGGGCTTAAAAAAAAAAAAAAAAAAAGCCCCTGGAAGTGGAGGGGGAAGAAGATGAGGAAGAGGAACGGAGTTGGGAGTGGAATGAGTGTTGTAAACCAGAAGACACACTGTCAGGTTTGCAGCTGGCATGAAGCCGAGGTGCAGCCTTATACACTGTGGGTCGGACACGAGGTTTTAAAACGCCTTCGTGGCCCTGAGCGGTGTGGCTCAGTTGGTTGGGCGTCCTCCTGCAAAGCAAAAGTTCGAGGGTTCAGTTCCCAGTCAGGGCACATGCCTGGGATGTGGGTTCAGTCCCTGATCCAGGAACATACCAGAGGCAGCAGGTGGACGTTTCTCTCTCACATCCATGTTTCTCTCCCTCTCTTTCTCCCTTCCTTCCCCTCTCTCTGAAAATAAATACACGAAGTCTTGATGCACCAGTAAGCCAAGAATAAACGATGCTGGCATTTGTTGGGCACCAACTATGGGGGCTGGGAATACGTCAGATAATGTTATTACCTGTTTCTTTTAATCCCCTCAACATACCTACAGGGCAGGGCTTTCAGCTAGAAGCCGCGGGACTGGAAATTCCACCCGGGTTCCTAGGCCTGGTGCTGTCTTCTGAGTGCTTTCCTAGAATGAAACAAGATGTTCACCCAGGACAAACAAAGAGACAGTGCTTGTTTATCTTTCTGTTTTTCATTGACTTGGATGGGCCTAATAGCACTTCATGAAATGAAGACTGGGGTTTTTGTGTTTTTGTTTTTGTTTTTTTGCTTTGGTATGTGGGAGTTTTGTTCTGTTTTTTTAATTAGCCACCTGCTAAATACATGAGTTACAGTCCTGGGCTACATACATTCTTAGAACATTTACTATAACATTTACATTTACGTTTAAAATAACATGTACATAGAGTGGTGGAAATATGTTCCTAAGAATTCTTCTACTCTCTTCAGTCCTGGTGGTCACAGTGCAAGACGCACACAGCCAAGCGAACAGCTCCAGAGTGGCCGGTTCAAGATTTATTTGTGAAGCTGCGTGCTTCTACTGTCCTGCTGTGTCCCTGTCACAGCACTTGCCACCTAGGACATGTTGAAGTTGTTTCTTTAAGTGTCTTCTTCCCTCAGTGGACCCTGTGTTTCTTGAGGGAAGGAGCAATATCCTTCATTTCTGTATTTCTAGGGTTTGCAAAGTGCCAGATACCCAGTGAGTCATTACTGAGATTTAAATGAATGAGTGCACAAGTGTGGGAAAGGCGTTCCTTACGGAAACGATATATTAGAGCATGAACCGAGGTAGGAACCCAGGGAGCTTAGCCCAGAGGAGAGGAGAGAAGACCTGAGGGAGTGTGAGAAATGGCTTCACAAACATGAAAGCCTGTGGTGCCGATGAGATAGTAGAACAAGTCTGTGCCTCTTCAGGTGGAAAGCTTAGGAAGGCCAGGCTTTTAACAGAGAAGACCGTAAAAGCTGCCTACAGATAAAAGGAGTTACGTATTGGGGCAGTGACCTTCCAATCTCCTTAGCCAGAGGTGGGAAGAGCGGTTCCTTCATCAAGTTCAAGGCTGACCAAGGGGATTACTGAGGCATGTAGCTGTGGGCCAGTGCCACAGAACAGTGATGGGCACATACAAGGCACTTAATATTTATTGAACAAATGAATAACAGTCTTCTGCTAACTGAAGACTCATTCAACAAATACTAAGTTTTTCTGTGTGAGGTCTGGGCTCAGCTGCAGAGGACGCATCAGTGAAAAGGATGGCTCTGCCCCCATCATCCAGAGAGCGTGTGCCATATAAGGGCACAAGATGGGGCCACACTGCATGGGTTCGAAACCCAGCTCTGCCAATTACTTCTTTGTGCCTCAGTTTCTTCAGCTGTAAAATGGGGATGAGATAGTACCCACCTCAAGGACTTACTTCGACAATTCAATGAATTAATACTTGGCATAATAGTAACCACTCAAATGCTAATGCTGGTCATGGCACACACATTCCAGCAAGGGTGACATAAATTACTGTCATGTGCTGGATGCTCAGACAGGTATGTCTGGACACAAATGCGTGGGCAACTGGGCAGGCTAATAATTAGACACACCGTCAAATCAATGTGCTCTGAATCTTTATTCAGCTTTCACTGGTGGAGAGCCTGAGCACTTTTTGAGGCAGAACTGTGGCTCACCCATCAGCATTTTCATGATGGCCCCTCCCTGTCCCCCCGGAGCTGTCTAATGCAGCTAGACAGGGATGTGAGGACTGAGTCGGGAGGAAGGGTGTAGGAAGGAGGCCTGCCGGCGTCAACGCCCAGCCTTACGCCCAAAGTCCGACCCGTTCCACTCAGGCACCAAACCTGCAGTCCCCACTAGGCCCATCGAACACTTTCAAGTCAGACAGACTAGCCACCCTTCCCTGCTCACCTGGTGTTTCTAAAGCACGGCCACACCCCGAGGGACCTGTCAGGATGTTCTTCCCAACCATGCAGAGTACTTTCGGAGGGGGTCCTAGAGGAGAGAAGTTTTCTGATCTTATTACATTTCTTACGGTTTTTATTCCCCCTTATTGACCAGCTGGCCACCCCTTAATCCCACCCTGCTGATGGGGGCTGTACAGAGTGCCATGGGGACACCTCACAGGGAACCCAAACCCTGGGTGAAGGAACACTGCAGGATGTGCCATTAGCTATGTAAAGAGGGGGCAGGGCCGCCTGTTCCAGACACAGGGAACAACATATGCAAAGGCCTGAGGTCAGTGAGAGCATGTGCCTTTAGGGGACTGAAAATAATTTCGTGTGACTGGCACGTAGCATATAGGGTGTGTGACGTGGAGACGGAGAGCGACGAAGAGGCTGGAGAAGTACGATGCAGGGTTGAGATTGTGAAGGGCCTTGTAAGTTGTGCTAAGGAGCTTAAACTTGATGCTGAGCTAAACAGGGAATCTCTGAAGGGGCTTAAGGAAGGTGGTGCAATGAACAGGCTTGCGTTGAGAAAGAACGCCCCAGCTATGGCACAGGGATGGGTGTGTGCGCGCGTGTGTGTGCATGTGTGCACATGTGTGCATGTGTCTGCATGTTCCAATTCTAGTGGCCAGGGCAGGGATGGTGCAGGGGGTAGGACCGGAAGCAGGGAGGGCAGTTAGGAGGGTGTCGCAATGTCTCCTGCACATATGAGCGGGCACTGTACTAAGGAAACTGCAGCCTAGTGAGTGGAGAAAGCTGTGGGCGGGTTTGAGAAGAACTGACAGCCTCTTCCTACTGACTGGGAGCTACTGAGGGTGATGCTCTTTGGTTTCTCTGGTTCTCAGAGTGTATCAGGGTATTTAGCCAGAATCTCATGGCAAAAATGCTCCATGCGGAATGCCTGACCCTTTCCTCTTTACCCTCCTCCTAGTATTGCCCCCAGTTCCTCTCCCTCTCTCTTTTTTTCTTTTAAAGCTCTCTCCTGTAGCACACAGTGAAGAGCGTGGGCTTCAGAGTCAGGTGGGTATTAATCACAGCACTAGTTAATTATTTATTGCATTTATTTAAGGTATTTATTTTAACTTTGAGCCTCATTTATTCAATAATGAATGGGGATAATTGCACGACTTCACGGAGGTTGGAATCACGCTTCAGTGCCGGTTTTCCTGTTTGGACCCAAACCCAGTCCCGTCTCTGATGCAAGGTGGCAGTGGCACCACCCCACAACCCTTCACCCAAACCCAGTCTCCCACTCCCCTTTCCTCTTCCACCTCCCCTGTCCCCAGCCCCGGGAGTGACTGTCACCTGTTGCTTTGATGGCTGTAGCAGCTTCTTAATTGGTCACCCAGCTTCTACTCTCCTCCTTCAAGGCTCCTTTCTCCCACTTACTCCACAGAGCAGCCCAGGTGATATTCTTTGTTGCTGTTTGTTTGATAACAGTTTTATTGAGATGTAAAGCACATGCGATAAAATCCACTCTTCAATGTGAATAGTTCAGTGGGTTCTGGTGTATTCACGGAGTGTGCAGCCATCACCGCTATCTAATTTCAGACCGTCTCCATTGCCCCCAAAAGAGCCCCCATGCTCCTTAGCAGTCACTCTCTATTCTCCCCTCCCCCAGCCCCTGGCAACCAGTAATCTACTTTCTGTGTCTATGGATTTGCATTTCTGGACATTTGTACTAACGGAATCAAACAACATGTGGTCTGCAATTTGTTTCTGGTTTCTATCACTTAGCACAGTTTTTAAAGTTCATCTGTGTTGTCACAGGCATCAGTATTGTCTTGCTTTCCATAGCAGAATGGTATTCTGTTGTATGGCTATCCCACCTTTTGCCCACCCATTCATCGGCTGATGAGCATTTCAGTAGTTTCTGGGGTTTTGGCCACCATAAATAATGCTGCCCTGAACATTTGTGTACAAGCCTTTGTGCGGACCCGTGTTTTCACTTCTCTTGTGGTACACTTAGGACTGGGACTGCTGGTCATACGTTACTTCTTTTTTTAATTTTATCTTTAGAGGGGAAGGGAAGGAGAGAGGGAGAGAAACATCAGTGTGTGGTTGCCTTTCGTGCATCCCCTGCTAGGAACTGGCCTGCAACCCAGGCAGGTGCCCTGACTGGGAATCGAACCGTGATCCTTTGGTTCTCAGGCCCACGCTCAATCCACTGAGCTACACCAGCCAGGGTCATACGTTAATTCTTATGTTTAACATTTTTGAGGAGCTGCCAAACTGTTTTCCAAAGTGGCTGCACCGTTTCATAATCCCACCAGCCACATAGGAGGGTGCCAATCTCTCTGCATCCTTGTCAACACTTATTATTGTCTTTTTAAAAATATAGAGTCATCCTGGTAGATTTGAACTGATACTTCATTGTGGTTTTGGTCTGCATTTCCCTAAGGACCAGTGAAGTTGAACATCTTTTCATGATTGGTGGCCATTGACACATCTTCTTTGGAAAAACATCTATTTAAATCCTTCGCCCTGTTCCCTCTTTAAACTTTTCTGTATTGAGGTAAAACATACATAACATAAAAATTACCGTTTTAGCTACTACCGTTCTGTGGCATAAAGCATGTTCACATTGTTGTGCTCCCCTCACTACCACCCATCCCTGGAACTTTTTCATCATCCCAGACCGAACCTGTGTTCCATTGCTTCCTCCCTCCCCCCAGGCCCTGGAGGCAACTGTGCTCCTTTCTGTTTGTTTGTTTGATTGATTGTTTTAGCTTTCATAACAGCCACCTTAATGGGTGTGAAATGACATGTCATTGTGGTTTTGATCTGCATTTCCCTGAGGATCGGTTATGTACGGTACTTTCTCATGTGCTGACTGGCCACTTGTGTATCTTTTTTGAAGAAATGCCTATTCAGTCCTTTGCCCATTTTTAAATTGGGTTATTTGTCTTTATTATTGAGTTATAATAGTTCCTTATATATCCTGGATACAAGTCCCTTATCAGATATATTTTTTTACAAATATTATTTCTCTTTCTATGGTTGTATTTTTACATTCTGGATGGTATTCTCTGAGACAGAAAAGTTTTTAATTTTGAGAACTCCAATTTATCTATTTCTTATTTTGCTGCTTGTGCTTTGGTGTCATAGCTAAGAAACCATCGCCTAACCCAAGGTCAGAAAACTTTACTCTTATGTTTCTTTGAGAATTTTTCAAAGATTTTAGTTATTTATTTTTAGAGAGAGGGGAAGGGAAGGAGAAAGAGAGGGAGGCAAACATTAATATGTGGTTGCTTCTCATGTGCCCCTCCATGGGGGGCCTGGCCCACACCCCGGGCATGTGCCCTGACTGGGCATCGAACCGACAGTCCTCTGGTTCTCAGGCCCGTGCTCACTCCACTGGGCTACGCCATCCAGGGCTCTTTGAGGTGTTTTGTCATTTTAGCTCTTCTATTTACATTTCTGATCCACTTTGAGTTAATTATCATATACGGTAGGTGGCAGAGCCAGGGTGATCTTTCAAGACACGAATCAGACTCTGTGACTCTCCCTGCTTCAAATTCACTGCCGGCTGTCCACTGCCATTAGGAACAACCCTGGTCCTCAGCACAAGGTCTTCATGGTCATCGCATTCCCCTGTCCCCAGCCCTGCGCACTAGTTTGCTGCAGCCATAGCTGCCTTCTAACAGCTCTTACTCATGCAAACTCCCTCCTGTCTCCACGTCTTTGCACTGCCGTTCCCCGCCAGCTAAAATACAGAGTGTGTGGCGGCTCCTTTCATTCTTTAAGTCTCAGTTTTAAGTGACTTCCTCAGTAAGACCTCAGCCGATCACCCTAAAGTAGGTCCCCCTCCTCGTCTCCTCTATTCCTTTATGCTTTCTTAATAGTAATGTTTAGAAAAACAAAATTCAACTGAGTAAAATCTGAAGATCTTATTGGGTTTATTCAACAATGAAAGAATCAGGCAGCATCCCAGCTAACAGATAGAAAGGAGCTCCGGGATGCAGTACACAATGAAAGGACGGGAGCAAGAACAGGGAAGTTATATTAGGCAAGACAGTGGACTGGTTCTGGCAAGGTCACTTCCTGTAGGGGACAGGGGGAGCCTATCTGACAGATGACCTGGTGCTGATCAGGAGATTCTTCACTGACTGATTAAAGATTCTATGTCTTGGGCAGAGGACCTGAACAGACATTTGTCCAGAGACATACAAATGGCCAACAGACACAGGAAAAGGTGCTTGAGATCACTAATCATCAGAGAAACTCAAATAGAAACCACAAAGAGATATTACTTTTTACCTGTCCGAATGCTATTTTCAAAAAGCCAACCTGTAGCCGGTGCTGGCGAGGACGTGGAGAAAAGGGAAGGCCTGCGCACTGCTGGTGGGGCCATGAACCAGTGCAGCCGCTGTGGAAACAGAGGGAGGCTCCTCAGGAAATTAAAATATAACTGCCTTAAGATCCAGCAATTCTAGTCTGGGTATTGTTCAAAGAAAACAAAAACACTAATCCAAAAAAATATATGCACCCTCATGTTCA
Organism: Sturnira hondurensis; assembly: GCF_014824575.4. Lineage (NCBI taxonomy): Eukaryota > Metazoa > Chordata > Mammalia > Chiroptera > Phyllostomidae > Sturnira > Sturnira hondurensis. The sequence goes on along the minus strand of NW_028075269.1, from coordinate 10,939,812 downwards.
CTGCAGCATTACTTACAATAGCCAAGATATAGAAGCAACGTAGGTGCCCATCTATAGATAAGTGGACAGAGAAGATGTGGTTTATATGTACAGTGGAATATTACTCTGCAATAAAAATTGAAATCCTTCCATTTGCAACAACATGGATGGATATAGATTATGCTAAATGAATAAGAAAGAGAAAGACAAGTACTGTATGACTTCACTTACACGTGGAGTAAAAAAATGAACAAATAAAACAAAACAGAAATAGATCTAAGATGCAACTGATGGTAGACAGAGGGGAGGGGGGGATGGGTGAAAAAGGTGAAGGGGGGTAAGAGGTACAACCTGCCAATTATAAAAACAAGTCACGGGGATGTGAGGTACAGCACAGGGAACAATATTATTGTGATGACTCTGTGTGGTGACAGATGGTTACTAGACTTACTGTGGAGGTCACGGTGTAAGGATATAAATGTCAAATCACTGTGTTGCACGTCTGAAACTAATATAATGCTGCATGTCAACTATAACTTTTTAAAAAATGCATCTTGGATTAAAAAAATAAGATTTCATTTCTGGGAGAGCAGGAACTGTAATGAAGTTAACTCTTCGTTTGGTGACGTGGGGCTTAGAGTATGTGACCCTATTTTGGGCCTGCTGTCTTGTTTTTGGCAGTAATTAGCAAAGGCTATAGTCACTCTGTTCATTTGCTTACTTGTTTATTGCCCTTCTTCCTTTTAGCCTCCTGAGATCCAGGACCGTGTCTGTCTTATTTCCCTTTATCTCCAGCACATAATACAGTGCCTGGCACGTGATAGGTACTCAGTAAATTATTTGTTTTAAGAAAGAGTAACAAAAAAAATTCAGTGTTGTAAGCTTTTCCCCCATTCCCAGCATCCATTTCCACTTTTGCCAATTCGATTACATCTATCTTTCAGCGTCTTCTGCCTGTAATTTCTTCCACTTCCTGTTTTTATGGACATGCTTTTGTGAACTCAAACATCCACTTTTGCTGTTTTCTTTCCTCTTCTTACTGCTCATAGCATCTCAGAACCACTGTTGAGATTTTGCTCTCTGGCCCACAACATTTTTTTTTCTTTCCTGAAACTTTCTCAATAGAAACTCAACATTGAGGTCTTTTAGTTTTTTATGTTTTCATACGAATAAGAATTTTCTCCTCATTGCGGATGAAGGCTCTCTAAGAAGAGAATTAATTTCTAACCCAAGAGTGGCTGAGTTGATCATCAGCACTTTTTAAAACTGAGTAAGACTCAGGTATGCTACTCTTAAAATGTCAACGAATCCCAAATTGGCGGATTCTGAAACCGTCACAACCCCACTGCAGCACGCAGTGTTTAATTGGCCATATACTTTTCTGTGGAAATTCTACTAGAATTAATCACATAATTGTAATATATGTTGCCAAAAATCCTGCGCAATGACTTCTTATCTATCAGCAGTCCCTGCTCTTTTGGGCACCAGGGACTGATTTTGTAAGTTGGGGGACAGGAGGCAGAGCTCAGGCAAGCTTGCTCGTACGTAGCCTGAGAGTTAGGGACCCTGTTCTAGATGATTCCCTGTCTAAATAGAGGAGCTGGAGGCTTTAAATGAATGAATAAACAAACAAACAAACAAACAAATACTCCAGAAACTTTAAATAATGAATGAATGAGTGAATGAGTGAGTGAGTGAGTGAGTGAATGAATGAATGAAGGAAGGAAGGAAGGAAGGAATGAAGGCACTGGGGCCCTCTGGTGACATATCTCTGCACACGTTTCTGCTTCATATCAGTTCAGCGGGATTATAACCATAAAAAGGAAGACCCCTTCGTCTTCATGTTAAGCTCTGTTCCCCCCATTTGTAGAAATTCCTTGGAAGATGGCCGTGGCCACAATTTCACTTGAAAGCCTCACGTTCCAGATTTTTCTTTTTTCTTATTTGCCATCTTGCTTATCATGTACAGATATCCAAACATCTAAGCAGTGACCTCTAAAAGATGATTGAAACTTTTGATCCAAGAAATAGCTCACACATTTGTTTGCCTCTGCTCTGATCTACAGAGCTGTATATCCTGCTGACAAGTCCTAGATTTTTTTTTTAAACAGATTTTCCTTTGGGCTTCTCCCAGCCCTCTTTGTTGCTGCGATATTTTCTCCTATCTTCCATCTTCTAACAAAAGTAGGTGTAACGGTCTAATCAGCCTTTACCAACTTTTCTGCAAGAACAAGGCAGAAACTATGAAGCTATAAATCAAGAGTTGTTATTATTGTTTATGCGGTGGTGATGTATGGTTCTGCAGGGCCGTGTGTTTTACATGGCCACTTTGGAAACACGGAATGCTGCTCAGGCCGAACCGATTTGTTTCAGAGCCCTGTGCTGGGATGTTTCTAATAAATATTATTCTGTCTCTGATTCGGTGATATCAACAAGATACCCATGCAATAAAACATTTTCAGATTCCTGGTGTTAGGTCTACACTGTCAAACAAAGATAACGTCCCTAAACTCGTAGGTAGAGACAACATTCAGCATAAATAATTAAGTATGTGCAAATCATCATCGTAACTATAATAGTTTTGTATATGGGGCAATGTTTGGAAGGATGTACGTCAAGACATTAAGTCAGGTTTTCCTGGGTGGAGAAATTATGGATGATTTTAATGTTCTCTGTCTTTTTCTGCTTATCTATATTATTTTTTTCTAACTGTGAATGTATAGTACTTTTGAAATAAAAAAGGTAGTGTTCACAGAATAGTACATAAGAACAGTTGATAAAACCAAGTATAGAATGAGTGACAACCTTTAATAAAAAATAAGGAGAGGATCTTCTGAGAGAGTGGAAATCTGATTTATCCTCTGTTAATTTCTGAGTTCCTGTTGTGCACATCTTCTTCAGCTTCGTCGGAAACACCTGTGGTCCACCCCCTTCCCCGTGCCTAAGACAGACCACCGCGCCTACATGCCTCATGCCTAGAGAAGCAAGTGGCCGACTCCCCTGTTTCCCCTGTGGAAAAATAGGCTTTCCATTTGATTTCAGCTGGCTCCTACTCCAATACATTTTCCACCTGGCTCCTGATTTCTGACTTCTTTCTTCTGTCTGAAGTCGTCTGGGTTGCCTCAGGACACCCTAAACACTTGGTCTGAGCTCAACCTTCTAGCTCTCCAGGGTGGTGACTTCATTCAGCCCACAAACCCATGTAACAGCTTCCATGCCATCCCACCCCACCTTAAACTCCTTCCCCACTGCCTTGTCTCAAGATGGTCAAGGAAGACAAGATTAAAAGCCCCCCTTTTAATTATAACAAGCTCACCCTTTTACCTCTTAATGCCTCGTCTCGATAACCTAGGAACTGAAGAACTTAGGTGAAGGGCAGAGAAGGCAGGACCAAAAGACAGAATGTGAGGTGGTTAAGGTAGTGGCCTCCAGCCACAGACCTTGGAGATACCAGCTGAATGAGTCAGAATGACCATGCCCATCTATTGTTCGTGGCTAGTACCCGTCCTAACAGGTCAGCACCCAGGCCTTCTCAGTCATCAGATAAGTTGATATCATTCTCAGAGTAAAGTCGTGGTGTTGAAAATTGACTTACAAGAGACTTGAACTTGAGTGTGAGTTAGGGCCAGCAATTTACCTTCTCTAGGCCTTGGTTTATACACTGGAAAAATGAGGACACTACACTGCCCTGCCCACTTCAAGGGTTTGCTGTGACGATCAGATTGTCATAGCAGATGCAGAAGTTCTTTGTAAATTGTGAGAGACTGTGCACAGGCAAGGAATGATGATAGAAAGATCAATAACGATGATAACAAGGTTGGTGGTGAAGGTCAAGGTGGTGGTGATAATAAAGAATAAAAAAGAGGACAAACTTGGGAACACCAAGGACTATCCTTTTCCAGTTCAATATGCTACAAACATTGCTCCCTGGCTCACAATTCACAGAAACAGTCAGACAGAAGCATATAAACCAGCAACATCAACCCTCTCTGGTTTATGCCATCATAACCCCCAGGTTGTTTACTGGCCTACTGCTGATAGGCACCTCCTATTGTCCGTGGACATTCATTCCACGATTTATTTCATATCCTGGCTGGGAAACCCTTCTATGTTGCAATTCCCGGCACCAGGGTCAGCTCTTGAGATTCATTTGATGATCCGCTAAAACCTGGAGCCAGCAAAATGGAAATTGTAATTATCCCAACAGGTTCCTACACCCCTACGCAGCATAGTTTGAGCTGGATTCTCACATGCCCCCTTCTGATGCATGTCCCATGACCCCCAAACCCACTCTGAAAGTGTCTTGGATGAGCGGCTGGTGTGGCCAGATGGAGGTAGCTAGCTGGCGGCCTCCTTCCCCTCTGCCCTTTCTTGTTCTTCCTACCCCCGCACCCCCTGCCCCCTGAAGACTCTGGATCTGTGCTGAGTCACGTCAGATGCTTCTGGCTGACCCCGACAAGGGCCCCCACCCTGCCCTCAGAGGAAGGTGTGAGGAGCTCCACGGAGTCTGTCCCCACAGAGGCAGCGCATGATGGCAGAATAATTGGTTCCCATAATTCATTCAGAGCAATGGCTGGGAGACAGGGAAGTTTAAATCCAGTGGCCTTGAGGGAAAAACGTACTGTAGAAAGGCTTCTCTTTGCTTTTGTTAACTGTGAAATAAACATACTTCCTGCAGAGGAGGCTTCCTTTGGGTGGAGGGCTTTTCTGTCCCTTCAACGCAGCGAATGGCCTCTGGGATCCTCTCTTCCTCTTTTCCCATTGGCATCAGGTGCTTAAAAGTTACACAGCCTGCAAGATAGCGGGGAGAAGACGTGAGGAGCCAAGGCTTAAACACTTCTTAAGCCTTCTCACATAAGAAGAGAGGGAGCAGGGCCCCTGGAGAGGGTAAAACGGAGGGGGGTCATTTTACAATGGCTTCACAGTCACAAAAGGCCTCAAATTCCACTTTACACAATATCTCCAAGTGAGGTTTGACATGTAGTTGCAAAAATGCACCAGCAGAAGTCAAGCATTAAAACATCTACTTGGTCCAGTTTGGGCATTTCTTAATAGACAAGGAGACTAATCTTAATGGGAGATTCTGGATATGACCAAGTAGCAACCACACCAACTGATGGGAGGAGCTAGTGCAGACTTCTATTTCCTGGAGTAACTACTCTACCTGGTTGTTACATTTGATTATTTTGACAGTCCTGTGACATTGGTACTGATAAGAGCTCCATTTCACAGCTGGGGCAACAAAGGCCTTGTTCAAAGTCACAGCTAGAAAGTAGTGAAGCTGAGGTACAAAGCTAGGCTGGTCTAAAACCAAAGCATCTTGCCATCCTTCCATTATGAATGACGACACAGCCCATCATTTCATGGCTAACCCCGTACTTGTTCATCAGTCATGGGCTCCTGGGATCATCTTCCCAGTGGCATCCTTCCCTGGGATGGTCCTGCCGGAGCTATGGGGTGGGGGGGTGGGGGTGGGGGGAAGGCTTAAGCCTAAGGGTTTATCATTGGGTTAAAATCCTCTAAAACTCTTCTTTCAAAGTCTGAGGCATCTGATGCCTTGATTGCCCCGGGTGACATCATGTTTAAGTTAGCTTGACCTCCCTGAGCTCATTTCTTTGTCCCGGTCATTTCTGTTTCCATCAAAAATAACAGGTCGCTGATAAGCTGGCTCTTGGCTCTCCTGTTCAGATGGTGGACTCTGAATCTGCACTCAGAGGAGGCCTCTCAAGTTCAAGAAAGCCCTCGTGCTCTGTATTTTGACAGGTTGAGAAATCCAATCCATTTATTTTGAAAGCCCATTAAGCCCAGCCAATATGGGATATTTAGAAAGGCCAGAATTTTGCTTCTGGTCAAAAGGTCAGCGCTGTCATAAAATAACAGCTAAAGGAAGTGAAACAAAACATATTTTATTGTATGGCTGTATTTCCCAAACCTTCTTTAAATATATACTTTCAGTTAAAATAAGATGAAATGAAAACACAGCACATTGAATTGCTGGAAATCGCCGTCACTCCAAGCTCTTTGTTCAGAGTACTTATTCAACTGTGCGTGCCCAGTTCCCAGGCCAGTGACGGACTCATAGTAAGTGCTCAATGAGTGTTCAATAAACGAGCCTCAAAATGGTTTACTCTGCTATTTAATATTTGGTCTAGACATTAGTTTTTCTTGTTCCCAATGGCTGTTAAATCATCCTCAAGAAAAGAAGAGTCTGATTTTAGTTCTCTGGGGTTTTGGAAAGTGAGTTTCAGAATTATTAAGTTTGACTCTTCTTGGCACCTTGAATTATATTATTGATCATTCAGGTAACAGGGTCTTATGGTCAGATTCTCCAAAGATAACTCATTTGATCCTTTCAACCTTGTGAAGGAGTCATGGGAGATGTTATTATTTTTTGTGTTACCCCTAGGAAGGGTGGGTGAGTGCAGATCATTCCCCGAAAGAAAATAACCTTACTATTAGGTGACCCTGAACCCAAATAATGTTCAGAAGGTGGTGCAAAACATTCTTGTATTTTCTGTCCACTCTATATACTGTCCCCCTTTGATAGGTATCTCGGTGACTTTCCTGCATCTCTGCTCCCCCTTCTCTTACCTCCCACAATCCCCTTGACCTTTTCCACCCTACCTCTCCGAGTGAGATCCACCCTGGAGGATCACCAGGAGACCCTCAAGATTCTCAGCATAGCTCCTGCCTTCACCCTAGTGGAACAGAGCAGGCCCTCATCCTGCATCCGAAGCTTTGGTTTATAGTCATATGATCTGATGCCAGAGCTGACTGTAGGAGCCTGGAGCTCCACCCAATACATAGGGCTCCTTTTCTGTGCCTGAACTATGAACCCACTGAGAAGAAAGAACAAAGAGCACGCTGATGAAGGCAGTGCATCACCTTAATGAGAAAGTGGGTACTGGAGAATATGGTTTACAGTGGTAGGCCCATAGAGTTCCTAACACAGAAGACCAGAGTCAGAGACTTAGCCACACTGGACTGGGGTAGGCAGCCCTTCCGCAGGGCAGAATGCTACGGGTAGGTAGCTCGAAGGGTACAGGGAGAGAAAGGCTCTGAAACCCCGTTTCTACTTCCAAACCTATCTATCAGGTAAGTTACTTTTCCCCACTGGGGGAGAAATGAGTGAAGAGTGGGGGAGAGGCCAGGTATTAATCTTATCAATGTCCCTTCTCATGAGGAGTCATCAAGAAGGAATGAATGGCTGACTGGTGTGGCTTGGCTGGTTGGGTGTCATCCCGCAAAGGGGAAAGTTGTGGTTCAATTCCCGGTCAGGGCACGTGCCTGGGCTGCAAATTCAGTCCTCTGTCAGGGCGCATGTGAGAGGCAACTAGTCGATGTTTCTCGCTCTCCCTCCCTCCCTTTCCTTCTCTCTAAAAATAAAGAAATAAAATCTTCATTTCTTTATTTTTATAACAAAAAGGAAAGGAAAGTAGTTTCCCTGAACACAGCATGTTTTATTGACCCCCACACACCATTTTCAAAAAGTTGATGGAATACCTAATGTTTAAAAATAACAAGATTTTGCATAGACCTCACTATTTCTGGCATTTCTTGAGAAGTGGAATGATTTACCGGCAATGAACCTGTGTTCCCCCGTGGCAACAATAGCTTAGAGCAGAGTCATGCCTGCTGCCCCTTCAGGCCCGTCTGAGGGCTTTGGCTCATGAAGGGCCCCAGTCCCGGCTGTGTCTCTCTGGCTTCACTCACTTGTGTTTCCTGCCTGGTCCTTCCTGGCTTTTCAGTTTGTCTCCTCCACTTTACCGGTGTAAGTCTAGAGTGGAATCTCTACAGTACCAACGGACCTGTCGTTTGCTGGTGTTGCCCAGCTCTACTGATCATTGCTCCATTTTAATGTTATCAGCTTAGCAAAGCCTCAATCTTTTTACTTTATTTTTGATTTTAGAGAGAAGGAAAGGGAAGGAGCGAGAGAAGGAGAGAAAGATCAATCAGCTGTCATCTGAACATTCCCTAACCAAGGCCCAAACCCACAGCCCTGGCATGTGCCCTGAGTGGGAATGGAACCAGTGACATTTTGCTTTGTGGGATGACACCCAGCCAACTGAGGCACACTGGCTGGGGCAAGTCTCAATCAATCTTTTTTAAAAAGATTTTATTTATTTAATTTTAGAGAGAGGGGAAGGGAGGGAGAAAGAGAGGGAGAGAAACATCAGTATGTGGTTGCCTCTTATGTGCACTCCCCTTCCCACTGGGGGCCTGGCTCATAACCCAGGCATGTGCCCTGGCTGGGAATTGAACTGGCGACCCTCTGGTTCACAGGCTGGTACTCAATCCACTGAACCACACCAGCCAGGACATCAATCATTTTGTTCTGCCTTACTAGAGACTTCTTCTATAGCAGAGGTTTTGCACTGGAGAAAATAAAAGGAGGTTTATCAAACAAAGGAATAAACCAAGGCCCAGAGGTTAAGGATACATCAAGGTGTGGTGCTGAAGGCACGCACCGACGCTGACCTGTGACGTCCCCTCTACTGAGCTGCAGCTACAGCCATTTCTGCTATCCTGGGCATCCTGGGCACCCTGATCCAGAAGAGCAACAGATTGCACATCTGAGTGTGTTTGTGAAATCTACTTTGCCTCCCTGGGGTGACCTGTCAGGCAGAAGCCTCAGCCCAGCTGGATTCACAGCTGCTTTTCTAGGGCTAGTGATGGGTGAATAGAAAGAGTGACAAGGAGAGAAGGTAGTCAAGAGCCTGTCTTAAATACTGCTGTCCCTTCCAGAGGTGCAAAGGGACTAATTCAGGGAAGAGCAGGGCCGTATGAAGCAAGCCCCTTTTGCTTCATTCACACATCGCCCCTCTTATCCAATCTGTAGGATGTGCCTAGTCTTTCCCTACAGACTTGGCATAAACCAGAGAGAAAGATGGTTTCTGTGACAGATGGGTGGATGGGTGGACTGATGGACTGATGATTCATCAATCCAAACTCCAGGGAGTTTTGAGAGCCTCTTCCATGTGTTTACAGAAAAAAACATTTTGATTTGTTTTTAGACTTCTAAGTTTAACAACTGCAGCTCAAATACCAAGGCTGAAAAAACAGAGATTCTCTATCTTCAACAGGAAGGAAATAGGGTGGATGCGAAGAGCCTCTTGACCCTTATTAACATCTCTGGGCCTCAGTTTCTTCATGTATAAAATGATAAAAAGAATAGCACCTTTCTCAAAGACCGTTGTTAAAAAATGCCAGTAACTCAGTGCCTAGAGGACAGAAAGCCCTCGGGATATGCTAACCCTAATTCAATGGAGAGAAGTCTGTTTAATACTGAGAATTTATTCCATGCCCAGCTCTGTCTCAGGGGTCAGGTGTGTGTCTGTGGACACCAACAGAACGTGGGGAATGGGCATCTGCAGAATATGGGTCTGGGATAAAGGACCTGCTGGCACAACCTCAATGGGACATCCTAATACACATTCAGGTGGGTGGTTGGAAGGGGAGAATGCTCCTCTGGCTGGATCTGTGGAGAATGGGAAGAATAGATGGGAGGGAAAATGGGTTGGGGAAGAATTCTAGGTAAGGGAAGCCACAGGCAGAGGGCACAAAGCAGGCCAGGCCACAGGAAGGAGGGAGATGCATTGAACTGTAGCTGCTGGTGCGCTTCAATTTGCTTCTACCCACGTCCAGGGAGCTCCTAAGAAACAGATTCTGCACTGAATACTTTCAGATGAGTCCTGTCCTGCTGGCTCTTTTACCTGGCCTTCCTCACTTGAGCCTGTAGGAGCCTCAGTTTTTTACCTATTAAACAGGAAGCATTCTGTGAGTCTCATTTGGTATTGTGATGCTAATGAGGTGGAGGGCCTTTGGGAATAGAAAAGCTTTGCACCAGCGTAAGTGCTGGTTGTTGATGGCTTTCCTGCCAGGTAGTCACAGTGGGCTGTTTCAGACACTAAGGGAATCATTTCCATGCTGAAAACTCCTCCAAGTCTTCTCTATCGCATGTGGGATCCAGGCACACTCACCTTGGTTTACCACCTTCCAGCCACACTGGCCTGGCCCTTCCACCAAAGGCAAAGCCATTCCTTCCTCAGTGCCCTTGGACTCTGTGTTATGCCTGCTGGAAACTCATGGCTGGCTCCCTGTTCCCACTCAAGTCTCGCCTCTAAAGCCGTCTTCTCAAAGAGGCTGTCCTAGGCCATGCAATCTAAGGTGTTATCTATTCCCTCCCTTCCCCCGTTCTCCTGCTACTCTCTCTCACCTGCTTTCATTTTCCCGTGTTGCTTGTCACTCTCCAAACATACCACGATCACTTATTCTTACTTGTTCGTTGGCTGTTCTACCCTCTCCCCCATGGAACTTTCTTCCAGAAATATTCAGTGTGCTTGTTCACAGTTCTTCCAGCGCCTCAAATAGAGCCTGACACCGAGAGGTACTCAGTAAAAATTTATTGGCCAAGTTCAAATACAGTCTTCCAACCCCCAACACTTCTCAACAAACAAGTTCCATTCATGGGGGAGATATTTACAATTCACCACAGACTTCTAAACTAGGAGAGTTCTGAATCACACAGCCTTCACTAACTCCTGCTACTTGTAAGACTCATGAATACTGAGTCAGAATGTTACCAAAAAGAAGGCAAAACAAGAAGTTTGGTCTGTCTACTTCAACATGAGCCAAGGGAAAGTGCGTCAAAGTCACGGTTGTGTGGTTAAAGACAGGGGCAAGTGGGTGACAAGGGGGTACTGTGAGGGCAGCAACCCCAAGGGGGGCCAAGAAGGCCTTTGCTGGGACTGCCAGGCAGCAGCCTGTTGGTGAGCTCATTTGTGTCTGGCTGGTCCTGCCCACAGTGATGTCTGTCCCAGGCAGGTGTGGACAGATCTGGGAGGCCCCGTGCTGTTCTGCAAACTGCTGCTGCCCGCTGCTGCTTAATGAGCCCGTCAGCCAACAAGTGCCTTCCACACCCTGGCAGCGTTTGCAAATGGAGCAGCTGAAAGAGCATACTGGAAAGCAGCACTGAGTCTTGACCGAAGTCCTCAATTATCCTGTCTACTGCACCTACCTCTTTGACCTTGACTCCTAACACGCTCCTGTTGTTCACCCACACTGGCCTCCTGGTCTGTCCTCAGACTCACCAAGCCTGTGTGTACCTCAGGCCCTTTGCAAGGCTGTGCCCTCTGCCTGGGACTCTCTCCCCTCCGATCTTTGCTTGGCTGGCTTCCTGACTTAATTCACGCTTCCGTTGCAACTCGGCCTCCTCAGAGCAGCCTTGTCCAGCCTCCCTATCTAGAAAGATCATCTGCCCTCCAGCCACACTCAAGTTCCTTGCCCTCACTTGTCTTTCTTCAAATGAAGCTAACAGTTGATTATTATCTATTTATTAGTTTGATTACTGGCTGTCTCCAATCCACCAGCTATTCCTACCAGTCTCATGGAAGTTTCGGAAGGGCAGGGAACCCTGCTTGTCTTGCTTTGTGCTGTACCTGCCCCCCCAGCCCCGTCCCCCCTCCCCCCGCTCACCCTCCCACTTACAACCACGCCTCATTTAGAATACCAGTGATAAGTATCCATGGAATTGTTGGTTGAATTAATGAATGTGTAACGTTCAGGCTCAGGATGCACTGGGTTAGGGAGGGCGCTGGATGCCAGAGCTGAGTACAAAACGTCAGGGGGTCCCAGGTGGGGAGGGGTGATGACTGTCGGGATTAAAGCAGGAAAGCCTGAGAAGAAGAGGAGCATTTTAAGAGTTTTATAGAATCCAAGTACCTACATCCCGCACTAAGCACATGTATTTCTTCCTGTGGAGGAAACAGACAAGATTTTGATATCTGTCATTTCTGAAATTACTTGGTTACAAATACATTTATTAAATTAATTAAACAAGGAGGCCATTAAACTGATGTGGTTCTAATGCCTTAGCAGCCTATGTAAGCAAATCCAAACCTAAGCCTATAAATGCCTCAAGATGAAGAAATGGAAACCTAAGAACAACCAATCACAAACTGCCAACCAGTCTTTCCGAAATAAGATAACCTCTTCAGCTATAAGCCAGTTAAATAATTGCTTCCACATCTTCTCTATAAAGTCACCCCCCTGCCTCCTGTGGGTGGAGCACTCCTAACTTCTGGTTTGGTGCTGCCCAATTCAAATCAGTTTTTGTTCAAATGAACTCTTAAAATGTTTACTATACTGTATTTTTTGGACTGTAAGATGCACTCTCCCCTCCCCAGATTTGGGAGGAATAATGATTGTTAATGCTGCTGTTGAGTTCTGTTTACATTTACATTGGTGAAATATTATGTTATTAAATATTTTACCACATTTTTTGCTTCAAAATTTTTTTTCTAAAACCTAGGTGCATCTTGTGGTCTGAAAAATACAATACCTCAGTGTATCTTTTAACACATTTATTTTACAGTTGGCTGTGATGTCTCAACCATTACCCAAGCACTATCAGAAATTCTTGTGAAGTGGTACAAAAACTAACCTAAAAATTATTTTCAGCTGAGATGAAAGTTTTTAGATACTAAGCTTAACAAGTTAACTTTGTATAAATTTATTAATTTCAGTTATTCTTTTCTTACATGTAAGTCTGTTAAAACATTTTTTAGGCTTAAAACACTCTGGAGGAGAGCCGAGTTGGGAAAGACCTTAACTGTGTGCGGTCGGGAGGGTCCGAAGCCATGGAAACCCCTAGGGCCATGTCGCCTCCACTGTGTGGAAGAGGTTGAGGATCTGGCCTTGGGTATCCACAGCAGGAAGGAAGAAAGGGAGGTGGATCCAGAAGAGGTTCAAAGACAGGGACTTCTCAGATCCAAGAGATAAAGGAGGTCTAGGAAGGACAAAACCATGCTTGGTGTCAGATGCCAGGGAGGTGGTCTTAGGAGGGAAAGTGGTAGGATTAGTTGGGAAATACTAATGAGAAGGGTGAGGGACCATTTCCTTATCTGTAAAGGGGATGTATTATTAGCGTTCTCCAGAGACACAGAACCAATAAAATGAATGGATATATATATATATGTAATTATTTATAATTAGTTAGCTAATTAATATTGATCTATATTGATGATAAGGGTTGGCTCAAGAGATTATGGAGGCCAAGTCTCAAGGCCTGCACTTGGCAGGTTGGTGACCTGGGAGAGCTGATGATGTAGTTTCAGTCCAAAAGATGGAAAAACTGATGTCCTAGTGTGAAAGCAGTCAGGCAGAAGGGGTTTCTTATTACTTGTAGGAGGGTCAACCTTTTTGTCCTATCCAGGCTTTCAATTGATTTCACGAGGCCCACCCACATCTAGGAGGGCAATCTACTTTACTTAATCCACCAATTCAGATATTAATGTCATCCAAAACACCCTCACAGGTACACCCAGAAAAGTGTATGACCAACTATCTGAGCATCCTGTGGTCCAGTCCACATAAAATTTGCCGACCGCAGGGGGAAGTGGTACTGCCCGTTACGTAGGGTTGTGAGAATCAAATACAAGGAGCAGTGGCACAGTGACGGACGCACAATGAGGGCTCCGTAGCCGGTAGATGTGGTTGTAAGTTTATCAAAACAGAAATTCTTGGAAGGTGATTCCTCTCACTAAGATATGAGAGTATAATTACCCCAATGCAGTGCCTTTTCCACATCTCTCTTTCTGGGAAGCTGATACTGCTTCGAAATTTATTCACGTGGGCCACAAGCAAGCCCTGATCTCGTCAGACCCTTAGAAAGCCACAGTAGGCATCACTTTGGGGTCTTCCCGTGTGAGCTTTAATTCCGGAGAACACCAGGCCCAGTGGAAAATATGGCAAGGATTCTGTACTCTGTGTTTGACGACAGGTCTCTCAGAGCCAGGAAGAGGCAGAGCTCACGACAGGACTTACAACTAGAGCACGGTTTTACCCACCTTACTTCCTCCCTGTGACATAAACTGAGATGTGTCAGTTCTCTTGCCCACTGAACATGGAGAATAATACCCATCTCTCCCAGTTCTCAAAGGTGTTTGAGGATCAAAAGATTATGCACCTGAAAGCATTGTATAAACTCTAGAAAACTACATAGATATACAACTCTATTCAGTGTATTACTTTAATCAAGGGCCACATGGTCAGCTCATATACACATTCCTGCACCCACAAGTATCTCTTCAGTACTTGCTGTGTGCCGAGGCCTGTGCTAGCTCCCTGGGGAGCATGGGGGGCAGGTGTACAGGGTAAACCAAATGCACACTCTCTCCTTGGGGGCTTTCTCAGCAAGGCTTTCTCTGATCCCCGCAGTCTCAGATGAGCTCCTTCATGAATGACTCCCTCAGAACATCACTTCTTTTCTTTATAATATTTCAGCTGGTTTGTTGTTCTGTGTACATTTTAGTAATTATTCAATTAATATCTGCTACTTAGATCGTAAGCTCTGTCAAGGAGGAGTCTGTCTGGCTTGGTTCACCATCATAGCCTAATGCCTACCACAGTGCTTGGCACACACACAAACCTCAGAAGCACGTCATTGAACGAATGCATGGATGGATGGACAGATGAATGAATGCTTCCTCAGTTCCCAGATGCATGTGAAAGAGTAGGAAATACACACATGGGTTTCTGCTGCCGGTTTCTAACCCAGGGCCTCTGAAACCTTTGTAATTTCCTAAGTGATAAGAGCACCAGGAACAGCTTTTGTTTTAATACTTTTTTTTTTTTTGACCCTAGTTCCAGACACAGAGCTCCTAAATTCCTTGGAATTTCTTGCGTGATAGGAGTGTCTTTTGTTCTAATCAGCTGACTCTCTATGGGCTCCTGCATGCAGGGCAGCTGGTCAGCAGAAAGACCAAGCCATGGTCAGAAGCTTGGGACTTTCAGCTCCATCTCCCATCGCCCAGAAAGAAGAGAGGGACTGGAGACCGAGCCAATGATCGATTATGCCTCTGGGATGAAGCTCCCACAAAACCCCCAAAGGTACAGGATTCAAAGAGCTTCTGAACCCTGTGAACAGGGGTAGTGAACACATCCACTGATGGGGAGGGTGAAGCTCCCCAATTCCACAGGGAGCTGGGGACCCTCCCACACCTCTCCCTACGTATCTCGTCGTCTGCCTGCTCATCTGCATCCTTTATCCTATTCCTTATTATTATATACCAACCTAGTAAACACAGATAAGTGTTTCCCTGAGTTCTGTGAGCTGTTCTCTCAAATGATCGAACCTGAGGAAGGGGTTGTAGGCACCCCATTTTATAGCCAGTCAGTCAGAAGCACCAAGGGCGATGTGGAACTGGCGACGGGCATCTGAAGTGGGGACAGTTGTGTGGAACCAAGCCCTGTACTTGTGGAATTCGACACTAACTCCAGGTAGATATTGTTAGAACTGAACTGAACTGTCGTCAGACACCAGCTGGTGCCAGAGAACTGGTTGGTGTAGAAATAAACCCATACATCTGGAGTTGGAAGTACCGTGAGTGTGGGGTTGCAGGGAGAGGAAAGGAAATCAGTGTTTCTCCTGGGCAATGTGAAACACTGTGCACAGTAACTTAAGGTTCAGATGTGCTTGACAGTAACATTAGACCAAAGGGTTTGGATTGAAATCCTCATTAGGTGGCAACTGAAAGTCAAAGTCAGCCATCCCCTATGAAATAGGCCTGACAGAGTTGAGCCCGAATATTATCTTCCAAAGCAGCTAACTGTCGTCTGTGGAGGAAGGGGAGGGAGGGCTCCTGAGCCCAAATCAAGTGCAGGGAAGCCTGGAGCGCACCTTCCCCAGATCCCAGAGCCCCACACAACCTGGCCTGAGAGATTAGGGCTGACCTTTCTGTGGTTCTCTGAGGCCGCTATCTGGTCGTTATCGGGCCCAACCTGCTGCTTGGCCTTGGGGAGGCTGAGCCACAGCGCCATTTCCAAGGAACCCAGTCCCCTTTCCATCAAAGCTACTTCCAGCACTTCAGGAAATGCCCTGCCAGCCACAGGGCTTTGGAGCACACTTGCTATCCAGAACCGACACCCATCCATCAGTCGCCTCCCCTGGGCAGGCACCACAGGCATGGGGCGTCTCCTCCAGAGCAAAAGATGTGAAACGTGCGATGGGTTTCCTGCTGACTGAAGGCGTCTTGTGGTCTCTTTGATCTCACCCTCCCGCTGGAGACAAAGAGATGGGTGGGGGGCAGGTTCCGAAGACAGTGGTCAGCCACATGAAAGACTCATGCTTTCTGAATGAAGAGCTCTCAAAATGGGTGTGCCAGCTCTCTTCAAATATCTGAACTTTCCACCCTGAACGAAGATCGGTCTTCAATTTCCCGTGATTCTGGAGAGCACAGCAGGAGCCACGTGATGGTCCCACAGAGACGGCCTTTGATTCAGTGAAAGGAAGAAATGTCCATCAACCAGAACTTTCTGAAAATGAAGTGGGCCACCTCATTGGGTCCCTAAAGGTGTTGAAGGATGCCCTGGGGTTGGGTCACGCAGTTCATTCTACCCTACATCTAACAAAGAATGCTTCACAGGCCTGCTGTTCCTGAGATGGGCGTGGAGGCTGGAAGTAAGGGAGGGGGATATTCTAATATGACAAGAAAATTAAAAAGCCACAAGTAGCTCAACATATGGGTTTTGAGGGCTTATATCCACCAAGCACTGTACTAACGACTTTATAGGCATGATGTTAATCCTCGAAATAATCTTGGGTGACTGATAGAGACAGACTGAGGGCCACTGAGGAAATTGCTCAAGGTTGCACAGCCAGGAAGTGCAGAGCCGGGACTCAAACCCTGATAGCCAGACAACAACCTGTTCTACTGTGTGCCCTCCTCCCCTCTGCCTTCTCTCTCTGCCTCCGCACTCCCTTCTCTCAGAGCATAAAAACTATTTAGAGCATGAAGAAGAGAGTTCTCCCAAGAAAGTTCATCAGAATGGGCCCCAACACAGAAGAGCAACTCTGACAACACAAAGTGCCCAGATTGGGGAAATTACTACATTTGAGTACAATTTGCAAATCACCCCAAGAGAGAGTCTTCCCACAAAATGATAGCCAATTTTAAAACACCCACATCCTTCTGGCCTTACTCCCTCCACCCCAAAGATGCGTCTGGCCTTGCTCAGGTGAAAAATCCCTTTGCCTTCATTTGCATTGTTCATGGGAGGAGGAAGGTAAGCAAGCTGCGAAGTCATTCCCCTGAGAAGAGTCAGATTCACACCTTCAACTTGACCAGCAGTGAGGTCATTGTGGGAATTTGGCTTACAGGTCCAAAACGAGGCAGACTAATTAGTCAACTTCCCCCCCACCCAGAGAATGTAGACACATGACCCTTTGCAAGAAAATGAGTGTGCCCCACCCAATGACAAGAAATGAGGTTGCTGGTCACAAAAAAGAACATAGAAAACAGGGAAGAGTAGTGGTTTGGGGGGAGATACAATTGACACACAACAAGTGTGTGTTTTAGTTTCAGGTATAAAACATAATGATTCTGTACTTGTATATGTTGCAAAATGGTCACCACTATAAGTCTAGTCAACATCCATCACCACGTATAGCTACACATTTATTTGTGGGTGTTGAGCACTTTTAAGATCTAGTTTCTTAGCTGCTGTCAAATATCCAATACAATAGTGTTGACTATGGACCCCATGCGGCACATCACGCCCGTCAGACTGGTTTATTTTGCAACTAGTAAAAATTTTGCAATTTTTGGAAGTTTGAGCCTTTCGACCACCTTCACCGATTTGCTACTCCTCCACCTCCACCTCTGGCAACCACCGATCTGTTCTCTGAATCTGGGAGTTTGGCTTTCCCTCCACACCCGCTTATAAAAGTGAGATCATACGGTATTTGGCTTTTTCTATCTGACTTACCTCACGTGCCATAATGCCCTCAAGGTCCATCCACATTGTTGTAAATGGCGACACTTCTGTTTTACCACTGGATGATATTCATCGTATATGTACCACATTTTGTCCATTCATTCATCAATAGACACCTACATGGCTTCCATGTCTTGGCTACTGGGAATAAGGCTGCAATGAACATGGAGGTCTGCACAGATATCTTTTCGATGCAGTGTTTTCATTTCCTTCAGGTGAACACCCAGAAGTGGAATTGCTGGCTTGCATTAAAAATTTAACTATTTTCACGTAATTTTGAGGGACCTCCACAGCGGCTGCACCAGTTTACATTCCCGGTGTTTTAACACACTTCCACTCCGTTGGACCCAGAGCTCTGGGTGGCAGAGTCTGGGTCACCACCATTTCTCAAACCAATTTCACCTCAGGATTCAAGGAAGCCTTGGAACTGTGAAACGTTGCCCGCCAACCCCATGCAGAGAACCACAGAAAACTTACATGGGGCTAGGTCATTTTCTAAAGCATTTCTCTGTGTCCTGCAGAGTGGTCGATGCTATGGATCTGAAGCTCTGAAAATCCCAGAGTCCTGGTGGGATCCGGAGGTCACGCCATAGTAACTTTTTCTGACTCTGTCTTCCCTTGAACCGTCTGCCCAGGTGTGCACTTGTTATGGGTCCTGGTTCTAGGCTGAGGAGTCCCGTTCAGTCTCAGATCACCAATTCTCCACCAGCGTCTTGGGGTGGCCTGAAAAGTGGTGACTTTTATTTAGCAGGGGAATGATAATCATTTCATCTCCATGAAATATCAAAACCAAGCAGAACATGTGTGGCCCTCCTCGGCTTCCCAGGGTCCCCAGGCCACTGTGGCCCCGAGCTGCCAGGGGTGAGAGGGAATGACTTCGCCGCATGAGGCCTATTCGTCATTAGAACAACAAGGCCAGCAACAGCGCTGCTCGGCCCTTATCAGGGCAGGAGGCCTAGCTGGATTCTATTAATTGCTGAATGCTGTTGGGTTTGGCAGATACAGGAAGCAGTTTACATGGCTACACAGTGCCCTGGCTCACAGTCTCTCTGAAATGGTATTATTGTAGCGGGATAATTGTGATTAGGGACAGTTCCCCGAGGAAGACCGGGCCTTTGATGTTGAGTCATTTCCTCCCCTCTCCGCTCCAGTTTGATAGTGCGGCCCCTCCCCCCCTCAAGACACACACTCTTTGCTGGCCAGAGAGGCCCACGCCCCACAGTGAGATTCCTAAGCAGGGGCAGTTCCTGGCTGGAGCTGGGATCCTGGGAGAAAGGGGAGCAGGCAGAGACCACCCCTCCCCTCCCCTAATTATTTTTTTAGGTAATGATGACGGGCAGCTTTGTTAACGATCTCAGTTGTAATTGTGTCTCCAGGTCCTACAATGGCATGTGCTTTGGAACTGGGGAGACCAGGGTCGGTGTTTACTGGCTTGTGTGACCTTGGGAAGTCCCCCCTTTGAGCGTCAGTTCCCCCCATTGTAAAGTAGTGATAAGAGAATCTACCCCCAATGACTCTTGTGAGGATCAAATGGGATTATTTTAATGTTTAATGAATGTTTCATGTTTAAAAAGTAGAAACTGTTATTATTGTTGTGGTTGTTTTTGCTATTAAGAGGGCCTCCCCTTCCCCCACCCACACCAAGCAACGGCGCGCTGACAGCCAGGTGCAGTTGCCTCCACTCTGTGGAAATTGGGCTGGGGAGGCTGAAGAGGGGTGAGGCTGGCTGGATGTGTGATGAGGCTGGCTACACGGGAAGGCCTGGGGTGGGGTAGATCTGAGTCTCGGCTTCCTCTGGGGCCATTTCTGCATCCCAAGCTCCCCAAGAATCAAGGCCCATCTCAGTCACCCTGCACTTGGCACATGGACTCCAATACCACCGGTACCGCCCTGGTCCACCCACTCTGCCAAGGGTTTTTCACAGAACAGCCTCGCAACGAGCTGGCCTGAATCATGCTTATCTCAGCCTCCGTCAGGCTTCTCAGAGAAAAACAACCCTATGGGCACATGGGTGGGAACAGCATTTGGCCAAATAGAGAACTCCGCCCTTTACTGCCACCCCTAAATGGGCTCTGCAATGCCCTCAGATGCACATGATGGGGGGCAGGGTGGGGGGTGGGGCCGGAGGGTGGGGCGGCCTGCCTCTCGCAGTGCCCTGCCCAGGATGGAACAAGAGCTGAGCGCTGACAGCATGGATGGGTTTTAGAGTCAGGTGTCTTGGGTTCTCACCCTCCGTTTACTAGTTGCGTGCTCTTAGGAAAGTCACTTTTCCTCCTACAGCTTTAGTTTGTTCATCTGGTAAGTGGGGATAAAAATATCTCTGTTGGCGTGCTGGGGTGAGGATGAAATTAGGTACGTATGCAAAACACTTAGTATAATCCATAACACAAAGAACATACTTAATAAACGGTAGCGAAAGGAGGTAAGCCAGATGGGCCAAGGAGAGCACCGTGTGACACCGACGGGCTGGGGGCTCCGGAAAGGGCAGAGCTCCCATTGCCCCAGAAATGCTTCTGGGACCCAGTGTGCTTGGGAACTGCTGGCCAAACATGGAGTCCCCAGGCGCCAGTGAGATCCAGCAAGGTCTTCAGGGCAGAACCATGTCTGTGCCCTGCTGTCCACGCAGGGCCAGGGTATTTGTTGCCTGCGCCGCTGTAACAAATTACCACAAACGCAGCAACTTAAAACTACATCAGTTTGTTATCTTACTATCCTGGAGGTCAGCAGCCTGAGATGGGCCTCATGGGGCTGATGTGAAGGTGTCAGAGGGCTACTTCTTCCTGGAGGCTCTGGGAGGGAATCTGGGGGCTGCCTGAATTCCTGGGCTGGCGGCTGCCTTCCTCCGTCCTCCAGGCCAGCATCGCAACACCTTCGATCTTGACTCTGAGTCTCAGTTCTAAAGACCTTGTGACTGAGGACATAGGGCCCACTGGACCATTCGGGACACTCTCCCCATCTCAAGGTGAACTGTTTAGCAACCTCGATTCACCTGTACACTTAGTGCCCCCCTGCTGTATAACATAACATACCTGTGGGTTCTGGGAATTCAGATCCGGGCATGTTGGGGGAGGCGTTATTTTGCCTACCACACCTAGTGTGAAGCAAAGTGGATAACAGTCCAGTAACAACACTGACTAGGTATTTATTTTGGACTGAGTTTCCTGTGGAGGAAGTCCAGGGGACCTTGCAGTCCACTCCAGGACACGAAATATTCCCTCGTGAGAACAGTTGTGAGCACATGACACGTGTTTACAAGCTAGAGAACGGCGAGGGGGCAGAAAGCCCGTAGGGTGTGAAGAGCCGCTGATCAATACTCAATAAATCATAATATTTATTCAGCAAATATTGTGAGCATGAATTAGGTGCTTAGTGCCAAGGAGGCAATGATGAAGAAGGTTACTATTCCTGCCCCTCAGGGCCCTGAAGGCCCAGAAAAACCTGTTGGCAAAGGTAAACCTGGAGCCAGGCGTGGCTATAGGAGAAGACCAAGGGTCTGAGGAAATGATGACTGTTTTGAGAGGTGGTTTGCACAGTGGTGACAAGCACAGAATCTGCAGCCAGGACTCCCTGGGTTCAGAGTCTGGCCTTTGCATATACTTGCTGTGTGACTTTTGGAAAGTGTACTAACTCGTCTGTGCCTCAGCGATCTCATTTTAAAACGGAACTAATCATGGTACCTATGTCATATGGTCATTGGGAAAATTATATGACTAAATACATTTCAAGTGCCTAGAGCAGTATCTGGCACATTGCAAGTGTTAACTAAGATTATTGTTCACTTCTTGTCCTCTCGGTCTTAAAAGAGCAAGCAAGGAGTGAGGTATATTCCAGCAGATATTGGAAAGGAGACACTTAAGATAACTTACAGTCTCTGTCGGAATGCACATTTAGGGGTGGAATTCTCAGTTTTCACATTCTCTCAAGTTGGGAAAAAAAGCAGCTTTTACTGATGGCGCTTGGGTGATGATTTGTCTTCAAGCAGATTTTCTCACGCCTCTCTAATATAAACTGACCAGGGCCACCAAGTTTGATCTGAGCAGCTTGGACTTGCTCTGAGGTGACCAAGCTTTGGTGCGGTTCTTCACTGAGGCCCTGGCCCCCCCGGGCCCTGATCCCCGGCCTCCTGGGACTAGGGAGTAGGAAACAGGTAAGCCAGAAGCTCCAGGCCCAGGCTAGGGTAGTTATGGGGGCCCGGATTCACTGAAGAAAGGTCCCCTTTGGCCACTGTAATATTCTACCAAATAGATCTAGAAATATTTTGGTTACTAAATATCTCGGGTGTCCTAAGTGCCCACTCTTCCTATAACTCAGGGCTCATGGTTGATTAGTGAGCAAACATCTCCACTACTATGGACAGCTAAAACTAGATTTGTTTAAAGCGTCTCCACCTCGGAGGTGCAGTAATTGCTCTTCGATCAGACAGGAAGTCCTATTGCTCGAAAGGAGCCAGTGTTATCAAGAGAAAACACATCAGCGCCCGTCCTCTCGGGAAGGGAATTGTGAGTAATCATCAAGGCTCCTCTCCAGCTGGCCGTGGGGGCCTTTGTTCGGACGGCCGGCGTACAGGTCAGGGAAAGTTTGAGCAGGCAGTGCTTTAAGGGGCGGGCACGATGGCAGTCCTTTCTCTTCCTATTTTTCTCTCCAGGGGACAGGCATTCCCTGGGGAAGGAGGCTAACCTGGGTGAATAGTTCTGAAGCCATCAGACAGATCAGATTACATCACTCTCCTACGTGAAACCTATCAAGGGCACCCCCGTTGCTCCCAGGATCAGATCCAACTCCTCAACGTGGGGGACAAGGCATTGCATCAGCGGGCCCCGCAGGCCCACGTTGTCCGCCCGCTTTGTCTGCCATCAATCCCAACCAGCACTCTTCTCCCCAGGTCTTTCAGTGCCCGGCTCGCACACCCGTGCGTGCCTGGAGCACCGCCCACAGACGATGCTTTGTTGGGTGTAAGACACTGCCCGGAAGCCCAGGAGACCAGATATCATACAGGCAGGGGAGAGAAATCCTGTAAAAGTCATGAAATGAATGAGACAGCCCCGATGGTGACAAACTTCCCCAAACCAGTCCCACCACCTAGCACCTGATCTCAGTGTGGCTTTCTATGTGTCCTTGTCCTAGTCCATACACTTCTTGAGGGTAGGAGAAGTTTCCAGGACCCTAGTGTCTCTCACTAGAAGATAATATTGAGACAATAACGACAATAATCACAGTAGGTGTTTATAAGTGTCCCCACGCACAAGCCTCATTTATTGGGCACATACTATGTGCCAAGCTGTGCTAAAGAGTTTTAATTGTGTTATCTTGTCAAGCTTCACAATGACTCTACAAGGCAGGTACTATTATCTGCCTTTCACAGATGAGAATGTCCAGGCTCATGGAGGCGGTCATTTGCTCAGAGTTACACAGCAGGAGATGGTAGAACAGAAACTCAGATCCAGGTTTCTCTGAGCCCAGACCCATCCAGAAGTCAAAGGCACACAGCTTCCTAAGTGTGGACATGCGGACCAGTGCACAGAGAGTCCAGGGCCTGGGGGGCTCCAGCAAAGGCAGGGCCCACGTGATCAGGACAGGGCCTCTTTAGTTTGGCTTCACTTCAAACAAAGACAACAGCAGGGAAACCGAAGCCCCCCACTTCCCTTCTCTGAAGACCAAAGCAAGACCAAAAATAGGAGTCAGGAAGCATTTGATCCCAATGTGTCAAGTGAACACAAACATCCTGCCTCCTTTGCCATCAGGGAGTGCCTGAGAACAGCTGCGCCACAGAGGGTAGTCCGGAGGTCAGCCTGCTGGCCACCCTCAGGTTGACACGGGTCCGGGTCTGCTGGCACATCGCCAGCGTTCTTAGAACACTGGACATCAGAGCCTGCAGGGTGCTTACAGATTACTGTGGCCGAAGAATGCACCTTGCAGACCTCCAGTTACAGGAGGCCCCAGCTGCTTGTTCTGAAATCCATCGTTGCATTATTCGGAGGCCACGCTTCGCCCAGGGGACTCCCAGTTGACACAGAACAGCAAAGGTGCTTCAGTGGACCTGTTCCTGGGAGACACTGGATGCCTCCGGCAGCCGTCTTTCGCTCAAGGACTCCCACATGGCCTTGCTGAACTTTCCTTAGGTTTGGGCCAGTCTAAGATGCTTCCCCTTAACCTTCCTTCTGACTCTGCTGGGCTCAGAGTCAGACCTGCACTGTGGTCTGTGGGCTCTCCCAGCCTTTCTAAGCTTCTTCCTCACTTCCTCTCTCAGGCATTTCTCCTCCTAACGTCCTTGCACGTTCAACTCCTTCATGGCATCTGCTTCTTGGAGGACCTGGACTAACTCAGAGATTATCTACTAATTGCCTCATCTTATAGTTTCGTGGTTGGGAAAACCAAAACTCTGAGAGGCAAAGGGATTTTTCTGAGGTCCCACGGAAGACTCGTGTAGAGGCAGGAAATGGTTCTCCCAGCTTACACACCATATCCGTTTCCTGTACATCCTGTGTGTTTGGATGGGAGGGAAGAGGAGTGAGAGACTTGTAGGAGAGTTTCTTCAAAATAAACCCCCTCACACACGCTCAGAATTCCCTCCAGCTCCAGATCCACAGACAGAAAGACAGTGTCTCTCTTATTCATTTGTCCCAGACACTCCAGGCTCCAAAGCTTGGGCCCTTGAAACTGCCTGCCTGACAACAAATGTGAGAGTCCCAAACAGATGAGAGGGGTCACTATGGCTTTTTCATTTCAGGCAGGTAAGGTGGATAAATGCCCAGCAGCAAATGTGCATGTAGAGAGCAGATCAGAAGACAACTAGGAGGGGTGGGGAGCTTCCCAACAAGACAAAAGGGAGCACTGGTCTTTGCTCAGGGCCCTCTCCCTACTGGGGCCTAAGCTGACCTGTCAGTTAAGGGGCTTCCGATTAATTTCTTCTGCACCTGGCCAGGAGCTGGGGCTGCTTCATGGCTGCCATCAGGCTAATTGCTACCGTCTTTCCAGTGACATTGAGCTCAGTTCCTGATAAGGTGCTTCCTTAATAGTCTCCCATTTCCCTGCTGACACCAGAAAATAGGCCCGACTTGGCACTATATTACTGCACTGAGTGAGGCAGGCCCGTCATGCCCAGCCTCACAGCCTGGACCATTAGCGGACTTGGAATCAATAGTGTTCAGGCGAGCCTTGTTTTCCCGAAAGCTCATTTGGCACGTTTGCTGTTTGTCAGGCAGCGCCTTTCCCTACCGTCCCATGGTTCATGGCCCTGGTGCCCAAGCCTCTGCTTCTTCTACAGAGTGCTGAAGGAGCTTGCAAGCTCCAGAGAGCATCAGCTTGCTCTCTTTGGAACGAAAGAATTATAAGACTATACCAGGTTGTGATTAAGGACAATTTTTGTTACAGTTCTTTGGTTGCAAGCAAGAGGAGCCAACTATGGGGGACGTAAGCAAAGTAGGACTTAATAGGAAGTCATTTCAGAACTCAGCAGTAAGGCTAGACAAGCACTAGCCAAGAACCTTTAGATTCAAGTTCAAGGGAGAAAATGTCAGCTGGGTGCTTACCCGTGGACCAAAGGAGGGTGGGGCAACGAGATGGTTTGTGTCCAAGAAAGGTGAGTGATGTTATCAGAAGAGGAGCGGGTGGACATGAGTCAGGCAAAAATAAAGGAAGTTCACTAGATAGACGGTCATCTGGGAATATGGGCCCGAACGAAGCGCTAATAACAATCCAGGGTGTAACTCAGACCTCTGTCCGTCAGATCTCTCTACCAGGCTCGTGAAAAGTGCCTGGCACTGGAAATGTGCTCGGTAAGTGAGAGCACGTTTTTTGTAGCATAAGGTAAACACCAGGCAAAGTTGAAGCACCTGGCAGAATACTGGAGGCATGACCTCATTATTATCTTGACATATAGGAAGAACCCTGCTCAGTGTGCTGACCAGCCCTTCTAACAGGTTGTTGCTAAGTCTCCCTAGGTAATGAGAACAACCTGAGACTTTGGAAGACTTGAGTGGTCTGCGAAGGAAGAACTTGCAGCCTCTGGAAAGGGCTGTGAAGCAGAGCACTGTGGGCCCTGCTTCTCGACAGATACTGCCCAGCAGAACAGGATTTCACCCGCTTGGGACACTGTAAACCTCTCCCGGGGCTATCGCACAGAATCGGTGCTGTAACTGCACGTGTGCCTGCCTAGATCACCTTCTAGATTGCCAGCTTCCTGAGGGAGGAGAGTGGGGGCTGCAATCTGTCCATCGAGCCGTCCTTGGGACCTCCGCGCAGGGCACGGCACACAGCATGCACTCAGAGAATATTTGTTGAGTGAATGAATGAGCGACAGGGGGCTGATGACTTGTCAAGGTCGCTGGTGGGCTAGTTGCAAAAGGTTTACAGCCACTACACCCCATATACGTATGGGAGCTGAATGAAGTCTCCTGGAGCCACTCTTGGGGCTCTGGGGCTCGTCCCATGAGGGTTCATGCTGAGGCCTTGGGATGCCTGCTGGGTGGAGGGGAGAGAGAAATTGGAAGGGCTAGCAGGGAAATTCGTGATTCAGAGCTGAAGCCTGGACGAGAGGAAATGGAAGGCAGGGGGCAGGGCTGTTGACAGGAAATTTCTGTGGGGATTCAGAGGTGCGTCCATTGCCAGGAACTTCATTTTGTTCTGACCTGGAAACTGCTGACCAGAGGTCCCCTCCTGACTCAACTTTTCATAGGTTGGAGGCAGGGAGGTCGGCCCCATGCTCTACTTTCTCTCCAAAAAGAAAACGTTCGGTAGCAGCACGGGACATGTCAAAGGCAGTTCTGGGCTGGAAGCTACACTCAGGCTGAGAGAATAAATGCCGTAAGAGTTCAGAGGCATAGGAGACCATGGTGACCAGAAGTGGCCATAGGTAACTTCATGGGCAAGAAGAAGTTTTGGGTTGGTCTCATACGACAGGAGAGATTTGGATACATGAAGACAAAGGAGCACAGGCAGGGGACAGAGTCTCAACAAAGCACAGAAGCAGAAGAGTACAATGTGTGCTTCTGAGGCCACGAGGTCCTGGCAAACGCAGGAACGTGACTAGTCAGAGGAAAGGTGAGGCAGGGATGCTGGAGTTCAGCCAGTCTATTATTTTGGGTTCGAGTGTATTTTATATGTACCACCTACATGTGAATGGATAAGTGAGTACAAACAGTAAGGAAGGAGCTGGCTCTTCTGCTCCTTGAAAACCCCAGTCCAAAGCAGTGATGACAAAGCACGGATGTCCAACCTTTTGGTGTCTCTGGGCTACTGGAAGAAGAATAGCCGCCTTGGCCACACATTAAACACACGAACACTAACAAAAACAAAATAATATCCTAATGTTTTACGTAAATTCGTGATTTGGTGGTGGGCCGCATTCATAGCCATCCAGGGCCACCCTGGCTTCCCAGGTGGGTATGAGCTGCCGTCCAGAACTCTGGCAGAGAAGGTGGCCAGGACAAGACAAACTGTGCTGGAAATTCTGGGGTAATGCCGACAAGCTGAACAATGGTCCCCAAAGATCTTCTCTTTTCTGTCATCCAACAGAGGGGTTCAGCCAAGCAGGTTAACCTGGTAAGTAAAATAGGCTGTTTCTCTGGGGTGAAATTTTAGGGATGCTGAGAAGGCTCCCTGCCGGCAAACTTCCCACCCCATTCCTTACCCCAGCTGGTGAGATTCCATACTCCAAGCATCACCTTCTAGCTAGAAGCTGTGATCGCTCACATTTAAAGCTGTTACCAGTCCATTACACCTTACTGTAAATGAAAGATCTGAAAGCAGGTTTTGACAGGGAGGCTGGAGAGGGAGAGAAAGATGTAACCTGAGGACTAGAGGTGGAAGATATGAAGGACACAGATGGAAAGTGCCGGAGAGAGCACAGCGAGGTGGAACTGGAATCGTGACCAACTTCACCAGGGGCAATTCTGCCGAGTTCTAGCAACTAATCCTGACACCAGCCAGACCGGCCAGTTATGAACGAAAATGTTTCTTACGCTCAGTCTGATGACGGCATCAGCCAGATGATTTAAATGACTACCCTAGGCGGCCTCTGCCACACAGGGGAGCTTGGCTAATCTGAACATTGGCAGGTTGCAGCGCCTCCTAACAGCTGCCTGCTACGCAGCGTGAATGATGCTGTTCTCAAGATCTCGAGGAGGCCCAGGGAGTTCAGGAGGATGGAAGTGTTCATTCTGAGTACAAAACCCCCTGAGAACGGCAGGCTATTTAAAGGATTAGTGTGTGGGCCATTTTTCTTCTGAGGAACTTGCCTTACGGTCTCATGCCGAAGATTTCCTGGTCCTAACAGTTTGGAGAAAAATATTGCTAAATGGCTGCATAAACAATTTTAATTGGCCTGGGCTCCCAAAATGTGCTATTTTTGTTCTGCTGCCAAGCTCGCTTTTTTACTAGCTAATTATGCCCAGCATTTAACTTTAGGCAAAAAAAAAAAAAAAAAACCAACCCAACAGGAAATAGGGCATTCATTACTCCAGTGACAACTTTTCAACAAGCCCACATTTCAACATCCATTGTGTAATTTCCTCTCCCCAGCTTACAGTTAGTTGTTCCATCAGGCCTTTGAAAACAAACAGCTCCTTCAGAGAGGGCGAGGAGGGGCTTTGTTCCGTGTAATGCCTCGCCCACCTCCAACTGCGGGCAGAGGGCCGCTCAGGAGACAGCTATGCCCAGGGGGTGGCTCTCCCACCTCGTCTGGGCTTCTCACAGAAATTCCTGGACTGAGGTTTCTGCTCATCTGAGCTTCCTGCCCCACTGGGCTCTCCCCTCAGGAGCTGAGCTGTGTTTGTTATTTATGCATCATCCAAAGGCTCCCGGGGATTCAGGCCACTCTCAGAGTGACACCCTCTTGTCCCCTGAGGAATCACTAAAGACAGTCAACCTCAGTTTGTTAGGTAGAAACTCCTAGAAAGTTCTGTAAAGCTATGTCTTATTGTAGTTATTTATTTTATTAAAAATCTTGTGGCAAAGTATATCATATATGCATACAAAGTACACAAATTATTAAGTGTATAGCTGAGTGAGTCATCATAAAGCCGATGTCATGTGACTACCGTTCAGCTCCAAGGAGAGAGTATTACCAGCCCCCCGAAACCCTCTCTTGGTGTCTCCCAGTCACTGCTCCCCTGGCCTCCCCAGAGGTAACCACTGTCCTGACCTCTAAGACCATAGCTTAGTTTTAGATGTTTCGACTTTATATAAATGGAACTTTATGTAACACGTGTGTGTATGAATAGGGCACGTGTGAATATTTTTATATCTGGCTTCTTTTGCTCTGCTTTGTTTTGTTGTCTGCATCTGTGGCTTACTCCTTTTCATTACTACAGAGTATCCCACTGTGTGACTGTATCAGAACTTGTCAGTATTACTGTAAATGGACATGTGGGTTGTTTGCAGCCTGTGGCTCTTCCGAGTGACGCTGCAGTGAACACTCCAGTCCTGTATGTGTCTTTTGGTGCCCATGCACACGCATTTCTGTTGAACTAGGAATGGGCCGCCAGGTCACTCACATAATCAGTGTGCATGTTCTATTTGCACAGCCAAACTGTTTTCAAAATGGTGAATGTTAGCTGCCATCGCACTGTGGCCTCACCAGCACTTGGAATTGTCAGCCTTTTTTATTTTAGCCATTTTGACAGATGTGTAATGCTATCTCAGTATAGTTTTGATTTACTTGACCTTGACTTTTAATGAGGAACACTTTTTGTATGTTTATTCATTATTGAATTTAGGAAAGGGTAGAGGTTGGAGAACCAAAAGGTTGAAATAAGGAAAATGATATGGGAGAGGAAGCTGCCAAAACTTCCACCTCCTGAAGTTCTGAGACTGACCAAGAAGAAATGATTGAATGCCGTGGTGACCTACGGTTGTGCTAGACAATGTAAGAGAATCCAAAAAAGCTGATCACCCTATACACACTGTTAGTGACTTGCTTTTCTCTCTAAGCAACATGTCCTCAGCATCTTTCTATGTCATTATATACCCTACAAGATCATTTTTTGTGGCCACATTTTATCTCATTACATGAAGATATTACAATTTAGTCACTCTCCTGTGGTTTTTGATTTTCACTGTAATCAACAATAGTGTACCGACAATTCTTGTGACTAAATCTTTGGGCACATCTGAGATTATTTGCTAATGCCAACACACTTCAAAACTATGGTAGTTTGAAAGCAAATTGGAGGGCACATAGGAACATAGAATGAATGGGTTAATTAATAACAATACTGCATCTTTGTACTTTTGTTTACATTTTGAGAGTCTGCCCTCCACCTTCACCAAGACCCAGCGGCCTCCCCGAGGGGGATCTAAGGGGGTGAAAGTGACAATGCTGTCGGGGTGGACACGGGCACTCCACCCCTGCTGTGGCTCCTTATTACGGACTAATAATAATTATTAGTAGCCATTGAGTACTTACTGTATGTGGCAAGCACTGTGAGATACTTCATGTCACCATTTTAACGTTATTTAACCTTCATAATCTTTCATTAGGGATGCCGATTATTGTGCCCATTTTCTTAAGGTGAGGAAATAATAAGTTTAGGAAGCTTAGAAAGGTAAAGAACCATGCCTAAGTACATAGTAGGTCGGCACTGGCATCCAACTATCTTACTCTGTAGTCCCAAATTTTAACCATTATATCATGAATTCTAAACCTGCGTACTTTGGCATTCTGGTGTGCTATAAGCCATTCCTAGGCTTATTCCTAAATTTTATAGGGGGTCTGGCAGAAGTAACACCATTGAGTGTGGTTGGTAGGGTATGTGAATGTCTCCCACGAGATGGACAGCAATTTGAACATTTCACCTAAAATGCCATGTGGTGTGCTTGAGTGTGACAGTGTTATGTTACAGAATTACATGCTTATGACTTTGAAATAGAAGATTTTTATGTAATAAGTAAGGGGCATTATTTGGCTGGGCCTGGTACATAAAATGTATTCTTTTGCACTATTTTGTATGTATTCCTTATGTAATTAGTGGCAAATGCTATGATAGATTGATTTTAAATAGTTCTGACTCTTTCTAATCCAGGACTTTGGCAATTTGCTTTTGTAGCTCCTCTCATTGAGAAGTGAAGCTGTTTCTCCACCTCTTGGACATGAGCTTATCTCCTGACTTACCTCGGCCAATAGAGGATGGCGGAAGTGATGATGAGCTAGTCCAAGCCCAGGTCTCAAGAGACCTTGCTTGCTTTTGCTCTTCCTCTGTCCCTCCAACTTTCACCCTAGAAATAAGCCTGGGCTAGCTTGGCGGAGGACAAGACAAGGGGAACAAAGCCAGGTCGAGGCCCTGGATGTGTGAGAGAGCTCAGCCCACCCAAGGTAAGCCAAGCCTTCTGAGCCAACTGAGTGTAGATGTGTGAATGATCCTTACTGAGTCCAGGGAAACCACCCAGTTGACCATAAACTCATGAGCAGAATGTTGATTGTCACGTGTCACTGCAATTTTGTGGTTTGTTTCGTAGTGTGATTGTGGTAATAGACAGTACGTGCTCTGGAGACTATGTCTAATGGATGTAATACTAGCCAGTAAGTCAGGAAATGCTGAATAGCCTCAGGCACACCTTGGCCTTAGCACAGTAAAATGTCAAGCTGCCACCTAAGAAAGGTGTCTACTCACTGAAGCATGTGAAAACTGTGCTCCAGGAATGTGCGAGAAGATGACAGGACAATACACCATTTCATTCCAGCAGCAGTTTGCTCCACGGGACCACTGGGGGATACTGTGATGCCATCGTCTCTGCTGAGTAAAGGTTAAAGGAACCGGGAGATTCAAGTTGCATTTTGATCACAGTGATGTGTCATATTGTCCATGTGCAGGTGATACTAGTTGAATGGGATTCCTGTCCCTTGCTACCCAGAGTCCAGGTGCCATGGGTGGGAGCATTTGAAAGATGACGGTCTCCCCGCTTCCATCTGATACCTGCAGGGTCTTTCAGCAACTGACATGTGCCTGAGAAAGCAAACTGTAATCTCTGAAACACATTCAAAGAGCAGGTGGGTTGTTCCCTAGGTCAGCCTCCTCATCTTACAGAGGGCGGCGTCTCCTTCCAGAGCTGGAGCAGGTATGGACCAAAGCAGGCAATATTTCCCTGAAACAAACCTCCTTTGCCAACACCTGTCCTGGCGCTAAGGCCCCCAACCTCCGGTATCTTCAGATTGATACTGGCAGCCTCTTGTCCCTCTCTGTACACACCAGCTACAAGATGCTCCACTCTCTAGGCTTCTTTTCTTATTCCTTTATACACTTTCATTTCAGTGATATATTGCCATGTAACAAACTAACCCACACTTAATGACATAAAGCCAACACCAGGTTTTTCCTCTTCATGTATTCTGCAGGTCAGGAACGCAGGGGAGACATGGCTCAACGACTAGGCCTTGCTCCTGCCTGCCTGGGCCTCCACTGGGGGCCTTGACGGCAGGGGTTGGAGTCACCTGGAAGCTTCTTGGTTCACGTACACCTGGTGCCTGTGCAGGGTTGGGATCAGCTATGACAGTTGACATCGACATGTGGCCTGTCCACAGCATGATGGCTTCCTGGTAGTCAGACTCCTTATGCGGTGGTCCAGCACTCCGAAATGAAATGCAAGCTGCTGGCCTTCTATGATTTACCCTTGGAGCTCATACGTACCTTCACGTCCCTCATTCTCTATTGGTTAGGACGGTCACAGTCCTGCCCAGGTTCAAGAGGTGGAGACAGAAACCTCATTTTTTTTATCTGCACTTGAGGACATGCTTATTGATTTTATACAGAGGAAAAGGGAGGCAGAGAGATGGGGGAGAAACATCGATTGGTTGCCTCTCGTTTGTGCACTGACTGGGGATCGAACCTGCAACTCAGGCATGTGCCCTGGCTAGGAATCGAACCTATGACCTTTTGGTCTATGGGACGGCACTCTAACAAACTGAGCCACACCGGCTAAACGTCATTTCTTGATGGGACAAATGCCCAAGAATTTGTGGACATGTTTTAAAACTGCCATACTTTATTTTGTGTAAGAATCTTTTTTAAAAGATTTTATTTATTTATCTTTAGAGGGGAAAGGAAGGAGAGAAGGAAAGAAATATCAGTGTATGGTTGCCTCTCATGTGTCCCCTGCTGGGAACTGGCCTGCAACCCAGACATGTGCCCTGACTGGGAATCGAACCATGATCGTGTGGTTTGAAGGCCCGCACTCATTCCACTGAGCTATGCCAGTCAGGATTTTGTGTAAGAATCTTTTGCCCTGGCTGGTGTAGCTCAGTGGTTTGAGTGCGGGCCTTCGACTCAGAAGATCGCGGTTTGATTCTCAGTCAGGGCACATGACTGGGTTGCAGGCCAGTTCCCTGCAGGCCAACTCCCAGCAGGGGACACACGAAAGGCAACCATACATTGATGTTTCTCTCCCTCTCTCCTTCCCTTCCCCTCTAAAGATAAATGAGCGGAATCTTAAAAAAAAAAAAAAGAATCTTTTGGTTACAAGGAACAAAAGATAATTGGTGCTAGCTTAGAAATAAATACGTGGGTAATCTATTATAAGGATGCAATGCTATCTCACAGAACACCCCAAGGATGTCACTGGAGTCCTACTGTGTGCTCAGAGCCAGCGGGTACCTAGGGGTTAATGTAGCTACCGCATGCCCAGGGCTGTACCTTCATACCTGGGCAGTGATGTCCTAACCCTGACAGCCTCATGAGATGCCACTAAGGGAGAACCTGGAGCACTGCGGCGGGCCTGTCACACATGACAGAGAGGGGGCCAAAGGGTAAGGCCAATTGCATCTCCCCAGGTAAGAGCTGAAAAACCGAGTGTCTGGAAGTGTTGTTGCTTAAACACATGGGATATTCTAGAACAGCAGTCCCCAACATTTTTGGCACCACGGATCGGTTTCGTGGAAGACAATTTTCCCACAGACCAGACAGTGGGTGTGGGAGATGGTTTCAGGATGATTCGAATGCATTACATTCAAGCTCACCTCCTGCTGTGGGGCCCCATCCTTAACAGGCACAGACTGGTACCAGTCCGGGGCCCAGAGGTTGGGGACCCCTGTTCTAGAGGCTCTTCTTAGATTTTTCGTCGCCATTCTAATCCCAGGCTGACTCCAGCTAACCCCAGCCTAGCAGATTCAATCATTCACTAATTCAACCAATACTGATTGTGCATTGTGGTTGTGCCCGGCACTGGCGGTGAACAAGACATTCAGGAGCCTGGTAAGATTTTAAAAATGCTCTGACTTGGGACCCAGGAGCCCTGGTGCTGCCAGTTACTCTCTAAGAGACTTTGGACATGTAATCAATCCTCCCTGGGCAGCCTCTGTTTCCCCATCAGTCACATAAGATTCTTGACCTTGAATATCACTAAGATCCCCTCAGAACCCCCGGTAGAATGATGATTCTGGCACAGCAGGCACTCCTAAAATGTCAACCCTCGTCCTCAGGTTTATTTTCTGTCTTTTGCCTTTACTGCTAGCTGGCTTACTCTTGGTGTAATTTATTTAACTGAGCCGTACTGAGCAGTTTGGAACTGAGTTTGCATGAATCACTGTCCATAAAATCAAGTTAAGTGGATTTCCTTCCACTCAGCGCACCTGTGTGTATATACTCGGCGAGAAGAAGCTGGATTTCCTCAGCTCTCTCAGACCACTGTTAGAATTGCTTCTTTGTAGATACAGCATCCCCCTGTATTTATAGCCCATTGTTATAACAGCCTCCTTCAGAGACCTGAAAGTAAAGTGTTGGATGCAATTTTTCCTTCACATCATTTCATATAGCTGTCCTCTTCCTCTATCTAGCTGGAAAGGGCGACATTGATTTCCTCTGTTTTATCAGAGTTGGCAAATATCAGATTCAACTTAATTCAATCATTCAACAAATATGTATTGAATGTTATGTGAAGTCATACAGAGCTAGGTATAGGGGTGGGGGTCAGGAAAATGTCACGCTGGTCAAAGGCCCTACAAACTATGTGAGGTGCTAACCACAATGCAAGAGAATGTTGCCGGGCAGAAAAGGGGAAACTGGATGTGTTGGGTAGAAGAGGAAACCCGCGAAGCTGAGTGATCTGGGGAGGATGATGGAAAGTCTGGGGAAGGTATGGAGCTTGGGAGGAGGATTTCTGTGTGGACCACCACCCACATTTGCCTCTTCCCATCCCCATCTGACATAAACAGCACCAGAATCTATCATTTCATTTCATCATTTTGTAAAAGGACATGATCACGGGGGGAAAAAGAGGTTTTGAGTAGAGATGAGCATTTATAGGAAGAAATGCCCAAAGGGTCTGCTCTGGTGGTTGTGAAAATGCTTCTTGGGAGCCAATGTGAGGGATTGTAAAGGGATTTATTTTATTTTGTAGCACAGCCAAAAGCACAGGCAGACTGTCACGGAAATGGTGATGTGAGGGACTGGCTATTTGGATCTTTGTTCTTATTTTCTATTGTGATAGAAAGTGTGCAATTTTTACTCTGCCATAGAATAAACATTTTACAATTTTTCCTGGCTTATTTCAAGTGATTTTCTAGAAAAATCACTTTGTTGACTTTAGGGAGAGAGAGGAAGTGGGGGAGGTGGGGGGAGAAAGAAAAACATTGATCTGTTTCTCCATTTATTTATGCATTGATTGGCGATTCTTGCACATGCCCTGACCGAGAATCAAAACTGCAGCCTTGGCGTATCAGGATGATGTTCTAACCAACTGAGATACCTGGCCAGGGTTCAAGTGATTTTGAAAATTCTACTTCATTTACCCTCTGGTGCTCTGGAAGACAAGTTCGGATGTTAGGAAGGGCATGGTGGGTCCGCCCCCTTCCTCTGACACTGTGTTCATGGCCATACAGTTTTTTGGAGAAAAAGGAGTTGCTTTAAATACCTTTTAGCTTTGCATGCATCTGTGGTTATAACCAGGCCGAAAGCAAAATCTGCTTTGCTTAATGGTTCTGTCTGTTCTGCTATCTCGGGATAAGACACGTCCATTTTTCTCCCAGCAACCATTTGGGGAACTCGAATGGCCAGATGGTGCTTTAGGCTGGGTGGTCTCTGCCAAGGCACTCTGGACAGCGCCACCTCTGCCCCGGAGGAGTAATACAACAGCCTACAGAGCAGTGCTGTCCAAAGGAAATTCAACTCGAGCCATGTGTAATTTCAAAATTTCTAGTAGCCACATAAAAAAGTAAAAAGAAACAAGTTAGATTAATTTAAATAATAGATTTGTTGGACCCATATATATATATATAGTAGTATCATTTTGACATAGAATCATGATGCTTTCATGAACGTAATTAATGAGACAGTTCACTTTTTTCCTTCATACTCAGTCTTCAAAACCTGGTGTGTATTTTGTACTTTAACAGATCTCAGTTCAGACTAGCTACATTTTCAGTGCTCAAGAGCGACATGTGGCGAGTGACTATTATATCGGACAGCACAGTCTAGGGTTCTCTACCAATCCTTCCACGGACCCTTAGAGTCCAGGATGTCTTTTCTTCTAAACTTTGTAGGCAATAAAGAGGCCAACACTTTGACCACAAATAGCTCCCTGCTTGGGGGGGGGGCCCATTTTCTCACTCCTGGTCCTACTCTTTTCCAACTACACCAGTCTGTCAAAAATAACACCAAGAGCGACAATAGCCATGTATTAAATGGTGACTATGAGGCGGGTGCTGTGGTAGGCACTGCCACACAATTCTCTCTTCATGACCGTATGCGGTTCACACCCTCATAAGGTATTTGCCACACTCGGAAGTCTTCATCGGGGCCTGCGAGACCCCTTTCCAACCTCATACCTGCCCCTCTTCACTCCATCGCTCTGCTCCAGCCACACAGGGTTCCTGCTGTCCCGTGCGAAGGTCAGCATGTTCTAGCCTCAAGGCCTGAAATCCTGTCCCCCTTACTGATAAACTCTTACATTATATAGTTTTCCTAGATCTTTCAATAACAGATCGTTGGGTTTTCTCAAAAGTCCCTGTAATAGGCATTAATACCTCCTTTTGAAATTAAGGAAGCTAAGTCTTCATGAACTAAAATCAATTGCTCAAGGTTACACATATGCCATGATCAATAGTATATTAGTTCCTTTTTTTTTTCAGAAAAATGCCTTTAAATCTCTGTTTTGTGCCAGGCACTAGGAAAGGTATTATGTGAAATAAAAGGATAAATCAGGGGGGAAAAACCCTTGATTTCAATAAACTTACAGTCTCACAGAAGAGATGAGACAGGAACACAAATATCTATAATACATGGTAAGAATGTGAAGTGCCATATGCAATAATCATGCGCACGTGCAAAAATTTTGTTAGAACTAAGTTCATTTGCATACAATGAAAAATACCCAAATAACAATGGCTTAAGTAAGATAAGACAGTTATTGCTTTGTCATATAAAAGAGGTCCGGAGGTTAACAGGCCTCTGGGTCTACAGCCGTCAGAGATCCAGGCTCCCTGTGCCCTGCTCTGCCCCCTTAGATTGTGGCTTCCACTTTTCTGGTTCAGGCTGGTACTGGACCACCGGGTGCTCTACCAGGCAGGAGGAAGAAGGAAGGGGAAAGGGGCAAAACTGAGCACTTCCTGGCTGAGTCAGCTTCCTCCAAGCGGCCTTCCCCGAGGTCCCACTCGCACATCAAGTGGCCTCTCACTGGCTGACTTGTGTTCTCCTGGCCTCAGTTCATTGCAAGAGAAGCTGGGAAATGATAGTTTTTAGTTTATCTTTGTATCACACCCAGTAAAATTGGGGTTCTGTTCTAAAGAATAAGAGGGGAATGGATATTTGGCAACACCTAGAGTTTAACATAGACATTTATTGGAAACATTTTTAATAGTAGAAATTTGGAAATAATGTAAATATCTGAATACATTCTTGGCTCGGTAAGTTGATTGATTCATTAATACCACACATACTTAAATATTACATTTTAGAAGAATATTTAATGATATAGGAAAATGTTTATGATACTATATTGAATGAAAAGATAATTACTACTATTCTAAGAAAATAATTGAAACATATA
The DNA here is from genome assembly GCF_014824575.4 of Sturnira hondurensis. Lineage (NCBI taxonomy): Eukaryota > Metazoa > Chordata > Mammalia > Chiroptera > Phyllostomidae > Sturnira > Sturnira hondurensis. The sequence continues at coordinate 10,902,087 of NW_028075269.1, read as the reverse complement.
AGAACCATAGAAAAAGGACAGCTACTTGATGATATCAAAGAATTATGGTACTGGGTTATCTTTTAAAAAGAGTCCTTATCACTTAGAGATACATTTATAGATAAAATTAAACGATGTCTGGAATTTGCTTTATAGCGGAGGGAAAAAATCGTGGAGGGGAGCATTGACAAAACAAGAATGGCCACATGTTGATAATTATTGAAGCTGTGAATAGGTAAATGTAGGGTTTCTTTTTCTTTTATGCATGCCTGGAGTTTTCCATAATTAAAAAACTCTGAGGATTAAGCACAAGTTGTTCAACCTCTGTCTCATTTCTCAAATAGGCTAATAATAATAATTGGCCCACGGGGTGGAGTAGAGATTAAATGAAACAATAGCTTATATTAAACTATTTGGAGATGAATAAGTGCAGAAATGCCAGTAACTCCCATCAGGATAAGGCTGGCATAAAGCCAAGTTAGGAACAAAAGCCAGGTTCTCTGACTCTTCATCCCTGGGGTCTTTTGCTCCCAATTTTACCTTCCCTGGTAAACCTCTAGGGGTGGCAGGGGGTGCTGGCACCATTAACAGTCAACAGGGCAGCAGGTTCCAATTTCAGGTCTCCCAGGCCTCCCACACAGCCCTGTAGGTACCTACCTTTTCAGTCTGCGCATGGGATCAACACAGCCACTGAATGCACAGATATCACCCATTCAACTGCCACAGTTGGTCACAGTTGAGGCACTCCACCAGGTGGCTGTGTGGCCTGGGAATGACTCTCCTCCAGGGCCTCAGTGTCCCTTCTGTCCAAGGAAGGAGACAAACACGTTGGTTTCCAAGCATTCTCTGCTGTTGGTGTTTTCAGAAGATAAATGTTAACAGTATAACAACAGCCAGCGTGTGGTGAGTGCCAGCTGTAAACCAAACATAATGCTATGCACCTTAGGAGCTTTAATTTATATAGTTCTTGCAGCAAACTTTATGAGGCAGGGTCTAATACTAGTTCCTTTTTACAAATGAAAAGGTAGACTCGGAGAAGGTAAATCACCCGCTCAAGGTCACAGAGCTGGTAAGTAGCAGAGTTGGATTTTAAACCCAGGCCATCGGGCCCCAGAGTGGGTTCAACAGGCAGAGGGGAGCAATGGATCACATGGCACCTTATCTCAGTTCTTTTAAGAAGACGGCATCCACTGGACAGTGACCACACCAAATTCTGGAGTCCCTGGCAAACCCGTGGGCCTGTGAAACTCAAGAAAGAAGATCCCAGCACTTCTCCCAAAGAGTGAGGAGCTGCTCTGGGCAGCCGCTGTGGCGGTCAGGAGGAGTAGTCTTTCGATGTCCTGCTTCGGTTAAGGAGACCCCTCACGGATGGTCAGCGAGCCCAGACCAGTTTTATCTCGTGAGTTCCTATACAGCTCAAACAGTTTTGACTAGTCCATGTCCACGGCGTGCCAGTTACTGATCATTTAGTATTACCCTGGATAGAGAAGAATATCTTGTTTATAGGGATTTGGAAGTTGGACAATCTTCTCAGAGGAGTCTGGGGAGATTCTCAACCTACAGAAGATAGCGCTCTGGCTGGGGCAGAGAGCCAGACCTCATGCTCGATGGCCCTTCAAAGTCCTGCCCAGCCCCTGGGATCTTACAAACTCATAAACACTGCTGGGTTGACTGCTCTCATTCGGAGAAAATGGTAAGTCAAACCCTCTGAAAAGGATTCCCTAATGGAAACACGGTTTTGCCAGAGTAGCTTTGCCATCTTCTTCAGTGACACTATCTTGGTGTTCTTTTGGGCACTGGCCCTCCCCCCTCACTTATTGTCTTGGTGGGACTGCCCATCAGGGTGCCCATCCTCCCAGGCCAAGAGAGGGCCCTGTGGCCCAATGAGGCTGCCCAGGTGCTCTCTTGGAATTCGATTCCGAAATCAAAAGGCAGAAAACAGCGCAGGCGCATCCCCAAAGAGCACCTACAAGAGCTCAACCCTGGTTTCTACTATTGCAGAGACCCAGTTATTTAGCCTTTTTCTTCAACTACACCTTACAGAGTGCTAATGCTTTTATTTTCCGAACTTTGCAGACTCAGTTTTTGTTGCCTGTAACCAAGAAAACCCTTAGCTACACAGAGTTCGAGAATGAACATGCTTTATTCTTAAAAGCTTTTAATCCTAAAAGACAGATCCTTTTTTCCTGGCCCAACTTGCCCCAACCCCAGAACGGAAGTCCTTTCTCTTCCATTTCCTTCTGGCGCTTCCTGGGCCAGGGCGGAAAAGGGCTCTTGTCAATGTGCTGAGCTTTACCTTGAGGGATGAGTGAGGACACCCTTTAAATTACCTATAAAACCCTTTGATTCACTCAGCAGAGGTTGCCATGGGCAATTTGCTAAGCTTATTGATTATTTTCTGTTTAAATTAAAGTTTGATGTCCTGGAACAGGCTGTGCAGTGCATGGAGTTAATGGAAAAGGTTGCGATCCCGGGGAGAGACGCTCGCTGGGGAAATGGAGGGTACTCAAGGGGAAAACAGGGAGTCTATGAAGAGGAGATTGTCAGTGCCAAGTTGTGGTAAATATGATGGCAATAAAAAAAGATAGAGGATGGAATCCTTTTATAGAGAAGAGCAGCTTTCTGAACATTGAAAGCCTCCCGGAGACAGTGGTAAAAATGTATTCCTTCCATCAATTTTTGTTGCATCCTTGTGATACGCCAGGCATTGTGCTGGGCAGTAGGAAGAAATCGTGTAGAAGGCATGATCCTGCCTCTGTGCTTTGAGTCAGCGGTTCTCAAAGTGTGGCCCCTGTCGTTGCAACATCCCCATTGCCTGGGAATGTGTCAGATACGCTGCTTTCTCGGGCCCCGCGCTAGACCTCGCGGGTCAGAAACCGGAAGTGGGGCTCAGGCCCTCCCAGTGGAATCCGATGCAGGCTGCAGTTTGAGAGCCGCTGCTTGAGATGCTCAGTCCTCCGCCAACCCGGGAGCTCGGTTTGTGTCTGTGTTATTATTGTCAACACTCATGGAGCATCTACCATTGCCAGGTGTCGTACCAAGCGTGGCATGGGGGATACTTCATTTCATCTGCACGTCCACCCTTTGCGTAGAACATGACACGGAGGCACAGTGGAAGTAAGTGGGGACTCAAACGCAAGACTTTAACCCTTTTGCTTGACTGCCGCTCGAACACCAACTCCCACAAGAACGTGACGTTTTCTGCCCGGGTCAGAGGTGACTTTCAGATAGAGACAGAACCATGGTTTCCCCAAGAGGAGCTATATTGTGCGGTTGGTGTTTAGATGCTTGAGGAGGAAGAGGAAGTCAAATGAGGGTAGCAGGCAATCGAGCAATGGCCTGGGAGGGAGGCAGAGGACATGTTGGGCTGCAAGGAGAAGCCAGGCCCACGGCCCTGCACGCGCAGTTTTACCTTCATCTCAGGGAGCCTGGAATATAAAATCACCATGCATCGCTCAGGTATGAGCAAGTCCTGTCAACTCAGCTAAAAAAGCCGGGGGTGGTGGGCAGTGCTTCATGTCATGATGCCTAAATTCAAACCTTTTAACTCTTCCATTTATAGTGTGTGTTAGTTTTCTGTCGCTGCTTAACAAAATCAGTATTAGTTTCATATTGTTGCTATAACAAACCACCACAAACTTGGTGGTTTAGAGCAACACGGATTTATTCTCTTACAATTCTGGAGGTCAGAAGTCTAAAAATCAAGGTGTTGTCAGGGCTACGTTCGTTCTGGGTGCTTCAGGGCACAATCTGTTTCCAGTTTCTGGAGGCTGCTTGCATTCCTTGGCTTGCGACCCCTCCTCCACCTTCTCTCCCGTCTGACCTCTGCTGCTGTTCTTACAGCTTCTCTCTTCTTCTCCCTCTCACAAGGCCTGCCGTGATTCTATTAGGCCCACTTAGATTATTCAGGATAATCTTCTCATCTCCATATTCTAACATAATTACATCATCAAAGTCATTTTGTCATGTAAGGTAGCATATTTACAGATTCTGGGAATTAGGACGTGAACATCTTTGGTGGGCAAGGGTTCTGCCTATCACACTTTGTAACCTTAGGAAAATTATTCCTCACCCCTGGAAAGCCTCTAGTTCTTCCAAAATTGGGAGTTATAATAATTCGTGGTCTACTCTTACAGGGCTATGATTGAGATGAGTATGTATGTCACTTGAATCACAGATGCAAATGTTACTATTGCCTCAGTTTCCTCACCTGAAAAATGAGGATAAGAGTGAGTATTTCACCATTCCGTCAGGAATATGTATTGCTTATTACTTAACCTAAGCCGGGTTGTGTTCAAGTTGCCTTGGAAAGGGCTTGACGCAGTATCGGCCCTATGGAAAAAAACACTCCGTAAAAAGGCAGTTGCAGTGGTTGTGCGAGTGAGTTCGGTTTAGGAGCCTTAAATATGTGTCAGCAACAGGCAAAGATGAGACCAATTCTCTGGAGGCACCAACCATTCGATGACTCTTATCGTCGTGTAATGTTTAGAAGAGAAGCAATAAGCTCAGGTCCCAAGATGCTCTGGTGATCATGAACTTAAGAGTCTGTCCCTGAGCTAACTGAGGGTCAAAGGAGGCTCCACTGTCCCCGTGGTAGGGGACACCTGTGCCCACCAGAGGCAGCTATTGCCACTCCCCTGGATCTGCATTTGTGGGTGATCAGGGGAACAAAAAGCAGCAGCGGGTCCATCAGGAGAGAGACATTAAAGTTGATTAAGTGAGTGGGCCAATTAGTGTCTGGCTTCACGCAGTGTGGAGTTAATTAGCCTCTACAAAACAACAACAGCTGCTTTAATGGTAGAGCAGGAGGCCCAGCAGAGAGGAGCCATGGGAAGAGAAGTGATAGGGCTAGTGCTTAATAACCTGGCTGCACTGGGCCCTGCCCCACTAAAAATGTAGAACAAAGCCCTGGGCCACCTTCCCTGAGTGCCTGGGGCGGGCACCAGACCCTTCCAGCGTCCGCCCCTTAGGGAGACCCAAATGCAGAACTCGGGCTTGAGTTTCTTTCGGGACTGCTTAGCACAACTTCGTTTGCCTCCTAACAAAAATCACTGCTCTACGCATTTCATCTTGATCTTCAACTTCATAACCCACGTTGTTTCCTAATGGGGATATTTTTCCCTTGTTATAAAAGTAAGGCACATGTATTGGCAAACATTTGGAAAGTATGTAAAAATATACAGGCAAAAATAGCCCCTTCACCCTGAAATACATTTTGTTCATTAACCATTTTACCTCCTACACGCCAATGCTTTTCAAAGTGTTCAAAGTGTACATCAGTTCTGTCTTTCCTCCATGCAAATGTATGTGCTGTTTTATAAATTGGACATACTCTGCATGCTGTTTAATACCCTACTGTTTTTAGCAGTATGTCATGAGCATTTTCCCTGTCTCATTAAATATATTTTTAAACGACAGAGCTTCTATGGTTCTAGTAATTAAGCTATATTTTCAATGTTCATTTATTTATGCCTCTTGCCTCCTCTTCTAACAAAGTTCTTAGGGCAGAGACACTTCTCTCTCTCTCTTCCCATGGCATCCCCAGTGCCTAGATCAGAGCCAGGCATGTGGGAGGCACTCATTAAAAATATGATAAGTGAGTACAGGAGGGAACAAATTTAAGCAGTCCTTCCTTATGGGCCACTGAGGTTGCTTCCATTTCTTTAGCATTATGAAAAAAAAAGCTATCAGTTGAGACTGGGTTCAACTACAAATGCCAGAAAATGCCCCAACACAGTGGCTTCCATAAGACAGAAGTCCATTTCTTTTTTCGCAAAACTTCAGGAGGTTACTCCAGGGCCAGTGTGGTGTTTCGCTCTCTTCTGACAGGTACTCCATTTCCAAAGTCACCTCATTGTGCAAAAGGGCTGCTAAAGCTCCAGCCAGATTCCAGTGAAAAGCAAGAAAGGGAAGGAAAGAGGACATGCCTTCTTTCTTTAAGGACCCTTCCTGGAAGTTCCTTATATCACTTCTACTTGTGTTCTCATTAGTCGTGAGTTGGTCGCATAACTGTAAGGGAGCCTGGGAAATGTGATCTTAATTATGCAGCTCGTATTCAGGGCTACTGTTAATGAGGAAGAAAGGGAAGAAAACTGGGGGGCCATTTGTTGGTATGGTTCTCGGACTTCTGGATTAACCCCGGCCTCTCGAGCTAGCTCTTCCCTAATGTGACCCTTAGTTTTTCCAAATGGGGATCTGGGTCTCTGTCAGGTCAGCCTGGTTTCCTGGACTCGGGCCTGGGACCAGCACACCGGGAGGGTTCCTGAGCCTTCACCTCCCTGCTGTCACCTTCATCTCACCAGGTGACACAGTCATCACCAACGATTGACTCAATAAAGAGGCCCCATTTCCCGGAGGATGTTTTTCCAATTAGTGCAAAGAGGAAGTTCCAGCTGTGAGGACAGGAATCAGGGATTTCTGAAATGCAATGATTATTAGTAACAATCAATCACCCTGCCTCGCAGGACAGCGATGGCGGCAAGAAAGCCTGCTCTCGAGGACGCTGAGTGGGACACGGATGACGAGCTGCCGGTAACAAGAGGCGGTATGGCTCACCCGCGATGTGTCCAAGCCCCTGAGACAGTGAGGGACTTTGGAACAAGGTTTTACTGCCTGCAGTAAAAATCCTGCCAAAATGCATTCAGGAACGTGCGGGAAGACGTGTATTCATTATTATGCCCCTAGCAGCTATCACAGGAAACCATCTGGGCTCAGATGGCCTATAAATTTGCAACTTGCAGTTGGGTGGGCTGCAGGGAATCAACAGAGTGAGAAGTCAAGGTGAGAAGTGGGTCTGGCGGGTCCCACACACAGGGCTGGCTCAGAGTTGCCATTCCTGGCTGTTTCCTTTCTTTGTAATTTTTTTATTGTGAAATATATCACACAAGAAGAGTGTGCAAAACATAAATGTACACTTTAACACACATTATCATAAAGTGAATACATATGTAACCAATACCCAAGTCAAGAGACAGGAAGTTGCCAGCCCCAGAAACCCCCCCAGGTTCCCTCCTAAACCCAAGGCCCTCTTCCACCCAAAGATCACCATCCTGACTCTAATGAGTGCAGTCTCTTGTCTCGAGCTCTGTTTTGTCACTTGTGTACTCAGCCTCAAATGCTATAGCTTACTTTGTCAGTGTGTGAACTTTATATTCTTGTACAAAATCAGACTCTTTGTCTTTCTGGATTTGTTTTGTTGGGCTCAGTACTTATGAATATTACATAAGGCTTTTTTAATATTTATTTCCATTACATAAGACTCTCGTTTGTTCATTTCCATTCCCGAATATTATCCCACTTAACCTATTTTACTGCTTTTGGATGTTTTATGGTTCATGGGCATGCGGGCTGTTCTGGGGTTGAGGGCATTACAGTCAATGCCGTCACGAACACTCTGATACATAGTGTACATGCCTGTGCACATATAGGTGAGTTTTACCACAGCTGTGGTTTTCAAACTTCAGCGTGTAGGAAAATAATCAAGAGCTTGTTAAAACGCTGATTCCTGACCCTCCTCCCTAAGAATTCCGATTCAGTAAGGCTAGGGTGGTACCCATCTATTTTCATTTCCAACAAATTCCTAGGTGATAATGAGGCTGCTGGCCCCAAGAATAGTCCTTTAGTAGATCTGGAAAACAGCAGTCGGCAAACCATGGTCCACAGGCCGAGCCTGCCCTACCATCTGCTTTTCTATGGTCCGGGAGCTAAGAATGGTATATATTTTTTACACTTTTAAATGGCTGAAAAGATGCAAGAAAGAATATTTCATGACACATGAAAATTGTATGAAATTCATACAATGCATTTGTGCTTTGATGCTCAGGAGAGTTGAGTCATTGTAAGAGATCACTTTACTTTTTGGTCTTTTACAGAAGAAGTTTGCTCATACTTGATCCAGAATATATGCTTTTGAGCAGAATTACTGTGTTACAGAGTATGCACTGTAAGGCCTTTGCCAGAAAATGCCTCTGTCCAAGATGGCTGCATGTTCCCACTGACATTGGGTGAAAGTTCCTACTGCTCCACCTTCTTACCAACACTTGGTTTTGTCAGATTTTAAATTTGAACCAACTTATTGGTTATGCAGTAGTATCACATTGTGGTTTCAGTTTATATTGCCTGGTTATTAATAGACATTGATCACATTTTCAAGTGTTTATTGGCTATTTGGATTTCTAATTTAGGAAATGCCCACTCAAATTTTTTGCCTTTTTCAGGTTGTCTGCCCTTTTCTGTACACACTTTGGACACAGTTCCTTTGCCGTAGATGTGTGTCGTGAGCCCGAGTCTGGGGCTTGCCCTTTCACCTTATGGTGGTGTTATTAAATGAACAGAAGTTTTTAATTTTAATGTAGTCAAACTTATCAAATGTGTCTTGTATTTTAAGAAACCTCCCCCTCACTTGAGATCGTTGTCTTGTGTTATCTTTTAAAAACTTTATTATTTTACCCTTCAGATTTAGGTCTTAGTTTGTCTGGAATTGAGTTTTTGGTCATGGTCTGAGGTAGGTGTTTAATTCCATTTAATGGATACTTAATTTTTCCAATTCCACTTATTGAAACACCACCATTTGCCCACTTTCCTTTGGGGACAACTTTTGTCATCAAGCAAACACCTGTGTGTATATCTATACCTGTATCTATCTATCGATTGATTGATCGATCTATGTCTGTTTCTAGGCTCTCTGCTGTATTTAACAGGCCTATTTGTCTATCCTTGTGCTAATGACACACAGACTTAATGACAAGAGCTTTATAGGTGTTGAAATCTGGTAAAAGGGGTCTTTCTACCTTGTTTTTCTATTCAACAGTGCCTCAACTCTTTTTGGCCATGGACGTTCCCTCCCCCCCTTTAATTTGATCGCCAAAAAAACAGGAAGCTGGTGAACAGTGAACACTCACTGTGGACTGGCAGCAGGTTCGTTAGGACAGCCTCTTAGAAAAGCAATCAGGTAGCACTCTGTTCATTCTTCTCTACCCTCCTCCCCACAAAAGAAGGGACATATACTTTAACCCACTAATGCCATTCCCAGAAATCTATCCTAAAGAAATATCTGAAATCAAAATTCAAAACAGGGGGAAAGTTTTTGACTCAACAAACTTCAGACTCATTGTCAGATCTACAGGCTGTAGGTGCAATACTGCGGAAACCTACTCCAACCTTCCAGAAGATTCCAGTCTTCTTAAGGGAGACAGCCGTAGAAACAGATCGTTGCAATCCAGCGTGGCAAATGTTCAGATAGAGGGATGTGCAAACACTGTGTGCACAAAAATGCTTACCTCAGCATAATTAAAAACGGTGTTGGGCAACAGAGGAACGGATGAGTCAATATGGAACACCCCTGTGGTGGGATATTGTAGTTATTGAAATAAAGACTGTAGCAACATGGATAAATGATTTTAATACAATGCTAAATGAAACGATTCACGCAATGTTGCAGAGAAAAAATCATATCTGTGGGGAAATAGATGCATTGGAAAAACAGTGGAAGGAATATATTGTAAGGATAATAGTAGTTCTGAGTAGGGGATGGTTTTTTTCCTCTATTTTCCAGCCCTTCAGCATTGTGGTTGTATAAAAATATCAGTTAAAAGAAGCCACTTCCTATTACTATCTGACTTCTTTTTTTTTCAGTCCCTGCCCTGTGCCAGGCACTATGCTACATGCTTTCCACGTGTGATCCCATGTACGTCTCAGGGCCCTTACGTAGTAGGTGTTTTTAGGTTACTATCTCCTTCCTCGTGGATACAGGAGGAGAAGGAGGCAGAGACAGGTGAAGGGACTTGCCCCAAGTCACAGAGCGAGAGGCCAAGCTGACGCACGGACACGCATGTGCCACTCTGTGGTCTTAATCACTGCACCAGCCGCCTCCACTTGCTCTGACACCGTGTCAACCCATGTCGCACTAACTAACGAGGTGATCTTAGGTAGTGACTGAATCCTGCTGAGCACCAGCCTTTTCTTCTGTCAGACGCAGTAAACAGAGCCCTCCTCGTTGGTCGTTGCATTGATTAATGAGATAATATACATCCTGTGTCCTACAAGAGGGAGGTGCTTGGTAATTTATTTCCCTCCACCGAAGGACACAGGAAACTTTAAAAAGCTCCAGCCTTTTCCTGTCACTTGGCCTCTGGTTATTGTCCTGGGTGTAATGGAGTGGAAAACTCTACACAGGACTCCCTCTGACAGTGAGTTTCTAATCTCAGAAAACTTAATGGTTTTTGTCAGCCTGATTGTCCAGTGAGAGCGGATTAGGGGAATGACTTCCTTGTCACTGGAAAGCTGACTTGCTTCACAGCGGTTTTCCCGCTGCCGGTGGGAGGCTTGATCGATACAACTCGGACCTAAATACTTACCTGTGGTTTCGGAGCTGAGGACAGAGGTTGGGCGTCCCATGTAAGTGCTTCAGCCATTTCCAAGGAGGCCTGGGCGTGATGTGCATTTAAGCGGTTTAGACTGCTGACCCGGAGCTCGGCAACCTGTGGGGCAGAGAAATCGAGCGGTTGCTTTCTCCTGACCAGTGATGCAGAGGCCCCTCTGGCTCAGGCTGTATTTGTCCTCTCTGCTCCAGTTTTTCCATCTGGAAAAGGAAAGCCCATTAGTTACTGTCTGTACTATGTGGGGAGGATGGCCCTGCTTTTTCTGTACTGGGACTTCCCAGACAGAATGTGCTAAGGCACAAGTGAAGGGTGACCACTAATGAAAAATTGGTTCCGAATCCCCTTACCCACTGGCAGCCTGTGACGTGAGGCATCTCTTGTACCAGGCTACACTCTGTGGCAGATGGAACTGAGAGACAGACCTCAGCAGGGACCCTGCACCAGAACTGTCACCGAGTGCACCTCCTGCCCGTCTGGGGAAGCTCTCACAGTCCCAGAGGGCAAAACAAAGCCATGTTTTATCGGAGGTGTTTAAAATGTGTCATTTCCTCTGAGACGTCACCTCTGACCTTTCAGGCTAGGCAGTCGCCCTGTGCTTTCCCTTCCTGATACCCATTCTAATTACAAGTAAATCAATAGCTACATCCATTCAAATATGAGCTCCATGAAGGCAAGGACATGTGCCTGCTGTATTCACAGCTGGCCCTCGTTTCTTGCTTATAAACATCTCTGGCATGTAGTAGGTGTCCAGGGAATATTTGTTGGACACATTAATGAACAAATCTATATAATTACTTGTTTCTGACCTGTCCCCCATTTGACTAGAACATCTATGACAGAAGAAACTGTGTCTGTCATATTCACCTTGTATCCTTCGCACCCAGAGCAGGACCTGGTGCGTAGTAGGCCCTCAATGAAGGCTGAAGGAATAATAAAGGACTTCAAAGTTTTCCCATTGAATTAACAACAGTACTCTTATTTATTTAAGTTAAAAACCGCAATTTAACCCACTAGAAAAAGTAAATGACATCTTTTAGAAAAAGTAAAGAAAATGACACCTTTTGTTAATATCACCACACTTATCCAGCTACTTGAATTATTTTGATGTTCTTCCTTTCAGAGTTTTTCACTTGTGTCTTTTACACATAGTTTTAGTTGGGTTATTTTTAAGCACACACACGTATCAACTGTCCAGGTGGCAGGGTGTTTTATGAACTTGAGAACAGGAAGGGAGGCCTGGACACACGATGTGTTTCTTACAGTTATAATTATCTGCTGGTCCTGCACCGGGATTGATAGCATCATGAGCACTTCTAGGGAGAAGCATCGCTCTCTGAAGGCCTCCCCCTGGGGTCAAGGCAAATCTGGAAAAAATTTGCAGGCTAGAAATGATCCTCAGGAAAATGCTTTATTTTTCTGTTCACAAATCAGGCAAATTGCCATGGCTGCTCCTAAACAGAAAGCCATGATATGCATTGCAGTGGGCCGCATGGCTCAGAGTTCATTTCTCAGCCTTTTTTATTCGGATCGTTATGTGGAAATCAACTCAGTTTCTGTCTGTAAGTCCCTAGTGCCAACAAGTGACTACTGCTATAATTATGGAAGTGAGGAAACCTCCATATACTTTAAATGTATACTTAAAAAAAAAAACAAATCAAAACCCTGTTGTGTTATCATCAAAATACATTCCTAAATGTTTTGAGGGAAAAGCTCCTACTTCCTGTAACAGGCAGCCTGTACTAGCAAAAAGCTCTTAGCTCACAATGAGGAAAATTCATGCAAATTTCTCACTGATAAATAAGGTAGGCCGGAAGTTGCATGAAAAATTTACTGTTGCTAGGGGACCTCTTTTGGGGCGACACAGACTCTGGGGTGATTGGAGAAAAAGAGCATTCTTGACCTCGATCTGTTGTCTTTTTTTTCTGTTTCCGACCTGGAATACACAGGGGTGGGGAGAGGGAATTATCTGAGATTAATAAAGCTGCACTCCTTCAGGAGATGGTCAGTGGAAAGGCAGAGGAGGTGGGTGATACATCTACCCCTACATGCACCTTAGTGGGTTAATCGGGCCACCTTTCTGGAAGTGAGGGATGATCATGACCTTCCCAGACTTGTTGGGAGGATCAAGTAAAACATTGGCTAATGAAAGCGCTTTTCAAAGTGTATAGGCAATTTGTCAAAATTTTATTTGCAATGACAGTGTAAAGTCAAAATTATTTTGCATTAGCCCTGGCTGGTGTAGCTCAGTGGATTGAGCGCGGGCCTGCGAACCACACGATCACGGTTCGATTCCCCGTCAGGGCACATGCCTGGGTTGCAGGCCGGTTTCCTGCAGGCCAACTCCCAGCAGGGGACGCACAAAAGGCAACCATACATTGATGTTTCTCTCCCTCTCTCCTTCCCCTCTAAAGATAAATCAATAAATAAAGTCTTTATAAAAATTATTTTGGATTAATTTTAGGTGTATGGCATCATTGTTAGACAACCATACAAATGTTTTGAAGTGAGCAACGAGGCGTAATACTGCAGAAGAAAGCTGTACTATTGAAAAGCCCTGGGGAGGGATCTCAGCACCCTGAGGACAGGCTGAGAACCCAGGGCTTTCGCGTGTTGGAGAAACCGAGAGATAGAGCATTTTCTTAAGCATATGAAGGATTGTCAACATTAAGAAGTACTTGTTAATAGTTGAGTTTAATGGGGAAGAACATCTATATCTGGTTCTACTTCTTTAAATTTCCCTTTCTGTGATATTGATGTATTTGTGAGGCAAAGATGGCAGAAGGAGATGCCTATTTATGCAAAAATTCTAAGAACGTTAGATTTCTAAGGCTAAATACATAAGTTTTATCCCCTGTTCCCCAGATGTGTATGACTGAAATAAACCACTGAATCTGGCCAACAATATATTCTTTTTAACACGTTCCATTTCTTTTAACCTTACCGAGTTCGCGTATCCGTTCAACAAACGGGTATCCACTCGCATGTACAAGGAGGAAATAATTAGCTTCTCTAGGGCAGGTCTGCAGTTCCAAGTCTACTGGGCATTGCAAAGATCTACAAGAAGAAACTAAATAAAAATTGCGAGATCCAAGTGCCCTTCAGAATTCAGAAAAGAAACATCCACAGTAGCAGGGACAGAGGGCTACATGTTTTCCTCTCCTCCCTGGGCACACGAATAGACTACAGTCCCCAGGCCCCTTTGCACTTAGCCATGGCCATCTGCCTGAATTCTAGCCAATGGGATGAGATGTTACATGCATCTCCCTTTCAAGCCTGGTGCATAAAAGCAACCCTCACAAAGCTGCTCCCACAGAATGCTTCTTTTTCTCACCCAGCCAGCTGGGATTCAGAGTGATACAGGGTGCAGCCAAGAGGGGGACCCCCAAAAGGGATTTGGAGTGGGGTCCAGAACTCAAAGTGTCTAGGAAATATTGGAGAGACATATAAGATGTCCTCAACCCTTCCCCCACAGGTGTGAGTTGAGGGGAGGGATACATGGAGCAGGAACCTGCGGGGCTGTTTTGTACAGCCACAGCCCTGCAGCTAATCCATGGCCTGGCCATTTAACATATCTTTAGCCTTTGGTGGGTCACTTGGATATGTTACATGGCTGTGGCCAGGCTTAAAGCCAGGGGGATGGAAGTCACTGCCCCCCCAAGATGTAAATGGGGGGCAGGCCCCCGAGTTACAGCACCTGTGTCTGAGCTTGGAGAAGATTGGCTCCAGGACACGGGGCCACACCTGCCCAGACTCACGATGGCAGCTCAGTAACCTTGGAATAATATAGGAATGCTGGCAGGTGTAACTGATTGTGGGAGGAGTCGAAAATGGGGGTACAGTGGAAGATTGGTGCAGGGATTTAAACCCAGACACGGCAGCCATTGAAGAGAGAACCACGCGGCTTTGCCAGAGTGGGGACCCCTGCAGCCAGGTGAAGAAGAGAGCCACACACTTTTGGCAGAGTGCAGACCCCTGCAGCTTTGGTAGAAGAGGTCCACGTGGCTTTGGGGTGCTCCCTTTGGCCACATGGCCTGGGAAGCAGGAGAGACTTTGCCTGGAAAAACAGGTACAAAAAACTCTTACCAGTAGACCGTGAGAAGGTGCCACATGACTTTAGATTAATTAGAGAGCCTGCCTGGACGGTGACACAGCTGATGGTGCCAGCAGCCTGGAAACACGGACGTGTGCTCTTTTCCTGAGTTACGGAAGGGGGGGGGATATTAGGGCAGGGGGAGAAGGGAGCGCTGTGTGTGCAGGTGGATATCCTAAATGACTTTAATATTTTAATGAAAACATTAAGTTACTACTTTAAGTCTATATAACATTAAATAAACATGTCCTTTCCTTTTCACAAATCTCTGGCATTGAAAGATGTCTTTCCAATTGGCAGCAGACAGTCAAGCCCAGTAGGTGGTCCAGACGGTATTAGTAAGCCATCCTCAGGAGTCCGGGCCCCGGTGTGTCTGTTCTCTAGCAAGAGGACCTCACACGTTGAAGATGGCAGAGTTTCTGGTGGTCTGGGTCCCTGAACAACTGCATAGAAAAAGTCAGCCCTATGAACTGTTCACCAGTCCAGTACTGTAATGAGAACACAAAGTAAATTTCAATTCTGCTGAGTCATTATACTTTTGAGGGTCTTGTTGTCTCAGCAGTTATCTTAATTATATATATATATATATATATATATCCTTCACACTTTGTATATATATATAAAGGATATATATATATATATCCTTCACACTTTGGACCTGTAAGAAGAAAGAAATGAGGAATAGTAACAGATTTAACAGCAGTGGACACAACTGTTATTTGTCATCAAAAAGTTCAATGGGTTTGGGGTTTTCATTTTTTTATTTTATTTTATTTTATTTATTTATCTTTGTTTTTTAGAGGGGAAGGGAAGGAGAGAGGAAAGAAACATCAATGTATGGTTGCTTCTCGTGCATCCCCTGCAGGGAGGGGTTTTCATTTTGATGGTCCCAGGAGCTTGCCTTCTCCTAGTAGGATAATCTGTAGTTTTTTCTGCCTTTGTTGTTCTATGGAAAGAGAGAGCATTTACATATATATGTATTTGGAAAGTAAAATTGCAACCATTGTGTCCAGAATGCTGGAAACCTACTGAACTCCTTCAATGAGAGATGGAGATATGAAAGCAGAATACAAGACCTCAGGAAGAACCTGGTTTTCTATATTTCTGATCACTGCTCTGTCAACCCAGCCCTGCCAGGGTGCCCACAGCAATGTCAGGCATCCGTAGCCTGAGCCTCACCCAGGCCCTGGGCCAATGGGAGTGTGGCCTCGTAATACGCCAGGAATTATGAGGCCTGCTCTCTGTCAGTGAGCAGACAGGGTCTTCAGCTGTTTCAGCCTTCAGTCAGGGTGCTTTCGTTGAAAGTAATAGAAAACTCAAACCAAGAAGATTGAAGCTACTAGGGAACTTATTGATTATTGCAATGGGAAAATCCAGGGCAGGGCCTAGCTCCAGGCACAGCTGGATTCAAGGGCTCCAACAAAGTCATTGGAACCTGGTCTCCCTCGGCTTCTCCTCTGTGCTCTGCTCTCTTTCATCCGTCAGTCTCCACTCCACATGGTGGCAAGATGGCTGCAGCAATGTCTGCTACCTAGGGTGAGTGCTCTTCTCTGAACCAATCCCAGCAGCCAGGGAGGCGCAGTGCTCTGATTGGCCAGGCGTGGTCTACTACGGGAACTAGATGTGGGAACTCTGCCCAGAGCTTGTGGACAAGTAGGGAAGAGATGGCTTCCCCAGGGAGTATCAAGCATTACTACCAAAAAAAGAGGGGGTGGATGTAAAAAAACCCACAAATCACACTGGGTACCCAGAGGTAGGCAGGGCACCATGTTCGGTGGATGGCACTGTGCTGTACCTTGATACCTTCCCACTCCCTTTGGTGCCAGCCCACCTTCCTGGCCCTTCTAGCACCTGGGAATGGAGCCTATAGTAGCCCCAGTTCTGAACTCCAGCAACAGGCTATGAAACCTGTCCCGTTTGCCTGAGCCCTCAACCCAGGACTGATTTCTAGAGTTCCCTACCCTGGAACTGAACCCATGGCCTTCAGGAGTTGGCAGCTGGTGGGGGTGGACGGGCGCTCCAGTAGCACATCTGCCTGCGGATCTCACTTTCGGCTTCTCTGGTTGCTCTGCTATTCCAGTCTCCATTGCCATCCGTTCCCATACACGGTCTGCCTACTCCTTGTTATTAGCATAAGCCTAAATTGCATTTGGGTTTCGCCCTTGGACTCAAGTCCTCAAGAGAGGAATTTCCATTTATTGGGTCTTAGTGTGTTTCTGGGTCCTGCCTGCCCCTTCTCCAGCCTCAGTCCCGCTGGCTCACACAACGAGCCCCACTCTGTGGCTGAGTCACCTCTGAAACGTGTCATCCCTGCAGGCTCATGGGATGTGAGGACTCCACAGCCTAAAGAAAGATGGTCAAGTTTCCCCCGGACTTCCTTGGGCCAGGGGAGCATTCTCTAGAATTAGGCTAGAACTCTGACCTTGTGACCCTTCTCTGGCCTTGTCAAGTGGGCGATTTCAGATGAGAAGACTGGTGCTGTTTGCAGATCTGAAAATGAAGTCTCTGTGAACGCAGACTGTCTGCAGCTAATCGGCGTACAGACCTGAAGTCAGCTCATAGAGAAAACATCGCAAGTCCTGAGCTGGTGGGCAAGGCCTCCCTCTGTTCTCAGGGGAACTGGCGACCCTTCAGTGGCTGGCTTTCTATGAAACCCACTTTAAAGAAATTTTAGGATCTCAGCAAAAAGGAAAAGATTGCTTTCTTTTTATTTGGAAACTAATAAAAACACCCATAAAGATGATAATGGCTGATATTTATTGAGCCATTTCTCTTTATCTCATACTGTTAGAAGCCCTTTTACATATCCCACTGTACTGAATCTTTACGACACCTCCTTGAGGCAGGTGTTATAATCCCCACCATTTACCGATAACAGGATGCAGTCGTGGAAAGGTGAAGTAATGTGTCCCTTGTTCCACGACTAGTAAGCTGCAAGAGCCAGGGTCCAAAACAGCAGGCTGGTCCCAACCTAGATAGAGCTCAGGCTCAGCCAGTGTCACAGACAGAGAGAGAGTCAGGCCAGGAACACAAGGGCTCAGAATCTGGTTGCCGCGGTCAGAATAACAAGCACTGGAGGACGGAAGCTGAATGGGCGGGGCTGCAGAGAAAGGTGATCTGCCTGGAGGCGACTGACCCTGCTGCTCACAGGTGGCGTCTCCCTCACCCTGTGTGTATCTTGGCTCACAGATCAACCCCTTTGTACTCGTAGAATCTGGACCTCAAAGCATTAAGCAAAGAAATTAGGAAGGGGAACAGAGGGGGTCAGCTGGAGCTCAAAGACTACATCAAAGTATTTTCTGGACTGAGTGCCCTCAGTGGGGCCACCTAGTGCCTGGGGGACTCACTGGGAGATTTCACACATGTGCAGAAGTGAGAGAAATTGGGAAACAAAAAGTGAAAATTTGAAGGAGGGCAAGGACAGAAAAAGAGAAAACTGAAGTGATTGGGGTGGGAGGTTGGAGATTCGAGCTTTGGCAATTACTGCTGTTGACCCTCCATGTCACGCCCCAGAAACTTGTTGGGGTGGGGGGCACATGGGAGAGAACAAGCTGTGCCAGGCAACCCCGGCTTCCTTCCCCCAGTTTGTCCACTCTTTTTAACGAGTTTTGAGTACAAAATGTTTCTCCCTAGGCAGGAAGAGCTTCAGTAATAAGATGCCCGGGGTTGGTTATGACACTCCAAGCCTCTTGCAGGAAGAAAATATTTTTTATGTCATCATAAAACTGCCCAGCTCACCTATGCCTGCTGTGAAAATGATGTCTCTGAAGGCAGAGGGGAGATAAGAGCCTCTGACCTGAAGCTGAGGCAGAAGGAAAGGTCTGGGGTGCACGTCCCCTCCCAGGCAGAGAGTCAAACTGGCCTTCCTGCCTTGTCCCAGTTAGCGGGAAGCAGCACACAGCAGTTAGAAAGGAAAAGGAGGGGACAAGTTGGCGGTGGGGTCGGGGATGTCTCTGGCCTGTCCCAGCCCTGTCCAGAGGAAGGAAGCCCAAGAAAGTCTCCCAGGGACAAGTCTTCCCCCCCGCCCCCGGGGAGGTGGGGGAAGTGAGTCACGGGAGGGCATGCATCCACGGGCATCTGCCCAGAACCCTTGCTTCACAGAGCTCCTCGCCCTAGCTCCTGCCTAAGTGAGCAAATGCAGGGCCGCAGAGCACACCCTCAAAGGAGAGGCACCCCAGCATCTGGGCGCTGGAGGAGGGAAGACCTGTGTCCAAATGTTACTCTGCCACATCTGGCTGAGTCACCTTGGATGACTGCCCGTCTCTGAGCCTCTGCTCCCTCACCTGGGAGTTAAGGAAACTAGTGCCCACCTAGCAGTGCTCTGAGGCTCAGAGCAGGGGAATGCAAAGCTCAAAGCATTGCATCTAAAAATATTACTACACGATTGACCCACCCAGAGCCTTATGATGGTGTTCAGGAAATGCATCCTTCCAGAAATGCGGCTTTCTCACGCAGGCCCTGGAGACACAGAGATGAATAGGGCAGGTGCCTGCTGCCAGGGCACACCATGAGCAAGGGGGACCAGACTTGCGAACACCCGATGAGACGTTGCCTCATGGCATGCATATACGGCTGCCAGGGGGAAAAAGTCCACTTAACGAGATCCAAGAAGTTGTCATATAATCTGGGCCTTGACGCATGAGGAGGATTTTGTTGCATGGGCAGTTGTTGGAAGAGGAAAGGCATTTTAGGAAGGGAGAACAACATGAACCAAATACGGTAATTGGATATGACCTGAAATATTGGTAACACAATGAATGGTCTGAAGTGCTAGAGAATATGGTGCACGATGGCAAATGGAAGAGGGAGGTGAGACAGGTAAGCTGCTCAAGACTTGGACGTGGCTAATACAACTGCAAGTGATCCGATAGGTCAGGGCTATCCAAGAGGGCTCTCTGCAACGATGGAAATGTTCTGTTTGCACTGTCCAGTATGGTAGCCACTGGCCACATGTGGCTATTGAGCACTTAACATGAGCTCCTATGACTGAGGGACAAGATTTTCTGTTTGTTTTATTTAGTTTTGCTTAATTTAAACATAAATCTGAATAGCTACACGTGGCTGGTGGCTATCGTGTCAGACAGTGCAGTCACTGAACCTCTGACAATAATTTCAAGCGTGTAGAGAGAGCCCTCGGGCCCTTACCTGGGAGTCCTATCTGAGCTCGTACAATGGGAGCTCCCACACAGCCCACTGCTGTGGGTGTACAGTCAAGTGGATGAGTTGGGCCGAAATACCACCTGTCTTCCGCTTGCCCAGCTGTGCACCCTGAGGTGGCTGGTCTGCTTAGGGGAAAGAGCAGCTTTTTCTAACTCTTACAAAGGTGACATATGGGCTAGCAGCGGCTCTGCTTCCTCTAAAGATTTTGTCCTCTGTGGTGTGTCTGCAGGTAGAGTCAGGTTTTCTCTCTGCTCTTGCTTCCCAGAGCTGCTGGGCCAGGTGAGCACACCTGGGGCGTGGCGCAGTTGGGGGACACCGGCTGCTGGCTGTTACTCAGCCATGCCCCTGTGAGATGCAGAGGCCAGGTCCTCAGTAAGGCTGTTGGTGTAAGGTTCTGTTCTGCAGCCCTAACTGGGCACAGGCAGGTCTCTTGGCCTGAACTTGGGAGGAGATCATAGGAGGCTCCTACGTTGGCCAGAGTTTGAAAGGCTGGGCATTATTCAGCTTTCCCAGCAATAAAGTGTATTTTGTAGTTTAATTTGCACTTAGCCTCCTGATCTACTTCTCAGTTATGTCTCATCCAATATAGGGGAGACGCGGAGCAAAGGTAAAACCATTATGTTCCTTCAGAACCCCCTCACCTCCCTGAGAAAAGGACATGGGCCCACTTTCTAGTCTTGAATGCAACACAGTGGCATGTTGTTGAGCCAACACGTCCACGCAGGACGCACACTCTGAAACAGGCACGGACTTACAGTGAAGGGAGGAGTATTGAATTCTGAAGTCTCATTGAGAGACGAGGGAACCCGGGTCCCAGAGACATTTGATGGCCTGCTCGAAGCCACATAGACCTGCGTCGGAGGCACACGTCCAGAGACTGGACTCCAGCTTCCAGACTCTTGAATTTTTTTAAACATATACAGTGTTTGCCCATGCAAGGTTTAAAAAAGATTTTTGAACTACTTGCCTGTACTTAAAAATCAGAAGAATTCACTTTGAAATCTAGATTAGCTATCATTTCTGGCAGCAAGGGTGAGAGGCAAAGTACTGCCTAATCCTGCCACAAAGAGGGGGGAAGAGGGAACACGAGAGAGGTGGGCCATTTCAGAGCTGATCACCCAAAGTTATCAACCTGGATCCCAAACTACGAATAGCTGCTTTAAAAACGTCTGGTTAGCAAGTCATTGCTGCTTATTATAAGGATTTAGAACTTTAATCTGTGTAAGTTTAAATAAAATGTAGATCTTAGAGATTGTCTGATTGAGCCTATTCATTTTACTGTTGAGTATCACTGGGTCCCCAGCCACACAAGCCTGTGGGGTCAGAGAGGCGGTAACCAGCCAGGACGTGATTGGCTCCCCTGGTCCCTGTTTTGTGGTGTCACCAGACCCATCCTGTTGCCCTGTACAAATAGTTTTGGGAGCAAATCCCCAGAAGTGTTTCTTGTGGAGTTGCATGTATTGAGGGCGCTGATTTCTGCACCAAATTCATTGATATCTAACTTGGACATAGAGGCATTCAATAAAGGTGATGAATGGATGAGCAAATCTGGGAATGACCTCAAAATTGGGTGCAGCTTCCTTCTACGTGTTCCTGTTTTCGGTACATAGTCTTTTCAATTGATAAATCTTGAGCAAATATTAACATTTATGTCAGTTATAAGCTACTTTATAAATAGATGCAAGATTGCTCTGATTTAGAGAAGCAGTAGGTCAGAGTAATGGTGTTGTATTTTTCTGGATGTTTGTTGCTGTCTCATAAAAAATATTAACATTTTTATTGCCCCCAAATAAAAACTAAACAAATCTTAACTTCATCAGGCAAGAAATCAGGGAAGGGGGGGGGGGGAAGAGGTTGCTGCCCAAAGTCAAGGCAACTGAAAACGTCCCTTCAGGAACTGTCTTCTGAAGCCACCGGTTCCAGTCAGTGCTTGACGCACAGCCTCGCAGGGCCCCCTGTGTCCTGTGCTTTGCCATCCCACAGGTATTTCTGTGAAAAGCCTTCAATTCAATTCCCGCCCCCTCTCCTGTACAGTTCTCTGGTTCTGGCACTCTGCTGGGGGCCCCAGAGCTGTCCTCAGAAGCATACTAGCCTCTGTCCACTATTAGCCGTAGTCCTCGAATGAAACAAATGCTCCTCAGCTTTGCCCCTCCTTGGGACAAGTCATCTTCTGAGAGCAGCTTGGACTGGCACTGGTCATCCAGACTAATGGCAACGTGTCGAGGCCCAGCTCAGGCTACCTTGTCTGTTACATAAGGTGGTACTATATTGGCAAGAAAATGAGTCAAGTGCTTTGCTCTTTGTGGCTGTCTGGTAGAGCAGTAGTGGGTACGGGGCTGGCTTGGCACTTGCTGGGCTCCACTTAACAGGAGGAGCGCTTGGCCTGGTCACTGTCCTGACGTGGGTTCTACTATTCTGGTGGCCTGTGGCAGTTGAAAATGTGTCCTCCATTCAATGGGCTGGGGAGAAATCACAGTGAAACCCTCTTTTTTAATATTTAAAAAATTAAGTTCCAGGATGCTCTTTGGGGCAGAAGGACAGTAAATTATACTTAGTATGAGCCAGAAATTATACCAATGGAATATCTTACAAACCCTCACAATGGCAGGGAGGGGAAAAGGAGAGGTGCTGAGAGTAAGCAGCTTCCCTGAGTAAGGGGCTGAGCCAGAATTCAAATCCAGATTTCTCTAACTGCAAAGCCAATATCCTTTTCCTAATGTTGCCCCTCTGGAGAGAATTTTATTTTCTTTAAAGCACTCTAAATCACGCAACAATCACTGGGATCTCATAAAACACCCCATTCCCACTGTGGTCTGAGACTCTGAATAGCACACATGCAATTAACCCGGAACACCTACTCTTTGAACCGCCCTGGTAGAGAGGAAGCCTTCAGAGCCCCAAAGTAATAGTCAGGCCAGGGAAAATGCCATCTGATGGCCCTGCCCAAGGCTCAGCCTGGAAACCTTCTGTAGGGTGTCACTCTAAAGATAACCCCAAAGGTCTCAGAGCTTCCTGGTTATTCAAACAACAACTACAGTAGCATGAATTGAGGCCCAAAGATCAGGGGGTAGAAATGAGGAAGGAAATGGCATGTTAAATGACTATTTTCTCCAACTTGCCCTGTTCTTTCTAGATAGAGCCCGAACTTGCATAGTTATGAAAGGCTAATCTGATTGATCAAATGCTGAAAATTTTCTATCGATTTTGAGGCTGTTGAAATTTCTATGCACTTTGAAGTCTGGGTGCAGTAGAACTCCAAGGAGGCTTATGCTTCTAACTCTGGTGGGCTGGTGTGACACAGCCTCTCAGGAGGAGGGCTTTCCCAAGCCGCCCTGTGAACGGTCCTAGGCCAGCAGGAAAGTGTCATTGTAGTCCTCCACCCTTACAAGGACCTAGTCTTAATACCCTCCTTTCATTTTGACCCTTTCTAGTTTCATCAAATCTGTTTGTTGCCCCTTTTATTTTTTTTCTGTCCCCCACTTTTCTACTTCAGATCAAAGGAGTTTTCCACCTCTCCACTTCCGGATTTGCTCCCTAGAGGGCAAAGCAAGGGAAACTTCCCTCCTTCCTTTGCCAGGTGCACAGGGCACTCCTCGGCACCCTGGAGACCTCAGGCTCTCGGGCTGCAGCAGGATAAAACGTTTAGTTTGATGTGGTTAAGGTCGTCCTCACTGCGTCTTCGTACTCTCTGCCCCAAACCACGCTCCTGCTCATTGCCCTCACTTCCATGTCTCGGGGTAGCTTTCATCTCTTTACCACTAACCCTCTTGGCCTCCGCCAAGGCTGAGACAGGGCCCAGGAGGGCAGGACATTTCCTTTCCTGGTTGAAGCACTGCCTGCTGTGGCTAAGCCATTCCAGTCTGGGCTCATTACAGGGAATGAGAGAAAGAGAAAGCAAGAGTGAGTGGGGCTGTAAAGACTGTTGTTGCATGGTTTCCCTTAAGCCCCAGAAATAGAAAGCCAGACTTCCGACAAGCAGAGTCCCCATGCAAACCACCAGACCACACTGCCAGATAAGAAAAATGTTAGATTGTGTCATACTTCCTTCATCGGCTCCTGTTTCTGAAAATGCCCCTGCAGGCAGCCTTCACATGATCCTAAGATTTAGAGAAGATGCAAGAAAGAGGACAAAGGAATCAGACGTCTCTCTTTTCTGCTATAAACTTTATTCTCAACCACAGAAATAAAGGAAAGAGAAAATTATGAAAGATTAATTATGAGCTAGTAGCTTTGTTATTTACACATGCAAGAGAAAGAAATGCATGGGACATCAATGGGCTGAGAAAGGGAACCTGCGAGCTAAAGAATATGTCCTTCACCCTGGCTGGTATGCCTCAGTGGATTGAGTGCCAGCCTTGGAACCAAAGAGTTGCCGGTTCAATTCCCAGTCTAGGGCATATGCCTGGGTTACAGGCCAGGTCCCCAGTAGGGGGTGCTCAGGAGGCAACATTATTGATGTTTCTTTCCCTCTCTCCTTCCTTTTCCCTCTGTCTAAAAATAAATAAACAAAACCTTAAAAAAAAAGAATATCTCCCTACCCTTTTCAATTCACATGTGTTCCTTTATTGAGTATCTACTGTATGCCAAACACTGTGCTTGGCACTGCAGAGTCAAAGAAGATGACACCCACTTGTAGAACAAAGAAGCTGGACTAGATTCAGTTTCACCTAGATTCCAACTCTTGTGCTCAGCACCACCTCCACCAGGGAAATAATTTTCTTCACTCTCCCAGAGCAGCCTCAGCGAGAGACTGTGTTGTCAGCCGCTGCAGGAAGAGTGATGGCTGGGGTGTTGACATGTTCCTAATTGGAAGGTAGGAGGTGCCGCCAGAGATCAGCTATAAGAGATATCTTTGGACCAGGGTGGGCTGCTAATGCTTGGAAGAGACTCAGGGGCGAGGTCTGGTGAGCTGTCACCCTCGGATAAGGCCTGGCCCAGCAGACAAACAACACAGGTGGGGGAGGGAGCTGACTGACAAGGCCCACATGGGGACACAGCCCTTTCAGGGGATGGCGAAGATAGCATGCACACCAGGACTTCAGGAGCCAGTGAGCTCACTAGGGTGTGGGGCATGAGGGGAATGAGAGCCCAGTATGGGCCCCAAAGCCCAGGATCAGGGAGGCGGGGCCAGGAGAGCAGCAGATAAGAGCCCTGTGGTGAAGACAAGGGAAAGGAGAAATAGAGTCTGTTTTATTCAGCCAATAAAGAAATAACTCTAATGATTGACTTCTGTATGCCTATAAGTGTTCCAGGCCCTGAGGGGTTCAAAAGAAGAACCAAGGAAAAATTTAACACCTAATTCAAAGGTGATTAAATCCATATGGGCACTTGTGCAAGCTCTCTCCTTGAAGTGTCTCAGTCAACGCAACAATCCCGCAAGTGGGTGCCGTGGTCCCTGAGTAGAAATGAGGGTGCTGAGGTTCTGAGAGGCTGTATACCTGTTCTAAGTTCATCCACATAGTCAGTGGCTGAGCCGGGATTCAAACCCAGGTCTGTGTGAGCCTCTGAACTTTCTGGTACAGCCTGCAACAGAGGGAGCTATGTGTGAACAGGCTCAGAGAAGGTTCCTGGAACTGAAGGGTCTGTTGGGGCTCATTCAAAGCCCTGGGTGCTGAATCTTCTCTACTTTCTGGGCCAGAGCATGAGGGTCTGAGTTAAGCCTTGGGCCATCCAGGCCTGCGGTCTGGCCCAGCACAGAGGACCTCCCTGAAGGCCCCAGGAGTCACTCTTTGCAGGAGCAAAGGCCCCAGCAGATAGATAACCCGCTGCAGCAGGGGGCCCAGTCCCCCTGAACCATGGGTTTGCAACACCCTCAAGAAACAGCAACTGGCCTTGAGCAGAAGTGAAAAGGAAACACAACTTCAGCCTAGGACCTATGGGTGTCCAGGCAGAGAAAGGAGGTGGCATAGGCATCAGGTGCTAGGGTGCCGGGGCCTCTTGAGAAGCAACAGGTGTGATGCAGGGCAATTAGCTGAGAAAGAGGCAGAGGAGAGGCAGCCAGATCTGATTGGAGAAGCCGCTGAGGTTACATCATCTTCTGGTGAGTAGGCTTGATTAGCTCTCCGATGAATGGGGAATTGCCAGGGAACTTGTTCTTCTCCTTCAAGGAGCCAGAAGAAGTGGTAATTAGGTTTGTCTTTTAAAAGAAAACTATTCTGAACCTTCCCCCAGGGTGTCCTGAGCACTCTGGCTTCTCTCTGAGAAAGGCAGGAAGAACCTCTATTCATAGGCCGTGACTTGGAGAGGCCCCTGGGTGTGAGCTGGGTGGTTGCTAATGTCTTTGGAAACTACTGATTTGCCCCTGCAATTTGTTCCTCTACACCAGCCACACAGGGAAACCATTCCGTTATTTTGATCCTCCAATGGGCTAGTGTTTACTGTGAACTCACCGGCAACTCCGTGCATGTGTTGTGTGTGTGTGCATTTTGCACAAGGACGTTACGAAACCATGGGGCCGCTGTCCTTGCTAGAACTTTTAAACACATCCCAATTCTGCACTGAGGGCAGGGATTGATGTGGAGGGCCTCAGAGAGGCCTTGCGCCCACAGAGGTTAACACTTACCTGCAGGGTGGTTTTAGAAAGCAAAGGTGCACAGCGAAAGTGGCCACAGGTTCCTACCACCACAGGAACGGACGGAGGGGAGCAGACCTTTGGGACTCTCTATCACACTCGAGGTACTGTGCTAGGGCTTTACCTAGTTTGTCTCATTGACTTCACAGCTACCCTTCGAAGCAGGTATTACCCTTTCATCATTCCACAACGTTTCTGCTTATAAAAAAAAGCTTCTGCCCTGCAGTCCCACCCAAAAATGTAAATCTCCTATAAAACCTTTCCTGACTTTATCAGTAAAACTAGTTATGTTTGCCTTTGTTAGGTATCATTGCTGTTCGTTAATAATAATAATAATAACCCCATTTATAATTCCTTGCCACTAGCTGTAGGCTTCTCGAGCGTGGGAATAATGCCTACTTTGTTGGTTGGTTTACACCTAGAGCCTGGAAATAGTTGGCACCTGATAGGCACTTATTTTCTAGTTGGTGAGTGGATGTATGAGAGCGAAGTATTTGCCTCCTTCTAGCTTCTGTGCTGTGAGTGCCAGAGGCTAGGCCCTGTCTGGCCCGTTTCTGTGTTTGTCGTGTCGACATGACCTGCCACCACCCAAGTGTTTGGTGACTCTGTTGAACGAGTGAGCAGGCCTGTGAGAGGCGGGTACTCAGCATTGCCTGACCCGGGCTCCCCGTCTGTGTACCCACGTCTGTCTTAGCCTCTGCTCCAGGAATTCAGCAAGTGTGCCCTTGACCTTTCACCCCTAGACCATGAGCTCCTCCACATGAGGACCAAGTCTTCTTCCCTTTAAATCCTTGGCTTTGCTTGCAGGGCACCTGGTACAGAGCAATGCTCACCTGGCTACCTGTGGACTGTTGCATCCAGCCGGACTCAAAGGAGAACAGAGTTCAGATGTGTTTGAACTTACCACCCAAAACTTTTCTTCCACTGAAGTCCCCCATTTTTGTTCATTAAAGACCCATTTTCTCAGTCACAAAGGCCTAAAGCTCCGTGGGAGTGTTGTAGCCTAACGGAAAAGAGCACACTTTGTGGTCAGACTTCTCTCCGCTAGAATTTGGGCCTTTGCAACTCTGGGCTGTCCTGCCTGGACAAGTTCTTTACCCTTCCCAAGCCCGAGTTTCCCTTCTCTTCAGACAAAGGTAATAATGCACACCATTCGTCCACTGGGTAAGTACTTATGGGGTGCCCAGTACCTGGCAGGAAGAGTTCTAGGCTCTGGGGATACATGGATGTGAGCAAAACAAACATGGCTCCTGCCTCAATGGTGAACCCCACATCAGAGAGAAAGACACTAAACAAAGAGGCCAGCGAGCGTCTACTGGACGGCGCTCTGTGCTGGGGAGAAACATCAGTGAGGGAAATGGGGTGGGGCGGTCAGGGTCGTCAGCGCCTCGTCCTGGTGGTGTCCCAGGAAGGCCTTTCCAACCTCTCTCCCAACCGGGGTGAGCTCTGGGGAAGAATGCCCCAGGGGGAGGAAAAGAGCAAGGAGCCTAAGGCTGGAGGTGGAGGAATATCACGGGCCTGTGTGGCTGAGCAGAGGGATGGCGTAGGGGAAGAGGACACACGGGTGGCTGGGACCAGCCATGGAAGGACTTTGGCTTTTCCGGAAAGGGCTGCAAGCGGAAGAGTGAGACGACCTGATGTGAGCTGCGAAAGGAGTCAGTGGCAGCCGCGCAGGCAGTGGCGTGTAGATGGGACAGAAGCGTGAGGCTGGCCCTTTGTGCCCCACGGGCGCACTCTGAGGAATGAATAAGATGACACGTTAACACCGGGGTGGGGCTGGCACAGATTAAGTGTTCTGTCCGGGCGGGGCGGGGCGGGGGTGGGGGGGGTGGGCTGCTGTGGGTGCGGCTGGAGTGGCCTTGGCTGCCTCTCCCTTGTCTCCTGCAGACAAGTCTTGCCCCGTCAGTCAGGGTCCCCCCTGCCCCCTCCATCTGGTCATTCCCTCCGCTCCACACCCCCTTCCCTCAGCCCTTCACTGCTGTTGAAGCTCCCCGCATAGCAGTTCGCCTCCTGCCTCTCCCATCCCAATCCAACCAATCCAAATGCAACTCCAGTCAACTCCTCTCCCTGCTTAAAAGTCTTCCAAGGCTGATGGCTCATGAACTCCGCATTCTCAGAAGCTGATGTCCAAGGCCTTCCCCCATGTGATATGGTACCTTTACCTTGGCCACCCATGTTCTTCTGCCCTCCCAGAAATACTGGCTGCTTGTGGAGAGCGTGGCGTGCAGTATGTCACTCTCAGCAGAATGACCGAGGAGCCTGACAGCACTCCTGTGACAAAGCGATAGCAATGGGCCCAGATTCCCTGGCCCATCCACCGTGCCCCAGCCATGGAGCACACGTACACCTGTCAATCACTGGCTCCCCCCGCCCCCCCCATACTACTGGGGGCCCCACGATAATGGGTCTCCTCTTACAGCTACAAAATGGCATTCGGTTTCCCAAATGAGTGTCCTATTACTGTTCTTACCTCTCTTGACACCTGCCCCTATCAGCCCCTCACCCGTGACAAAACACCCTCATTTTGCCTTTATTGGTTCTGACAGGAGGTCCGGGCTCCAGGCCATGGCCTCCCACAGCTGACTGCCTGCTAGAAGCCCCCCTAATCCTTCCTTTCTCTAACCTTTGTCAGTCCGAGCTCCATCCACAAAGGACTGGTGTCCAGACTGAGGACAGATAATAGGCTGGGACCTGCTGACCATAGACGGAACAGCAAAATTCCTGATACTGTGTTCCCACCAGCCTGGAGAACCAGCTTCACCATCCCCTGGGACATCCCTCCTGGTGGGATTCGTGATGGGTTTAAAGGCTGGCTACTTTGGGGCCCTGATGCAGGGATCTATCAGCACTTGGATGGATACCTACCACCATGTGGCTCACGGAGAAAGCAAAAGAAAGCCTGGTCCCCAGCCCCAGTGTTCGCTAATAAAATAGCACGCTTGAGGCTCTCTATTCCCCACCATGGGAAGCCGAAGCAAGGACAGTTTCTTGTAGCTGTGGAATACACACAACCCCAGGCATTCTAAAAGGGCAGGCCTGGATGCTATCGTAGGGTCTAAAAACCCAGTGACTTTAGGCTGTCACTGGTTGGCTATGGCCTCCATCTGGGACAGTTCTCCTACTCAGTGCCAGGACACCTGGCAATACGCCACCCCCAGTGTCGTCTCCATTTGGAGTGTGCAACCTTCTTCCACAGCAGCATGGCCCAGGCACCTTACGTCACCCTGAGCAGCTCAGGAAAAACCCAGAAGAATGTGGCCCTGCCCGCAGTGAACCCCCACAGACTGCCTTTCCCATTGTCATGATGCCCCGTTCACTGCCCAACGCACAGCTGAATGTGCCCTCAGCACTCCTTCCACCCTATGCAATTGCTGACAAGCCTTCTCAACGTTAATGACGCCTCGGTGACCTGGATCTGGTTCCAGAGATGCACTGGCCCAGGGAGCCAGCCACCTCACTGCAGGTGATCACAGCCCAGATAACCACCACATCTCAGAGGACAGCTACCAGTCACCACAGCATCTACCAAGGTGCCCCCTGCAAGAGCACAGGCATCTTCCCCTTAGGGTCTGCTGTACTCAGCATGTACCGCACAATCAAAAGAGGTGAACACCAGGAGGACCAAAGTTCTAACTCTTTCCTCTCCATCCTCCTCTGGGCCTAATAAACCCCGTTCCTTCTATGGTTAAAGCTTCCCCTCCTGGACTTTCCTAAGCAAGCCTATCTGCTGGCTAATCTGTATGGCCACATCCCAATGGCTGGACCCCACACAATCTTGGACACACTCTGCCCCCATGAAAAGGGCTCACAAAAGCACCAACACCAATGCTACTGGTCTGGGTCCTAGGTCATGCCCAGTCCTATCCCAGATCAGGCGGACAGGACAATGATTGATGTTCTCAAGCCTGATCCCTGGCTCCTGAGCCCGGATCATGCATCTATCCAAATGCACATGCCTGTGTTTGTGTCAGAGCATGACAGGACACATGGCCCTCCCCTGGCCTAGATATTTAAGGGACACGAACAATTAGAACCCCAGGGGAAACCTGGTCTGCCTGTGCCACTCCCCTGCATACCTCCCTCCTGATGTCCCGACTCCCTAAACTCACCTGTGCACTCCACTAACTCTGACGATCTTAACCTTGTCCTGACCGCCCCCTGGTCTCCGTCACCAGTGGCAGATGCTGAGCTGCTTCCCTACCCCTTGCCCTACATACAAGGGTGACGTCTGGGACTGCAGGAATGAGACAGGGCTCACAACGCCATTGCACAAGGAGAAGAGCAGAGCCAGCAGGGGAGATGCCCCAGGCCTTGCCAGAACCTTGTGGCACAAACCGCAGTGGCACTTGAGGCTTTCCCTGAAGGACAAAAGTCCCTAACTCACTGCCAAGGAGGCAGACAGCAGACTAGCTCCCAGCGATCTGCTAGCTGCCCAGGAGTGTGAACCTTCCAGGGAGCTCTCTGCTATACATATGCAGACAAATAACACAGGCCCAGGGACCCACATAGCCCAACAGATCCACCCCAAACCCAAACCAAGTTTTACATGACGTGCCCTGAGCTCACAAGGACTTAGATGACCCTAGTAGCCTGCGGAGACCTTGTTCCAGGGGCCCTCTGCCCACAAGTGGACTTTATGTACTGAACTGGTATGTAAAATCCGTACGCCCACAGACAAGAATATTAACAGGAGTCTTGGCATGGTGCACCAAACGTCAAGAAGTGAGTTCTGGAGAAATTGAGTTGGGTGCAAAAATGAGCCCCCAGCAAAATGACTTTTGGCCAATCGGTTGATACCTACCAGGGCAGAAACCATCAGACATCCATG
Organism: Sturnira hondurensis; assembly: GCF_014824575.4. NCBI lineage: Eukaryota > Metazoa > Chordata > Mammalia > Chiroptera > Phyllostomidae > Sturnira > Sturnira hondurensis. Next base: position 10,871,080 of record NW_028075269.1, on the reverse strand, counting down.
CCCCCACTTCTGATACACCTAGTAGGTCCCATGCAGGGTATAACCCACCCTGCCCCCTTTTAATTTTCCTCCCCAGCTTGCCCCCACAGGAATGGAGCCCCTGAAATTAGCCTACCACCTCCCAGCATTTGTCAACAGGTGGGCTTCTGTTTCGTACCTGTGTTTCCAGAACCAGGCCCTCTCTCCCCGCAGATGTCGGGAACCTGCTCGTCAGTGGGCCCTCGTCCAGGGACTCCCCTCTCTTTGCCGATGCTTGAGGCAGTAAGAACCCTTTGGGTTACTTGTGACTGTGGCTCACATATGATGCATTTGGCAAACTGGTTGCCAAGCTGGACCATCACAATATTCCAGTGAAAGGAAATAGGAACCTGTCATTATTCCATCACTACCCCAGAACTACACCTCGAACTCCTGACCCCACACCCAGTCCTTGCTCACATTGCTTCCTGCCAGCCACCCCTGCTCTGTGTACTGGATCGGTTAGGAGAAGCTGCCTTGAAATCACTGGCTTTTAATCCCTTCTCAGTCCTTAGTAGCTCTGTGACCTGGAGCAAGTTCCTTAGCTTGTCAGTGACTCAGTTTCCTGAGCCATAGTCACATTACTTACTTTATGAGGGTGTTGTAAAGAAAATACACAAACAAAAAACATTCCAGGTAAAGCTCCTAGTACAAGCCTGACATGAAGGCAATTTCCAAGTATTCACTCATCAAGGGCTAACTCAATTTCTGCTTCCTCCAGGAAGCCTTCCANGGATCGGTTAGGAGAAGCTGCCTTGAAATCACTGGCTTTTTTTTTTTAAGATTTTATTTATTTATTTATGTTTAGAGGGGAAGGAGAGAGGGAGAGAAACATCAATGTATGGTTGCCTTTCGAGCGTCCCCTGCTGGGAGTTGGCCTGCAGGGAACCAGCCTGCAACCCAGGCATGTGCCCTGACTGGGAATCGAACTGCGATCCTCTGGTTCGCAGGTGAAATCACTGGCTTTTAATCCCTACTCAGTCTTTAGTAGCTCTGTGACCTGGAGCAAGTTCCTTAGCTTGTCAGTGACTCAGTTTCCTGAGCCATAGTCACATTACTTACTTTACGAGGGTGTTGTAAAGAAAATACACAAACAAAAAACATTCCAGGTAAAGCTCCTAGGACAAGCCTGACATGAAGGCAATTTCCAAGTATTCACTCATCAAGGGCTAGCTCAAGTTCCACTTCCTCCAGGAAGCCTTCCATGCCTAGTCCCACGCCAGGTTCTCCTAAATCCAACCTGACTGCATGCTGGTTGGCCCTTTGCTTTTGCTCATGTATTTGTCCTCCATTACACATGTGTTCATTCTGACTCCCCGAGTAAGAGGTAAAGGTCCTTGAAGGAAGGGACTACATGACTTGCTATTGACTTGCTGTGACGTCTTGCACTTAGTCTTCTTGGGATTGAGTTTCTTTCTCTGGAATGACAAGTACATGGCGTGTGTGCCCACATGTCCCCACTTCAGAGCCTTGGGAGACACAGCATTCAGTTCTTCCTAGAGCCTGGCTCCAGACTCAGAGTCCTTCCTAACCTAGTGCTTTGGACAATGCCTACTAATTTGTTCCATAAACACACATTGAGTATTCAATAGGTTTGGTATCCATTTAGTATTCCAGAGATAGAACTTCGGGCACCTTTTCCCTGCACTTACGGAACTCATCACTAAGTAGGGGAAAACGCGATACACAGATACATTAATAAGAAACTCTCAAGTGGTGGTAAGTGCAATGATGAAGCCAGTAGTGGTGTGTTAGTGCCCGGAGATGGGCTGCTTCAGCCTGGGTGTCCAGGAAAAGGCTTTTATAGGTGCTGGAAACTTTGATCTGGTCCATTCGGTGTGGGCCTACGAATATGTGTTGTTGATCAGCAAGTGCAGGAAGGCTGAGAAACACCGACGTGGTGAGTAAGGAGGCTATGGGGACAGAAGACCTAGGCTCGAATCCCGCTCCCTGCCCTCACGTAGTTGTGTGGCCTTGGGCAAGTCATTGAACTTCTCTAACCCCTAGTCTCCTTGCTTGCAAAATTGGAATAGTACTACTACTGATCTCAGAAGGTCCTGATCGGGATCAAATAAGACAAAACATATAAAGTGCCCGGCAACAGTAGGTGCTCAATAAAACGAAACTATTATTTACAATAAGAGGTCTCTCCATTCCTAAGTGTAATCTTTTGTCTGGATTACTCAGAAGACAAATCCAACAAAAGAGTTGATTTTTGCCTAATAACACTATTCCTCTTAAAAATTAATTCTCAAAGGACATCCTTGTGAGCAAGAATGCCAGAATCCAATGAATAAGTGTCCTGTGGCTCTCGTTTAGGCAGGTTTGAGATTTGAAATAATGGTGGCCCAATTTCTTCTCCTAATAAAATGGAAGCCTGGCTACTTGCCCTATCTTTGGGGGTGGTGCAGGTAGGGGGGTGACTTCTGAGACCCAGAGGAATGTGAGATTTGCAAAGAGTAAGACACAAACAGAACAATCTCCTTCTCAAACCAGCCGGACCATCCAACCGAAAGGCCACAGCGGCAGCGAGAAGGACCGCCCCTGATACCCTGGCCCTGAACATTTGGAGAAGTGCGTTGCTCCTTCACATTTATAAACTAAACTGGTACATAACGAAGAAGAAGAAAAAAAAAGCTGGGCAGGAAGCAGCCTTTTCAACCAGTGAAGAAACCGTTAGAATCCATCCCTTCGCCCTGATGCCAGAGCTCCGCCTGCCCCACCCAGCCACACTATCTGGGACCCTCACACTATCAGAGAGCCCTGGGGACATTTGTCCCAAGTTTATCAAGGACCTGTGGAAACATTTCTCTAACTGAAGATAAAGAACTTTTTCCCCCCCTCTCTTTCTCTCTCCATTCTGCTTCTAGCTCCCACCAGAGAGTTCCTCTCTTTTACTAACAACAGTTCTGAAAAGAAGATATTTTTCCTCTTGGACTTGAAGTAACTGGTGGAGAGGAAGGTAAGATGAGCTTTATTCATTCATGTGTTCATTCATTCATGCCCCCAGTAACATTGGGTACCTACTGTGTGCTAGATACTGGGCGTGTGGGAGCTTGCAGTCTTCGGGGGAACCGGAGAGGACTTAATTACAACATGCAGAGTCACACACCGGGGTCTAAACTGGGAGTGAGATTTCACCACCGTGGGTCCTAATTTAGTCACAGGGGGCCAGGAGAATTCCCTGAAGAAGTAATATTTGAGCTGAGAGACTGTGCTTGGTACTTTGCTAGAGTTTGCTCTTGCCCTCCACGTGGGGGTTTTCAAGATTAGAAGGCTCCCTCAGGGCCCGAAAGACTCGCTGCCGTTGCCTGCCAGTCCTGTTTCCACTACCAAGTCACGGCCCCCGAGTCACAATTACTTGACCCTCACGAAGGTGGAAATGACTTATTGGAGTGATAGAGAAGCCAGCATAAACCTGCCAGGACCTCCTCCTTCAAGATTCTGTTCCCTTTGCAAAAGTTGCCAGATAAAAGATATTTCCAGATGGAAGGCCACGCAGGAAATACAAATGGAATATTTTTAATAGCTCTTCCTTTGCAAGATATGCCCCCAGGCAGCTTTCTGCAATGTAATGGGCAACAGTGTAGCCTGAGAGAGTGAGAGGAGCTGAGTTGGCCCCGGGGCCTTGGGAAAGGGGCTGTGGCTGGAGGGGCATTAAAGATGCTATACTTATGGGAGACCCCCCTCCCCCTACTACCCCCCCAAACAGAACCTGTGCCTGCTAACCCTAACTCCTGGACCCTCCGAGGAGATGGCAGATAGCTATCTGTAAGAGCACGGAGTTCCTTCAAGGATGTGGCTTTACATAATAGCAAACTGCACCCTTTTTCCCTGTCCTCGGAGCCAAGTGAGCTCGACAAAGAAGGTCATCTGGAAGTCGTGGCGCAGCGCTGCTCACAGAGACCCAAGTGGGCAAGGATTGCCATGGGGGACCCGGAGAACGAGCTCGGGATGGGCTTTCCCACAGTGCTGGGCTTGCTAACTGGGTCCAGAAATGAACCTGAGGAGGCTGCGAGCTCCCTGAAACAGTGGGTGAAGTTCTGCATGTTGGCACAGATGTGCGCCTAGGGAATGGTCCTCACCTCTCACCAGTGTGCTTCTTTAATGTGGTGACACATGAAATTCACCACATTAGCCACATTCAGTGGCACAGTGGCATTAGGCACATCGACACTGCGGTGCAGCCATCGCCGCCATCCATCTCCAGAACTTACAAAAATAAAAAGTCTCTCCTTTACTTTACGTTTTAACTTTTTTATGTTTCAATTACAGTGGACACTCAGTATTGTGTTAGTTTCAGCTACGGCATAGTGGTTAGAAATCTCCAGGCTTTTCTTTTTCATCCTCCCGAACTGAAACACGGCGCCCACTGGACAAAGCTCTCCCCGGCCCCCACCCCAGTCCCTGGCACCCGCCATTCTGCAATACCTTCTGTCTCTAGAAATTGGACTACCCTGCTGACCTCATTTGAGTAGAATTATACAGTCTTTGTCCTTCTTCATACAGTATATTTTATTGATTATGCTATTACAGTTATCCCACTGTTCCCTCTTTGCATCCCTCTGCCCAGTACCCCATTCCCTCCAGCAATCCCCGCCTGAGTCCATGTCCATGGGTCGTGCCTATAAGCTCTTTGGCTTCTCCATTTCCTATGCTGTTCTTAATATCTCCCCGTCTATTTTGTACCTGCCAGTTTATGCTTCTTAATCCCTGCACCTTTTCCCCCATTCTCTCCTTTCCCCCTCCCAGCTGATATCCCTCCAAATAATGTCCATACTTATGATTCTATACTCATTCTGGTTGTTTGCTTTTTTCAGATTCAGTTATTGATAGTTGTAAATGCGTTGCTATTTTAGCATTCATAGTTTTGATCTTTTTCTTAAATAAATTCCTTTAACATTTCATGTAATAATGGCTCAGTGGTGATGAACTCCTTTAGCTTTACCTTGTCTGGGAAGCACTTTATCTGCTCTTCCATTGTAATGATAGCTTTGCTGGATAGAGCAATCTTGGTTGTAGGTCCTTGCTTTTCATCACTCTGAATACTTCTTGCCATTCCCTTCTGGCCTGCAAGATTTCTTTTGAGAAATCAGCAGACAGTCTTACGTGAATTCCTTTGTAGGTCACTCTCTGCCCTTCTCTTGCTGCTTTTAAGGTTCTCTCTTTATCGTTAATCTTTGGCATTTTAATTATGATGTGTTTTGGTATGTTTCTCTTGGGGTCCATTTTGTTTAGGACTCTCTGTGCTTCCTGGATTTGTATGTCTATTTCCTTCACCAAGTTAGGGAAGTTTTATTTCATTATTTTTTCAAATAAGTTTTCAATTTCTTGTTCTTCCTCATTTCCTTCTGGCACCCCAATGATTTGGATGTTGGGACGTTTAGAGATGTCCCAGAGGCTCCTTACACTATTCTCGTTTTGAATTCTTTTTTTCTTCTTGCTGTTTTGATTGAATGCTCTTTTCTTATTTATGTTCCAAATCATTGATTTGAATCTTGGCTTCATCCCCTCCACTGTTGGTTCCCTGTGGATTTTTATTTCACTTAATGTAAACTTCATTTCTGCCCGAGTCTTTTTCATGCTGTTTCCATCCTCAGTGAGTTCATTCAGACCAGCATTTTGAACTCTGCCTCTAATAGGTTGGTTATCTCTGTTTCGTTTCATTCTTTTTCTGGGGTTTAGTCTTTCATCTGTTTCTTTCAAGTGGTACCTCACTATGGTTTTGATCTGCATTTCTCTAGTGATCAGTGTTTTTAAACATCTTTGATGTGCTTATTGGCCATTTGTATATGTCCTTTGGAGAAATACCTATTGAAGTTCTTTGTCCATTATTTACTGGGTTGTTTGGTTTTTCCATTGTTGAATTGTAGGAAATCTTTATATTTACTGGATATTCGCTTTTTCGCTCTGTTGATAATGTCCAGAAACATTTTTAACTGTGTTGCAATGCACTTTATCTAATTTGTTGCGTGTGCTTTGGTGTCATATTCAAAAGTCATGTCTAAATCCAATACCATGTAGATGTTCCCCTATGTTTTCTTCTGAGAGTTTTAACTTTCGTTACCAGGTAGGTCTGTAGGATGCCTGTGGCTGCCAACGCGCAGGCCATCCTCAGTACTGTTGCTGGGAAGGCCTTCCTCACCGATGTAAAGACGCTCACATCTTGGTGAATGTCAGTGTGAGTCTCGGAATTAGGAAATTGGCAACACGGATGTGATATCTGAAGCCTTTAATTCAAAGGAATTATTGAGTATCTCCAATTTGTATCAGTAGCCTGGTAACTAATGAAAACGATCACTACAACCTCTCTTCTCCAAGAACGTAAGCACTTTGAGGTGGCAGGATGCTGTGCAGACAGGAAATCACTGCACTGCAGGACAGAGTCCAGTGACCACCTAACCAGGCTGCACAGCCAAGAGCTGTGGGAACTCAGGAAAGGATCATCCACCGTGGGCTTCAGGGGAAAAAAGAATCCTCCAGCTTGAGCTGGGTCTGGGTGGATGGGCACAATTGGGAGAGGAGAGAGGACTGGGGAGGATTGTATGCTGACTGCAGTAATGATTGCCACTTACTGAGCACTTACTATGTGCCAGACACCGTGCTCTGCCTGCCGCATGCCTTATCTCAGTTACTCCGCCTAACCTTCCATTTATCATTGTCTCTGTTTTATCATTGCAAGCAGTGAAGCTCAGAGATTTGCCTAAGATTAATTACCCAGATAGTAAGTTGTGAAGCAGAGACCCAAACTAGGTTTATTTATCTCCTGAGCCTCTGTTCTTAACCAGTCCACTATTTTAGCATCAAAGTTTTGAAACACAGACATCTCAGACAGAGAGAAGAAGATAGGACAATGCATCAAAATGGGCATGAGTAGGATGCTTGCGATGAAGCAGGAGCAAGCAGTCCATCTAGATGGGAAGGTTCAGGCTCTAGGAGTGAGGGGTATAAAGTTGAATCGATGGAGTGGGCAGCATTACAGTGCGCCTGTGACAGAAGCTCAGGGAGTCTGGTTTGGATCTGCCAGAAGGACAGGATCACACATAGAGAGCTGTGGCTCTTACCTTCCAGCCCACCTCTTCCTTTACAGAAATGAGAACACCAAGGTCCCAGTGGGTTAAGCACCTTGCCAATGACCACAGGCAACAGGGAGCCATTGCAAATTCTTGAGCTGAGTGGTGACAGCGATGAAAACAATATTCTTGTTGTTTTCTTAAAAAATATTCCATATAGGTTAGCTTGGCAATGAGATATCTGAGGGGCAAATGAAGGGAAGCGGAAAAAAGGACACAGCTATTTCCCTGGTTTTTGCTAAAGGGTATCTCTAGGGAGCAGGACAGACAAGACTCCTTCACCCTGAGGTTTGAACCTTGAGAAAGTAAGTATCATTAGGAGGCTCAGATTTGTCCACCAGGCTCAGTACACTCAGCAAGGACATGAGTACCGGAAAACAGCTTCCTCAGAAGCAGCCTGGCCCCTTCTTCCAACGGAAATCTTGCCTGCAGTGCCATTTCTCAGACCAGAGACCCCTAACTCTGAAAAGCCAGTGGCCAGGACAGGCTCCCGACGCCCTCTCTTTATGTCACCTGTGCACGAGGCTGGGCCAGGTGTCTGTAAGCCTAACGACCAGACCATGGTAGTCGCAGAGCAGGTAAGATCAGGCAAGAGCCCCCAGGCAAGGAGGCTGAGCCCACCCTGCTTGGGCTGGGCCGTCTTTGTGGCATAATTCCAGGATCCACCCATGTCCGGCCAAGAAAGTTTTGCCCTGGTTGACTATGTTCCTCTGAGGTTTTCTGCTTAATTAATTCTAATAATAGCTGCCATCCATTGAGCATTGTGCTGAGCATTTGACATGCATGATCTCATTTCATTCCTACACTCTATGATGGAGATATAATTATCCCCATTTTACACGTGACATAACCGAAGTTCAGAGTCATCAAATAATTTGCCAAAATCCGCATAGCTAAAACAGCCAGGGCTAAAACTAAGTCTCTCTGTAAATCCTGTGTCTTTACCCCTGTGATTGACTGTGTTCTACGCATTGGTTCACTGCAGCCATGTCTCCTTGTGGACGTGGGAGCCGTACAGTGGAGAATCAAGCCTCAAAGAGCGGCCTCACTGCTTCTAGACACCCCTGTACCCGAACGTTCCTAGGAGTCAAGAGCCTCATCTTTTTCCCAAACCAAACTCTTGGGCCCAAATCTGAATAATATCTGGATCCTTGTCTTCTCCCAAAAGTGATGCTTCAGAAAGACAAGGGACCTTCCAGGTCCTTCACAACTTTCACCCAGAGAACATAGTACAGGTATGTTTTGGCCAAGAGGAGCCGAGATGCCATTTGCACATTCATTCATTCAGTGACTTTTTCTTCAGGGCCTACTGCGTGCTCGGCACATTCCAGGTGCTAAAGCCGCAACAGAAAACAAATCATAAAGAAACTCTAGCCTCTGAAAACAAGTCATAAAGAATTTCTAACCTCATGGAGTTAATATTCTAGACAAGAAGAAAGGCCAAAACACACACACACGTGCACACACACACACACACACACACACAAAGCCAACAAATACTTATCTAGTAAAGCAGAATTAACGATGATATTAAGAAGAAAAATAAAGCAGAATAAAGGATTTTTCAAAGCTCTTGTGAGGATAAAACATTTGAACAGAGACCCAAATGAAGTACATGGGAGCCATAGAATGGGAGCCACCGCATTGCAAGTAGAGGAAAGAGCAAGTCTGAAGGGCCTCTGATAGGCATTGTCTTGGTTTGTCTTCATAAATAGAAAAAAAGGTCAGTGTGGTTCAAGCAGAGAAAACGAGGGGGTTTGGTGAAGAAAAGTAGTAGGGGTCAGAAAGTCTGGGGCCTTCTAGGCCACAGTTAGGAGCCTGGGGTTCAAGTGCACTGTGCCAGGGTCCAAGGGACCACAGTGTGTCACTAGGGTAGGGCTGTCTCTGAGGAGCTAAAGAGAGGAGAGAGTTTGCGTGAACAAAGAGCACAAGGACAGCGCAGCGGGTCAGCCCCCAGCTCTCTCTGCCCCTGGAACTCAGACCAGCAAACAAGTTCAGGGTCAGGACCCAGGGGAGAGAGTGGGGAAGGCTCGACGGTGGCAGAGGTGGAAGAAGGAGCTGTTGACTCCGCGTTTCACTGCTTTGTCCATCCAAGAGTGTCTGAATTACCGAGGTGCATTTAAATATTTTAAAGCTGGAATCTCTATGTATATAGGCAGGGTCTTCCACAGAAGCCCTGTGCCAGTCTCCTTGCAAGCACCTTATTGGTTTCATTTCACAGAAACTCAGTAATGGCTCCATGAGGTAGGTACTCTGCATATGCCCACTTTACAGATGCAGAAGCTAAAGTCCCGAGGGGCTGAGCAACATACCAAAGGTCCATAAGTATCGAGCTGCTGTGGTGCTGGGAGCAGGGGTGGGTGAAGCTCACTAGAGAGGAGACCCAAGGGGCAAGCTGGGACACCTCGTTTCAGAGGCATACCACAAGCTCAAATCAACTGGAACGGGCTACGAGCTTAGCTCTGCTAAGACCTCGCTGTGGCATTGTGACATTTGTGGCAGTTATTCAGCATTTGATTTGGATGAACTCTTGCCTTAGTTGTAAAAGGTGATTTAGAAGTTATTGAAAAGGGGTCAGGGGCGGGGAATCAGATGAGTAAAATCACGGATGTGGCTGAAGCAGGCAGTGTGGTTAGGGGGAAGCAGTGAAGCCCTTGGCACCCTCATTGTGACCTGCACAGGCACAACCCAGCGTTTCTGGTTGAAAAATGTGGGCTCCCCAAGCCCAAGGGCAGCGGACATCTTGGGCTCTCTGTAGCTCTTTCCAGAGCACCTGTCTCAGCACTCTTGGGCAGATGTCCTGACGAGCTGAGAGATCACTGCTTCCTGACCCAGTGGTGATTACTTCTGAAAGATGGGGTAATAACAACAGCTATCACTTCAGAGCATTTACTCCTTCACTGTGCAGAGCGTTTTCACACAAATTGTTGTCCTGTCGAATCCGCTCAGAGCTCCTGTCCCAGGGGCCCCATCTAGTCCCGGCCCAGCCGAGCTTTATGATTGATTTCATTAACAGATAGAGAAACTGAGGTTCAGAGAGGTGGAATAACTCCCCCCGAATCACACAGCCAGTAAACGAGTGAGCGGCGTCTTTCGGACACCTATGCTCATTTTCCTAAACTTGTTAGTGTAGGGTTTTTTTTAGATTTTTTTCCAGGGGCTCTTTCCCACTGTATAGGAAACCTGGTTTGTGTGTCAGTAAGGTTACCAACAAGTGGAACATTCTGAGAAAACAGATTCATCAACTGGCCCTGAAATGTTCTAAAATAAATGTGGCAGCCAGGTGCCTGTGCCAATGAGGTAGTTTCAGAATTTTGCCTGGGACCTGAAGCCGTATCAAAACAAATCTTTATTTTTGTTCTGATCTGTGAATGTGTACAGATCTAACTAACAGGCATGTGTACAGCTCGGCTTCTAATGGTTGGAAAAAATAAGAGAAGTAAATTGTTGTTCTTGGCACTTTCCCAGTGACAGTTGCATTTTTATTTCTACTAGAGGTACATTTCATTTTTTAATTTTAATTCCAGATAAACAGGTTTTTAAATCAAATTTACTGAGGTGACATTGGTTAATAAGATTATATAGGTTTCAAGTGCTCATTTCCGATACATGATTTGCATGTCGCATTGTGTGACCCCCAATGCAAGTCTGTGTTAGCAAAGAAATGTAGCCCCAGTCACTTCAAACTGCTCTTCCAGAGAAAGTAATTGTAAATGTAACCGGCAAAAACAATAGGAAAGAGGTAGTCCGTGTGGGGTCAGATGCCTCGTGCAGACAGATTCAGTCTCTTGACATTCACATTCAGGAAGGAAAACTTGGAAAATTTCTAAATTTTAAGATATTTAAGATTTGCTAGGAGTGAGGGGAGAGGAGGAAGGAATTAAACTGCAGTTTCACTGGGTGGGAATCAAGCACGGATTCCCCCGACTCTAAAGAACCATGTTACGTGTTTGAATCACGTGGAGTTACTGAGTCCCTCTTCTGTACGAGGTATACGGTTGCTGTGGAGAGCTACAATAAGGTCATGGTCGCTTTAAAATTATTCCTAGTAAAAACACGTTTTGAGACTTGATTCTAAATGTTAAACTTAAACTTGGGCAATTCAAAAGCCCGTTGATAGGGATGAAATCCCACTGGTTGGCAGTTATTCCTTCCAACCACTGTGTGTGAAATTGAAATCTGAAGATACCATTTCAAATATTCACTTTCTCTAAGGAAGTTCTCCCCAAAGAGTTGTGAAAGATAAGAAACTGACCCAAAGTCACAGGCGGTAATCACTCTTTCCTTACACACTGGGGTCCAAACAGAAGCATATTATTCAAAGGAAACTTTATGCCTCAAAGTTGGCCTTTCAGAGGTTACCTCCTGGAACCCCAGAACCTATTTATTTTAACAACTAACTTGAGCCCCATGCAAAAGAGCAGCGAGGAAGGCAGCGATGTATCAGATTCGGTGAAAGCAAGCAGATGCGAGCCCATTGCCTCTCGCCAACGTAGTGAGCGTGAGAATGGAAAATGCTTCCGTGTTGCTGAGGAGCAACGGGAGGTGAGGTGAAGGGACCCTGTTCTGTTGGGTTTTTTAAAATAGAAAATTGTTTTGAATTTGGGTGGGAAATTCTTATTCTCGAATTTAACTTCAAGCTTTTGTGTGTGTATTTTTTGAGGTATAATTGACTGGTATACAACACCAGGAGTTCCATACTAGTTCCAGGAGTACAACATGACTCAACATTTGTATATTGTGAAATGACCCCAATAAGTCTGGTTAGCCTGTGTCATTATACATAGTGACATTTTTTTTCTTATGACGAGGACTTTTAAGATCTGCTCTCTTAACAACTTTCCAATACGCAGTACAGTATTGTTACCTGTAGGGACTGTGCTGTGCATTCCATCCCCAGGACTTACTTATTTTGCGACTGGAAGTTGGTACCTTGGGATCCCCTGCCCCCACTTTGCTCACAGCACCACCCAGCCCATGGCAACCAGAAATCTGTTCTCTATGTCTATTAGTTGAGTGTTTTGTGTGTGTTTGTTTTTAAGATTCCACATATATATGAGATCATATGAGATCATCCAGTATTTGCCTTCCTCTGACTCATTTCACTTAGCATAATGCCCTCCAGTTCCGCTCACGTTGTCACAAATGGCAGGATTTCCTTCCTATTTCATGACTGACATATATATATAGATATAGATATAGATCTATATCTATATATCTTTATACATTCATCTCTTGGTGTATACTTAGGTTTTTTCCATATCTTAGTTGTTGTAAATAAGGCTGCAATGAACATGGGGGTGCACGTATCTTTCTGATTTGCTGTTCTTGTTTTCTTTAGATAAATACCCAGTGGTATTGCTGGATTCAAGCTCTTTTTAGATTCCAGTGTCTCGGCTATAACAGAGCAGCTCCCATTTAGGAGCTGCTCACTACAAGTCTGTGTGCCAGGCTTTGCCTGCGCCCACTCATTTAACCCTCCCAATGATGCCATAGGCCTGGCGTCCCCGTGTTGTAGATGAGGACGCCGGGAGCTTGCATTCCCACTGTGGGCCCAGGTTCACACAGGTGGGACATGGCAGGTGGGAATGCAGGCAGTCCGACTCCAGAGCCACGACCCCGTACCGCCTCCTGGGATTCAGGAGCTGAGTCTGATCAGGAGAATGTCTTTTTATATACTGAGGCCTCAACTTGGACTAAAAGCTGCTTTTAAGGCTTCCTTCCTCCCCCCACTTCACCCCCACCGGGGAACAGATTTTAATTATGCCCATTAGGGACCCAAGCTTTGGACATGGACACAAGAAAATGACAAGAGCATGCAGACCGCAGTAAATTCTGGGTAGACTTGTGAAAAGTTGGTGAGGCTTTGGCTCCAAACAGGGAAGATGAGGCATCCAGGGACTCACTTCTGACTTTACTCACAACCCGTCAAGGTGAGATCATTGGGGCCCGCCAGTGCCATGTTTGAAATGGGAGTAAAACATCTATTACCGTGATGCAGACTGTTCATTAAAAAAAAGAAAAAAACGGAGTCTGCAAGCACGTGGTAGTTTCCTCTTTACAAGGCTTGTGAGTGGCGTCATGCACAAGTAGGCCTTCGATAATTATTTCTGAACGCGATCCTTTTCAGGGAACTCTGGTGAGGACAGAAGGAACCAAAGTTTTGGTTATACAGAAGGGCAGACTGTGAGCCTCCTCCTCTCCCCTCTGTATCTCCTCCTTCCTCCTAGAATGTTCCCTTGAGGTTGGAGGGGGAAACCTGAACTCCAAAATCAAGTCTGGCTTTTTTTCCCTTTCCCTGACCCAGGACAAAAATCATGTCTTGATCATGGCGCTTGATCACTGGAAAGGCACTTTCTCTGTGCAGAGTATTACTGGCACTTTACAGGGGCCAGTTTAACCGCAGGAGTCCGATATTTGAAAAGATGCTGAGGGAGGGAATTCGGCCACCAGCAGCTGGAAGGAGACTAGACCAGCGTGGTCCCTCCCAGCCACCCTCCCCCTGGGATTAGCTGCCCTAGCACACTGCTCAGGCGTACCCGGCCGGTGCGGTCCTGCTCACGCAGCTCCAGCCTCCCGTCTGGAGCGCGGGCGCAGTCACCAGCCCGCAACCTGCAAAGCCGCGCTGCGCCGGGCATCGCCGCGCACAGCATTCGCGGACCTGGGACCCCCGGACGGGCGCCAAAGCCACTCGGCACGCTTGCATTTCTGTAGGTGCTTATTTCACGTTCTTGTCTTTTTTCTCTTCCTTGAACGTCCCGCTGGTTACTTTCAGCCATAGTTAACCAAAAGGGAAACGCCGAAGAGGGGAAGCCCTGAGAACGATTAGGGGCAACCCAGCCGCCTCTCCAAGGAGACGTGTTCACTGAGCGACTCTTCCTGTCCCCGTCGCTGGCCCCTTTAAGAAGCCAAGTCTGTCCTGCTGCTGCCGCTGCTGCCGCTGCTGCTGTTTGTACTGCAAATCCCCAGGAGCCCCATTTAAAAAAAAAAAAAGGAAGAAAAAAATAGCGGGGGTGGGGGGGTACCGGGCAGCTGTCTCTTTAAATGTGATTTCCTTCTATTGTATTTGAATCGTGATCAGGAAAAGGAAATGAAACCAGAGACAGAGGGAAGCTGAGCGAAAATAGACCTTCCCGAGAGAGGAGGGAGTCGGGGGAGAGAGGCAGGGTCCCCTCCCCGCCCCCAGGCCGCCGCCCCCCACCCCTTGCCCCCGGCGGCGAGCTGCGCGCCGGGACCCTGGCGGAAGGTGCAGGGGCTCCGGGCGGACGCGCACCATCCCGCGGGCGGCGCGGAGCGGGCGACAGCGCGCGAGCTGAGCCGGACCGGGCGGCGGCGGCGGCGGGACCGGGATGGAAGGTTAAGTCCTGTGCAGCAGCAGCTGCTGCAGCCGCCCGGGGCCAGGCTGCGCGCTCGGGTCCCCGCCTCGGCCGCAGCGCGCTGGCAGCCTGGTGATTCGCTCTCTCTCTTTGGCGTTTGAAGGGAGCGCGGTGACTGTCCTTGAGCGCGGAGGGGCGAGCTCACCGCCGGCGCGCCCGAGCAAGAAGAGGCGCAGGAGCGGCGGCGGCGCCCGAGCACCGGAGGGGGTCCGAGCCCCAGCAGCTGGCCAGCTCCGAGCCACAAAGGGAGCGCCCCCGCTGCCTGGCACGCCACCTCCCTCCCCAATGTCCTCGGCCATCGAGAGGAAGAGCCTGGATCCGTCTGAGTAAGTGTAGCGCCCCTGCCACCTACCGTGGCCACGGCCTCGTGCCGGGGGCAGTGGGATGGCGCCGGTGGCCAGCCAAACGGCTCCAGGTGCGCGCCCGTAGCTTGCCCTTGGCTCCTTCTGCCTCGAGCGGGGCTCCCCCTTGCCCGTGGTGACTCCGGGGGCGGGTAGCAGAGACAGGGGGTCAGCCAGGAGCCTTTGCGCCCCCCCCCCGCCCCGGCTACCCGGGACGCTTCCCGAAGCCCCCTCGGGCCAGAAAGTTTACACCAGAGCGGGCACAGGGGGAGCTTGGAAGCGCGCAGGTGCAATCCCGAGAGCGTTCAGGGCTTGATTCTGTTCCCTGCTCCCCTTTCGCTCCTTATCGGACCCCTTTCTCTTTGTCCATTTGGCCCTGGAAAGGGGAACATTCCAGTGGAGGCTTCCCGAGTCTCCTACGGCCCCCCTCCGGGTCCGCAGGTGGAGCAGCAGCCAGCAGAGCCAGGGACCGGAGGGGGCGGGGTGGGGGGCGGTGTGCGAGTCCAACTCGGAGCTCGCTCTGGCCTCCGGAGACTTTGAAGCACGTAAATCCGGAGTTTATCTGGGTACGTGTACCACGCCCCACCCTTCAGGGTCCTCCGATGGGGGCCTGTGAACCTCAAAAGTTAGTATACATTTTGTGTATAGGTGAATATTTGGGGGGAGTCGCAGTCTCACCGCTGTTATTACAGCCTCAAAGGGGCTTGGGGTCAGAGAACCAGAGCTCTAACGAGTATTTGCCGCGTTTGTTTTCTGAGCCTCTTACTAGTTGGAAGTGTTTCCCTGTCCCCAGGCTGTGTACCCCAAGTCCACTCCTTAGTGTTAACCTGGGGAGAAAGGGCTGTTTAAAATACCGTGTTCCCATCAGCGCACATGCCCTTAAGATTCATTAGCTGTCTGGTTTTGAGAATTTTTATTCCTTTGAAGTCCCCCATCTAATCCTTTGAAGGGCTTTGTTACACAGACCAAAGGAGCTGGTTAATGACTTGTCCATTTGTGCTTTTAAGAGGCATTTGTTTTGTTTTGTTTTCTTTCCCTTTCCTGTTTTAAAAGAATCGTGCTTTCCTGATTGAAGTCTCCCCTCCCCCGCCCATTTCAGCCTTCTGTGGTGTTTATATACCTGGGTTTTACCCTCAGTTGCCAGCATAAAAACTCAGCATGTTCTCATAAAACACAGGAAGTACCAGGATCCAGTGAGAATATAAACATCACTATTCAATCTGCAAGGTTCAGGCACCAGTTCTATAAGAAGCTAGGTTTGTTCTAACAAAAAACAGCTTCCTTACACTCTCCGGAGAAAAAAGAGTGCACACACACACACACACACACACACAGTGAGGTTTAAAGGATGTTTTGGTGATTTGCTCACTTTTTTTTTTTAAACAAACCTAGAATCACAACTTTGCTCTGAGTTTTCAAAGCCTGGGCAAAGACCATAGTAATACCATAAGAGTGAATTGGATAAATGGGTGCCTAATGCCTTTTCGATGAGCAGAACTTAGTCTCTAATCCTTTTATTAGAAAATAAATCTGGAGGTTTCAGTTCCCTGAAGGAAGTTTGCCCTTTTCAAAGTTTGTGCTCTTTCACTGAGATTGAAAATGGAAACACCCTGACCTGCCCACGCAGCAGGCCCCTGCCGGGGGATGCTCCTCTGCTCCATTCCACGCTCCATCCACCCTGTGCCCAAGGAGGAGAAGCTGTAATGGGAGATGGGCCAGCTAGTCGAGGATTACTGCAGCGCGCTTTTCCCCCCTCTCTCTCAGAAATTTTCAAGAAATTACCCCAGAAATCCAGCATGAAGTGTATTCAGATACAATATTCCGTTCTAGGCTCTAGGGCAATATAAAATATTAATTTGAAGGTGAATCCCACTCAGTTATTGGCTCGGAACATCCACCAAAAAAATAATGCGATATCGTCACTAATTATAGAAAGACAGAGAGAGCCAATATCTTCTCCTATCCTTTCCGATCTTAGGCCATCACAATAGCTAGCGTTTTGCTTATTTAGTATGATTAATGTGGGGCCACTGTTCTGCCAGGTGCTTCACTGTGTACTTATTCAAAGCCAAGTTGGGTCAGTAGGATCAGCATCTCCAAATTACAGATAAAAATTTGCCTAGACATATGCAAATGAAATATTTAGGCAGGAAGACAGCCAGAATTCATAAACATAGAGGTTTTCTCTGCCATGCAGTCAGTGGCCCAGCACCTCCCAGTGAGTAACAAGAGCAGTTCATTTTAATTCCAGGCGGTTTTGCACCAGCTAAGTGCAAATCCTCCTCTTTCACAGTTGGTTGGTAGCATCAACATCAGGGCATCCAGCAGGGCTGAGGTTCCCTCGGTGTTTTAAAAAGCCCCAAGTAAGACCAGGGGCTGTGGAAAGAGAAGAGAGGCAGTTCTGAGTCGATGCACATGAAAATGCTGGGGACATTATTTTTGCAGAAGGGAGAATTGGAAGTCCTTATGTCTAACCTGTGGAAACAAAGAAAAGCAAGTCAGGCTTCAGTGAACTCTTAAAGCTGAAGTCTTGAGTGTTTAAAAGAAGACTGGCTTGGGTTTCCCATTTCCTTGTTCTAAAAGGAGATAAGCTCATGAAGGATCCTTATACTCAATCTGCAAAATGTGGGCTTGGTTTTAGTACTCCCCACCTATTCACAGGGCAGCGTGCCCTGTGCAGACAGAGTCACCGGAAGCTGTCCAGAGTGTGTGCTGACACTGAGTCCTGAGCCCTGAAGTGTAATGGTGCTGAGCTCTGTGGGCACAGGCCCTGGTCAGTGAGCACACGCTAGGAATGGGACACAGAGTTATACCCTCGAGGTGCCCAGGGGGAGAGTCCCTTTTGGGAATTTCACAGTTGGAATCAGGTCCATTTAAAAAAAACACACACACACAATAGATATTTTAAAAATAGATTTATGTTTGAATAAGGTTCCAAGAGCACTTGTTCATTGTTAAAAATCAACAGGTACTGGGGTTTTCCTATGTCCCGTTTGGTGCTAGAAACATTTCTTCTGTTTATTTTCTCTGGGCAAATAATGGTATTTATTTTAAAGTGTAAAAGCAGAAATACTCAGATTCAAGCGAAGCAAAGGCGGAAGCTGTGTGCCTCTCTAATGGGAGGAACGCACGCCACCGGCTCACTACCAACAGCAGCCTGCACGCAGATGTGAGGGTCTAGTCGTCTTTCGCTCCCTTGAAAATGATCGTTGCCTCTGCCCCGTTTTCTTGCCTGAGTCCACCTTATCCACACCAGCTTAGCTGTCGTAAAAACTTTCACGTGCAGGAAGGTCTATCTGATGTCCTGTCTAAGTTTGGCAATGGCTCTAACACCTGCGATTTTTCTCCAGGGATTTATTAGGTAAGAAGGATGGGATAAGAAGTTTCTGTTACAAACATAAAATAATAAAATAAAATAATGAGACTTTCTGTTATATCCTGCTGGAATTTTTATCTTGGAAAGAGAGAGCAACCTAAAATAATTTTTGCTCACTTTCTCCTTTCTTCCTCACCTCCGCTTTTGTGCAGTTGGGAAGGGCCTGGGGTAGGATGGCAGGTAGATTCCACGTGGAATTCGCAGATTTTTAGCTCCGTAGATAGTCGGCTGACCTGGCAGCAAGCAGCTGTTTTCGTCCAAGTACCTCTTCTGGGGTTCGGCAGTGTGCTTGGGTCCTGGGGGTGGAGGAGGAAACAGAAATGCGGAGATGGAGAAGGGGAGTGGGAGGGGAGAGTGGGAAAGAGAACAGACCAGAGGTGTGGGAGTGGTACTGGGCTGTGGGTGACGGGGTAGGGGAGCCAGGACCACCTACAGTCGCCTTGTGTATCTCAGAGCCCAGCGTTTACTTCTTTTTCTTTTTTAGTCCTCACCTGAGGACATGCTTACTGATTTTTAGAGAGGGGGGAAGAGAGGGAGAAGGAAAAGGGGAGAAACACTGAATTGTTGTAGAAGAGAAACATCGATGTGAGAAAAAGACATGGATTAGTTGCTTCCAATACAACTAATTGGAACACAAGTACTGGATTGAACACACAACCTAGGTATGTGCCCTGACTAGGAATCGAACCCACAACCCTGCAGTTTGCAAGATGATGATGCCCAGCCAACTGAGCCAAACTGGTGAGGGCTTGCATTTACTTATTAAAAGATCTAAGAGATAAGGTCTAGCTCTCTCCTATCCTAATGTCTGGCAGGGCCTCCCTGCGGTCCAGCCTGTGGGTCCCGTCCATTCTTTATGTTCCCGACAGGCAATTGAGTGACATTCACTGTTGGCCCAGAGGGATTCTCCACCAGGGTTGCTTGTCTCACCAAAATGCGGTGGTTGTCCCTAATGCTTGGCCTTCTTTCAAGGGAGCCCGTGGATGAGGTGCTGCAGATCCCCCCGTCCCTGCTGACATGCGGAGGCTGCCAGCAGAGCATCGGGGACCGCTACTTCCTGAAGGCCATCGACCAGTACTGGCACGAGGACTGCCTCAGCTGTGACCTCTGCGGGTGCCGGCTGGGTGAAGTGGGCCGGCGGCTGTACTACAAGCTGGGCCGGAAGCTCTGCCGGAGAGACTACCTCAGGTATCCTGGGCCCACCAGCGCGGGGCCCTCAGCAGGGGCCGGGCTGGCGCGCCATCTGAGTCTGGGCCGCTGTCCTGGCTCCCGCTACCTGCCAGAATGAGGTCAGGCTGCAGCAGCCGCGTCTCCGCTGCCCCATGCAGAGAAGCAGTGGGCGTTGCTTCCTGTTTGAGAAGCATGTTTTCATCCATCTCTATGGGGGAAACACTAATTGTTTAAAGGCAACAGAATGATAAATGCAAAATCCAGGACACTTTGAACATTTGAGGTTGGGCTCTTAGGAGCTCATTTAATGCTTCAGAGCGGTACCGATGGGTTATAAATATTCCTTTGTATGACTCCAATATGATGTGAGGAGAAACTTAAAAATAGAAAGCGTGCTCCCGCCAGGGCGCACCCAGAATTTGCCTGCCGCTGCAGGAGGGCCCTGAAGTCAGCTGCCGGCTTGAGCCCCAGCACCGCTGCTTCCTAGTTCTGTGACCTGGGGCAAGTTACTTAGCCGTCCTAAGCCTCAGTTTCCTTCCCTGTAAAACGGGGTCATAGTAATACCTGCTTCCAAGGAGGAGAGGTGGTGCCTAAGGATCAAAGAAATGTCAGCTGCTCTGGTAACTAACATTATCACCAGGACATTTCCTGTCTAAAGGACAAGAAGGGGGAGAAGGGAGGGGCGGGTGGGCACCACACCCACGCAGACAAGCCCGGGGGCAGCTGCGGTGCTCCAGGTCGTACAGACTATTGGCCATGGGAATTTTCTGGCGCTCAGTGAGAGCCTTTGCCCGGAATGTGCTGGCATTTTCAGTGTCACGTTAGCTGCTGTGGGGGTAGCTCTGTGCCCTCTACTGCCACAGCTGCTCGAGTGTGGAGCCGTGAGTTTTTTGCCATCTTCCTGGGGCAGAGCATCTGTGGAGCATGCAGCCCTCATACATTATTGGGACCACCCAGCTCTGCGCAGCTTGTTTAGACTCCAGTGCCCTTGGCTGCCAAGCCAGCTCTTCCTCCCCAGCCTGCCCACAGAGCATTTTACATTAAAAAATATATATGCAGGCAATTTCACAGTGAAGGAAGCTTATCTGTTTACCGAGAGACTGATGGAATAAGCTTTTTCCCCCCCTAAATTCCCCGACAAAGTCCTCGCAAATTTGGTGGTTTAGAGAAAATAGGGAGGGTTTTCAATGATCGTGATTACCATTTTGGTCAATTTTCGTGTAAGTTATAAGAAAATAGAACCGGGATAAATAGAGACCTGATTTTGCCCTCTGCCAGTTTGCCAAGTTGCCGCAGCGAGCAGACGGGCGAGTGATTCCCATTGGGCCCCTGACTACATCCCTGTCAAATCATTTGAATCTTATTAAACGAAGTGCAGCCAGAGTAAGGTCAGAGGAGCCCAGGCTTCTCCCTATCTCCACGGTTTTATGTAACATTCAAGAATAAATCCGGTGCTGCCTGGGCTTGTTAATCTTTTCCATTTTTAAAAAGGAGAGAAAGGAATAGTCTGGGAGAACCCAGTGTTAATTAACTTGTGTCTTGGTGACATGAAATAATTCTTCTCCCTGCTACATTCCTAGGCAACATGTTAATTAACTCTGTGTTAGTACAGGCATTTTCAGACCTCCTTTAATAGTATTTATATTATTGTTATTAAAATGGGCAGGAGAAGGCTTAAGATGAGACACCTCTTGACAGAGGAGGGAAAAAAATTCTTTCTTCTTCAGGGATGGCCTCTTAGCCATGGACTTGTTTATCTGCCTTTGTAAGGCAGTGCCCTCAAAAGGGCACGTCGGAGGGGTGACTCAGTGGGCCTTGTAGTGGCAGTCAGCTTTTCCCGTTGGGACAGCTTCTCCTGAGGATCTCCAATGGCCGACTGGCCAGTGACAGCCTTTTTCAGACATTTTGCCTGAAATAGTCACGAGATGCCAGGCAGAGCCTAAACCCTGTGCTGCTGTGTTGTGCTTGTTCTGCGTGCCTTGCGTGGTTGGGAACCGAACAGTAGCTGTCCACCTGAGTGTGGGCCCAGCTCCCCTCCGGCCCCTTCTTACCAACTTTTGTGTGCGGAGCACCCACCACCTTCCAGGGGTTTCACGTTCAACAGCCGGCCCCTGCACCTGTTGTTAGAGCCAGAAGCATGCTCACGCCCTACCCCCAGCCCCCGGGCCCCCAGAGTGCCTTCATCGATGACCCCAATGACCGGTGCTGCAGCAGCACCAAAGTCACAGCCTTCGCTGGGTAGCCTGGAGACAGAACTTACACCGCAGAGTCCCCTTGCTGTCTGGCTAACTGATGCCCTGCCCCCCAGCATTCCCCCCACCCCACCCCAGGGACTCTGCCTGAGATGCACATTGGGTTGCCTTCCTCCTCTTCTGTCTGGGGCTCCTGGCCAGCTAACTGGTTTCCCGAGAAAACATCCTCAGTAACTCCCCACCTCACGCTCTGCTTCTGGGATACCCAGCCTAAGGCACCGATTCTCAGTGCTAGAGATGAATGTTCAAGGTCGATGTAAAGTCCTAGTTCAGGGGCGTCAAACCCATTTTAACCAGAGGCCACATCAGCCTCCTGGTTGCCTTCAAAGGGCTGAAATAATTTTAGGACTGTATACCTGTAACTACTCGTTAACTATTAAGGAGTTAGAATTATATTCGGCTCTTCGATGGCAACCGCGAGGCTGATGTGGCCCCAGTGAAAATGAGTTTGACACTCCTGCCTCAGTGTGTGTTTCTACAACACTACTCGATCTCAGACTGTCTGAGCTGGGAGGGGCTGCAGGGAGAGGCCGGACCTTCCGGTCCCCTCGCTTAACACACAAGCCAGGAGAGAGGAGTCCCATGCTCCCGGGCACCTGGCTTTAGTTAGAGGTGATGCTAACTGACCTGAACCCATCTCCCAAATGTTGCTCCTTCGGTCCTTCCCTTCATTAGCTGCCTGATGTGTATCATAATTTACCCCCGACTTCCCTTTAATAAACGCTCTCCTTCCTTAAGGGTCGCACCCCCAGGAGGTTGGCTTCGTTTTACACACACTGCTTTGTGGGTGGCTTAACCTTGTTCAGGCCCAAACTCAACCTACTGAACAGTCAGGAAACCAGAGCTGCCTTCCCACTCTGTGACCTCCAAGATGGCAGTGCCCTGCCGCTCCACCATCTGCTATGTTGGGAGGAATGTTCTCCCCCAGTAATGAGTTTGCTCCCAGGTGGTGCCTTGAAACTGCTCAGAGCTCTTCAGATGGAAGACGGGACACAGAGAAATGAGGTGGCCCTGGCTCTGACCGTGAGCTCTCTACCCACAGATCACGTTTTCTTGACCCCGTTAATTTTGCCTGAATGTTTCAAAATTTGTCAACTGCCCTCATCCCCCACCACAACCTCTCAGAATGTACCAGTCTATTGATTCTGTGTTATTATGAAGTGAATAAGAACTTCCGATAAGAACAAGCATTTACCTAAAGGTTTACGTGGCGAGGACCTGCTAATACGCCGTTATCAGGCACGTGTGAAAATGACCTTCTGCTGCGAGACTGGCATAGTTGGGAACACCTGAGATGTGTTCAAACACAGCCAGGTCGGCTTAGCTTTGGCATAGTCCCGTGGACCCTTCCAACAGCGGAGTGCTGGGGATGCCTTGGTCACTGCCGTTTCAGGAGCTCACAGGAATCAGAGGCTTCCCAGAGTCACGTGGGTACTCAGGGGGCATCCTGGACGGAAGCTGGGTCTTCTGATTCCAATACTGGTGTTACTCCACTCCTTCAGGCTGCTTCTCAAACTTCCAGAGTCACCTGGAAGTGCTCATGCACGCAACAAATGCTGGGCCCCCTCCAAAGAGTGTCTCGTCCACGGGAACCTGAGAATGCACGTGGCTCACAGGTTCCCAGGACCACTCTTGAGAAGCACCGTACGAGGCTCCACTGAATTTCGTCCCCCGCGTTGACCCTGAATGTTGCTTGAAATACTCAGTGACTGATCTACTGAGACTTAGGAGAGTCTTGGTTTCAATGTCAGAAGAGAAGTTTCTCCAAAGATTCACAGCAACGGGGCTGCAAGGGCCTCGAATCAAGAGCTTCCATTCAGTGTGGAGAGACGCCCTTTGTCCTCCAGATCTCTGAGGCATGAGCAACTGCGCCCTGTGCCTTCCATCCAGCTCCCTCTGTCTCCCAGGAGCTGGGGTCCCAGTGGACTGTCAAGTGGAGTGGCCTGGGTAGCTTAGGGAGGAATTCAAGATCCACCCTCCCCACGGTTGGAGTGAGTGGCTGTCGACATGATAGAACTTGGGAGCCTCTGAAAGATGCCCATTTAGTTACATTCCTGGTCAATTCCCTCTCAGAGGGTCCCCGGGGGTTGACTCCAGCTTCTCTTCTAAAATGAAAGCCCCCCTGGGAGGGGACACATGACCCGTGCCTAACCTCCTCACTTAGATGCTTCAGCTGAGTCTTCCCCACAGAGGAGGGGCCGGGGCGAGCCAGAGGCATGGAGAATGTGCTGCAGGCGGGGAGAGAGCTCAGACCAGGGACAGGTTATGCGAGGCACAAATGCCACCGATTACTGTTTCCTCCCAGAGCACCCCTGCCCTGCAGGGAAGACTGCCGGAGTCGGCCCCCTGTCTGTGCCCAGCTCCTCCTTGCTCCCTGGCGTCTTGGGAATCCAGCCTGTTTCACAAGCCCTTTCTCCCACTGTCTCTGCCACTGGCTTTCTTAGCTTCTCTTGCTTTTTTTCCCCTCCAGGCTTTTTGGCCAAGATGGTCTCTGTGCCTCCTGTGACAAGCGGATCCGTGCCTATGAGATGACGATGCGGGTGAAGGACAAAGTGTACCACCTGGAATGTTTCAAGTGCGCTGCCTGTCAGAAACACTTCTGCGTGGGCGACAGATACCTCCTCATCAACTCCGACATCGTGTGCGAGCAGGACATCTACGAGTGGACTAAGATCAACGGGATGCTCTAGGCGTCTTTGGGGGGGGAGGGTTCGCTGAAATCACTGTCTCCGTGAGGGTCTTCACTCTTAGGCACTTTGGGGATTTGAGGGTGGGAGGAGGCATTTCTTAGGGGACACAGCATCGAAGTGACATAACGCAAAGAGGGACACCTAAATGTGACCCAATGGGCAGCCTTTAGGGAGGACTTATGGACTACACAGCCTACCCATAACAACTGACATGATTAGGGGAGGAAAGGAGCTTTTGAGGAGGGACAAGCGTCGTGCTGTCATGAAGGAATGTCACCTCTACAGTTAGGGAGCTGTGGAAAGGTGTGCTATGACTCTGGCCCTTGAAACCTAGAGACGTGCAATTGATCTCTCTCCTTCCTGGCTTTTGTGACAGCCCTGTTCTAATCAGTGTCCTCTGCACAACGGAAGGACAGAGGGAAGTGACCATCCTTTTTCTCCTGGCCACCTTCCCAAGGCCTTAAGCTTTGGACCCAAGGGAAACAGCATGGAGACACATTTCAGTTGAGAATGGGAACAGCCACCTTCGAACCAAACAATTATTTAAAGTGACACTGACGAAACACAGTTCTTAGATACCTTAGTTTTGAGGCGAGGAGTTCCACAGATTGTTTCTATACAAAATGTAAATCTGAAAAAGAAAAGGTCGTTCAACTATTTTATTACCTTAGATTATATCAAAGTATTCGTTGTGTGTAGCTAAAAAAAGGAAAGAAAACCTCTGTGGACAATAAAAACGACAGCCTAAAACACAGTGGTGTTTGTTTGATAATGACGTACAATTGGGGGTGTCAGAAAACCGTCTTTTTTTTATACTGTAAAGGAGAAGTAAATAAGCAATTTACTTTGAGGTCAAATAGAAACTTCGGTTTATTGCTAGGGTTTGTACAAGGCAGGCACATTTCTATATTACTAGCAATTATATAACAGGTCATCGTGGAGCTCCGAGGGATGCAGAATAATTAAATCCGTGTTGTAAAACGTGCGTTTCCCTTCAGCATCGTATAGAAGGAACGGAAGGCAAGATCATTGCCTTTGGGAAACCTGTAACCTAGAAAGGACACAAACACATAAAACAGATTCCCTTTGGGAGAGAAGGTAATTACCTAGTTTGAAATGTGGCAAAGATGCTGAGCTTGACACTTCGATTTTCCAAGACGTGTGTCTCAAGGTATTTTATGACAAGTGGTTGAGAGGACCTTACTTTGAGGATTTAAAGCAGACACGTTCCCTGGTGCTTTTTTTGATTTCTGCCCAGCCAGGTCGCGGCATGAATGGACTTTGAGCGCCACCTGCTGGTCATCACCTCAGGCCTGCCCCAGTGAAAGACCAACCTTGGATGGATGGTTTAATAAAAATTGGCAAGCGCCAAGCAGTTTTAGGATAATTAATTATTAAGACATGAAACATGCATCTATTTCTACAGTTAGCTAATAAGGTATTTCTTTAAAACTTTCATCACTATGGTTTGGCTGGTGTTTTTCTTATTATAGAGGAGAAATAAGCAAGTGGTGACTCTCGGTCTGTAAAAGAGTTTGGGAAATCTGGCTGCTTAAGGCAGCCTGTTTAAAACAAATCTAATTAGCCCTGGCTGGCACGGCTCATTTGGTTGGAGTGTCATCCCATAAACTGAAGGGTTCGATTCCCCGTCAGGGTACATGCCTGGGTCACCGGTTTGGTCGCTGGTCCCGACACATGCAAGAGGCAACCGATTGATGTTTCTCACATGCCTGTTTCTCTCCCTCTTTCTCCCTCCCTTTCCCTCTTTCTGAAATCAATGAACACATCCTAGGGCGAGGATAGAAAGAAAAAGACAAAAGAGTTAAAAGGAAAAAAATCTAATTATATGGCATTTCAACTCAGGCGGCAAGTAAGGTGTGGCCAGTGAGTGGATGTGGTTTCTCAGATTGCAGTCCCGGAACCGGCAGTACCCTCATCACCACTTGAGAACTTAATAAAAATGGAGGTTCACGGGCTCTGCCCAAGTCAGAGTGAATCAGAAACTTTGGGGACGAGATCTGGTGATCTGAGCTGCAATCGGTCCTGCAGATGACTGTGACTCATGCTCAAGTAGGAGAATGGCTGTTCTCGAACCTCCCCTGCTAGGCAGGTCACACACTCAAAGTCGTTAACAGTTAACATCAGACACAAATGTCCACATGTGGACAAATGCTGCCCATGGTCCCTAAACCTAAAATCTTCACACAGTTTTGTTGCTCAGGTAAGAGCTGTCATCTACCAGATCAGTCACAGGTCTATACACTCGTTCAGTCACACCAGCGTTCATTATAATGGCCATGGTGGTAGATTTTATGAGCAGAATTAGGTGGAAATAGAAATGATTCTTGCTTTGGAAACATAAACTTCATTCTTTCTCCCCCAAATGCAATGCAACACATGTAAGATCCAAGAACGTAGCCAAGACCTTTGCCATCCTCAATGGAGCAGTCATTAACAGTGTCCCTATCTGGTAGAACCGTGAGTGCACTGACAGAGTGTTTGTGGCACATGACCCCAGGGGCCAAAATGTCTAACCCACAACTGATTTGAGAGGAAGGACAGGTAAGGGACTTCCTGGAAAAAAAAGATGGAGAGAGAGATAAAGACTTCCTTGGGGACCAGCTCCCAGAGCCCGTAGCAGTGATCCTTGCCCAAGTGTGTGACCCACGTGCCCTTGACCCAGAGTCAGGAGAGCCAGGGGCATGCTTCCTCCCCTGGCCCATGCCTTATTTCAGCAGAATGCTGGCGCATTCTGCTCCCTCTCACCTCAGTAACGTCTTATGCCCAGAACCAGCTTCCTTTTATTGCTGTCTCTAATATTACCACTGCTTCGCAGGGAATCTTAAAATCCCACAAAGTTAAGATAGAGCAGTGGCTAGGGACTTAATCATCTCAAGACTTGGAATTGAGTTGTGACGACACGACTTTTTACTTAACCGACATTTATATAACGCCACGCCAGGCATACTTCTAGGTACTTTGCAAATATTAACTCCTTTAATTGGCATGGCAGCCCCATGTGGCAGTTTCTATTTATTATCATCCATATGCTGCTGTTGTGGAAACGGAAGGCCAAACAGGTTGAGTGACTTGCCTAGGGTTCTGCAGCTAATAAATGACAGGGGTAGGCTATAGCTGACGGCCTTCACCTTGGGCTCTGCTGCCCCTCTCTGGGGCTCCCCTCCCTGAATCTGAAGTTTATCACCTCAAAAATAAAAATTAATACTTCATCCCCAGGGTATTTGAAAATACTGAGTTTAGTCTAATCAGAAACGTAACCAAAGTGCTTGCTTCGGCAGCACATACACTAAAATCAGAACGATACGGAGAAGATTAGCATGGATGACATGCAAATTCGTGAAGCGTTCCATATTTAAAAAAAAAAGAAAGAAACATAACCAAAGCACAATAATACAAGATTAGCACTGTAGGTCCTGGTCAGATAGCTCAGTTGGTTAGAACATCCCCCCAATACACCAAGGTTGTGGGTTCAATCCCCAGTCAGGGCACATACAAGAATCAACCAATGGATACATAAATAAATAGATCAGTAAATCAATGTTTCTCTCGCTCAACTCAATGAATTTAAAAGAATTTTAAACATCATAATAAATATATATAAAAAGTGCTATGAAAATACAAAGGGCCAATTAAAATTGGCCCAGGGGTGTCTATCTGAAGTCAAGAGAAAATGACATTTGAAATGACTCTGAATGAGGAAGAAGGTGACCCTGGCAAGGGCAAAAACTCAGAGACCTTGACCTTTCAGAACAAGGTGTCAGGTGAGCCCTGGTTTTTCATGGTGGTGGGGGTAGTACTGGTGGCGAGCTTTGGCTGGAGAGGGACCAGACCAACGAGTAGATAAATAGGGGAGATGGGTTCTCTAAGCATCTAAATCAAAACCCAGGAATCTCTGAGGGGCAAAGGAAGGAAGCAAGGGAGGCAAAAGATGGACCTGGAACATCTTTTTATACCAGAAAGTCAGGAAGTGTTAAAAAAATATAAATATAGGCATGTCAAAGGAACAAAAAAAGCCAGCTTGAAGGGGGCTATCAGTAGCCAAATCTGGAACGATTTGACTACCAAAATAATTAAGGAGAATAGCAAGGTAGAAACCACGGGGGAGAATACGTTGCGAGATAATACCAAGAGTAAATACATGGAAAAAGGGAGGGATCGTGTTTCCAGCAGAATCTTGAGTTCCAACCCGTAAATGTGAAGAGAGTGAGGGAGCTAGGAAATCACTTTGCAGCTATCACCGTAAGATGACAAAATCAAGCAAGGATGATCAAGAGCTGCTACATTTCAAAAAGAGAGAGCCAGATACGTGGATGTTCTTAACGTGCCTTCCCATACGCTGCTTACTGGTGGCAAGGGGGGAGGGGCGGAAGCAGTAGCAATGCCTGGGAGAGCTGGCTGACGCCTTGCACAGGTGACCAGTGAAGGGCAGGTGCACGCTGTGTGCCTCCAGATGTGGCCGCCTGCAAAGGACACGTGTCACTCTTTTTAGAATTCTGCCTGAGAATGCATGAGACAAATGAACAAACTCAAAATGATGAACTTCATACTTACAAAGGCAGGGAGTGAACTCTCTTCTTCAGACATGTCAACATCGTAAAAGATAAAGACAGGCTGTGGGAAGGTTCCAGATTAAAGAGGGCTAAGGAGACCTGACCTCTAACTCTGATAGTGCCTCTACGCCGAATCCAGTGCTGAACGGGGAGAAGAGCTCCACGGAACATCTCTGGGTCCACTGATAAAACTGGAGTGTGGATGGGTAGGTCAGTTCAAAGTATTGCACCAATGGTAAATCCAGGGCAGCTGAAAATGGGAGACAGTGACAGGGATACACGAGAAAACATCCTGGTTACGAGGAAATACACTCTGAAATATTTAGGAGGGGGAGGTCATGATGTATACAACATCCTCAACTGAGTGAGAAAAAAGTTGATGTGGGTATGTGTGTGTTTGTGGAGGGAGAGAGACACACACCAATGGTAAAGTAATGGGGCCGAAATGTTAATAGGAGGCCCAGGGAAAGGATACACTGGTGCACTGTTTTTTATCTTGCAGCTTTTCTCTAAGCTTGAAAGTATTTACAAACAAAAAGATTTTAAAAATTCATAAATGTGGGGTTTTTCTTATTTTGGGTTTTTGATTCAGTTAGGAGAAGGACAAGGAGATAAAGAGAGAGAAAATGCACTTTATAATACAAGGTCTATCCAGAAAGTGTCCAGCCATGAAATGTGAAAAATAGAGACGTTTATTGAAGAAGATACAAGATACAAGAAACACTGTACACAGGACGATGATGCCTCGGTCCCCTTCACAGTAGGCACCTTGGGGCCTCGAAGTTGTTTCTCCCAGCAGATTTCCCACCATTCGCAACACTCTGCCAAGTCCTTTGTTGGATTCGCCATCAGCTGCCCCGTCGTATTCTCCTGAATCTCGTTCATGGTCTGAAGTCTCTTCCCTTTCAAAGGTGATTATAATTTGGGGAAAAGCCAGAAGTCACAGGGCACCAAATCTGGGCTGTAGGGGGAGCTGAGTCACGTGGGCGATCTGTTGTTTCACGAAAAACTCTGCAGGAGATGTGACGCCAGAGAAGGGACGTTGGGGTGCTGAAGCTGCCAATCGCCGGTTGCCCACAGCTGCGGCTGCTTTGCTGTATTGTCTCTCTCAACCAGCGAGGAATGTCGAGGCAGCACGCCTTATTAATGGTTTGGCCTGGAGGGATGTACTCGTGATGAACAACATCTTCCCAATCAAAAAACATAGTTAACATGGTCTTGATCGTGCTGTGAATTGGCCGCGCCTTCTTCTTTGTTGATTGCAGCCCGTACCTGTTCAACATTCTCAGGTGCTCTGCTTGTTGCAGGCCTTCCAGAACGTGGGTCACTTTCAACAGTTTCTCAACCATCTTTGAAGTGTTTGTGCCACACTTTTATCTGCACTGCACCCACTGCATCATCCCCGAAAGCCTTGTGAATCATCTAAATAGTTTCCATGGAGGAATGTTCAAGCTTAACACAAAATTGGATGCAGAGTCTTTGCTCTACTCGCCCAGTCATTTTGAATGCAACAGACACACAGTACACACGCTCACCCAACGGCATCTACCATCCCCACTGACTAGAACAGTACAGTTGTCATTGTTCACACGTGCGCCTTCCAGTCCACCCTCCTTGGCTGCCAGGTTACATCAATGTCACACAAATGTTCTCTTTCTTAACAATGGCTCTGCATTTTTCCAGACAGACCTCATGTATTACTATTCCTTTGTCATCATTTCAATGTACTTTGACCTTAGAAATGAAGGTCATTTACAAATACACACATGTGTCTCAAGCAAGTGATTCTCCCCAAACACACACACACTTGTGAATAATGTGGTTAGGAGGATTCATCAAGTGCCAAATTCTGAACCAGGTTATTTCTCAGCCTTACAAAATGAGCTTACTACAAACTCTTCATTTGCTTTGTAATGAGGATCAAGAGGAAATCCTCGGGCTCTGAAGCGCGCGTACCATCGGGCAGGGATCTAGGCTCTGAGGTTGTATGTGTTATGCCTAGATCTAAGAGTTCAGTCAAAAGACGTTTCAAAGCTCTAAAGTCATTTCCATTCTCTACCCATGGCTGTGTATGAATTCTCCCGGAAAATCATCATTTCCCTGAGTTAATAGACTTTTTGAAGCTAAATCAAGTCAATTTCCATTGTCCCATTGTGAAGCTTTTGAACCGAGCTCACTGAATTATCCTGTGGGATGGGCACCTCGAGGATGGCTTTGCAGGGATCCCGAGACAGCCCACGGCAGCAGCTTCCGCCCGTGCCAGCCCTTCCACCTGGCCCCACTCATTCTCCTTACCTAACGAGCAGCTCAAGGCAAACGCCCCCCTTAGATGTAGACTAGGGAAAGCAGATATGGAGGCAACGTGATACGATAGAAAGAACACTAACATGGAAATGAAAACCTGATTTTGCCCCTACTTAGGGATGTCTTCAAATTGACCTCAGTTTCCTCATTTGTGCAAGATTCCAATCTTAATATAACCGATAAAAATAAAGCATCCAAAGCATTTGCTAACCTGGACTTTTTTCATGGCACTTAACGTTACCTGACAAAACAAGAAGAGGTATAATGTAGAACAGTAATTTTTAGAGACAAGTGTGCTTGTGCTGGTCAGTCTTCTCATCTGTAAAATGGGGATAATAACACTTACATTCACATATTATTGCAAAAATTATGGGTAGTCTCTGTAAAGTAACAGGGTCAGTTCCTGGCCTTCTGGAACCTCCTGGAAATAATGCATGATGCATGCATTATTTCAATACACAGGTGTCGAGCATCTCGTGAATGCCAGGTGGGTGTTCTTGGCAGCGGAGATTCAGCGGTGAACAGGGCAGACATGATCCCTGTTACCACACGCTTACATTCTAGTTCGAGGAAACAGAAATAATTATGCAAAAGAATGAAAAAGTTTATTTTAGTGATAAATGAAATTAAAAATGAAATAGGACATCATCATAGAAAGTAAAGAGCTACAGAGTGAGGTTTTCATTTTAGGGTTGGGGGGGTCAGAGAAGGACTTGGTGGGCAAGCAACTGCGAGCAAGGTCCAGAAAGACAGAAAGGATCCATCCACACAAACACTTGGAAATAGAAGGCAAGTGTGAAGATCTCAAGCCAGAGCAAGCCTGGTGACTTCACAGAACACCGAGAAGTCTCAGAGGAACTGGAGAAGAAAGGTCATGCCTGAGGTCAATCACATAGGATCCTGTTGGTCTAGAGATGAGCTCGGATCTTCTTTGGAAGTGGAGTGGAAAGCATTTGGAATCTTTTAAACAGGAGAGTGACATACTAATCTGATTCATGTTTTAGAAGCTTGCCCTGGATGGTGTGGCTCAGTGGACTGAGTGCCAACCTGCAAATGGAAAGGTCACTAGTTCAATTCCCAGTCAGGGCACATGCCTGGGTTGTGGGCCAGGTCTCCAGTTGCGGGTATGTGAAAGGCAACCAATCGACAGATCTCTTGCACATCAGTGTTTCTCTTTATTTATTTCTCCCTCCCTTCCCCTCTCTCTCAAAATACAAAACTTGCCCTGGCCACTGTATGCATGTAGGACTCTAGGGAGACTTGGTGGGATACCATTGCCTAATCCAGGTGAGACAGTAAGGTGGCTGGAAGTTGGGTGTTTTTAATGAGGTAGGAGAAAAGTCGGCAGGTTAAAAATGTATTTCGGAGGAAACTACAATTACTTAGCAGGCACTAAAAAACGTTTTTATAATTTTATTATCAATACTACTAGTAGGAACTTCTTAACATTTGAACGTCATTTTTGTTTGTTTTTGCTAAAGACACGCTGTCTTCATGGTGTTTGTTGTTATGTAATTTACCATGTTCTCTAAGGTTTTACTGATTGGTTTGATCAGAAGAAATAAGCTGCTGAGAAAAAATTTTATTTGAAAATAGACAAAATCATGACCTGGTGGTTGAAGAAAAATATATAGTTGGTCTTAACTACTAGGGACATGATTTCATTAAAAAACAGTGGGAATCTTCTGACCCTGCCTGCCATGGCTCATAGCGAAACCAGGGTGCCCAGGGAGCATGCCCAGAACAACTGAACAGGGGAGGGTGAGAGGAGTCAACCCAGCTGGGAACAACAGAGAAATAAAATCCAAACTGGAGAATGCTTAGTTTAGTCAAGATGGTAGCCTAATACAAACTACGAAGTATAACTGCTGAATAAAGTAGATCCAAAGACATTTAAATGCAAAAATGAGCTGCAATAAAAACAAGTATAGAAAATACAGGTGCAGAAATACATGAAAGTCAGAAAAACTGTGGAAAGCTGACACTGAGATGCCCTGGGGGAGCTGCTGCCTGCAGTAGTGAGGCCACGCAGGGGTGAGAGGTCCAGACCGCTGTTGCCCTGGCTTGCGTGGCTCAGTGGCTTGGGCGTCATCTTGCAAACCAAAAGGTCACCAGTTTGATTTCCAGTCAGAGTACCTGCCTGGGTTGCGGGCCAGGTCCCCAGTTGGGGGCATGTGAGAAGCAACCCATCCATGTTTCTCTCCCTTTCTTTCTCCCTCCCTTCCATCCTCTCTAAAAACAAAAATAAATAAAATACTTTAAAAAATACTGCTGTCAAGTGAGAGATTGGTTCAACATTTGAAAATCGATCAGCATAATTTTCCATGTTAATACACCACATAACCAATAGATTAAAAAAGCATTTGATGGAATCTACTGCAGCAATGATGAAAACATTCATCCAGGTAGGAATGGAAGAGAACGTCCTTGGCCTAATCAAGAGCACCTGTGAAAAACTCACAGCTAAAATCAGACATGATGTGAAACACTGCATACTTTCACTGTAAGTTTGGGAGCAGGTGAAGGATGCCTACTCTCGCTACTATCATTTGACATTGCACTGGAAATTTGAACCAGTGAAATAAGGCAAGAAAAAACCAATAGGAAGCATTTGCATCAGAAGATGCAGTAAAACTGTCTTTTAATAAACAGGATGTCTAAGCAGAAAGTCTGAAGGATTCAAAAACAAAATACAACTGGAACTAATAAGTGAGTTTATCAGGGTAGTGGAACTACAAAAGTCAGTTGTACTTACATATGCTAGTAGTGAACAATCAGAAATTGAAAAAATGTGGCTAAATGCCCACACCAGAAGTAGAAGAAACAAAAAAAATGGAAAAACTCTATCTAAAAAAGCAAGAGATTATTAAACACTTAGGGATAGATTTAATAAAATGTTGCATACCCATGAACTGAGAACATTGCTGAGAACCATTGAAGAAGACCCAGATACATAAAGAGCAATTCTATGTTCACAGATATGAAGACTGTATATTTTTAAGTTGTTGATTCTCCATAAATTGATCTGTAGATTCAACACAATCCTAATCAAGATTCTAGAAAACTTTTTTAAGGGGTAGAAGTTGACAAGCTAATTCTAAAATTTGCATAAAATGCAAAGTCTCTAAATGGCCAAACAACTTGAAAAAAGCACAAAGTTGAGGAGTGCGTACTATCCAGTCAAGACAGTGTGATTGATCTTGGTGTGAGAATAGACAGCGGAGCTTTTTTGGCTCAGAGGAGGGGAGAGTGCAACTTTCTCTGGTCATCCCGAATCCCGGTTCATCCGACACCAGCAGCCTCCACCACGTCGCTGAAGTGCAACCCCAAAGAGATCAAAGTCGTTTCACCGGCAGGGAAGTCAGTGCCACGTCTGCCCTGGCCCCCAACACCGGCCCCCTGGGCTTGTCTCCACGACATCACCAAAGCAACCAGTGACTGGAGGACCTGAGGATCACAGTGAAACTGACCATTCAGAACAGACAGGCCCAGATGGAGGCAGTGCCTTCTGCCTCGGCCCTGATCATCAAAGCTCTCGAAGAACCACCACGGAACAGAAAGAAGCAAAAAAACATCAAGCACAGTGGGAATATCACTTTTGACGAGATCGTCAGCATTGCCCAGCAGAGTTGACACTGATCTCTGGTTAGAGAACTCTCTGGAACCATTAATAAAGAGATCCTGGGGACGGCCCATCTCTGGGCTGCAATGTCGATGGCCGCCACTCTCATGACATCGTAGATGACATCAAGGGCGGAGCAGTGGAGTGCCCAGCTAGTTAAGAACTACAAAGGAAAATATTCCAATTAAAGATCACTTAACGATTAAAAAAAAGAATAGACAGTGGAGCAAAGTTCCATCAATAATCCAGAAACACTCACACACACAGTCAACTATTTTTTTGATAGGATGCCAAGATAATTCAGTGAATCATTCAAATGTTCCTGAAATAATTGATAATCTATATGTAAAAAAGAGATAAATGTCAATTCTTCACACCACGCATAAAGACTAACTCACAATGAGTCATAGACCTAATATAGCACACGTAAAAAACTGTGTAAAGGGACCCACTTAAGCATGTAGCGGGAGCTGCCCTCCCAGAGGAGCTGCCTTGCCCGTCTCCTGCCTCGAACCGCGGGATGTTAAACCAGGTGAAACCACCTCTGAGTTGGGCCTAAAGCAACATGCGTCCTGAAGAACAGTTTGCAAGCATAACAAGGAAGCAGGTATTATGAATACAGGACTGTTGAATACTGGACTGGAAATTAAAAGCATTGTTTAGAATTAACATCGCTATGTTAGAGAAATAACTTCCTTCTATTGATGCAATTGCCCCCTTTCCTGGGCTCCTAAATGCCCCCTGCTTTGTCATTGGAACACTATTTGGGTTCCAATGAAGCGGTGCCATCCAAATGGCTATTTCTTTAAGTTTCAAATTAATGCTCGTTGCCTCTCACTCTGGCCTTGGGTTTAGGCTAACACATATACAACTACACAACTTTTATCGGGAAACTTGGAGAAAATCTTGCAATCTTGAGATAGACAATGATTTCTTAGCTGCAACACAAACAGAACAAATCACAACATTTTTTTAATTGATAAAATGGACTTTATCAAAATTTTAAAATTTTGTCTTCTAAGGAAACCATTAAGAAAATAAAAAAGCTAGGTACAGATTGGAAGGAAATACTTATAAAACATGTATCTGATAAAAAAACTTTTATCCTGACTGTATAAAACTCTTACAATTCAATAATAGAAGACAACTCAACTAAAATGCATAAAAGATTTGAATAGACACTTTGTACTAAAGCAGTTATGTAAATGAAAGACTCCTCAGCGGTAAGAAGAAAAAATACACCTACTGATATATGCAACATGAATGGATCTCAAAAGCATTACACTAAGTGAAAGAAGCCAGACACAAAAGGTTATATATACATCGTATGATCCCATTCATACGAAGTGCTTAAAAAGAGAAAATTATAGTGACAAAATCAAAACACCTCAGTGGTTGCCAGGAGCTGGGGATGGGGCCCGTGGGCAGGGAAGAGGTGGCGGGTGAACAGGGGGGACTGACTCACCTCAGAAGCGCATGAGGGAGCCTGCAGGGGTCATGAAAGTGTTCGCTGTCACGACTGTGGCCATGGGTGCATGACTGCACCTTCGTCAAAACTTGTTGAATTTCAACTCTGTAACCGTTAAGGAGTAGTTACATTTCGACAGTCCTGACATTATTTCAGCACTTTTTTTTAAAATTTATTTATTTATTTATTTTTAGAGGGGAAGGAGAGAGGGAGAGAAACATCAATGTATGGCTGCCTTTTGTGCGTCTCCTGCTGGTAGTTAGCCTGCAAGGAACCGGCCTGCAACCCAGGCATGTGCCCTGACTGGGAATCGAACCTCAGTCCTCTGGTTCGCAGGCCCGCGCTCAATCCACTGAGCTACGCCAGCCAGGGCTATTTCAGCACTTTGAAGGCAAGGACGAGGCTGATGCGGCCCCCAGGGAGCGTGAGTTTGACACCCCTGCCCTAGTGTGAACCAAGGGGGCCCAAATGCAATGGACACCCAGCACCGCACCTGGACCATCAGCCTCCAGTGGTAACTCCAGACGGCGGCAATCCATGCCAGAGGGGAGAGGAACTATGCTAAAATCTCCAGTCTTTAAAAATATGTTTGGATACATGAAGTACAGTTCACCTTGTTTGGGGTAGGGGCAGGGAGAGGGAAGGAGTAAAGAAGGCAGGGAAAGCCGCGTTGGTGGTACAGTGGTTAGCACAGCTGCCTTCCAAGAAGGGAGGGAAAGACTAATGAAATATGACTGTATTTTCTTGGAACAGGCATAACTCTGGATTATTCTGTGTGGCTATTCTGATTTATAAATGATA
Source organism: Sturnira hondurensis (assembly GCF_014824575.4). Lineage (NCBI taxonomy): Eukaryota > Metazoa > Chordata > Mammalia > Chiroptera > Phyllostomidae > Sturnira > Sturnira hondurensis. Next base: position 10,834,018 of record NW_028075269.1, on the reverse strand, counting down.
TTCTCTGTTTTCATTCCATGGGGAATTCCTGACCTGGACCTAAAATAGACATCCTGGTTTAACTCTCACTCCCAAGAAGCGCGCGTAGAAAAACAATGAATTCTCTTTGAGCGCTTCCTAATTTTTCCCATATCTGGGCACGTGAAGGAGGGAACGCTGCAGTCAGGGGAGGAAGCTGCCTGTGGCCAAACTGCCTTTCCAGGGCGGTGACGACGTGGACCTAACTGTAACCCTCCCTAGGCACCCCGGGTTCCCAGCACACCAACGGCGTCAGCTGCTAATGAAGTGATTGCTAGCGAGGAAGGCCTAAGGGCCTGAATGCTGGCCGGCTGCAACATTAACTCTGTAGCAAGAGACCTACGTACGTCAACCCGAACAACTCACTGTGGCTCCATGGCCACATTCCTGAACAGTTTTCATGAAAATGAACCGATACCATCGCTGAGTTTATCTTTGCTACTTAGACAACTGGATTAATGTCCTAAATTCATTAGGAGAATCCAGGAGAAATGCTGGATTTGGGGATGTATTGTTGATGAATTTTTATTTATTCATTATTCCTTTTTGACTGTCATATGATTTCTTAGCAAAATAAAATACATTTTAAATTATTTTTAAATGGTAAAATTGGAATAATTTCTACCTACTTACTCATGGGGCTTTGTGAAAATAAGCAAAGCATTAGAACAGTACTGTCACATAGGAATGCTGTGTAAATGGCAACAATGATTATTTACCTGTTCACATTCTGAGAATTAACTCCTAGGTTAAAATGTTAAATTTGCCAAACTCATCTTAAAGGAGTGTAATTTTTTGTTAAAGATTTTATTTATTTATCTTTAGAGGGGAAAGGAAGGAGAGAGGGAGAGAAATATCAATGTGTGGTTGCCTCTCATGAGTCCCCTGTTGGGAACTGGCCTGCAACCCAGGCATGTGCCCTGACTGGGAATCGAACCACGATCGTGTGGTTCGCAGGCCTGCGCTCAATCCACTGAGCTACACCAGCCAGGGCTTAGGAATGTAATTTTTATAGAAAGTGTGAAGATACTTGGGAACTTAGTGAATGCTACTATTCATAATAAATTATCAAACGAGATAACGGAATCAGAGATTTGGGGACCTGGAGGGGAAGACCAACATTTTCCTTTTCCGGAAGGGGAAAAGGAGATCCAGAGAAAGAAAGTTCAGTAGCAAACCTGTAATCGTGGCCGGTAGCTCACAGTCCCTGCCCAGGGTTCTCCAGAATGCTACCCTCTGAATAAAAAGACTTACTTTTTATGAAGTACTTCAGAAGAGCTAAACACTCTACAAACAAAAGATAGTGTGCGCCCTGTGTTTGGGCAAATGAAGTCTGAGTCTGCCCACCTGCTCCCCTAGTGGAAAGGACAAGCATCACAAGCAAAACGCCTTGTGATAGGAAAGATAAGAGGCCCCCTACCCAGCTCGCCAGGTACGCTGTTATTACTGACGGAATCCTCTCAGCCATTAAACCTGGGAAAGATAGTAGTGTGTTCAGCCCACAAAGAGAAATTTAAAAGAGGCAGCAGCAAGCGGTGCTACACATCGCAATGCCACCAATATTCAAAGGCGCTCTCCTGGGCTGTCTAATGTCAGCATCATTTTTTTAAAGAGATGTAGCCGTTTCAGTTAAGGTTTTTGTTTCTCTTTCCCCATCCTTCACTGCCTGGACTAGGACAAAAAATAAAAAGAATTACCAGCTCTATTACTTATTAATTTATTGCCCTTGAGTCAGGGCAACAGCAACGAGGCACGATGGCGCTTTCCGGGAGGAGGGCCACGGAGCACAGCGGTTGGCGCGACGCCTCCTTCCTCCAACACTGGTCGCCGCAGCTGTCTCGGCCATCAGTCTCTCAAGGCAACGCCTTGCTTCCCGTTGTCATTGTATCTCACAATCAAATTATTTGAATTCCAGACACAGCGACAGCCCACCGAAGGGCCCCTGCCAATTTTTGCAGCTCGCCCGGAGAAGGGCATCAGGAAGCATTACTCATTTATACGACTCCCAGGCTCCCGTTGTAAATTCAGCGCGCAGGACTGCCTCCAGGTGCGGCCCTTCAGCTGCGCTCTCTAATCCTGTAACCCTTTCCCACCAACCCCTTCCCGTAAACGTGAGTGACAAATCCGGGGCCTGCTCGCTGCTCGGAGCTTCTGTTCGTGCGGATGGAATCTGGGCGGCCAGAGCCGACCTGCAGACAGGAGCCAGCTATTTCGCTTCCGTCAGGCCTAGGGGCGAAAGGGGCGAAAGCCCCAAAGCACACAGCCCGCAGCCCCCTCTCCCAACATTTCCGTACAGATGAACTCTGGTTAAAGTGCTCATCTGTCTCAGCACGGTGAAGCCGCCCATGATGCCCCATCGCCTGTTGGATGTGAGGAAGCCACTAGCAAGGGAGTTTTTGAAGATTTTAAAAAATGACCTACGGAAAAAATCCCCCAAGATAAGTGGGGAAAAAAGCTGTCTGATCCCAAATCTTCTGTATGTTTTATCTGTGCATGTGGGTAGACGTAAACAATCACATTTAACTGGAGGAAAATACACGAAAGTTAACGGTGATTCCATTGTTTTTCTTTACCTTTTTCTCTATTTTGTGAAACAAACAGGTGTTAATTTGATATGTTCAGGAAAATAAACGCTGTTTAGAAAGAACATTTCCATCAAGGGTGCTTTTTAAAGAAAAGGACTGTTTTCAAGAGGTTCTCTGCCCGGTCTGTAACGCCCCCATTCTGCAAGGGAGGGGTTTCTGCCCAGTGCCTCCGGCTTAGAGAGCCCACCAGAGGGTCCCTCCAAGCACGGGTCTGGGGTGCAGTGGAGGAGATTTGGCCCAGGACCAACGGTGACCCTGCCGGTCCAGCAGGCTTCTCTCCTTCGAACTGATTCCCGCGGAGAAAGTAGCAAAGGCGGAAAAAGAGGGGAAAGAAGACGGGAGGGAAAGAACGAGTCCCTTGAACGGCCCGTGACGCGGACTGAGGACGGAGTACTGAACGTGGTACCTGGAGCTGCCTGAGGCCTGGACAAGCTTTCCATCCCAAAATCTGTGCCACGTGGACCCATCATTTCTACTTTCCCTATGGGGTCTCGGTGGGTGTCTTCCTGGGTTTGTGGGAGACAGACCCATGGCCAAGAGTCCTGTTTTCCTCAGTGCCCTGGGTAATGTTGTAACAGTCTATCTGGGGCCAGGTTATCATTTCAGGCTAGCATCAAAACTCTGAAAACACGCAAATAGGTTTCACAGGTCATTTTATTCCTTATGAAGTACATTACCCAAACCAAGGCCACCACCAGCCCATGTGGTATTTTACACAAATTTGAAAAAACTACCCCTTGCTCAAGTATTCCCTATTTCTTGATAATAACAAATACTAAAGAAAAACAGTAATTGTATATAAATTATACAAGTAAATGATTCATAATAAATAATGGAGAATTCAAATGTTTAAGTATAATATTAGGAACTTAAGACACTTGGATCTAATCATGTGTTATAGGATAGATACATATTTTGCCTTGGTCGAAATAATTCTTTTGGTAGTTTTAAGGCCTACTTTTTTAATATATTGCTCATATGTTACAGAAACGATCACCAGATTGGTGGTCTTTCTTATGGCATTGTGGACTTTGCATTGGTTTTACCGTATTTAATTTTGAGAAGCCACATTCTTTACTGAATATAATACTTGCAAAATTAATTGTACCTTGAAAGTGTCAAAGTTATTTAAAATGGGTCTGGTAAATTGTTGTCATAAAAGCATTGTAAAAATTTGGGGGAGAATTCTACATTTTAAAAACCCAACTTCAGAATTTCAGTTCCTTATACCTTGATGACTGACGTCTAAAATTCTTGCTTATGATCCACCCATCCATTTCAATTGCACACTTTCACCCAGCCTCTGTGCTTCCTGTTGACAACCATCCTTCAAACCGCCGAGCCGTCTAGACCCTTGTCCTCCAAGGAGCCAGCATCCGAGCGCCAGCAGGAGCTTGGGAGGGGTGCAGACCCTCAGCTCTCACCTCCCAATTACCGAATCTGAATCTGCATGTTCATAAGACCTCTAGGAGCTGTCTGCATGCGCGGGAATTTGAGAACTACTGATTCAGGATGTGGAAAGGCCATGATATTGTTCATCAATCGAAACCTTTCTTTTAAAGAGAATATTATTGATACTGACATAGAAAAAAATAGAACTGGATTTCAGATCACAAGTGGGTCGACTGGGGAAATAACATTTGAACGAATCTTCCGCCCTCTTGGGTATTTTCACGTTGGAGCAATTGGGCTCAATGCCAAGAAACTGCAATATGTTTATGAGCGGTAAAATCCTTTTTAATGATGATAAATTCATGTTTCTTGACAGGTTTTCTTAGCCCATTATATGCTTTCAAGGGAATAATACACATTGGCTTTTGGTTCCCATCTAGTTTTGCGTGTAACATTAATTTTATCTTCACTCCAAATTAGTCTTGAGCAATGCATTTCAAAGAAAACATTTCCAAAGCAGGTATGCTCTTGCCTTGTGTTTCAGGACCTCGGATTGTATTCACATCATCGGTATGCACCACGTCCTTCCTCTAATGAAGTTTTAGCAGCAAGATGGCATCTACTCAATTTTCCCATCTCAGATTCAACAAGACTTTAAATTTTATGTTCCATAAATGCATTTCCAACATACTCCAATAGTTGGTTAAAGCTGAAAGAGTAGCCATATAATTTGCTAGATGATATAAAAGATTCAGTGTTATCAATGTATGTTTGCTGTATTGTTCGATACCGAGCGTAAAGACTATGCAGAATGAAACATGGAGAATTCCCTGGAATTTTCCCTTAGATTCCGTTTCTATAAGTGCTCTTCTAAAAACACATGTATGCTTTCTTTGGTCATCTATTAAACAACCCCCTTTGTCTAAGCATTTACATCTGAAATGTTTACTTTTTCGGAAATGCCCAAATCAAATAACATTATCTGTTCCAAATGGCTTATACCAGGGGTTGCATCTAAAATAATCAAAGAATATTTGCATTGCTCATCTTTTTTCAAGGGAGTTCATGCATTGCATCTGCTATAACTAATGACTTGGCTTTGTATTTCCTACCTGAAAATGTGTAATGTTATCTGTTAATAAATGCGACATCATGTTATCCAATTTTGCATAATTTCTGCCAAAGGAAGGCAGTTTTCATTGTTGTAGTCATGTCTCCTCTGGAGACGTTGCCTTACCAAACGCTGCATCACCCACTGTATGTGTTCAGATGCTGCCTCTCGTTTTCCATCCAGACTGGCAGGACGTCTTCAGAAGTTATTTATCCATGAGCTCTTACTAATGATGTAAAAAGCCCACATTAATGTAACTTAATGATTTCTGTGTTTTAGCCAAATTGCAACTGCTAAAGGGATGGAAAAAATATCCACTGAAGAATAAAACATGGGCAAGGATTGGCAGTATATATCACATACTACTAATAACAAGAAGGTAAAAATACATTTTAACAATAGTGCTAAAAATTCAAAGTTGAAATGCAATTTGAGAATGGAACTCAAGAGAGATGTGGGGAAAGTAGTTAAAGTTGATGAAAATAAGTTTAATGAAAAGTTAAAGTTGTTATATAAATGTCAACTACAGTGCTGTTAATATTCAAATTCTTTTTCTGCACTTACTTTTCTTTCTTCTTTTTAAAATTTACTTATTTTAATTATTGTTCAAGTACAGTTTTCTGCCTTTTACCCCCATCCCAGCCCATGCCCCCCACAGTTCTCCCCACCTCCCTCCCATTTCCACCCCCCCCCCCAGTTTTTGTCCATGTGTCCTTTATACTTGTTCCTGTAAATCCTTCCCCTTTCCCCCTGAAATTCCCTCCCCTCTCCCCTCTGGTCACTGTCAGCCTGTTCTCTATTTCAGTGTCTTTGGTCATATTTTGCTTGCTTGTTTGTTTTGTTGTTTAGGTTCCTGTTAAAAGGTCAGGTCATATGGTATTTGTCTTTCACTACCTGGCTTATTTCATTCAGCATAATGCTTTCCAGTTCCATCCATGATGTTGCAAAGGGTAGGAGCTCCTTCTTTCTTTCTGCTGCATAGAATTCCATTGTGTAAATGTACCATAGTTTTTTGATCCATTCACTTACTGATGGGCACCTAGGTTACTTGCAACACTTGGCTGTTGTAAATTGTGGTGCTATGAACATTGGGGTGCATAGGTTCTTTTGGATTGGTGTTTCAGGGTTCTTAGGGTATAATCCTAGCAGTGGAATTGCCGGGTCAAAAGGCAGCTCCATTTTTAGTTTTCTGAGAAAAGTCCATACTGTTTTCCATCTTGTTGGTTTTAATGACTGATTCCTTTCTCTTTTGTGAGTGAACACAGGACAAAAGGTTAAACCTCTTAAAACAAGACACTTGACTGCCATCTGCTGGGAAATTGTGATAACTATCCAGATCACCCATCTTCGTGGTAAACGATAGTAACTTTGGTACAAACGTTTTTGGTATAATAAAGCTGCCGTTAGATAAAGAGCCCATGTGCCCAACCAAAACAATCAGCTCTGTTTGTCTGGGACCCACAGGGAGCAAACTGGTGACCCACAGCTCGCTTCAGGGCACATAGATGGTTTTAAAAACCATGACCAAGTTGTAGGTTATTAGAGTCAACATTTGACAACGAGGGGAAGGGCAGGGAAGCCACTGTGATGGTCAGGGAGCAAGGTGGGGGCTGGAAGGACAGCTGGGCAGTCAGCATGCAATGCGGCCACGGCGAAGAATCTGAGAGGCAGTCGGAAGGCAGCCCCCCCACCCCCCAGTGTGGAGGCAGGTGGGAGGCAGAGGCAGGGGCAACAGTTCAGAGGCAGGAAGAAAGGATAAGTAATAGTTTCCTGTGCAGACATGGGGCAACTGGGAGGAGGCACCACCTGAGCGAGAGAGTTTAATCTGTCTCTTGTGCTGGGGGCAGGGGAAGGCTTCAGAGGACAGGGTTTTGCCCCCCCTGCCCCCGTAGCTGTCGTCAGTTAGGGAGACAGGCAAGCTACCAAGAAGCTCACCTGCAAGGCTGGATGAAAGAGGTTCACTGCAAAATGACATTGCTCTGTGCCAGAGGACAGGGTTTGAAGTAAGTGTGGGGCTCTCTGATCCTGAGACAAAGGCTAGTTCTTGGGAGGAGGCGTGGGCAAGCACAGAAATGGGGCAGGAGGAGGGAACAGGATGGGAACTGAGACTTGGGAAATACACACACAGAGCCTCATTTGTTTGTAAGGAAAAGAAGAGGAGGGACCAGGAAGGAGCCTCAGTGGAGGAGGCAGAGGAACGGAGCTGTCCAAGACCAGCCTGGAGCTCTCTGAACTGCAGGCAGGACGGAGGGCTGCTTAAAGCAAGGGGCCTGGAGCCCTGAACACTGATTCTGCTCCTTGGTTTTGTCTTCTTGGGCCCTTGTTACATTCTCTGTGCCTTAATAGCTCCATCTGTTAAATGGGTACCATTGTAGATGGATAATGTAAAAAAGTGTGGGGAACATTGTTGGTACATAGTAAGGGTGCAAATGATGCTAACCAGCTTTGAGAGGGGTAGGAAGAAGAAAGGGTACCTGGAGAGGCTGGGAGCAGCGTTAGGGTGATGCGACATCACTGAAGTTCTGGGGGGGGGTTACCAAGAAGGGGGCCAGGATGGCAACAGGGAACATAGGTTGAGCAGGTGGGTGCACTATTTAGTGGAGGAACTGCTCTCAGCTCCAGTCCACACCACGAACTCTTCCCCCTCTCCCCGACAACTGTGCACTTTTTCTCTGACCTCACACCTCCTGGGAGCATCCAGGGCCCAGGGGGCTCCCTGATTTAGGGTGGGAAGACCTGTCTGTGCCCAGAAGGAGATGGATGCCAACCCTGAAGGCAGGTAGAGCTGTGCTGCAGACTTGGCTCCCCCACCCAGAATGAATTAAGGGCTGGGCCCCCCCGCCAAAGCCTGACCTGACTACTGCGCTGCCTGGTCCGTAGGGATTAGCTGACTGAACAAGCAGATCTCCCCACAGTTTGCGGGCAGCGCCTCTGACATTAAGGCCCATGTTTAATATGCTCTTGGGAGGGGAGATATTTTGGCCACAGGTTCCACCAACACTGCATTTTTCTCTCAGTGTGCTGGGTCCTAGGAGCATGTCCTTCTGCGAGGACACCAGTGATGCCATGCCCCTCCTGTTTTTCTGTCTGAATGGGAGGAGAAGGCTCAGAAACAGCAGGTGACTCTGAATGCACCCTGGGTGCCTCTCACCTGGTGAGGCAACTTGTGGGGAGGGGCTGTGGGGACATTCACTGTGATGCTAACTCATCTTGGAGCCAGGAGAGCTGATACTGTCCCTCCCTGGCCTCCTGCACCACCTCTGCTTGGACAGCACCTGGCACCGAGGAAAAACATGACGTCTTTGAACGAGACGACCCTCTGGGCCCCTGAGCCCTGGCCCCCCATCCCGTCCCCTGGGGCCACTGTCCTTTGCTTCCCATGCCTCTTTGTGAACTGGTAACTCTATAGGAAACGTTTTTATTAGAAAAAATATTCAGAACCCCTCGTGTCTAATAGCATTCCAGCTCTGTTAACTAAACGGCTGCAGGGACAGGTGGGCATTTTCTCCTTAGGCCACATGGGGGGGGTGCGCTTGTTTAGCGGTAAGTTGGGGTTTTTTTAACCCGCAAATTTCAGAGTTGACTGTGGCAGATGCAGTGTCCACACGGACAAGGCGGCCTGTAGATGCCATGGGAGCCCCTCAGGGTAAGACGTGATGGGGCTCAAAGCTGAAGGAGTGAGTCGGCACCCTCTAACAGGGGCACCAGCTGGGTGAGTTCTTTTGCTGCAAGCGGGCTGTCAGGTTCCCTGGCTACCTGGGTGCTTGGCAGCCCTGGGAAAACCCAGGTCCAGGGTCCTGAGCCACAGAGGGGTCTGCAGGGAGAGTCTAGTGTAGGAGCTGGTGGGCCTGTGGGGGAGGGGGGGAGACCCAGAGATGTGCGGAAGGCCTACGGCCTGAACTGGTTTCTGAGAGATGGGAAGCAGTTTGGGTGAGCTCAGCCACAATTGCAGAATCACTTTGGAAGGTGCTGGGAAGAAAGGGCGGAGGGGACGGGGGCGTGGCGAGGAGAGCGGAGACTTTTCTGTGTGAAGTCTCTGGCCCTGTCAGCTTGGCCTCCTGCCTTGTCCCTGGGCTTTTCAGGCCAATTCCCTCAGCTTAGTGCCTGTCACCAGGGGCCCTGGCACTTCACCCACTGATGCCCTCGTCACTCCCGTTCCTGGAGGCCTCTGTCCTGAGCTTCCCAAGCACCCTGCTTTCTGAGAGCCCCCTGCTTGCCCCAAGCACAGCCCCTGCCCCCACCACAGGCTGGGGAGCGAGACCGAGCCCACCCTGCAAACCCCTGACCCGACCCTCACACAAAACTCGATTCCATCTATTAATCTCTTCATATAATATAATGAAACCTAATCACAGAGTGACACCCCTAATAGCCACAGGCCCCAACTGTACTCAAGGGGAGTTAATCATACAAGGGCAGGGGTGGTCTTCGACTCGTCTCACCCTACTCATTTTTAGTCGATTGGTTTGCCTCCAGACTACATTATACAAGCACTTTACAACTCTCGGGACAAGCCCTACGCCGGGTACGAGTATGTACTCGGCAGAAGTTTTTTCCCAACCCCTAACGTGCCTTTTCATTTTCTTTTTTATTTGTTTTTTTTTTTAATTTTTATTTCTTTATCTTTAGAGGGGAAAGGAAGGAGAGAGGGAGAGAAACATCAATGTATGGTTGCCTCTTGTGAGTCCCCTGCTGGGAACTGGCCTGCAACCCAGGCATGTGCCCTGACTGGGAATCGAACTGCGATCATGTGGTTCGCAGGCCCGCGCTCAGTCCACTGAGCTACACCAGCCAGGGCTGCCTTTTCATTTTCTTAATGGTGTTTGTGGTAGAGCAGAAATCTTTAATTTCAATGAAGTCAGATTTGTCAACTTTTTCTTTTATAGTTCACACTTTTTATTCCTCCACAAGAAATCTTTGCTGCCTAAAGTTTGAACTAATTTCTCCTGTTTTCCTTGAGCAGTTTCATAGTTTTAATTTTTGCATTTAGACCTGGGACTCGTTTTAAGTCACCTTCTGTGCGCGATGTGAGGTGAGAGTTGAGTTCACTTCTTTTTTCCACAACTAGATGTACCCCTTGATCAGCACAGCCTGGAGAACAGCATCATTTTCCCAATTCCCTTGGCACTTTAAATGAAAACCAATAAATAGTTCATACACAAATATGGGTCCATTTCTAGCCTATTATTCCTCTGACTTCTATTGAATCTACATACCCTTGAACTTACTGCATTACTGTATATTATAGTGTCTTAAAATCAGGCAGATTACATTCTTCAGCTTTGTTCTTTTTGAACAGTTGTTGGCTATTCTACGACCTTTGAATTTCTGTACAGATTTTAGCATCAGCCTACCAAGTTGTACAACAAAAATGAGCCTGCTGGGGGTTTGGCTGGGATGTGCTGAGTGTGTGACTCCAGCCAGGGTGGGGAGGCCGCCTGAGGACCCTGAGTCTTCCAGTCCAGCGGCCAGCACCCCTCCCCTGGTTTTCCCTCGGCACCGCCTTGTGTTTCCGGGGAACATGGTCTCCACATTAAAATTGCCCTGAGTATCTGTCATCTTCTAGATGCTGCTGTAAATGGCATTTTCACATTTCCTTGTCCAATTTTTCATAGCTAGTGTATAGAAGTATAACTGATTTTTGTATATTGACACTGAATCTCGTGACTTAGCTAAGTTCGCTGGATGGCGTAGCAGGTTTTCTTTGAAAGAGTCCTTAGAATTCTCCATGGGCGCGATCGGATCACCTGCGGGCGGAGTTTTGCTCCTGGCCTTCCTGTCTGCGTGCGGTTTTGCGGTAGCTGAGACCTCCCGCGCAGTGTTCCCTGAACTGGACAGACCCTCCGTCTTCCTCGGGTTTCCATCCTAGGGGGGAAAGCCCGCCTTTCATGAGGGTTACGCTACATCTCAGCCCCAAATGCTCCCTCATTTTCCGAGACACGCACACGCCCCTAAAATCTTGCGTGAAGTTTAGTGGGTTGACCCCCTGGAGGCCATATGTATACCTTACTTGATTCCATGGACCCCGATTTAATAAATCCTTCACCTAGATCAGCCCCTCCCTACAGAAATCAGAGGAAGGTAGAAGCGGACTTGTAGCTGCCTTGAGAGAAATGGAGAACAGAATCATGACTAATCCCTTCCAACTGTGAGTCTAGCGCAGGTGGACGCCTGCACCCATTCTATGAGGGTTATAGAGATGACCGTGCACGGACCAGAGCCACAATGAGGACAGGTGAAATCTGAAAGACCAAGGGACCAGATCTCCCCTAAGAGAGAGCGATGATGCCACCTTGAAAAGGTGACCTTTACCAGAGCTGCCAAAGCTTCCTAGCTGTCAGAGGGTAGATGCCAAAGGGACGCATCTGGAATCTGTGAATGCACCAGCTGGTTGTTCGCAGCGTCCTAGAGCGCGCAAAGGGTGGTGGTGTCAGCAGAGACGAAAACTTGAGCTATCCACACGGATCTCGTACTGATCTCGTAGCTCCCTGGGGCTTTACCAGGGCTGGCGTTCCCATCTCCTACCACTGCCCATGTTCCAGTGTGAGAAAACAGCTTACCCTCCGGCCCCTTCCTTAGAGAAAAAGGCCAGGCGATTCCTAAAAGCCTTTACCGTTTTCAGGATTTAATAATGTTCTCCACTAGTGATTCTCAACTCGGTGTACCTGAGCAACTTAAAAGAGCAGCAATGCCTGTGCCCCGTTCCCAAGCACACAAAACGCAACTGACATGAAGCGGAGCGCACAGCCAATTTTATCAAACCAGTTCGTCAGATGATTCTAATGTTCACACGGGATTGGGACCCTCAGATCACGTTTGGCAAGGGAGCCGCCGATTGGAGGGACCTGGTCTCGGTCAGATAGACAAAGCCATGGTCTCGTGCTGCCCTCTGGTGGTCATATTTCCCATTACAGGCAGGTCTCCGCATCTGGGCGTTTCAACTTGGGGCTGGAAATTTTAATTAAGGCGAAGCGAAGAGGAAGAGGAAGGGTAAAGAGAAGAAAAGAAGAGGAAGGAGGAGGAGGAGGAGACCTGGCTTCTCCATGATCCGCGGGTGCAAACACTCACAGGCATTTCCCTCCCCATTTTCCCCTACAACAAATGAAATGCCCCCAGAGACTGGGTCCTGGGGGAAGTCACTTATCTTCAGCCTTAAGTGTGGAAAAACCTCTCTGAACCCACAGCCTGGGCGCTGCAAGGGGAATTCAGGAGGAAGAAGGTTCAGAGGAGCTCCCGAGAGAGCAAAGCCAGGTGAAGACTCGAGGTGCTGTGAGCGCTCGGCGTTAGTTTCATCCTTTCACCAGGCGCTGTAACTCTGCACAAGATCACCTCCCTGAGCCGTGGTGACCTCGGCCGCCTCGCGGCGCTATCTGAGCACCGAACGTGTTTGTGGGCAAAAGGCCGTGTCAGAGGTGCTGGAACTTTCAGAGGCTCCAGACTGTCCAAGCTCAGGCCCAGTGGATGTGGATGGACCAGGGCTTCTCAAACCCGATTGTGTGAAAGGACCAGGGATTATTCTAAACACAAAACACCAGATTTCTAAAGTATCACTTCATCACCATTATGCAATCTACATGACATTTACGAGAAAATTTAGAAATTGAGGTAAGCCATCTTAATTGTTCAGAAAGCACCAAGATGTGACTTATCTAAGGTCACGCTTCTCCCTATCAAAGCAAAAACTAACACCTGAATCTTCTGAGCCAGAGCCAAGTGTCATGGTCATCTGTCACACATACGTGTGTAACGTAACCCTCTCCTTTGGGAGCTGGAGCAACAATGACAAAACAGAAAGCAAAGTACTCTAGGGCAGGGGTCATGTTGTTTATTGCTTTCTCCAGGATGCCATACAGCCGTGTATTTACTTAATATTTGTTCAATGACTTGCAACTGGTTACAATTCAATAAATACTTGCCGAGTGACCTACAACTAAATAGGCAGTACGTGGGCCACATTTACCTCACTGCCTTCATTTTCTACTACTAACAATACCACCATTATTGTCAGAGTTGTACACAGTTACCATATAAGGTGAAGACAGAGGTTGTCATTTTCTCTCATTTGGGGTCGAAGGAACACAAGGCTGGTAGAAATGGGTGGGCGGTATTTCTAGAAAGAAGCGTTCCCCGGAGACCTTACTTGAAAACTGGCCATTTGGGGGGTTTATAAACAATTGTCTTTTTGGTCAAATGTATTTTCAGAAGGTGAATACTGGCCCCTGAATTTTTCCCAGCTGGTGCAATTCCCAGAACAATGTTACTAGTATGGGCAAGAAGTAAAGGAACACCATGGTCCACGGTATTTCCAGGGTCAGCTTGTACGTCTTCCCCAGGAATTGGTGCCGATCAGTTCCTTTCTTCTCCCTCCCTTTTTATATTGAACAATCCAGAGATCCATGAACCTAGGGATCAATGACTTGGAAGACATAAAAAAGGAAGGCAGTTTTGTCTAAGGAGCAGCCCCAAAGCTGCCGGATCAACGTTCTTCGAAAACAGGCTCTTCAGCGCAAAGGGTCTTTCTTTGTGGCTCAGGCCTGTCCTAGGAATAAGTTAGAGACAAAACTCCTACCATATATAAATCTCGTGGTTTAGCATTGTCTTATTGTCACTGTTGAAGACCTCTACCTGCTAAAAGCTTAAGCGAAGCAGTATGTAATATGAATCAAAAGAGAACTCGGTTGCCATTCTGGGCCCGCTCTCGCTGCTTCTCCGAGCGGCCCGTGTGCGGTGGATGCCGGGCAAACGCTGGCGCTCACTGTCGCCGCCGTGGTGGTTGCTCCAAGCCTCCTGCTGGATCTTTGATGCTTTTCCCTTGGATGTGGATCCCCATGATCTACCACATCAATCATTTCTCCCCAGGTGGAAAATGAGTGGTTCGGGAACGCCACCTCCTCTTTGAACTTCTAATCCAGGCTATAAGGTACCTGTTCAGTCTCTTCCAGTCTAGTCGATTACCAAGAATGATTTTCAGGTTTTTCTTCCAAGGTGAATGTTTTAAAAAAAATAAGTCAACAGCATGTGAGACTTAAGACTGAGACTAATACAATACTAGGAAATGCTGCTGCTTGTAACACAGTACTCATGAAGCGACATGTGTGCTGGATGGAGGTAAGGGTGAGAGGCGGACAGAGGGGGAGAATGAACGCGTCTGAGCGGAGGCCCCCAGTGAAGGCTGAACCCACACTCATTCGGCAGAGACCCCAGCAAAGGCCTTTTTCTGAGGAGTGGCCTCAGGTGCTAAGTCTAAGCCTGTTGACCATTTGGGGGTCACCTTTGAAAGTCATTCACCCTTTCCCCAAGGAAACATTCACACACACACTGAATTTGGAGTAAATACAAAGTCATTATTGCCGTTGACCCTTGAGGGGAATTACTGACCCTTATTTGATTTCCTGAACCCCATTTTAAGAAAGCCTTATCTAAGAGGAGCCCCTACCTTTGAGAAGAAGGAGACAACAGTGGGAAGTCAGTCTCCTGGGAGAGAAGAAGGAAGCAAGGGGATCCCTGGCCCACCAACAGGTAAGGCCGAACCCTGCCCAGGTGAGGACAGGTGAGGACAGGTAAGGACAGGTGCAGTAGTACAACGGCTGGGGGTGCCAGGTCTCCCCTGGGGGAAGAGGGAGGGATAATGCCACGAGGGGACAGCGGAGCTTTCGGGAGCTGCAGAAGCTCCCCATTTTTTTTCTTGGTAAGAGGAATACAATTACTTTAATGATTCAAGGTAATCAAGTTTTAGGAGTCCTGGTAATTCTTGCCCGTGCTCTTGGTCCAGTAAACATAAAAGTCACCAGCAGGGGTCACTGTGAATGTATTCCGTGCAGACATTCTGGTACCCAAGATCTAGATCAGGCTTGACCATCTAACCCTGTCTAACAAAGACCAGACTGTGCACTACTCCTAACAGCCTCCTGAACTCTGGTCTCCAGCAAATCCATGAAATTTGGAACCTCCCCTGTGGAAGGGCGGTGGGGCAGGGTCCGGGGGTGGGGTGCAGTTGGCCAGGAGGAAGGGATCAGGGACTAAATCCCAGATCTCGTCCTGGTTCCTGGTGGTCCAAGTCTCCGTAATTCTCCCAGAGCCATTCCTGTTTTCCCATTGGACAATAGGCCAGTTGGGGTTTTTGCCTCAAGAAGTAGTGAAGTCCACACCAGGTTTTCCCACCAGCCGTCAGCTTGGCTGCTGGTCTGACAGCTGCTCTAACCTCCTCCTCCACCGCTGCTGGGCATTTCCACCCTCTTTTCGTCCAGTCACCAGTCCCCTTTGTGCTGGCCATGAGCAGCCTTGCTACCAGGTTTTCCTTTTTCTAGCGAATCTACCTCTTTTTTCAATGACCCACTCACTTTGGGGCGCCAGGGGCTGGCAGAGTCCCCCTTCCCAGGTCCAGAGCAGACCCCACAAGCAGCCATGTCCCTGAACTCCGGCCACCTCACCCACTTCTGGGCTTGGAAACGTGGGAGATCCTGGTCACCAGTCTCCAGTCCTTCCCAAGACCTGAGAAATGTTCCCCACATTTCTTAGGTGGCCCAGCTCAACATGACCCCTTCAAAAAATTAGAGACAAGGTGGACATGTGCCTTTGTACATGGAACCGAAATGCAGGAGGACAAGGACACATGTCCCACCAGGGCCACACACAAGCACAAGAATTCCTGGGGACACCGGGGAGCGGAGGAGGCAGGGCCCCTCCCCAGTCCCCACTTCTCAACACAGAGGGTGTGTCCAGATGAGGGGTACACACACGTACAAACAAGTCCCTTATCAGGTACGTATTTTGCAAATATTTTCTCCCATTATACGGGTTGTCTTTTTACTTTTTTGATGAGGTTTAGGAAAGCACAAAAGTTTTCAATTTTGATGAAGTCTAATTTGTCTACTTTTTCTCTTGTCACTCACGGTTTTGGTGTCTCACCTCAGAATCCACTAGGAAGGTCACAAAGATTTACCTGTGTGTTTTCTTCTGAGACTTGTGTGGTTTTCACTCTGTTTACATAGTTGACCCATTTGGAGTTCATTTTTTATGTGGTATGATGTTAGCAAAAGTCCAAGCTTCGTCCATTTGCATGGGACTAGCCAGCTGTCCCAGCACTATTTGTTGAAAATACTATTCTGTCTCAACATCCTTGTTGAAACTCTATTGACTTAAGTGAATGGGATTCTTTCTAGACTCTCAGTTTTATTCCATGAATCTGGGAACTTCTCCTAATGCTGCCCACCTCACTTTTGCATCAAAGTCACGCTTCCTCTAGGTGTCTCCCAGCCCGTGACCGACCGTGTCAGAGTATTCGTGCAGGCCAGTCCTGCGGGTCTCCGATCCTGGACTTCTCTAAGGGACAGCTTTGGCTCTGGTGTTTTTCACTGGCCCAGGGAGCCGGTGCTGTGGTCCAGTCTGAGATTCTTCTGCCTAATCCTGCTCTCTTCACCTTCTCTTCTCCCAGCACCGGATCTGCACGAAGGCCTGCAGGCTCTCTCTGCCTCCCCTCACCCCCTCCCCTGTTTATTCCTCACAAGCCCTCCCCGTCCCCTCCACCAGTACATCTCTCACCAATTGAATCCTCTCTTGGCATTCGTTTCTTGGATGACCCTCACTGCGTAAAGGTTTGTTTGTATCAATCTTGGAGCCTTCTGCCCTACAGCCAAGAATAAGACCTGGCTTGGCAGGGGAGTCTGGTGAGAACGTCGCCTGATGCACCAAGGTTGTGGGTTTAATCCCCGGCTCAGGGCACAGACAAGAATCCACCAACAAGTGAATAAGGAAGTGGAATGGCAAATTTACGTTTCTCTCTC
Organism: Sturnira hondurensis; assembly: GCF_014824575.4. Taxonomy (NCBI): domain Eukaryota; kingdom Metazoa; phylum Chordata; class Mammalia; order Chiroptera; family Phyllostomidae; genus Sturnira; species Sturnira hondurensis. The sequence goes on along the minus strand of NW_028075269.1, from coordinate 10,817,129 downwards.
TCTTTCCCTCTCTCTCTAAAAGCAAACACCTGAAGTTTAGCCAATCGTTTAGCATGTCTGGTACATAGATAAGTGCAACGAGAAATCCATGTTTCTCTCTCTCTCTCTTGTCTTCTCGCTCTCAAATCAATTTTAAGCTTTCCAGCTCCCACCCCAGATGCAGCAGCTGTTGCGATGTTGATGCCCAGAAAGAACCGAATTGCCATTTTTGAACTTTTTTAAAGGAGGAAGTGATGGTGGCCAAGAAAAGTGCGCACACGCCTAGACACCCCGAGCTGGCAGACGAGAATGTGCGTAACCTTCCCATTGTGAAGGCCATGTGGTCTCTCAAACCAGGGGGCAGGTTCCCTGAAGGAACGGTTTGCCTGGAGACACTTCTACTGGTACCTTACCAACAAGGGCAGCCAGTATGTCCGCGATTACCTCCACCTGCCCCCTGAGATGTGCCTGCCACTTGGCACCACGGCCGGCCTAAGACGGGCAGGCTAAGGCCCGAGGGTCTGCAGGGTGAGCAACCTGCAAGACTCCCAGGAGGGGAAGCTGACAGACACCCGCAGACAGAGCACTGAGTCCCCCGGTGCCGACAGGAAAGCAGAGGCCCTGGGCTGGGTCAGCAACTGAATTCCAGTTTAGAGGCAGATTTGGCTGTGGACGTGAACCACCTCAGTGAAGTCGGAGGAATGATCTTGTGTTGAATGAACTCGCGTCAGAAAAAAATTAAATTAAATTAAATTAAAAAATTAGCAACAACAGCAACAACTAAAAATAACACCTGAAGTTTAGCCACTTGGTTAGCATGTCTAATGCTGGGTCTCAGCAACTTGTGGCTGTGGCCTCCGTGGGATTCGGCAACATCATGGAAGCAAGTTGTTTCATGAGTGAGCTGAGGTCTAACAGTCCGTGGGGCTGCTCCCGAAGCTGGTTAAGGCGTCAGGGCCAGGTTCGGGGCTTGGCCGGAGGTACATTTCCCTATCGCCGGAACATGGAACACGTGCTGGGTGTTTCTGTTCAGACCGATCAGGACCCGATGCAAGGTAGGAGTGTCAGGTGCCATTGTCCTTTCAGTGACATTCTCTCTCCCAGAATGGGCTGGTTTCAGGTTTGGCAACAGAAGGCAGTCCTTACAGGCTTGGCCGACAAAAAAATCAGAGTCTCATCTCCAAAGTCTCAAATCTGCCACGAGAGTGAACCCTGATGTCTGTACGTCTGTAACTCCATGGGTCTGACATACATGGGGGGTGGGGGTGGAGGTGGGGTGGGCGTGGCTGGGACAGGGAGCTCCAGGAGTGTAAAGCTGGTAGTCAAATTCCTGTCTGAAGAATGTTGTCTCCAAATTAGGGCAATCAAAGTTTGGGCCTCCATTCCTATCACTAGCTGGCGGCTGTACAGGAAACCCCCGGAAGGTCATGTGAATGGCAGAATCATTGCTTCTTTTGCCTTGTGCAGCTTTATGGAGACCTAATAGGTATACAAAAATCACAGATATTTGATGCACACATTTCGAAGAGTTTGGACATATACCTACTCTCACAATGCCATGACCACAGTCAAGGTGAGAAGCGTACCTGTCACCTCCCAAAGCTCCCAAGCCCATCACCCACCCATGGCCAACTTTTTCCCAGATGGGTCCCAGTGCGACACATGCACCACCCTCAGTGCTCATGTCATGAATCTAGTGGCAGGTCTGTCCCCAGGCAGCAGTTCTCACTGTGCTGGCATTAGTTCTCTCAGAGGTGACGTCCTCCTGGAGAGGCTGTGACAGCCCCGTGTGCCTGGGGAGACAAAGGCAAATGACATCATCAATCAGGGTCCTCTACGGGGGCAGACAAAACTTTCAAAGGGACATACCTGAACAGGATTCAATGAGGAGATTACTTACAGAGCTGTGAGCCCCATGAGGGACCCCGTGAGCATGATGAGGCCCCCAGGGATTAGCACCAGAAGGAAGCTGATTCCCACCGTTAAAGGGCAATGAGAGGGAGGCGTGTCACCTGAGCTGGACCAGCCAAAGGTCTGGAGGACACAGGAGCGGATCCCACAGAGAAACACAGCCATAGTCAAACCCCCAGCTGGTGGTGACTAGATGCTGTTTTCTCTTTTCTCCCCCTCCCCCAAAGTCCTACAATGGCTTTCCGTGGGCTGAGCCCATCTGGAAGCCAGGAGACACAGCTCATAGCCTCCTGGGGCACAGGGCAGAGCCTAGGGCACAGACTGACCTTTCCCTTCCTCCTGGAGAGGATTCCCACACACGCCACCCCCCAAAATAGCACTGACCTATCCCACCCTGCCTACCGAGTGTCACTAGCTCAGCCATGGTTGTGGTGTCTGTCACATACTGCAGGAACAACAGTATGCAAACTGACAGGTTCAGTCCTCAAAAGGACACCGTAAGGCTCCAGACACTAGGGCTTCCCCAGCCCCGCAGGCTGCGGAACTGGCGGATGGCGCCCTGGCCTGTATGACATCTTGCATGAGAGCACTGCATTTTCTCTGCCCTTGGTAGGAGACATTGTTTCCATGGTGCAATTTTGGCATCATTGTATTCATCATTTTAGAAGTCACCAATGCTTTAAATGTGTCCAATCGGCAGGTCTGCTCTCCATGAGTCCAGAAGGTTCGTGTCAGTCATATAGACTGCAAGAAAACAAGAAGCAGGTTCCAAACAAAACAACAGACATGTGGTTACCAAATTAGGGGACATTATAAGTCTCATCTAAGGGAGAAGCAGGGGACCACATCCCAGAACCTAGTTTGAATGACTAGGAACTATACCTTTAAATCTCCTATCTGTTCCAGGCTTCTCATCAGCCATGGGTTTGTCTGTGGGTTTGCTCCATAGGAACAGCTAAATCCATCGCAGGTTTTTCCATCAACCCAGCAGCCTGGCTGCCATTCTGTGCTGCTTTGACAGTCCCTAATCTTCACATATCCCTGTAATTTTCTTCTCCCTGCTTTCAGCCATAAATCAGAAGCATTCCCCTGGATTTTCCTGGGCTCTGCAGAGGCCAGCCTCCTTTTTGGTGACGCACTTCTTTGGGGGAGTTGGTTTCTGGCAGTCCCCCAGTGGTGCCAGCCCCTCATCTCCAGGGCTCCCAGGTGCCCAGGCTGCTGCAGCCTGACCAGGAGAGCTAACACCAGGGCTTGCATTGTCCAGTCCTGGCCTGCCTGCCACCTGACAGGATGCCCCTGAGAATCTCCCAAGAATGTCTTCTGCCCCTGGAGCCCCACTGGGCAAGGCCATTGCCAAAGACAGTATGAGACCTTCATGCAGCTACTGCCAGCACTGCCATTCAGTATACAGGCAAAATGTTGAGGTTGGGATGGGGGGGCGGGCAATACAAGCAGAGAAGGAAGAGAGTGCACAGGACCCCTCTCTCCCATCTCACTCCCCATCCCTGCTCACAGCTCCAGCTCCTGTCCTCCCACTGAGAGGCTGGGCAAGAGACTGGACACATCCCAGAAAGAGCTCAGCAGAGAGGGCCCCTAAGTGATAGCTATGGTTTTTCTTTTGGCCTTAGGCTCCAGTATGGTTTGTACAGCACCGTGAGATCCTGGGTTTTGGGGGGTTTTTATTTAGGATTTTGGTATTTTGTTCATTACAAATTTTTTCAGCATTACTTTTGATTTCTTAACATGATTTCTTAACTATTTTAATAGTATTTGTCTTGATTATTGAAGGTTTTTTTGGCATGCCCCTCTCCCTACATTTTGTGCCCAGCTAAGTGCCTCTTTAGCCTCATCTTAACCCTGACCCTGACAGTAGGGTAACTTCCCACTTTCAGTTTTCTCATTAGGCCATAACTGGACCAAGCCCAGAGGAAAGGAAAACGCAGTAGGACAGCAGAAGCAAATGCAGGGTACTTGACACTTTCACCAGCTTTTGGATTTAAAACAAATAGCCCATCTGAGGAAAAAGTGGAGACAAACATGAATGGGGAGCAAGTGCCTCTCCGTCTTCATCCATTCGACCTGAGTTTAGACTTCCTACTTGTTGAATGCCAGGCTAGGCCCTGGGGTTATGAGGACAAAAAACACTGAGAATTTAGTCTGGTGAGTAAGACAAGCCAGGAACAACTGACCTACATGTAATTCAATAAATGTGTTAAATATGTGCATAAATAGTTAAGAGTGCAGAGATGTAAGCAGAGGGGGTTGTTTTAGTTGTTTTATTTTATTTATTTATCTTTAGAGGGGAAGAAAAGGAGAGAAATATCAAGGTATGGTTGCCTTTCATGGGTCCCCTGGTGGGAACTGGCCTGCAACCCAGGCATGTGCCCTGACTGGGAATTGAACCGCGATTGTGTAGTTCGCAGGCCCACACTCAATCCACTGAGCTACACCAGCCAGGTGTTTTAGTTGTTTTTTTTTGGGGGGGGTGCAGTCTCATTTGTATCCAGGGGTTTTAATTTATGGAGATGACTGAGTGATGACATGGCAAAGCCCAGGCCTTCGAAAGATTTATATCATTTAACACTTCCCTGAGGAAGGAGCACAACACACCAGGCAGGGCTACAGTAGAAACATTAAGTTTTGGTCAGGAGGCAGAAGCAGGAGCAAGGGGCAAGTTTAGGCCAGAGCCTTTATGGGAGGGTTCCACTGCGAAGGCAGGGCAAAGAGCTTAGAATGTGCTAGTTTCAACAATGAATGGCCAGCCGGCTTTAGTCTGTTGGGGCAATCTCTAGTTGTCTGGTGCCTGTCCCTGGGATGATGGAGAGCAGGGGGAGTATTAACTTGGTGTGTGAGCATTAGACAAAGTGGGTGGTTGTTTGCTATCTTCAGGAATTAACTAACCCTGGAGGGCAGTCTCATCCCAGTCAGTGCAACTTTTAGGATGTCAAAATTGTAAGATATATAAAGTAAACGTGGTTAATACTGTCCTGTGGAGGGAGGTGGAAGGGGTTATTAGTTTTAGACAAAATCATAAAGCATTAATGGTATGGTGAACTGAGGAAATGGAGCAGAGTATTTTGGGGTTGGGGATCATTTCACTTTTACAAATAATTGGGAGGAAACTTTCTCCAGCTTAAGGAAGAGTTTGGAAAGCATAGAGAAGGATGGATGTATGGGCTTGGAAAGTTAATGTTTATTGAATATCTAGTTTCATTACCATCCATAAACCATCTTGGGGGAAGAATGGTTTTTAGAGATGAATAAACAGGCTCATAGAATTTAGGCATTCTTAACTAGTCCACCATCTGATAAATGACTGATGCGACTGGAGTCCCCAAAGCCCCTTACACCACACTGCCTTTGAAAAAGTAAAGAAGAGGAAGAAACCAGGTAAGATAAGCAATGTGTTCTTTAGTTCACAATCCATGACACTTCTCCCACTTCCACTTTAATACTACCTTGGCAAAGCTGAAAAGTGGCCATCCTCATGCCTCATTCACTGCCCCCCCCACCTCTGCGGGGTGGTGTGGTTGAAGATATTCACCTCACCCCTTCATACCTGGGTGCTTAACTCTCCGAGATTAAACCTTGGCCAAAAAAAAAAAAATTCATTTACTATAGACTTTGCATTGCCCCAACAGGTCGAAAAAGAACTACAATGACCAAGTGACAGTGGCTGACACTTAGATTCAGTCCCTGTATACCTTTTTACTTGGGGTTAAAATTATGCCCAGCATAATCATTTCCCCAGTTTGACAGAAGAGCCGGCGCCTGTAGCTGATTCCCAGCTCTGCCCCTACTTAGTGGAACGTGGCTCAGAGCCACCTAGCTGTATGCAAGGGACAAGTATGAAGGGGGAACATGAAGGGTGTCTAGGTAGGAAAACGAAGAGAAGCAGTGGATTTGGAGGCCAAGGGTGGAGAAGATTAAACTAGAGATTTGGGGCCAGACCCCGAGGATACCCGGTCTAAAATTTCTCACGAGGGGCCGGAAGGTGAAGATTTAGGAGCAAAGACTGAAAGGGTGCCTGGGCTGGGTGGGCAAGCTTAGGGGCCGGAATAGGACGAGAGAGATCCAGCGATCTTCAGTGTTGCGCGTAGGCACCCCAGCTGAGCTGGCGCGTCTGGCAGAGCGGGAATTCAACAAGCAGACCACTCCTACTGCTCCAGCTCTAGGCCAAGGAGCGGTGGGCGGAGCCTTTTTCCAGGAGCCGCTCCTAGGCCCGCCCCGTGGGTGGGGCTTACCCTCTGCGGTTACATAACAAACCTGTGCGAGTCGCTAAGAAGCGGCTCGGGTGCTGGCGGTGGGGGCGGGGCCTGCACCGGGCCTGGCAAGATGGCGGCAATGGACCCCGAGTCTGCGCCTCTGACCCTAGAATCGCTGCCCACCGATCCCCTGCTCCTGATCTTATCCTTCTTGGACTACCGGGACCTAATCAAGTAATGGGACTACGCGCTTGCCAGGGGTGGGGTCACGGGGGCGGGAGGAGATGGCGAGGCAGGAGGGATGGAGGCCAGGCTCGCGGACTGGACCCGGACCTTCGCGTGAACCAGAAGGTGATATCAAGGCCTCCCTTCTGCAGAGTCACCGGGGATCGGGGCGAGACGGGAGGGTAAAGGCCTTGAGGTCTTCTGTCCGGGGCCCAGGCCCGAGAAGCGACGGGAGCCCTCTCCCAGGCCTCGGGGAGGCTCATTTCCGGGGGGGAGGTACTGCTTCCCGCCAATCCCCGCACCCCAACACCCCCCCGGTCTCCGCCCGGTGTGGCCCTGCCCTGGCCTCTTTGGAAAGCCCTTTTCTGGCCCAAGCGCTCTTGTTTGCTTAGGCCCCGGGCCTACGGAGTGGAGTGCCGGAATAGGCAAGTGGGGCGCAGGGGAAGAGAAGGAGCCGGGCGACCCCCTGACCCCCAGGTGCGACTTCCGAGGCACCATGATATCTTGCAGGGCACACTTTAAGACTTATATGCTGGAAAACTGGTTTGCTTTCAGCCTTCCTCCTCACGGTTGCATGTTGCATTCGTGTTTTGGTACTGACTTCAGCTGGTGCGATACAGGTGACCGCTTTCTCCTATACGATTTGGGTTTCCCAGATTACCAGCATCTGTTCCAAAAATAAACACCGGTTGCTGGTCAGGGTGGTTAGAGGCCCAGTTCCTTCAGAGCACGAGACTGTCTAGAATGTTGGAAGGAGTGGCGCTGTTTATACCCTTGACAGCTGGTGGCATGGCTCTGTCTTTCTTGTGCTGCCACACATAGTGAAGAGGGGGCGAAGTGGCCCTCTTAAGGATAGGTAGGCGAGATTTGTTTTTTTTTGTTTGTTTATTTGGAGTTTTTGTTTTTGTTTTGGGTTAACCATTGGATTCTAACCATTTGATGATTGTGCCCTGTGTTATCAGGGAGCCTTTTAGAAGTACAGTCTTTTTGGAGTTAATGGTACCTGTTGGTTAGTCTAGCTAAGCGGCGAGAGAGGGGTAACTCCAGTTTCTGGCTACTCTCTATATTAGTAACTGTAACACTTTTATTTTTTCCTAAAAATACATTTTTTCTCTACTCAGGGTGGATGGGATGAACCAAAGCAGAGAGGCAAAGTTGGTCTTTTCTTTGGGAAAGGCTCGTCCAGCTGCAGACTGTACTCCTCTGAAATACTCTGTTGCAAAAGCCTCTTAAAAATATAACACAAACACAAACCCTAAATTCTCAGGACCACACTGTTGCCCGGATAATCTTTGTAAGATAGATTTTGCTGTCATTCTCCTTAAAAACGTATGATGCCTCTTGTTTGCAGACTATAAACTTCATTTCCAAAAGCATTTCAGGCTCTTATCATTTGGCACTGTCTAATCTAGCCAAATCAGGCTTTTGCTGGCAAACTACACCCTTGTGTTTCTATTGTTCTGTAGCTTGAGCTCTTGACCCTGCCTGGAATGCTTCTCCCTCTGGCAGGATGAAATTCCTTTAAGACCCCCTTACTTGATTCCTCCCTCTGTTGCCTTTTTCTGTTTATTTGCCATGCCAGATGGATTGCTCACTTCTTGGATGTAAAGACTGTCTTATTTCTCTTTGTACTTATCATTTATTCACAGATTGTTTTTGGACTCCTGCTGCTTGCCAGCCTGTTAAATGTTGTGGATACAATGGTGAACAAGACAGACAAGGCGCCCTCGCATGAAGCTTACAGTCTAGTGGGCAAGATAGAAAACAAACAAGCACATAATACAAGAAATGCTATGTGCTGTGAAGGAAATAAACCAGTTGCTCTGTTAAGGAATGAGGGGGAGAGCCAATCAGTTCAAATCAGAAGGAGCTGCCATGTATGAAGGGCGCCATAGGGCAGTCCTAGCAGAGGGAGCATTGTGTTCAGAAGCTGACTGGGCAGTAGCATGGCCCGTTGGAGGAGCTAGAAGACTGGTGTGGCAGGAGGCAGGGAGTGACTCCCAGGCAGAGTGGCTTGAGAAGAGGCTGGTGAGATTGTGCAGGACCTTTTGAGCCAACGTGAGGAGACCAGATTTTATTTTAAATGCTTTAGGTAGTAATCAAAGTTTTATAAACATGTGACATGATCCCTCACTAAATATTTATAAAAGTGAACTGAGTTAAATACTATACTAGTCAGGGTCCTTGAGAGAAAAGAGTGTGTGTGTGTGTGATTTATTAAAGGGTATTGACTCATGAATTATGGAGGCTGAGAAGTCCTACTATCTAAGCTGGAGACCCAAGAAAGCTGGTGGTCTGATACCAATGGCTGAGAGCTGGAGAACTGATGGTGTAGATTCCAGTTTGGGTCTGAAAGCCTGCGAATCGGGAACACCAAGGCAAAGGAGATCCCTGTCTCAGCTGAAGCAGTCAGAGAGAGAGCAGACCTAACCGTCCTCTGCCTTGTTGTTCTGTTCAGGCCCCCAGTGGAATGGATGGTGTCCACTCACGTTGGGAAGGGCCATCTGGCTTACTTGGTCTATCGATTCAAATGCTAATCTTTTCCAGAGACATCCCCACAGACACACCGAGAAATAATGTTTAATCAGCTATGTGGGTGTCCCTTGGCCCGGGCAAGTGGACTCATAAAATTAACCATCACAAACACCACTGAATTGTATCCACAGAAAAGTTTCCTGCCCTATACAGCCAACTTTGCCAAGTGTCTGGCTCATTGCTTAGCGCTGAAGTTTTGGGTACATATTCGCTAAACTGGATTGGGTTGGATTGGATTCATCCATTAAGGTCATTGTGTTTGGGCTGCATAGTTTAAATCTCCTTTTCCATTGCTGGGTAATGTATTGTGTACCAATCACTCTTAACCCTCACTGTGTATCAGAATTACGTGTGGCACTTTTTAATCATATACATCCCTGAGCTCAAGGTCTCATCCCAAGCCAACTGAGACAGAATCTCTAGAACCATAATTCTCATCCTTGCTGTGCATCAAAATCACCTTTGGTGCTTATTTCAGAGATTCTTTTCTGTTGTTGAACTCTTGGGACAGTGGCGGGAGAAGGATCAGGGAACGAGGGCTCTGAATTCCCAAACCAGAGGGATTCCAGTTAGTTTGGGCATCTCATGAGCTTGGCACAAAAGGATGGAGGATGATTTTTTGTAAAATCTGAAAATTGAACAAAAGTTTTTAACATGCTCCACTCGTGGCCTTGACAAATCCCACCTGATTTATGATTCCCTTAATTGATCAGCCATTGCCCAAATGAGATGTTTGAATACCTCCTTTCTGTAAGTTGTGATTCCTTCTCTGGAAAGATAGAACATTCTCTTAATCTTCAGTTCATTCTTTCTGCAAATTAACTACGTGTAAGATTCACAGGACAGGAGCACTGTTGTGTTAGAAATTTCTGTGAAATAAGAAAATTACTTGTTCCTAACATTCTATGTTTCTGAGCAGCTGATACTAACTTGAATAGCTATGGAGATTGAAAAAGAATTGTTATGACTGACACTTCTTATAGCCGGGCTCTCCGGCAGTTGGTGCAATTAAAAAGTAGTTTGGGCTGCGCTATTTCTATCTTTTACAAAAAATTAGAACAAAGTAAACAAAAGTCCCATGTATTTAGCGGCAAATGTGTCACAGACCTTAAAAAGCAAAACAAAACACCATTTATACCTAAATAAGGTTTCTTCCTGTGTGCAGAAATGATTGATGTCACAATAAGGAGTATAGGAAGGCTCTCGGACTTGAAATTAACTCCAGTGGTTTACGTGTTTCACAGACTTCATGTGAAAATTACAGTTTTACAGGTTTGGGGCTTATTTGTGAGTTCAAATAATAAGATTTCAGTATGCAAAGATAATTATACCAGCTAGCATATTAAAAAGATTTTGAAAATAATATTTTGCCATTATAAATAGGGTAGAAAATGGAAACTAAGAAAAGCAAAAGGAGTAGAACAAAACTTAATGCGAGTATTTTCATCTGTATTTTTACATTGTTTCCTTGTTTTCTTTTATGCAAACTGTGACTCCGGTTACGTCAGCTGTTGCCATGTCAGTCGGAGACTCAGCCAGCTATCAAGTCATGACCCTCTGTGGAGAAGACATTGCAAGAAATACTGGCTGATATCGGAGTGAGTATTCGGGAAACGTGCACTCTTGAAATTTGGCCCTGGACTTCTGTAGCACCAGTCCATCCTGATTCTCCTCTCCAACAACCCTTATTCTGTCTTTGTCTCCTTTGGTGGCTCTTCTCATGCCTGCCAGTAAATGCCGGTGTTCCCCCAGCATCTCTCCCGTCTGCGAACTCTCCTGCTCACACACACGGTTACAGTTCCCAGTGACTGCTTGTGTGCTGCCTGAATGTCTCTCCCCGACTTGTCCGCTCAACTGCAGACTTGTCTGCATAAATGTCTGCCGAACATTTGCATTGGTTCGCCAAATTCAGTACATGTTAATAAACTTGGCAGAATAAGAGTGTCGGTAACAGAAGGTGGGAGTTGGGAAGGGGTAGGATTACTGATATCTTTTTCTTAGATTGAGCTGGTGGCAGGTGGGGGTGGGTAGTGACCGAAGTTGTGAAGCAAGAAGCAGAGGTTTAAGTGTATTACTGAAAGTTGCAAGCTACTCAGTAGAACTAAAAATTAATACCAGAGCTAGTAAACATTGGGAGGAGGAAGAACAGGGAAGAGGGAATTTTAAATATTGCTATATCCTGATCTTTTATTTTAGGGCATCAGTAGAAAGATATAAAATTAAAAAATCAAGAACAGAGGCAAAAACATTTAGAATTATAGAGATAACTTCCAGAAATAACTAGTTTGCTTTGAAGGGTTAGGCCTAGAGCAGGAGACTAGTTTTTCAATATAAGTTCTTCGGTATTTTTTGGTTTTGATAAATAATGTATTATTAATATTAATGAAAAGATACTTTCCTTCTAACATCTCCCCCCTCTGAAAAAACAACACCCCAAATTGTTCTTTTCCCCATCTTTAAACCTGATCCTCCCGAACTGTAGTCTTCATGGCGGGACATCCCATCCACCCGGGCCTTTAGGCCCGGATCTCTCCTCTCTCTTCCCCTCTCCCTGCCCCTTCTTTTTCATTTCCTCCCTCTCCCTGCCAGCCCTGACCCTCCCTGTATTAAATTACTGAGACTTTCTGATTTAGCCTCTGTATATTTCTTGACTCTCCCTGCTCATTTCATCGAGCTACCAGTTTTCGTTCCATTTATCATCTTACCAGACTACGGCAAAACCCTTCTAACTGCCCTCTGAGCCTCTGGTGCGGGCGCACCCCTAACCACAGCCGCTCTGAAAGAGCTGCCCAGTTAAAACCCTGCAGTGGCTCTTCATTTCTTACAAGATAAGGTCAAACTCATTAGTGTGGCCTCGAGGCTTTGTGGCTGCCTTCTTTTGTATCACTTCTGACTCTTGAATTTATACTTCATTCTTTCTCCCTGATAAGACTGCATTTTTAGAAGGCAAGAAAAAAATGTGCCTTCTTTTTACGTCCTCAAGTGGCTAAGTAGACATGCAATAAGTATTTGTGGAATTGCACCAAACACAGATGTTGAATCGTGTGATTACTTCGATGCTATATGATTCCTAAGATTAGATCAACTATACTTGACCCTTGAACAACATGGTTTTGAACTACATGGGTCCAATTTTATGTGGATTCTTTTTTTTTTTTTTTTAAGATTTTATTTACTTATTTTTAGAGGGGAAGGAGAGAGAGGGAGAGAAACATCAATGTATGGTTGCCTTTAGTGCGTCCCCTGCTGGTAGTTAGCCTGCAAGGAACCAGCCTACAACCCAGGCATGTGCCCTGACTGGGAAGCGAACCGTGATCGTCTGGTTCGCAGGCCCCTGCTCAATCCACTGAGCTACGCCAGCCAGGGCCCTATGTGGATTCTTTTCAATAACTATTGTAAATGAATTTTTCTTATGATTTTCTTAACATTTTTCCCCTGGCTCACTTTATTGTAACAATACAGCATATAATACATATACTATACAAAGTATATGTTAATCAACTGTTTACAATTGATAAAGCTTCCAATCAACAGTAGCTGTTAGTAGTTAAGTTTAGGGGCGTCAGCAATTCCACTCAGATTTTTGGGGGGGAAAGTTGGGAAGGTCTGCATCCCTAGTCCCTGCATTGGTCAAAGGTCAACTGTACACACACATTTTTAAATTTTATAATTGGTATATGTTTAGGCGCAAGTTGAAATTTTATATCCCATATATTGTTCACATATGTTATAAAGATTAAAAAATTAAATAGAAAGTAAGGGGCTTTCGGCTTTCGGCTCGGAGGAGGCGAAGGTGCAACTGTCTTCGGTCGTCCCGAATCCGGGTTCGTCCGACAGCAGCTGCCTCCACCAGGCCGCCGAAGTTCGACCCCAACGAGGTCAAAGTCGTTTACCTGAGGCGCACCGGCGGGGAAGTCGGTGCCACGTCCGCCCTGGCCCCCAGGATCGGCCCCCTGGGCTTGTCTCCAAAAAAGGTTGGTGACGACATTGCCAAAGCAACCGGTGACTGGAAGGGTCTGCGGATCCCAGTGAAACTGACCATTCAGAACAGACAGGCCCAGATTGAAGTCGTGCCTTCTGCCTCTGCCCTGATCATTAAAGCCCTCAAAGAACCACCACGAGACAGAAAGAAGCAGAAAAACATCAAGCACAGTGGAAACATCACTTTTGACGAGATTGTCAGCATTGCCCGACAGATGCGGCACCGATCTCTGGCTAGAGAACTCTCTGGAACCATTAAAGAGATCCTGGGGACGGCCCAGTCTGTGGGCTGCAACGTTGATGGCCGCCACCCTCATGACATCGTAGATGACATCAACAGCGGTGCAGTGGAGTGCCCGGCTAGTTAAGAACTACAAAGGAAAATATTTCAATTAAAGATCACTTAACAATCAAAAAAAAAAAAAAAGAAAGTAAGGGGACTTCTGCCAAGATGGAGGCATAGGTGGAAACACTGTGCCTTCTCCCACAACCAAGTTTGAATACAACAAAGGTTTGGAGAAACAAAGACACAGCCAAAGAACAGAAAATTGAATTATACGGAAGTCCGACAACAACGAACCGTTCTACCGGACGGGTAAGAGAGGCGGAGGCAGCAGTGGAGCTGGGTCGGGCAGGACGGATCCCCCGACACAGGCACGCAGGCAGCCTGGAACCAGTCAGGGTGTGGGGCAGACTGACCTCGGTCGCACATTCGCGCACAGTGAGACGGACCACGCAGGCCCCAGTGGGTGAACCCAGTGGTGGAGGGCTGAGAGCAGTGGCACACTCGTGTGCAGTGGGTCGAAACACACGGGCCCCGGTGACAGTGGCAACTGCCGCACCTGTGGGGACCACGGCAGGAGGCAGCAGACGGGTCGCCATTGCTCCTCGTTACCCCGCCCCCACATACAGCGTCACAACCCAGCGACTGAGTTGCCCTGCTCTGGTGAACACCTAGGGCTCCGATCCTGCTACTTAACAGGCACGAACAGCCCAAAAGATGGCACAAGAAGAACTCAAAGTCCCAGAGCCAATAACTCTAAGCAACCAGGAAATAGCCAGCCTCTCAGATGCACAGTTCAAAACACTGGTCATCAGGATGCTCACAGAACTGGTTGATTATAGTCACAAATTAGAGGAACATATGAAGGCTAAACTAATTGAAATGAAGGGAAATGCACAGGAAACCAATAGTGATGGAAAGGAAACTGGGACTCAAATCAATGGAATGGACCAGAAGGAAGAACAAAACATCCAACCAGAAAAGAATGAAGAAATGAGAATTCAAAAAATGAGGAGAGGCTTAGGAACCTCCAGGACATCTTTAAACGTTCCAACGAACAGACATCCGAATTATAGGGGTACCAAAGGGGGAAAGAAACAGCCACGAGTGGAAAACTTATTTGAACAAATAATAAAGGAGAACTTCCCCAGTCTGGCAAAGGAAATAGACTTCCAGGAAATCCAGGAAGCTCAGAGAGTCCCAAAGAAGTTGGACCCAAGAAGGGACATACCAAGGCACATCATAATCACATTAGCCAAGACTAAAATGAAGGAGAGAATCCTAGAAGCAGCAAGAGATAAGGGGACAGTCACCTACAAAGAAGTACCCACCAGACTGTCAGCAGATTTCTCAAAAGAGACCTTACAGGCAAGAAGGGGCTGGAAAGAAGTATTCCAAGTCATGAAATCCAAAGACCTACAGCCAAGATTGCTTTACCCAGCAAAACTTTCATTTAGAATGGAAGGACAGGTAAAGTGCTTCTCAGATAAGGTCAAGTTCAAGGAGTTCATCATCACCAAGCCCTTATTATATGAAATGCTAAAGGGACTTATATTTAAAAAAGAAGATGAAAAATATTAACAGTGAAAGGACAGCAAACTCACAGTTATTAATAACCACACCTAAAACAAAAGCAAACCAAGAGGACAGCTAGATCAGGAGTGGAACCATAGAAATGAAGAACACGTGGAGGGTTAGCAACAGAGGAGTGGGGGGAGGAGAAGAGGGGAGAAGGTACAGAAAATAGCATAGACAGTAGGTAGAAAATGGATAGGGGGGAGGGCAAGAATAGTAGGGGAAATATAGAATCTAAAGAACTTGAGACATGTTATAAACTAAGGGGGGAGAATGGTGGGGGAGGGGTGTGCAGGGTGGAAGGGAATGAAGGGGGGAAACAGGACAACTGTAATGGTATAATCAATAAAATATACATATTAAAAAAAAGTAAGATTGTAAGTGTCATAATCCCACCAAGTCAGCAATAACACCTGTTAAAAATTTTGGTGTCCCTGTTTGCTGTCTAGTCCTCATTTGTGGCTAAAATAAATGAAAAGGAAGGCAGAAATAACCACAAATTTCCAATACAGTATCTTGGTAAGTGTCTAAAGTACATGCAAATTTCATTTCAAAAATTTTGTAATCTCATTCTTGTAATCTGTTTAGGGAAGAGAAAGCACAGAAGAATCAGTGTTGGAAATCTCTCTTCATTGATACTTACTCGGATGTAGGAAGATACATTGACCACTACGCTGCTATTAAAAAGGCTTGGGATGATCTCAAGAAATATTTGGAGCCCAGATGTCCTCGGATGGTTTTGTCTCTGAAAGGTACTGGGAATACAGGGTCTCCCTTCCCCATTGTAGTCACTAGCATAAACAGGTTAAGTAACTTTGGGTCTCTGTCGTCCGTGCTGGTCTGTGCTAATCCCACACTGTCTGGAATTCACCGTTCACTTTCGGGCAAAGAAATAGGAAGCCTGTCCTGCTGAAAGGGCCCTTGCTGTGGGGTCTGCCCTGTTTCGGCCTGCCTCATGTCCCACGTGATTACTTACTCAAAGGGAAAGTTCTTATATTTCTTTTGTATAAACAGACTAGTGATACAAAGATTGCTTGAAGATAGCGATTGTGATTTCTTTTAAAATAATTTTTTCATTGGAAAACTGCCTACTCTATCAACAATCCTCTTTACTTTTTTCAGTACAAGTAAGTGTTTGCCAGTGTAATTTTTGAAAGAGACTAAATAATAAAGATCTGGGTGTTTAAGACTGTGAGAGCAGCATAATAGAGGAAGGAAAACTTTCTGTTTTAAGAAGATTAGTTAATTATTTATCCTTACCTGAGGACATGCTTATTGATTTTAGAAAGAGGGGAAGAGAGAGAGAGAGAGAGGAAGAGAAACATCTGTGAGAGAGAAACATTGATGGGTTGCCTCTCGCATGTGTCCTGACTCCCTAGTTATGGGTTCACTGAACCCATAACCTTGGTATGTCTTGACTAGGAACTGAACCCACGACCTGTTGGTTGACAGCGTGACGCTCCAACCAACTGAGCCACACTGGCCAGGGCAGAGGAAGGAAAATTTTCATCCCTAGTTTGACACTTACAGGATAGTGAAAACTTAGATTTGAACTAAGTTTCTATTTGACCCCAGAATCTGCGCTTTCTACTACACCATTCTACCTAATTTTTGTAAGAAGTGTGAACAAGGTATTTCTTATTAATTTGATTTTTTTATTGAAATTTATGCCCCCAAAAGTGCATAAATAGATGGCAGATATAATGCTACTTATCTCTTTTAGCCTTCAAGTTTTTTCAAATTTCTCTGCTAAAAGAATTTTTTTTTAAATTTTATTTATTTATCTTTAGAGGGGAAGGGAAGGAGAGAGGGAGCGAAATATCAACGTATGGTTGCCTCTCATGGGTCCCCTGCTGGGAACTGGCCTGCAACCCAGGCATGTGCCCTGACTGAGAATCGAACTGCCATCCTCTGGTTCACAGGCCCGCGCTCAATCCACTGAGCTACACCAGCCAGGGCTAAAAGAAACTTTATTCATGTTTTCATTTTGCTACACCAAAGCGGGGATTGGTGTAGCAAAAGTACAAGTACAAGTACTAGTTGTACAAAGTACAAAAGTACAAGTTGTACTAGTGTGCACGCCCTTTGAACGAAGGTCTCTTTGGAAACCATCCCTTTTACATCTCACATTCCCACTGTAATGCCCATGCAGATGGGGATTTCATACAAATCGTGATGGCATGACCAGCTGGAATCAAAACGCAGGGCCTGCTGCCTGCTGCAGTGACGGCCAAAGTCATGAGACAGGTGCCCGTGAGAAGGGGTGTAGTTTATCAGGTGCCAGTCACCTGAGAAGATGAGGGACTCACGTCCCAAAGCCCATCTGAACATCTCAGTGCGGGCAGAGGTTTTTATAGGGAGAAACGGGGAAGCAGGGCAGAGGGTCAAGGGCGGGGGCTGAAAAGTTCTGTACCAGCAGACCGGCACAGTCTGTTCTGGTGAGGACCTCGGAACTGGTCAGGCCGTGGTCTGGTGTGCGTCATCTGGCTTTTGTCATCCTGTTCCACGGCTGAAGGTCAGCATGTGTCCCAGAGCTGGGATGACCAAAGGCGGCGGGAGTCTCTGTCTTTTGAAGTTGGTTCCTAAGATTCTTCTGTAAATGAGTTCTTTGTCTACAAGGTACACGTTAGTCAGGGTCAGCACTTACGGAAACAGTGTGAGAAGAGTGGGGGGTGGGTTACATAGGTGCTTAAAACTGAGTTGCTAGGAGCTAAGGAAAGAATGATTCAGCAGAGAGAGCGAGAGCTTTGACGGAAAGTACCCTTGACTGATATTTTTAATAGCTTTTTCCTTAGAAGAGAAGATTATGTTATCCACTTGGTATGTGAGGTTAAATAATTTGAGGAGGGCAACAATTCTGAAAATATGTCTTTGGTGGTGATGAGTAAAAGAGGTTTACAGTAGTTATCAGTTATTAAACACGAAGCTAGGCACTTAACTAAGTACTTTTTATTACTCCATTGAATTTGCCCAAATTTGCTGAGGTAGGTAATTAGTCTTCTCACTATAGAGGTGAACTCCCTAAGACACCAAGTAAGTTGTTTGCCATCACAAAGCAAAGGACGGAACCGGGATTGGAATGGGAGGCTGACTTTCAGAGCTATGGTCTCCACAGCAGCTGAGGGGAGAAAGGACCCGTCCTGTTTAATTTAAGTGTTTTAATACTCGTAGAGAGCTAGTCCCGTATTCGGACATTTGGAATGTGAGAATGTGGACATGGTTCTCCTTTCAGGCACAGGGTTACCAAGAAACTAAGGATATGTAACAGTAGCTGCTTTTTTTTTCTCTCTGTTGTCTTGCACTCCTTTTGGTGTTCCCAGGCCTCCCCACCCACTGTTCTGTACCTAGTGATTGGAGGTGAGGGTGTGGTTGTCGGCCCCAGCAAGGAACTCAGCCCGCAACAGGGCCCCAGGTCACTCTCAGGTGTCAGTTCTCCGGGGGCTTGGCCCTGAGCTGGAAGAGCATGAAGGCTCTTCACTGTCGAGAAGCTGGGGGCTCCAGGAGGGCGGGGCCCGGGAGTCCTCGGACCGAGTCAGGGACCTAGCTGCTCACCTCGGTGGGCTTGGTCCCTGACTTAATTTTAAAGGCCATAGAGCTGGCAGCTAGAAAGTAAACTCGGAAAGCAAATGGGTATCGGGCTTGGGGAAGTTTTTATAAGTGTCTTGAAATTATGGTGCGTTAATACATCTTATACTGATCTTTCTAACAGTGTGCATCGTGTGTCTTCAAGTTCCACATTTACCTTACATGTTAGCTTAAAATTTTACAGGTGGAAGGGACCTTAGAGGTCATTTAGACCCAAGGTTAGCAAGTTTGTCTTTAAATGGACTGGACAGGAAATATGTTAGGCTTTGAGGGACAGATGATACCTTGTTTTAACTACTTAACTCCCCTGTTGTTGTGGGAAAGCAACCATAGACAATACATAAGCAAATGAGAGGGGGGAGTCTCTTCCAAGAAAACTGTATATTTACAGAAACAGGCAGCAGGCTGATTCCTGATTTATACCACTCCCCTTGTTTTACAGGTGAAGGGACAGGCTCAGAGAGTTTGGGTGATTTATGCAAAGTCACGTAACTAGTAAGGGACACAGAACTCTTAATCTAGGTTTCTTAGCTCCTAGTAACCTTTCCCTCATACAAGTAAGCTAAGGGGCAAGGAAAATATAAATGAATATTTCTTGAGTACCAGTAAAGCATTTTATTATTAAGCACATGAAGCTTATTTAATCCTCACTTTAATCCTTCCAGGCAGGTGGTGTGATCTCCCATTTCACAGATGAGGAAACAGGATTAAAGAGATGAGATGACTTGCCAGGGAATCAGTCAATAAGTGGTAGAGCTGAGGTTCACCTGGTCTGACTCCCCAATTCTATTATAGTAGATGACTCTCTAAACCTTGATTTTTAGACTTGGCCAGGCCCTCAGCTGGAGCGTTGTCCTGTGTACCAACAAGTTGAAGGTTTGATTCAGCACATGCCTGAGTTGCAGGTTAGATGCCTGTCGAGCAAGGCATGGATGGGAGGAACTGATGAACGTTTGTCTCTCACATCAATGTTTCTCTCTCCCTTCCTCTCTCTCTAAAATTAATAAAAACATATCCTTGGACGAGGATTAAAAAAACTTTCAATCTGGATTTACTGTTTTGTAAGCATACATTTCTTTACATTTTCTCTTTTGCAACATTTGTTTTTCTTTTTTTCTCTCTAGCTGCCTCTTTGAGAAATTCTTAGTTTCTCAGTGTTTTATGTTAAATATCCAACATGTAGTACTAACTACATAAATATTAGTTTCTCTAGTCATCCAGCTTCTGGTTCAGGCAGTTACTCAGGATGTTTTGTACTAAACTTTTCTAAAGAAAGCTTTTATTTTGGAGTAGTCCTAGATTACGGGAAAGTTGCAGAAATAGAACAGAATTCTCGTACACCCTTTACCAGTTTCACTTTCCCCCAATGCACTGCCCTGTGGGACATTCGGCAAAACTGCAGTCTTCAGTTTTGGCATGTTATTATTAACTGAACTCCAGACTTCATGCAGACTTCATTCTGGCATGTTATTATTAACTGAACTCCAGACTTCATGCAGACTTCACCAGCTCGTCTGCTAAGATCCTTTTCGGTTCCTGTGTCCAATCCAGAAAACCACGTTGCATTTGGTCGTCGAGTCTCCTTAGTGTCCTCTTGTCTCCGGCAGTTTCTCAGTCTCTCCTTATCTTTCATGACCTTGGCAGTTTGAAGGAGTACTGGGAGGGTATTTTGTAGAATGTCCCTCAGACTGACTTTGTTTGAAGTATTATTCATGACTAGACTGGAGTTGCGTGTTTGCAGAAGGATTAACGCAGAGGCATGGTGCCTCTCATCACTTATCTGTGGGTATGTGATGGCCACATGCTAGCACCAGTGAGTGATGTGAGCCAACCTACAGACATGTGCCCAGATCAGAAGGGCGCAGCTCAGTGAGTTATCAGGATGTGAACACACCCACTGTGGCACCCACCAAGTCAACAAGTCAAGCAACAGTCTGTACCTAGAACGCTCCCTTTTTCTCAGGGGTAACCGCTCTCCTGATGGCTAATATCACTGAGTGTTTTCTCTCTTTTTGATCTAATTGTATGATTAAGTATGTATTTTTTGTGAATTATTTCCTCTGTGTGTGTGTGTGTGTGTGTGTGTGTGTGAGAGAGAGAGAGAGAGAGGTTCAACTGTGTTGTCTGTAACAGTGGTTTATTTTGGTTGCAGTGTGGTGCTCCGTTATATGAGTGAATAGACTACAGTTTGTATGTTTCTTCTACTATTGATGGGTGTTTGGGTTATTTCTAGTTTTTGGCTATTACAAATAAAGCCAGTGTAAAAGAATTGTAAATAATACAAATGTAAATCATTTTGGTGTACATACAAGCATATTTCTATCAGGTAAATACCTGGGATTTAATTTGCTGGGTTGTAGAGTATACTTATGTATTAAATTTAAAAAACTTAATTTTTCAGAGTGGTTCTGTATTGGAGTAGGTCACAGCATAGAGTCCCTGGAAAGCAGGAGAACTCCATCCCCTGCCCCCCACCCAATTCTGCAAAAAGGTTGGTGGGGGGGTGCCCAAAGAGCTGAAGGCGCAGCATTTGAGGCACATTGCAGGACAAAGGCAGGTTAACAGCCCATGCCTTTCTGAAGGGAGGAGCTATTGACTATGGCAAATTGTACAAGCAGCGCTGGCAGCGTGACTTGCGATGTGACGTAGCCTGGGGTACACACGGGGACCTCATACAGCCCCTGTGTGAGCTGTGGGGCCAGATGCCCATGCTGGTTGCCTGTGAAGGGCTGGAAACTCTTGCCCTGACTACAGATGGCAGCCAAAAGAGGGTCAGAGACACTGGGGAGCTACAAAAATGATGGACACATAATGCACCATAGAAGACCGAATATTCAGCCACGTAGGAAATTCTGAGCCGAGGCTTTAAAATTGTAGCACGCTAAGAAACAGAAGCTCGGTTTATCGTAGGTCTGTCTGTTTGGAGGTCTGGAGGTCCATTGGAAACATCCTCAGTGCCCTTCCCACGCAGAAGACAGCGGCAGAGCTGGTGATGCTGTGGAGGACCAGCCTGGCCAAGCACACAGACACACTGGCGAGCTGCTGGCTGGAGTAAAGGCCGCTCTAGAGGAGAGACGCTGATGCTGTGAGAAGGACTCAGGCCAGTGCACACAGACTCCTGACAGATGCTTGGGACTGAACTGTGACCAGGAATGCTGAGCTGCAGACTTCTGCATTTCTGAAGGATAGTGCTTTTGAACGGCCTGTTCTGAAACTGGTTGGTGTGGCAGAGGGAAGCAGGGCTCTTCTTTTGGGGGTGTTTTCAAAGAGAGTGGGACTTAACAGCAGCAAGGCTCTCACTCTGGCTCTCTCATGCACTAGATTTAGGGGCTCTTGGTATGAGACTTTGGAGCTCGGTGCAAGCTCTCTCCCTCTGGCTTTGGCAGCTGGACGTTCTGGGCTTCTGGCCCTGCTTCCCACAAAGATCAGAGCACTTGTGGGACCAAGAGATGTGGGGCCCCCCAGGGCCTTAGACCCCAAAGAGGATGGAAGCCCACTCCTGGAGGCAGGGTCCCAGGCAGGGACATGTGCCTCCCTGGGCTGCAGCTTCTGGACACCGTCATCCAGTGCAGCACAGCACATGGTTTCTGGACCATGGCACATGGAGACTGGGAGCAGGGACCGCAGACCCTGAGAGAGACAGCTGCTGCGAGAGGATGGCGACTCTGAAACCCTCAGGTGCACGTGCTGGAGAGGATGGAGGCCTGCCTGTGAGACCTGTCGGGACGGATAAGGGAATGGAGGAGTTCTGGGCGTGGTTTTGGCTTGCAGCCTTTGAGGAACAAGGGCAGTTCTGGGTCTCATGGGAGAGAAGGGCTCTGAGTAGGGGGGCTCTTGGCCCCTCCAGGGTGGGAACCCTGTTAATAAAAACCTGTTTCCTTCAACACAAGTCGTTGGGTCACGTAGCTTCAAGGTGCCAGGGGGCCAAAACCCAATTCGCATGGTTAAAGTTCTGCCACTTTACATTCCTATGAGCACTTTAATGTCATTCTTTTGTGTTTTAGCCTTTGTAATGGTGTGTAGTGTTGGTTTTAATTTGCATTTCCTAGAGCATGTAGACTAATGAAGGTTTTATTTCTAGCTTTCCAATCTTTATATGTCATTTGTTCCTTTTTTCTGCCTTATGGCACTGGGTAGGGCCTTATTAAACTGACTAGAGTCTTTAGTACAGTGTTGTATAGATAGGATGATAGTATACACCCTTATCTTTCTGGTTGCAGGAAGAAAACTTTCAACATTTCTCCCTTAGAGACGATGTTTGCTACAGGTTTTTTGTAGATACTTTATCAAATTGAAGAAAGTACCTTCTGATAGTAGTATAAGAAGATAATTTTAGAAGCGTTATTTACAACAGCCAAGAGTTGAAACAGACTAAGTGCCCATCAGTAGATGAGTTGATTAAAGAACTGTGGTATGTTTAGAAAATGGAATACTACATAGCAGGAAAAAAGAAGGAATTCCTATCTTTTGTGACAACATGGATAAAACTGGAGACTATTGTGCTAAGTGGAATAAGCCAATCGGTGAAAGACAAAATACTGTATGATCTCACTTACTAGAGCAGCAATCTAATGAACAAAATAAACTAGTGAGCAAAACAGAACCAGAGGCACGGAAACATTGTACAGGCTGACAGCCATAAGAGGGGAGGAGGGAGGTGGGGACCATTTGAAAGAGGTGAAGGGATTAGTCAAAGAACATGTATGAAGAACCCATGGACGTGGACAACAGTGTGGGGATTAACTGTGGAAGTGGTGAGACATCTGTGTAACCTGGCAGCTAAGGACAGTGGACCAAAATGCGCATGTGTGGACAATGAAGGCTTCACTATACTAGTCACTGGGGGCAGTAGATGCCATTGAGTGAGCATAGGTACTGTGTGGCCGTTGCATTCAAAATAACTGAGTGAGTAGAGCAACAGATCTGCATTAAATTTTGCTTTAAGCTTGAGCATTCTCCCATGGAAACTATCCAGATGATTCAGAAGGCCACAGCTCTGGGCAACTGGTGATTGGCAGCTTCATCACAACAACACACCTACTCATATATCACGTCTCGCGCAGAGTTTTTTGTGAAACATTAAATCACCCAGGTGACTCAGCCCCTACAACCCAGATTTGGCGCCCTGCGACTTCTGGCTTTTCCCAAAACTAAAATCACCTTTGAAAGGGGAAAGATTTCAGACCATCAGTAAGATTCAGGAAACTATGATGGGGCAGCTGATGGCAATTGGGAGAACTATGTGAGGTCCCAACCTACCTATTTCGAAGGTGACTGAGGCATCATTGTCCTATGTACAATGTTTCTTGTATCTTCTTTAATAAATGTCTCTATTTTTCATATTACATAGCAGGATGCCTCCAGTATCCAGGTTCATTGCTGTACACCTGCTCGGTCATTTTGAATTCAACAGCCACGTAGTGCGCATGGTCACTTAACAGCATCTACTGCCCCCACTGGTTAGGACAGTGAAGGCATCGTTGTTCACACATGCGCATTGCAGTCCACACCCCTTGACTGCCAGGTTACACAGATGCCATACAAACTGTTGTTATAGTAACAATGGCTGGACTTTTTCAGAATATGCATATATATTGTTAATCATGTTGTACTTTTGTCAATTTTTTGGATAACTTGTTCTACTAGTTACTAAGAGAGGTGTGTTAAAATTTCTCCCTTTGACAGGCAGAATTCCAAGATTGTTCCCAAGATCCCCACACTTATGTGGTACGTGCATGGCATAATAATAGCCTTCCCTTGAGTGTGAGTGGACTGTGAGTAGAACTGATTTTGGCCCTGTGCTTAGGTCATGCTGTATGACAGAGAGGAAGAGGTTTTGCAGATGTAATGAATGAATGAAAGTCCCAAATTAATTGATTTGAGGAAATTATTCTGAGGGGGCCTGACCTAATCAGGTATGTCTTGACAGGACCTGGGCCCTTCCAGAAGTCACAGATTAAAAGTATGAGTATCTCTCCCATTGGCCTTGAATAAGTGCACTGGCGTGTTGTGAAGGGCAGGTGATCGGCAGTGGCAGGTGGCTTCTAGAAGCCGAGGGCCTCAGCTGCAACAGCAAAAAACTGAATTCTGCAAACAACCAGTGAGCCCGAAGAGGACCCCAACATAAGATGCGTAAGATGAAATGGCAGCCCCAGGTGGCACTGTGATTTCAGCCTCGTGGGGCCTGCGCAGAGGGTCCAATTCAGTTGTGCCCAGATTTCTAACGTACAGAAACTGTAGGATAGTAAACAAGTGTTCTTAAACCACTAATATCATGGCAATAGAAAACTAATACATCCACTATGATTATGGTTGTATCTTTTTCCATTGTAGTTCTTCATTTAAAAAAATATATTTTGAAGCTCTTATTAGGTACACAAAGTTTGAATTATAATATCTGTGTAGTGAGTTTAATCTTTTTGTCATTACAAAAAGCCCTCCATTACTTTTAATAATGCTCTTTACCTAAAACCTATTTTGTGTGAGTCCAGGGGATCTATTATAGCTTTCGTTTCTCTGTCTACACCTTTAAGATGTACTTCTTATGTTTTGTTTTTGTCTGGTCTGTCAGGTTAGGTTATTTCAGCTTTATGTTTAATGTGATTACTAATATGGTTGAGTTTAGATATATTGTTTACTTGTTTTTTTATTTGTGCCACCTGAGTGAGTACTCCTATGTTGCATTCTTCTTGATTATCTTTTATTCTGTACCCCCCTTTTTTTAGAAAATAAAATTTTTTAAAGATTTTATTTATTCATTTTTAGAGAGAGGGGAAGAGAAGGAGAGAGAGGGAGAGAAACATCAATGTATGGTTGCCCCTCATGTGTCCCCTGCTGGGAACCGGCCTGCAACCCAGGCATGTGCCCTGACTGGGAATCGAACCGTGGTTGTTTGGTTCGCAGGCCCGCACTCAATCCACTGAGCTACAACAGCCAGTGCTATACCCCCATTTTTATTTAATTAAAGCCTGTTTTAATTACTAGGTTTGCCACTTTCTGAATAATAAAAGAATCTTAAAATATTTTAACTCCAAATACTTTGCTTCTGCCTTTTGTATTATAGGTTTTATTATTTTAATTTTTAATGTATTTATATCCCTGAAAATGTTGTTATTATTTTATACACTTAATATTATCTTAGATTTATCTTTTCTGTTATGCTTCATTTTTTCCTGGACCTTCATTCTTCCATCTAGGATCATTTTGTTTTCTGGCTGAAGAATTCCTCTCAGGGCCCTGGCCAGGTAGCTCAGTTGGTTAGACCATCATCCCGCTACGCCAAGGTTGTGGGTTTGATCCCCAGTCGGGGCACATGTCAGAATCAGTCAGTGAATGCATAAATAAGCGGAACAACAAGTTGATGTTTCTGCCTCTTGCTCTGCCTTTCCCTTCCTGTCTCTAAAATCAATCAATACATAAGTAAAAACTTTTCTTAAAAATTCCTTTTAATATTTATTTATAAGGGACCACTACTGCTGAATTTTTTTCAGATGTTGATATCTAAAAATGGGTTTATTTCATCTTCACTTTTGATGCATATGTTCACTGAATGTAGAATTCTAGTCAGTAGGGATTTTTTTTCAGCACTTCGAAGACACCACTTCCCTGGCTTCTCTTGTTTCTGTTAAGAATTTTGCTGTCAGTCCTGTTGTTCCTTTGAAGGCTTTTCCCCTTCTCTGGCTGCTTTTAAAATTGCTCTGTCTTTGATTTTCCAGTTTTCCAGTAATATATGTGGATCCGACTTTCTTTGTAATTATTCTGCATGGAGTTCATCGTGCTTCTTGAGCCTGTGGTTTGGTGTTTGCATCAGTTTTGGAAACTCACTCAGTCCTGTGATACCGTTAAAGGCATTGCTCAGCTTCTCAGTCATTTGCTTTCAGGGTTGGCAATGGCCTCAAAGCCAAGGTGGCCCCTTTGGAGGCCTGGCCGACCTCTCAGCCTCTCTGTTCTGGACCTCTCAGCTCACCAGGGCTCACTGTCTCTGAGGTTCTCCAGCAGCCTGGAAACCAATTTTCTGTTGTTCGGTTTTCCTAGTTCTCAACCAGAGGTTTGATCTAGCAACTTGGTGGACCATTGCTGGAAGTAAACTTCTTTTCCTGGTGTTTGTAATTACTTCACACTTTTAAAAGCTAGACTATATGGCAGGCTTACCCACATGCAAAATCGAATTCAAGTTACTGGCCTCCTCACAGCATGAACCTACACTGGACTCCTATGTTTCCCAGTAACTGCATTAAGACTGTTCAGCAACGTCAGTTCAGAGGACTTCTGGAGATTGTTTTGTTCTGTTTTTTAATAGGGAAGTGTGGGTATATTAGATTAAGAAAAATGAGATATGCCCTAATGTTTGCACTGCAATGTGGAAAGATCATCGTGGGTTTCTTAGTGGTGCACACCACTCTGCATGTTCCTTAGTGCCATTGTTTTCCCTGCTGAGAGGGAACCGAGGACTGTGCTTGCTCAGTGCTCAAAAGTCAGCCAGTCGAATGTGATGTCTCTCTGGATTTTCCATTCATTTTCCTCTATTTCAGCAATGCGTTTTGGATAGAATTCACTTGCTGTAAGTTTGTTTCACTGGCTAGCGGGAAGACTGTATTTAGTCTTAGATTTAATGCGTATCATTTCTTCATAACGTGCTTTTTTGTGCGCTTGCAGAGGGTGCTCGAGAAGAAGACCTGGATGCCGTGGAAGCCCAGATCGGGTGCAAGCTTCCTGACGATTATCGATGTTCGTACCGTATCCACAATGGGCAGAAGCTGGTGGTTCCTGGGTAAGATGTTGGCTGTTGGGGTTACTTTTAATGATACAAGTTGTTTTCTAGAAAGAAAATGAATGGTATTTATAGTTACTCTTAATAGATTCAAGGAGTATAGGAATTCCCTCTTCTTCCTTGTAGCCATCCACAGGACACAATCTACAGCTTGAATTTGATTTTACCAAAATAAATATAATATGCCTTATGAAAACATCATTTTTATCAACGCATCCTTATAGTGCAAATGAAGTCTGGTTGGGTGTGGGGTTATGGGATGTAGGGGAGAGATGCGTGGGGACGCATTTTAACTCGAAGTGTTTACCTTGTTAGAGGCCAGATGATCTGTTTTGGAGAACCTGATGCGCATTCCATGTACCATCCATGTAAAAAGCAATAATTTGTTCAGAGCTATATACACTAATGTAAGATATAGTTTTATCCTATTCAAGCATAGTTTATAATTAAATGGCCTGCTTCAAACGTCTAAAAGATGAAGCGTTCATTGTGGAACCTTTGGGGACAGCAGACCACGTAGCAGCTGTCAAATTCACTCCCAGCTTTAAAGACTATGCTCTGAACAAGTCTGCTTTTGTTCTTGTATGAAATTAAGCTATTTCAGAGATGTTGCATTTGTGAAATGCTAGTGAGGATTTGGGGAGAACTTTGCGTTATTCTTAGTGGAACGTGGCATGTGTTTGTGAAGGATCATGAGGCTCCGTTACTCGCCATTTCAGGTCAGGGTTGCGCGCGCGCATGCGTGCAGAGAGTCTCGGAGGCGATTGTACCGAGACTGCAAGGCGGTGTTCAGAATTGAAACCCTGGGCAGTTAGGACCAAAGAAGCCTAATTACTAGGGGTTTTTTCCTGGTCTATTTCCCTGTCAAATCAAAATTTGACAAAATTGAAAAATTGTCACACTTCGAGAGCAAAACCAGTAGAGAACTTTATTATAAGAGTTGACGAGAGTTGATGTTACAGAAAGTTCCTGAATCTCAACACAGGGATTTTTATCTATTCACAGCCCAGCGGTGAGACTTGGGATAGGAAGCTCGTCAGGGCCCCACGGCGGGATGTTTTCATGCACACGCAGTGGGATGAATTTAGGTGCCAAACGTCCTAAGTTTATGAAAATTTGGTCAAGGTTTAGGCTGATTAACATTTGTACTGTCCGGTAGGGTAGAGCAAGCTAAAGCTATAATAGCATAAAAGTATCAGTGAGATTTAAACATTAAAGAGTCATGCATACATAGCAAACATCAGCAGGTCAGTTTATCATGGCAAGATGGCAGTTGTTGAAAGCAGTTGAACTATTTTTCTTTTTATAAAGCTGACATTTATACATTTTAGACACTTCGGTTTTCAATTAAATTAGATTCTTTCCACTCAAGAATTTGAATGGAACATATAAATTGTAGTGTTTTCTGCATTCCCAGTTTAGAATCGACATGTGAGCCAGTTCTCGTCAAGTTGTCAGTGTGAAATTATTATCCATTAAAAAGAGCAGCTGTCAGTGTGGCACTGCCCCGGGTGACCTTTTGAGTCTGTTCTCAGGCTGTTGGGAAGCATGGCGCTGTCGAATCACTACCGCTCCGAGGACTTGTTAGACGTCGACACGGCGGCGGGGGGCTTCCAGCAGAGACAGGGCCTGAAGTACTGCCTGCCTCTGACTTTCTGCATCCACACTGGCCTGAGTCAGTACATAGCAGTGGAAGCTGCAGAGGGCCGGAACAAAAACGAAGTTTTCTACCAATGTCCAGTAAGTCGGACATGCGTTTAGGTGTGGCTTTAAGATGTTTTCTGATGAGTGGATGAGCGTGTGCATCGGGAATGTTCAGGGTTGTAGAATGCGTATAGAGCGTTATGCAATTTAACAGTAGAACCTGTCTAATGAGACAGAATGGCATGGAATGCCAAAAGAGAATTTTACCAGTGGATAAACAGTGCAAGCTGCAGTACACAGAGAAAGAAAGCTCTGATTTGTGTTAAGGCATTTTAAGGGTAAGGAAAACTAACGAGCTTTTTGTTAAAGGAACTAATTGTAATATACATTTCCAACTTAAAAAAATTTAGCTTTGGAACATCATTTGATCCAAGCGCAATAGGAACTTTTTAAACTCTTCAGTAGGTATTTGAGTTGTTGAAAAATGAAGATCCTTTTCAGAAGGCTTTTGTTATGATTTTAATATAATCAGAAAATATGGTATTTGGTTTCAGTCTTATTTCTTCAGTTTTTAATAATTCCTCAATTGCAGGACTTCTGCCTTCATTTTTACCTAGCTGTGAACTTTTAACTTAAAAGAGGAATTCAAGCCCTGGCCAGTGTGGCTCAATTGTTGGAGCATTGTCCCAGAGACCAAAAGGTCACAGGTTCGATTCCTGGTCAGGGCACATACCCAGGTTGCTGGTTCAATACCAGGTCAAGATGCATATGAGAAGGCAACCGAGTCAAGTGTTTCTCTTTCACATTGATGTTTCTCTTCCCCCACCCCCACCTCTCAAAACAATGAAAAAAATGTCCTTAGGTGGGGACTAAAAAAAGTAAAATGAATAATTTAAAATAGAAAATACTTTTCATAGTTATGTGAGACATGTGATGCCATATAACATTTAAAATATTTTAAGAACTTTCATAGCTTTTAATTTTTTTCCAAGCATTTTCACATCTTTTATCTCTTTTTTGACTTGATGGCCTCTATAAAGGTTGTTGGATAATGAGTTGGTTTCTTTATTTATAAAGTGACTAACCTAGAATTCTTCAGGTCTCTTGACTGAATCCAAAGCCCTTTTCTTCAAGGATAATTTCTGTCCCTGAAGGCCAGTTTTTTAGTTCCCTGTGGCAGTCATAGAAGTGTGCATGTGTTTAACTGCCCTTGAGCAGTGCCAGGCACTTCCCTTCTAAGGGCTTTATGGAAAGAACCTAAATGCAGAAATCATGGAGCAGAAAAAGCGTGAGCAATGTCCAGGTATCAGTTAGAGTTCTTAAGTTATTTTGGTCTGTTTTGCCTTTTCTTCAGGGAAGAATACAGGTAATAAGCTGAGAAATTAAGTAAAATGTATTTTTCTTAATTATAATATTCTTTTTCTCACCTAGGACCAAATGGCCCAAAATCCAGCTGCTATTGACATGTTTATCATAGGTAGGAGAAAAAAACAGTTTTCTTTCTTTTGTTTTTTTTTTCCTGCTGGTCAAAAAAATTAAGTTGGTAGAAACTTTTTGGTTACTTGACCAGCTGGCAATTTTATACTTGTATTTCTTAAAGCTTGCTGGTTTATAAAGTACAAAATCACTGTGAGTAAGTATAGCGTGTTTCCCTCCCATGTACATCATACTGCTACATAGTTAGAGACATAGATACATAAAACTACTTTGTACTTCTCAGTACAAAGTAAAATACTGTTTTAACAGTAAAATACTGTTAAGTCACCCTAGAGACCCCAAAACAGCAGTTTGAAAACCAGTATAAACTGGGCTTTGTACATTCCTTGGCACGGCTAGTTTTTCTTTGTCCTTGAAAGGGTATTTCTTACAGGATTTGAGAACAACTCGGTTTGCATGCAGGGGCTGCTCACCCCCTTGCTATCCATTCAGTCTCGTTTGGCTTAGAGTTTACTCACTCAAGAGAAGCTTCTGACTACTTACTTGGCTTTTTAAACGCATATATTAAATATCCTCATATACTAATAGTAAAGAGGATTTGCAGGCTAAGGCATCTGTATTTAATTATTTCTCCTAATTGGAAGCTTGAGCAGAGCATACGTTCTGTACTGTGGCACGATCTGGGTCTCATGGCGTACTTCACAATATCGAGACACTCACTCCTACGTAGTCAATTATAAAAAGCTTTCACACTTGGCCCCTGGCTTTCAGCTCACCCTGCCTCATGCCGTCTGTGGTCTCCAAGTTAAAACCTGGTCACTGACCATGGTTTTGCTCCTGCTCAGCACCCTCGTTGGCATCTTCCAGTAGCACATGGTTTCAGAGCTGGTCATCGTGACTACAGGGCAGTGACACCACTCAGTGCAACTGAAAGGCTGCCCAGGCTCTGAAGCAGGCTGCCTGCGAGGCTCTCTGGGTTTCTTACTCTGAGTTTGCCGATGGGTTGTCATGGTCGGGAAGACCCACCGCCTATAGCAGAGCACTAAGGTCCGGTAATGCTGTTCTTCTAGGAGGGATTTCTCCTGGAATGAAAGAGCAAAGCAAAAGATTTGAGATGAGATGGGGAGTTAGTGCTGAGAGGAAAGATGAGAAAGCAGTTTCCTTTGAGCTACCTTGAAAAATTGAAATGCTATCAAAGAAACTCTAAGATACAGGCTTAATTTAAAATATAAACTGCCTTAGAAATATAAATTATGTCTTGATTCAACTAAGTTTCACTTTCTTGAAATTTTTGATAAAACATAAGATAAAATCTCCTGGCGTTAGGTGCATTATTAATAAATATTTAAGAAAACTATATTCTCTCTTCGGATAAGTTTGGTAGTGAAGGCCACATAGAAAATTCTGTCCTCACTTTAAAGAACACACTTTGGTGTGCATGGAATATAATAAATTTAGGTGCATCAAAATACACTGTGTCAATATCTTTTTTATGTAAACTATAACAAGTTTCTTTTTCTTACATAATATTTCATTCCATGAAATATAAAAAATGTTCTTTTTAAAACTCTGCAGGAAAATTACTAGTTCTCAAAACATACGATTGTACCTTCTATGAATTTCAGTGGCACCATTAATGTCATTAAAGATAGGCTTCTTCATACCTTCCTCCAGGCAGACAGGTGATCAGTACTCATTTTGAATGCAATAGCATTTAATAAATAAGGGCACAGAGAGGGCCATTAGGAGACATTAAGGAAAGAGCCAACTATTGGAGTGTACTTTCTCTCAAATGATGCCTTTAAAATTTTCATTTGTATACCCCCAGACCCAAGCCTAAATTGTATCTTCTTATCATTCTCAAAATAAAATATTAAGTAAATACTATAAATTGAGCATCTGACCTTAAGCATGGCAGAGTACAGGAACTGGGTTAGTAAAAAAAAAAGTTTACCAAAAAACTCACTGGGCAGCAATGATTAAGGGACTAATGTACACTAGGCACTGAGATGTGTTAACAGTAAGAAGGTCTGAGAAAGTTATGTTGTATTACTAGAAAGGACAAATAGAATTTATGTAGGTGCTTGTTACTGACCCAGTCACTAGATCACAGACGTATGGTCTGGACTAGACTCTTTCGGTCACTGTTTTCTGCTTTAAGCTGGTCACTGAGCACACAGAGGACCGCTGTGCGTTTGAATCTGTAGTAGCGCGAGTAGGCCCATCTGATGCTCAGAACTGCCCCACGCCACCCTCCTGTCAGATGTCCAGACGGAGCACCAGGCACAATGCACCTGGACCCGGGTAGACCCTGATTGAGTTGAGGTGCTGACATTTCTTCTGCAGTTTCTTCCTAAACATAGCCATGTGTCCGTTATTCCAGAAATTATAGACAGAAGCCTTTTCATTCTTGTACCAGGACAAATTAAAGTTTAAGAATCTTTATTTAGTTTTAAGTGTAAAAAGTAGTTTGAAATTAGTTGGAAGATTCCCCTAGCCAGGTAGTTGGGAATAAGATGGATACAACTGAGACTAGCAACTGATCTAATAAAGGACTAGTGGAATTATATCTATAAATGTTTCTAGTTTTGATATCACACCTTACGCAAAGAGAAAGTACAATTGTTGCCTTGTTTCCTGTATAGATTTTACAAAAACTCTTTGTCCTTTTCTTCCCATTTCTGGTTTATAGGTGACACTTTTACTGACTGGTTTACTTCCTATGTCAACAATGTTGTATCCGGTGGCTTCCCTATCATCAGAGACCAAATTTTCAGGTATTTTGCTTGGGGCTCTTTAGATTGGGATGACTGTAATCAGCAAAAACCATCGGTTATGGATCGCAGGTGAAGTTTCCCAGGAAGGTTAATAATGGAACCTCTGATGATGGTAAATCTGTTTTATTCTCACTTTAAAGCCAAAATATCCAAACGCTGAAACAACTAGTATTTTTCTTATCTTGACGAATTAAGAGGAAAAACTGATTTTGATTTAGAAGTTATGGCTTTATATTACTAGTTGTATAGTTTCTTTTTGTGGGGGGGGGGGAATAAAGCTGTTTGCCAGATAATAGATTTAGTATGAATAGCAACTCAGTAGCTGTTAACTCCTAGAAAATATGTATTATCTCTAAATGGAACATCCAGGTTATCGTAGGTGGTATTAGAGGTAATATTGCTTCACAGTAGCCTGGTTGGCAGAAATGATAGATTTAAATATACATTAGAGGCCCCAGAATAACATGCTAACACATTTTTAGTCAGAGCCGCTGTATAGGGCATAGCTGGGTTTTCAGCTGCCCCAGTGTTTCCTTAGCTCTGAAAAAGGGGATGAGCTCTTTTTAGTGTCCAAGTTAATTACTGCTCTATGATTTCAACCACTGATCATTGAACCTTGACTGCTACCATTATTGATCCAGAATCGTCAAAGCTTTTTTGGTTTGTTTGTAATTTCTAGTTTTCTTCTAAGGTTAATAGGACTATACTTTTATTTAGTTATTTATTTTTTTAGAGAGGGGAAGGGAGGGAGAAAGAAGGAGAGAAACATCAATATGTGGTTGCCTCTCACATGACCCCGCTGGGGACCCGGCCTGCAACCCAGGCATATGCCCTGACTGGGAATCGAACCTGCGACCCTATGGTTCACAGGCCAGCACTCAACCACTGAGCCACACCAGCCAGGGCAGGACTATACCTTCAAAGTCCCATATATGATTTAAATTTTCAATTTTAAACTGAAGTATAAGCTATTTTGTATTGTATCTTTAAACCCTTTATCTTATAGAATTGAGGTTAGTTGACTAAAAAGTGTTTGATTTTTTTAATTACCCAGATATATTCATGATCCGGAGTGCGTGGCAACAACTGGGGACATTACAGTTTCCGTCTCCACGTCGTTTCTGCCAGAACTTAGCTCCGTACATCCACCCCACTATTTCTTCACGTACCGGATCAGGTGAGAATTTTAAATGGGGTTTCCTTTCAGTTTGTGATGGGATGTATCCTGTGGAGCTGTTGTACTGCCCCATTGGACGTGGTATATGAAACACATGTTGAACGCCAGCTTCTTGCTGAAGTGTGGAGGAAAAGCGGGTAACAGATTTCCTGCAGTGGACTCCGCAGGAATGGGGCTTCTGCTTTTACTTTATTTGCATTTATTTGATGCTGACTTTACTCTCGGGACCCAAGTTCTTGTTTCCTCAGTGTCTTCTGAGACATCTTTTTCTTCTGTGCAACCCTCTCTTCTGGTTTAGGAACAGTCTGCTCTTTTTCAGTAAAAGGATCATGTCACAGTGGCAGGGGAGCTCCTGTGTGGGCTACCCTGGCCGGGAGCTCTGGGAGCTCTGCGCCACGTCTTGCGAGCTCTGTTCACCTGTGTGTGCTCAGTGACCAGGGAACCTGCGTCTGCTCCCTTCCTTCAGCAGCACTCTCTGTGTTTCTCAGCATATATAGCAAAATTCAGACCCTTTTGGGGCCACCGACCCTGTGTCCAGCCCCACTGTTCAGCCTGGACACACTACCGACTCCACCGTTATAACAAAGGAAGCTTCTGTGAGGTGTCGTCCTTCAGACACGTGGTGGCTCTGCAGATATGCACACCACCGATGGCCTGGGCAGTTTCACGAGTGTTCTTAAAGTGAACACAAAGATTTGAACTTCTTGATTTGTGTCGTTTTGTGTGGTTTTCTGGGTCAGATGAATAGTGAAGTATTTTCAGAAATTACCTGAGGCCACTTATGGGAAAAGTTCAATATGGTGTTTATAAAGAAGTTTGAGTTTGTATTAATCTCTGAGTTACTTCTCGTAAATGCAAGTGTCCTGCCAGGTGCTTTACAAAGTGGACCACTCCCTTGTAGTCATCATGAAAGGTCAGAATTAGAGTTGTATGTTCTCTAGACGCTATCTAATTGCCCAAGGTAGAACCGTGCTTTCTAAATTTCATCTGGCCTGTGTGGATCCAATTAAAAGTCTAATACATATTTATTGAGCACTGCCTGGTTATCAGACATGGTGATAAGCACTAGATTTGGTTAAATAAAAAACAAATACGAACTCATTTTAAGTAGAAATACTCTTTGCTATGGCATAAAGGCAACACATTGCTCTAAGGAAGGGACTAAGGATACTTTGTTTTTTAAAATATTTTATTTATTTATCTTTAGAGGGGAAGGGAAGGAGAGAGGAAGAGAAACATCAATGTATGGTTGCTTCTCGTGCATCCTCTGCTGGGAACTGGCCTGCGACCCAGGCATGTGCCCTGACTGGGAATCGAACCGCGATCGTGTGGTTCACAGGCCCGCGCTCAATCCACTGAGCTACACCAGCCAGGGCTGATACTTTGTTTTTAGATATCTTTTTTGTATATTCTAAGATCTATATAATGTTTCAAAAATAAATACACATGCACATATATATATGCTAGAAATATGATAATAATATACACTTAGCAGGAGCATCATAGGATCCGATGTTGTATGCAGCCTTTGACAGACATTTCTGTACATGTTACACATGCACAGATGTTGCGTGTGGGATTTAGATCTTTTCTACGATGAAACCTGCTTCAAGTAATGGTGCCTACATGTGCTTGTGGAGGACAGAAAACAAGGGACAGCAGATGCCCAGACGAAGGCATCATCCCACGAACTAAACAGTGACATTTTGCTTTGAGCTTTCTAGAAGCTAATGGGAAAAAGGGAAATGGGTTGTGTAGCAATAAAAGGCTGTAAGTTTTTAAAACAGAAGCTTTTTCATGGCACCATATTCTAGAAAGTGTTTCCCGTACTGATCTTTATTTGAAGAGCATTGTCTGCATTGTCTTTGTGAGTTTCTGCGCTGTGTTTCTGTCCTTAGCCCCCACTGGAGGTCTGGGCGGGACTCACCTGACAGCATCCCTTTGGGGCTTCAGCTGCTCAGGCCATTGTCTTTGAGGACTTCCAGAAACAGATGATTAACGCAGACCCTGGGGTGGGTTTCTTAAGTTACTTCAGAAATCCCCTTTGTGGTCTTAACCCAAATACTGGAGCTCTTAACAAAAGAAACAAAGAAGGCCTGATTTGTGTGTCTTGACTGCCTCATTTCCTTCTGCAGGATTGAGATGTCAAAGGATGCGCTTCCTGAGAAGGCTTGTCAGTTGGACAGTCGCTATTGGAGAATAACCAACGCTAAAGGTGACGTAGAAGAAGTTCAAGGACCTGGAGTAGTTGGTATGTAACACAAGATTTGGTTTAATATATCAGTTGCTTCTGACATTTTAGAGAGCATATATGTGACACAGCTTAGAAGATGCGTGATGTAGTTAGTGGATAAGACTACATCTTTTTAATAGCTATGTTCGCAGTGCGAAAGCTATCATAGATTCTGTGCTTTCCTAACTCGAATACTTTGCTTCATAAATACAATGTGTGAAGGTTATTATTTCTTCAGTTTAGTACCTTAAACATGAACTTTTCTAAAATTATAGCAAACTCGAGCCCTGGCTGGTGTAGCTCAGTGGATTGAGCTCGGGCCTGCGAATCATACGATCGGGGTTCGATTCCCAGTCAGGGCACATGCCTGGGTTGCAGGCCAGTTCCCAACAGGGGACACACCAGAGGCAACCATACATTGACATTTCTCTCCCTCTCTCCTTCCCTTTCCCTCTAAAGATAAATAAATAAAATCTTAAAAAAAAGAAAAAGAAAAAGAAAAGAAAAGAAAATTATAGCAAACTCAAGGATTGAGTTTTCATTCTGTGGATGATTTGAGTTCCTTGCTTTTCTTCTTCAGTTCCTTTTTTCGTTTGTTTTAGCTGAACAGTCATTCATTATCCTATAGTGTAGGCATAGGACAGAAAGAGAAAATAATTGAAATTTGAGGAGAAATGTTAAAACTAACAGATTTTTATTATTTATGGATTTCGATCATCTCTAGCTTGATATCCATCAACATTCAACTTTTTAAAGAATTATAGTTTCTTAAATGTATGAACCCTTAGATTCTTCTGATTTTGTGTTTGTGCTTCAGAAAAAATAACATTATTTAAGCTTTTCACTTCTGTTATTGGTCCTAAGCATATACAGAATTCAGTTTTAATTAAAGTTGTTCTAATTTGCCATGGCTGATGTGGCTCAGTGGATTGAGTGCCAGCCTGCGAACCAAAGGGTCACCAGTTTGAACCGAGTCTCAGACACATGCCTGGGTTGCGGGTCAGGCTCCCCAGTAGCAGGTGTGCACGAGGCACACACTGATTTTTCTCTTTATCCCTCCCTTCCCCTCTCTAAAAATAAATAAAATCTTTAAAAAATAATTTTTTAAAAAATCTAAAAAATAAATAAAATTGTTCTAATTCATTCCCACAAATAAAGTCATCTTCCACATGTCTATTTAAGGAATTTTTCCTGAATTTATTTGGTGATCTAGTGCTGAACAATTTTGTTAAAGTCCTAATTCTGTTTAAGTCACCAGGTGCCTTTGAGTAGGAACCGTCCCTTGCGACTGCCAAGTGGTCTGGGCTCTGCCTACGCTGCGTCCTCAGAACTGGATGGCTTAGTCTCTTGCTGTTTAAAACACTGAGATCATTCTTATTGCTGTTTTTAAACTAGTGCCTGTGACACTTTTTATTACTTATGTCTTACAGATGGTATCTAAAATGTCTCCAAGCATTTTGAAAAAAAATATTCCTTTTTAAATTTTGTCTTATTCTATTGGATATCCCCCACCCAACCCATACACCCTCAACATAGAGAATTAGAGGGATTTTGACAAAAAAGTCAAAATACTCATAATCTGATCACTGTTAACACTTTGTTATATTCCCTTTTAGATTTTGTTTCTAACTGTGCATTTACTTTAACATAGTTTACCCAGTCCCCCAGAGGCAGATCTTATTTGCTGTAATGAAGAACTGAATTTTATACTTTATTGTTACTATTTCTCTGCAGGTGAATTTCCAATCATCAGCCCTGGCCGGGTGTATGAATACACAAGTTGTACCACATTCTCTACGACATCGGGATATATGGAAGGATATTATACCTTTCACTTTCTTTACTTTAAAGACAAGATCTTTAATGTCGCCATTCCCCAATTCCATATGGCATGTCCGACATTCAGGGTGTCTATAGCTCGATTGGTAGGTTAAATTTTCCTCTGGTGCTGGTTTACATGACTTTTTAGAATGAACTCCACAGAGGGTCTTTGTTGATTAGCCAGACAAATAGTTTATAAATTGTCCCAGAGAACCCTAGAAGTTTTGAGGGAGGTACCTTGGGGTGGGGTGGGGTATGTGGCTGTGCTGGGGGAGTGGGCAGTAAGTGAACTAAGCTCTCTACTCTTCAATCAGAGTAACTCTGTTGCCTGTTTTTGTTTGTTAGTTTAATAGCTTCATTTTTAGGGCAGTTTTAGATTCACAGACAAATTGAGCAGAAGGTACAGAAATTTCCCATATGCCTCCTGCCCCTACACAATATCTCCGGCCCAAGTTGGTACCATTTTTACAACTGTTGAACCTACACCGACTGACCCATCGTTATCACCTGCAGTCCGTCTGCAACATAGGGTTCACTCTTGGTGGTGTGTGTTCTGTGAGTTTGGACATGTGTGTAATGACAGGTCTACCATTGTAGTATCATACAGAGTGGTTACTACAGTTTCAGCCTCTTTTCCGCTGTTTCCACAAGTGCATCCATTGCCTGTTGAGAAACATCACACTAGACCAGTTCGTATCTATTTTATTTTAGTAAGACTGGGAAAACAATTTCTTCTGGTGTTTTGCTAGAACTCCCAATTTTGTAAAATAATACAAAGATCCTAGAGAAATTATTACAAAGAGGATTTAATGGGTAGACTCCTACTTTCAGTAGTCTCTCTTTGGCATCATTTCCTAAGTCAATGAGGTATATTTTTTTAATCTCATTTTTTGGGTTACCTTATGATACATATTACAGTAATCCCAATCTCATGAGCTATAAAATGACTAGAGAAAACCATGAAGCTCCAGCTACATAATAAGAGTAAAATGTGAATTGTATACCCAGAATGTAATTGAGTTGTCTTACCAGTTACATTCAAATGTTCAGAAAAAACCCTCTGGCTCTTGGGATGACCCTGGCGGGTGGGTCTAAATTGAGTCTGGGAAGATGGACACGATCTAAATCTGACCCGGAGCTGACTCATTTGGCAGTCCAACTTGTAGAGAGGACGGTGAGAGAGCGCAAAGGCTTTTCAGGCCATTACACTTGTATGTCTGGTGAGAACAGTCCATGGTCTGGGTGGGGGCGTGGTCTTCCCTCTGGGCGGAGGAATGCCTTCTACTGTCTGCCCCCAGGACTGAGGGTTTGCTGCTTCCATGGCAGTGCCGTTCCCACTAGTCCAGACTCTGCGTGACACTGGTGTCACCGTACCCTGGAGTGTTTGACGTGATTTATCAGTGAAGGCATCCAGGGCTGAGATTTTCTTTTTGGAAAGCTTTTGAAATATGAATTTCTGTAATATTCATGTTTTCTGTCTCGAATCACTTTTGATAATTTGTGTCTTTTAAGGAATTTGTCCATTTTGTCTAAATGTTGGATTTATTGTCATAAAGTTATTCACAGTATTTCTTTGATAATCCTTTTAATGGCTGCAAGTGCTACAGTCACATGTCCTCATCCTCTTTCATTCTTTTTTTTCTTCCTGGTCCCTGCCCCTTCCCTTCCCGCCAGGTCCCCAGCCCCCACCCACCCACCCCCTGCCTGGAGTCGGGAGGCCGGACTTCCTCTTTCATTCTTAACATTAGCGGTTTATATCTTCTCTTTTGTTCATCAGTTTATTGAGGGGTTGTCACTTTAATGATCATTTAAAGGAACAACTTGTGCTTTCACTGACTTGTTTCTGTTATTTGCTCACTTTTTATTTTTATTGATTTCTGCAATTATCTTTATTTCCTCCTATTTAATTTGGGTTTAATTTACTTTTTTTTCCCCTAGCTTCTTAAGGTAGAAGTTTAGATTATTGATTTTAGAACTTTTTTCTCTATAAGCACTGTTTCAGCTACATTTCATAAATTCTGTATTGTGTTTTCTTTAACATTTGGTTTGGAATGTTTTCAGATTTTCCTTGTAATTTAATTTTGATCTATGACTTTTCTAGAAATGTGTTAATTTCCAAACATGGAGATTTTCCAGTTGTCTTTTGGTTATTGATTTCTAATTTTGTTATGGTTAGAGAACTCACTGTGTATAATTTGAATCCTTTCAAATGTTTTATGGTCCAGAATTATGGTCTGTCTTGGTAAATACTCCTGTATTTGAAAAGAATGTGCTCTGTTATTTGGGGGAATATTCTATAAATGACCAGTGAAACTGGTTGATTGTTTTTCAAGTCTTTTATATATTTACTGATCATTTTTTGTCTTTGTTCTATGAGAGACCATTGTTGTAATCTCCAGTTATAATTACAGTTTTGTCTATTTCCCTTTAGTTCTATCAGGTTTGCTTCATGTGTTTTGAAGCACTATAATTATATGCAAATATACTTAGGATTGTGCTGTCTTTTTAATGTTGTGCTTATATTTTTTGTTATGAAATCTCTATCTCTGACAATATTCCTTGTCCTAAAGTTGGCACTATCCCTAACATAAAGTCTAAAGAGTGTGGCGATTTATTGGGGCAGGCGGTCAGGTATGGTCTGGTCTGCTTGGTCCTGTCGAGGCTTGTTCGTAATGTTCGTTAGGGTGGGTGTAAAGCGGTCTTTACTTAAGAATAGTCATTTCAAACTTTTTGGTTTCATGACCCCTTTAAGCTCTCTAAAGTTACTGGAGATTCCTCAAAAAATTAAAAGTTCCACCTCATGAGTATTTATCCAAAGATATAAAAAACACTAATTTGTAAAAGATACGTGCACCCCTACGTTTGCTGCATCATTGTTGACAACAGGCAAGATAAGAAATTAACCTAGGAGTCCGCCCACAGATGGACGGATAAAGAAGGTGTGTGTGTGTGTGTGTGTGTGTGTGTGTGTGTGTGTGTGTGTGTGTCACAGACTATTACCCGCAGTAAAAAAGGAATGGGACCTTGCCCTTTGCAATGACATGGATGGGCTTAGAGGGTATTATGCTAAGCGAACTAAGTCAGAGAAAGACAAAAGCCGTATAATTTCTCTTAATGTGTGGAATCTGAGAACAAAACATGTGAACAAACAAAATGACACAAACTTAACAGATACAGAGAACAAACTGGGGATGACCAAAGAGGAGTGGGGTAGAAGAATGAGCAAAAAGGCGAAGGGATTAAGAAGCACAAACTGCCCGTTATAAAACAAGTCACAGGAATGGGAGGTCCAGCTTAGGGAATACAGTCAATAACGTTGCGATAACTGTGGTGACAGATGGCTGCTAGACTCGCTGTGCTCATCGCTGCATAGTGCGCGTGTGTGTATGTCTAACCATGTTGTACACCTGACACTAATACAATATTGTATGTCAACTCGAATTAAAAGAAAGCTATGAGGACTCCAAAGAACTCTTGCTTATGTGGATTATATATTGATTATGTTAGAAATTAAAACTGAGAAGTTTTATAATACCTACTTATTCCTTTTTCAAATTTCTAAATTTATAATTTTACATTACAATAATAAACTCATTACATGTTCAACTCTCTCTTAACTATGTTCTTACTTATTTAGAGTTTTAGTGTCCTCCCAACCACAAATAGTAGTGTAATATCTTGACCTGCCTTGTGGAAAATATTTTTTCTCTATTGAGGATGAGACATGAATAAAACTAAATGAGAATTCTGGACTAATTTTAACCAGCATGAAGCAGGAAGTGGGGGTTGCATTGGAGTCGTGCTTCTCTTTGCCTTTCCTGTGTACATGTTTGTTTGTTCTGCTGTGGAAGTTCTGCTTTTATGTCCTCTAACAATGTGATTCATTAGGAGGCTTAACCCCGCCTTTTGCTTTATACTTTGATGCCATGTTAAAAGACCCTGTTGGTTGGTCTTAAGCCTTTTGTTGATCTTGGTGGTTTGTTGTTTGTTTTTAGACAGAGGCACCAGCTTCTGATTCATATCCCTTGCTGGTTTTGTTCCCCCCCTGCTGTGCCGTGCGTGTGTGCGTCTTAGCTGTGACCGTGAACAGTCTCTCTCTTTAGACACACTGGTTTTTTTAAACAGTTTTTCTGTTTTCCTTTTCATGAAGATAATGAATAATATACTATCTATATTTAATATTTTAGAATTTCCTAATCCTTTTCCCTTTCCCTTTTTGAACCTGCTGTTGAATTTCAAAGTCTTCATTCTCTAGATTAAAAAAAAAAATCTAGAGAGGAAAAATAATGGAATATCTAGTAGCATATTTATGTATATTTTCTGATTATTATTGTTCATGTTATAATAAATCCTAGTGACAATTTCTTTTGATGAGTCCTACTACAGAACAATACCTTTCTCCCAAATCAATTCATTTGCTCACTCAACACATATTTTCTGAGTACCTACTAGGTGCTGGGGAAAATGCAGTGAATGATACAATCAAAATCTCTGTCTTGGAATTTACATTTCAGCTAGAGGACACAAGTGTAGCAAATCAACACTGTGTACTCAGGTCAAGTAGTATCAATGACATGTGCTCTGGAGAAAAACCAGTAAAGGGAATAAGGAATGTCTTGTTGGGTTGTATAATATAAAGATATGTCAAGAAAGGCCTCAGTGACATTTGAGTTGAGACTTGAAAGAACTAGAAAGAGCCCTTGGATACATGAGGGAAGAGTGTTCCAAACTAAATACAGCAAGTACAAAGGCCCTGACACAGTAATAATATGCCTGGAAGAACTGCGAGGATGCCCTTGTCCTGGAGGACGGGCAAAGGGGACAGTGGTTGGAGAGGAGACCAGAAGGGTAATGGAGGTGCTGCATCGTGAAGTGTCATAGAAGCCTCAGTGGAAGGACTTTTGCTGCCATCACAGCCCAAGGTTCCCAACATTTCCCACGTTACGAACTAGGACCCCGCTGCTCAGAATTCTGTCCAAGGTAGCAGCTCCTCTCTTTGGATCTTCAAAAGTGAGAGAGAAAATTAACAGCACAGTAAGTCAAGACTTGATTAGAAACACTGCTTAAGAGCAAGTTTCCAGCAGATGTTCAGATGTTGCGTATTCAGCATCACCACTTCCCTGCTCTGAGAGACTTCAACAAGTTCATTTACAAGCAGAGGCTACCAATGGTGGCTGAACTTGAAATGATGTGCCTTTAGAAGCACAGTAGAAATCTGAGGCCTCTTGTTGACAGTACATAAAAATTACCAGTAGAGGTCATACCATATCAGTATTCTCATATCCTCTTTTCTGTAAGCATATAGATTAATAAGGAATTGTTATGTAATACAGTAATGTGATAAACTTGGTAAAGCTTTATCTTGTAAGGAGTGGCCTGCTTGCTACACTATTGCGTTAAAAGTAACACGGTAGTGTAGAATAACAACTACCATGTTAAAAAATGAGTGCTGTATTGAGCCATACTTACCCTGAAAACCACACTGAGGGTTTTTAAACATGCATTAGAATATGCGCTCTGGAATCTTGCATCAGCATGTGCATTTTGCAAGTGTGCCGTTCAAGTCTATAAAAATTCGTATTTGGCAGTCTGGTTGTTTAGACTCTAGATAAATCAGAATTTGCATTAGATAAGTATAAAAAACTGATGGAAGTTCTTATCAAAAGACTGTTTTTTCTTTCAAGGAAATGGAAGAGGCAGAAGACGAGGAAGACGAATCGTCTTCATATGACTATGAAGAGATGGAAGAGACAGAAGAAGAGAAGGAAGACGAC
The DNA here is from genome assembly GCF_014824575.4 of Sturnira hondurensis. Classification (NCBI taxonomy): domain Eukaryota; kingdom Metazoa; phylum Chordata; class Mammalia; order Chiroptera; family Phyllostomidae; genus Sturnira; species Sturnira hondurensis. The sequence goes on along the minus strand of NW_028075269.1, from coordinate 10,773,217 downwards.
GACGACGATTCAGCAGATATGGATGAATCTGATGAAGATGACGAGGGAGGGAGGCCGAGGAGACTCTTTGACGTTCCCATTCGCAGACGCCGCTACTCACGCCTATTTTAGCGAGCTTCTGCTAATGGAACCACTGGAATGAATCCACTGTTAAATAGATTCCTCAATAATGTAAATACCTAAATTGTTCTCGGCATATAGCAAGAAAAACTAGCATGAAATATTGTGTCTGGGCTCTGGATCCTATGCGACTCTTCGTTAGGAATTGGATCATTTGAGTTTGCTTAGTGATTTTGAGGTTGAGGAAGAAATGAGATTTTTTTTTTCTCTTTTAGGAGTCTTAGTTCTCTAGCTATGGAGTGGACATTTCTTTGTTTCAAAGTATTTTGTACTTATCAACTATGGAAGCAGAAGGGAATTGCTTTGAATAAGGATTTAAAATATAGCAGGAATACCTACCCAAGGATAGAAACTATGTGACTGAAAAGTTCTGTGAAAAGACTTCTTGCCGTTGTCATTTAGAAATGAACACAATTTGTAATTAGGCTAATCCATTTAGTGATTTCTATATATTTTGTACTCATAGGGAACTAATTGAATAGGTTGAATGCTAGTCTTTTTGTCCTTTCTTAGACAATCTATCCTTGAATTTAAAAGTTTTTTATCACTATAACTTTAAAGTTTTATGACTTTGACTTTGAGTTTAGTCTTCAGCTCTCCCAACCTTGAATTTAATTTAACATCTTCACCATAACACCTTGAATTTAATTAAAATCATCAACATTACTATTGTTCACAGATACATTTTTGAAATGTAGAGTGTAAAAGTATGTATTATGTTGTTTATTAACAAAAATTCTTCACAATGTCTTACATAGTCTAAATTTGTAAATACCGCTTTTTTCCCCTTTATACACTTTTAAGTTTGTGATAAGTGACATGAGTTTTATGTTAAGATTAAGTATGTTTTCCTGAAACATGGATTTTTTTGTAATTATATTATTGAGAGTTTGGAATGAAGTTCTCCAAGTGTCAAAAACTCACCTTTTAAAGACAAATTTTGGTTCTGATGCTGCATTTTGTATAATTGCCTGTCTTCCGTCAATTTATGAAGAGGCCTCTGCTCTTAAGATGAAAGAGGCAGTGACACCCGCTAGTCTGTTGCTAGAGACCCACTGGAAGCCACTTCCTGGATTTGGTTCTACCCAGTCAGGCACCCCACTTTCCATCTCCCCCAGGAACAGTTGTTTCATACTGAAAACTGTAAGAAGAGGAGGGTATTGGGGTGAAACAGCTGCCATCAGAGACCATGAAGTCAAACTTAACCTTTTCATATTGGCATCTGTCAAAATGCTCTCAAATGGAGTGAGCAGTTTTTCCTGCTTTTTTAAAAAGATTCTATTTATTTATCTTTAGAAGGGAAGGGAAGGAGAGAGGGAGAGAAATATCAATGTATGGTTGCCTCTCATGCGTCCCCTGCTGGGAAGTGGCCTGCAACCCAGGCATGTGCCCTGACTGGGAATCGAACCGTGATCCTGTGGTTCGCAGACCTGCGCTCAATCCACTGAGCCACAACAGCCAGGGCACCTGCTTTTTAAAAAAAAATAGAGTATTATCAGGTTGCCAAAACCTTCTGTTACGCCTATGTCTTCTTTTTAATCAACACACTGATCTCTGAAAATCTTCCTGGTAAAGCAGTAATTTAAAACTAGTTAATGTTGCAAGTTGAAGCTGGCCCCAGGATCCCCTGCCATGCATTGCATGCTTCCCTTTTCTGGATGACCTCTCCTTTCAGTCCCAGAGTACCCACAATGCCCCGAGTCTCCCCGGCAACCCCACCAGTGTTGCGCCTCAGAATGCTTAAGAGTTGTTTAGCCTCTCATCAAAATTCACATTCTTTTAGCATATTGGATGTGTGACCTCTAATTCATGCTAAGGTATTGGTTAACAAGCGCAAGTTTTTTTTTTATTTCATTGGCAAAAATGTGTATTCACACATAAAAGGGATCTAAAAATTGATCAGACTTAAGGCCATTTGTGGCTTTGAGGTCTCTTGAGAACACCTATCTCTCTAAAGCTTGATGCATCAGAATGAAACCGATACCTAAATAGTTTAAACAGCTTAGGGGTTTTTTTCCTCTTGTGGTAAATCGTAGGTAACTAATTCTGGGCTGATACGGTGGCAGCCCAATTGTGTCCACATTTTAGATTCCTTCCATCTTTCTGCTCCACTATCCTTAGCTCCAGACTAGTCTTAAAGGTCACTTCATGATTGCAAAATAGCAGCTGCGGTCATACTGTGTTCTAGAATGAATGATAAGAAAATCAGACAAGAGGTGAAGCAGCCAGGTCTCCAGCAGGATAGGTAGAGAAAGGGTACAGGACCCAGGAACTAACGTGTTCAGCATGGAAACCTAGTACAAAGTAAAGGCAATGGTCCAAGTAAGACATGCTGCGAGCCTGAATTAGGGCAGTGGCAGGTGTAGTGAAGAGGCTGTGAAGTTGAGATAAGCAAATGATGTAGGCAGGAGTTGATTAGGTGTGAGGGAGTGAGAAAAACCAAAGTTGGTCCCCAGGTTTTTGGCTTTATTTATGGGAGAAGAAAAAGCAGTGGATCATTGGAAATGAGTTCAGATTTGGACACAGTTTGAGTTCGGGGTGTCTGTGGGACATGTAGGTGGAGATGTCCAGCAATCAATTGGATGTGAATATGAAGATTGAGGGACTGATCAGGACTGGAGAATAAGTATTTGAAAATCACCTACAAACGTATCTCCAAGCTAAAACAACGTGGATGCCCTGTAGTCTCCCAGGAAACACATAGAGCAATGATTCTCAGTCCCACCCTGGAAGTGCAGATTATGAATGAGTAGTGGGGAAAGAATCTCAGACTGAAAGGTCAATGAACTGGAAGCAAAACCAGGAGAGATTGGCATCTCAGAATCCAGGAGAGTTTCAAGGAGGGAACAGCTCATAGGATGCATGTAAGATAATGCATCTGAAAGAGCTTTGTAAACAAACTATTACTGGAAATGATCTAAGCAGATATCAAATGAAATTCACTTCCCGACATCCCTAAGCCATCAGAGCATCTCGGTGGAAAAGCACATCATGATCGATTATGATCTGCCCTGTTTGCTTCCCCTTTCGATTCAGCATAAGCGGTCGTGAGATGCAGTATTTTCTCACCCTGATCCTCAGAAAGTGTCTCGTGGTCTCCAACAGAGGTCAGAGACTTGTTCGAAGGCCTTTTGTCCCCCACTCTCCCCGTGGTGCTCTTAAAGCCAGTTCTGCAGCGGGTGGGAGACACTTTGCAAGTGATAAATAAAAACTTAAAATTACATTTTCACGTAAAAATAACGTCCTAAATGGTGGTTCTGCGGAGTTTTATCTTAGTTCCAAACAAGACACAAGGCTTGGATGGCTGTGACTGAAAGACATTGAGGGACTCCAGAGTCTAAGAGCAGAAAGGAGCCCCAGGCCCCGACACCTGGGCCCAGAGGAAGCTTAGCGCGGGCATAAAAAGGTTTCTAAATACATTTTAATGTTTAATTTAAAAAAAACTACAACGAAAAAGGAAATCGTACGTCTTGGAGTTCCATGTTTTTTGTTTTCGTAACAAACGGGATGACAACGGGATCCAACCTCTGCCTGGATTTTAAAGGTCTTAATCTAGCCCTGGCCATGGGACTTTTCTGAACCTGGGTCAGGAGCCTGACTCCCTTGACGTGCAGGGGCTGCTCCCTGACCAGGGTGAAAGGACGCAAGTAGCGACCGCCTGGAGCCAGCGCTGAAAGTACTCGTGACCCGGACTCCCGGACTGCGGCGCGCTGGGCGGGGCCGGAGCCCGGTGGGGGAGGGGCGAGCGAGAGCTGGCCGAGTGCTCCAGCGCCCAGGTTATAAAGACTGCCGCTCGGCCGGGTCGGTGCATACCGGGAAGTCGGACCCTGAGCACGCCGGGAGGTAAGGCCAAGCCGCAGGCCAAATTGCGCTGCGAATCTGCGAATCTGCCGCGGCTGCGGACCTCGGCTGGGCGCGGGCCTGCAGGGCCACGGGCCTCCGGAGACCCGACCCCCTCCCTCGTGCCTCCTCCCCGATTCTACTCCCCTTTCCCCGCTTGCGCCCCCGCGCCCAGGGGACAACCCCATGCCTTTCTCAAACCCCTGGGCTGGGGTGTCCTCCCGACGCCCTGCCCTTCCCCAGGGTTTAAGGTATCCACAGAGGCCGGCAGAACTTCGACTCACCTTGTAAGTCGGCAACAAAGGAAATTGGGGAGAACGGCGCTCCAAATCCGCGGGCTTTGCCCTCCATTCCCTCGGGAATATATTCCTCGAACCCTGACCACAGAAGGGAAGCTCTTGGCGATTTAGGGAAAAGATACTGCGCTCTTAGAAGAGGTTAATGCCACCCCCAAATGGTCAAGGACATTCTTCTGTTTAGAGGTCGAAATTTTGAACTTTAATAACACAGCAGGGCCGAAACACAGACCCTTTAAGTACAAGTTTGGTGTGAGGTATTGTTTTCTTTCGCCGGCTTGGGCTGCGCCCTTCATAGAGTCTGACAGCAGAGTTGGAAGAAATGTTAAATAGTGATTTGAATGGTTTAAGGAGAAGCACCCTCTTCAAGGATCCTGGAAATGTGTTAACTCACATATTCCATTTCTCACCTCTGACGCATACGAACCTTGTCAGGCAAAACAAAATGGCTTTATTGGCTGGCCTCGCCCCTACCCAGGCTGCTGGCCCAGGTTGTTAAAAAACCCACAGCCAGAGCTAGGTTAAGACCTTTAAAACCCAGGCAGTGGCAGTTTGTGGTATCTTCGAATCTGTTACGGGAAATAAAAGCAATATGAGACTCTGAGACTTAATAGTTCCCCCTTGTTTGTTCATTTGTTTAATTCAATTGAAATGTATTTTAAAACTTTTTTTTGCCTGTGCCCAAGCTCACACTTGGCTCTGAGTGAACTATTTGATGTCATTTTTTTTAAATCAGTAAAATTGTAGAGCTTAGTTATAAGGACTAAATGAGATAAATCATGGAAAGGGTTCGGTTTGACACCTGCTATGAGGAGACGAAATAGTGGCTGTTAATATTTGGGGTACCCTTATGATCTTACTTCTTCACGTTCCCCAACTGGGGACAATTCATCCCCAGTTCTCTAAGGCAGGCGCACGAGGCTCAGAATGTGAACTGAGGGAGGTGGCAACATTTCCCAGAATGCTGGGAGATTTATGATCCCAAAGCAGACAGGTTGCCTTACCATGGACCCAAGATGCCTAAGATTGGTGGTTTCTGTATTTTTGAAGTAGAAGCAGGAGACGATTGCTGAACTTTCCTGCAAGAAAACAGACCATTAGGCTGAGTGGCTCAGAAGCCAAAAGCCCAAATAAAATGGATTTTAGGGTGAGGAGAGCAGGTATCTAATGGAATTCATCTTTGGCAGGCTGCAACTACAAACTCTTTTAAAAAGATTGCATTAAAAATTCTCGAACCTCAGCCAGACTGCCACAAACAAACCCAAACCCCAAGCTGCTTGAGGTTTCTTAAAGGAGAAGACTTTGGCCTGTGCCCCGGAGCTTTGTGAATTATCTTCATTAAACAGTTGGCTCTGCCATTAGGATCTCCAAGGGCAGGGCAGTGAGTACAATCCCTGTGATGACAGGCCCTGTGGAAAGTGGATTTTCCGAGGTGGCCAGGGGAAGCTGCAGGTTCCTGTGGTTTAGAGAGGTCTCAAGTGGTTGACTCCGCTGGCAGTGGAAACCTCAAAGTGGGAGGGGCTGTTCACTGTGATGTATATGGTTTTCTTGTCTCTCCCTGCTGATGTCTTGGTGAACAAATAACTGATCTTTGTTTAGGCCTGCCTGCAGCAGGCAGTGTATTGTGAGGTGATGAGGCAAGCCTGCAAGCCCTTCACACTACTAGTCACCAGGTAATGTTAAGCTACCGGTACTTGTGAGTTACCAAACCCTGGTGAATCCACGCAGTGTGGCTTTGCAACTAACCTGTTGCCTTGGGAAAGGTAACTTCTTCTCCCCCATCCCCACTCTGGGGGCCTCCATTAATTCCTCTAAAATAACAACTTTGGGTTTTATCTTTGAGGTCACTTCTAGCCTTACTGTTCATCAGCCTTTCAAGGCCCCAGACTCCCGGGGGCACTAACTTTACTCTCGGGCATCTGTGAATGTCCCAATGTAAATTCCCTTCCCTGGTGGCCTCCACTTAGCAAATGAATTTCAGAACCTGAATGCACAAGAAGTCTCCCCACTGAAGAGCTTAACTATGGCTGAAGAACTCGGCCCTTCTTTTAAAGGTTATAATACATCAGCCAGTTCTGAGGTTGGTATATTAGTTTTCTATTGCTTATTACTCTTACAATTCTGAGACAGCTGCCATGGCCTCATGGCCATTGTTCTTTCTGGAGGACCTGTGGGGGAATCTGTTTCCTTCCCTCTTTCCGGTTATCCGCACAATTACAGTGCTGGCAACGGGAGGGCTGAAGTCCCATTTTCTGGCTGAGTGTCGGTTGAGGATGTTCTTGGCTGCTGCAGGCCACCTGTTTGACTCAGCGGGCTCCTTACTCTGTCTTCAAAACCAGCAGTTGGTGAAGTCAGTCACGTTCTGAATCTCTTGCCTCTTCTGTTTTCACATCTCTCTGAAGCTTAAAGTCATCTACAAAGTCACTTGAAATGTAAAGTTGCCTGTATTCACAGATACCTGGACACCTTTGGGAAAGAAAGACATTATTTTTTCTACCTTCCAACACTTGTGTAAGTTAGTTCCCCTCCTCACCCCTCAGTTCTCTTATAAATGGAGGTGGAGATTAAATTTGTAGCATTGTGCCCTGGCTGGTGTGGCTCAGTGGTTTGAGTGCCAGCCTGCGAACCAAAGGGTTGAGGGTTCAATTGCAAGTCTAGGGCGCATGCCTGGCCTGGGGCCCAGTCCCCAGTAGGGGGCGCATGGGAGGCAACCACACAGGGATGTTTCCCTCCTTCTCTCCCTCCCTTCCCCTCTCCAAAAATAAATAAATATAAATAAAATCTTTAAACATTTTGCAGCATGGTATTTATATATATATAGATAGATATAGATAGATATTATATATATATATCTATATAGATATAGATATATAGAGGATTAAATATGGGTAACATCAATAGCACATAGCCAAACAACTGGCTATGGTATTTGCTAACAACATGGAAGCTGATACAGAAAGGTTGTCTTGCCTGCAGACTGGCATTCAGTGACAGTGGGCACAGTATAATCACATGGTCCCTTAAAAGAGAAGAGACCCCTAATTACTTCATCAGATTCTGTCCTTTCTGCTTCTCAGCCTTTTCCGGGCCTTCATCAGCCAATTCCTGAGCATCGGATGACCTTTGAAGCTGGGAGAGATGATGTTCCCAACCCAGAGGGAAGATGGGGCTTCACCTGCTAAGAGCCCTGGCCTGTGGGAGTCGATAGAATGGGGAGCCCCCGATGTAGAGAGGCTGTCGTCTCCTTGTTTCAGGATGGGCTCAGGGAAGTAAGGGTGGGGTTGAGAGATTTCCTAGACCTGTTACTAAATGCATGGTTTAGATAGGATGTAACAAATGACCAAACCTCTAAGGAATTTTTATTTATTTGAGCCAAACTGAGAACAATTGTCAGGAAGCAAAATCTCAACAGTTTGAGAAAATGCTCCAGAGACCGGCAGTTTCATAGCTTATTTTACACATTGGAATCAAAGGAGACTTGAAGGGGGTCAGATAAGATTCATTGGTGGTAGGTTAGGGAGGCAGAAGGAAGCAAAGCGGGGAAATCTCTGAGATTGGACAAAGTAAAATGGAGAGATACACTTCTTTTACTTTGGTGGGTTCAGCAGAGTTCGTATGTACAGCACAGAGAGATGGTGTCTGGGGAACTAGGTAACAACGAGGGTTCTGTGCTCTGAACTCTGGTGTGGTAGGTGTGCCCTGGGGGGTGTGGAAAAGGAGATTACTGTGAATTGCCCTGAAATTCAAAAGCTCTGTTATGTTTTTTAAAAACGCCAATGGCAAGAAGACAGGCTCCTTGAGCTAAAGACTGACCTTTATCAAGGAAGCTGCCAACCTAGGATGTGACTACCTGCTGAGACCCGCTTTCAGTTAGGAAGTTTTATCTTTGGCCCGCCCTATGTAAGGCCGCTGTGCTGGCCTCTGCTGAGCCTGTCAGCTTGGCATGTGGCCCTCTTTGTCCACAGACGATTTAAAGCCTCCTGGCGTCTTGACTGGCTCAGCAGACAAAAGGAGGGTTTGAGGCAATTCAGCCCCAGCCCCGCCTCCCCTGATGCTCACTCCTGCACACCTAGGTACGAACGTCATGCAGACTAGTCATCAGAGTTACCTGGAACCCCTTTTCCCTCCCCAGGGTGAACCAAGGCGTGTCCATCATTCTCGCCAAGGTGGGGAGCCAGAGCTTCCAGGCACGCTGAGTCAGTGCTTCTGTTCTGCTGCTGGGTGCGGGCGTGTCGGTGCCCTCCAGAGTCACTTGTTTGCTCGGATGCCCTTAAGTGGCATGGCCTGGAGAAGTGGCCTTCACTAGGCTCTTGCCCAGCCAACAGCTTAGGGTGTAATTACAGCAGAGCAGGAATTGCAGTTGTCCCCACTGCACAGAGAGAGGGGCCAATAGAGGTGAGAGCCAGGGCGGGGCCTGGGTAGCCCTGACTGTGGGCCCTGTGTGCCTGGACTCCTCATAGCTGCCCCTCTCACCAGGATCAACAGCGTTTCTTTAGGAAGCTGAGGTCTGGGGGCAGGAGGAGAGACCGAGTGCTGCCCTACCCAAGAGCACCCCTGGGTGATGGCACCCCAGCCTGGCAGATTTCCTGGTCTGCGAGCTCCTTCCCTGTGTCTCCTGAAGCTCCCTAGGCCTTCTGATTCTTGGTTTCTGAGGTCACTGGTCAGTGGTCAGTCGTTGGTTGGTTCATGATGATTCTTCGTGTCTCTTCCTTCCAGATTCTGTAAACAATGGGAAGCAAAGGATTCATCCTGCTCGGGCTCCTGCTCGTCCTGACCATCCTTTGTCATTCAGGTGAGTGGTCCAGGGGGACATGGGTCAGGACCGTCTAGGCCCCCTTGGCCATGTGCTTCCTTTTTCTTAGGCCTCCGAGAGACTGAACTGACATCACTGGCCTCAGCCTGGCTTTGGTTCTCTTGCCTTCCAGTGTTACACGTCCAAGGTTGTGTGACAGGTCCTTCCTATGTTACAGCCTTGCCCTCAGTGGAGCGCCTTCCTGAGTTACAGCTCTTCTGGGTTACAGGGCTGCTCTCTTACGGGGTGGGGCAGAGGGGGGCACACTCAGCCGCTTAAGTTTCGCCCCTCTCACCACAAACTGCTGGGGACACCGTCTTTAGAGCGAACTCAGTCCTTCTGCCCTGATGCTCCTCCTGCGTTACCGCAGGGGTGGTGATGCTGTAATAATAGCAGGAGCAGCGAATGCCTACACCGTTTATGCGCAGATCACGACTCTGAACATTTCCCAGGTATTTACTCATTTAATCCTCTCGTCAGCCCTATGGATTAGGCACTATTTTTATCACCATTTTCCAAGTGACAAAACTGGGGCCCACAGACATTAAATAACTTGTAAAATATCCCACGGAAGTGGCAAAGCCAGAGTTTGAACCCAAACAGTCTGGCCCCAGAGGATCTGCTTTTAACCCCTTCACCACCGGGCCACTCCTCCCTGGCTCCTGGAAGGATCCATACATTCCTGCATGTTAACCTCTGTAATACCAGGACACCTATGTGACTTGCTTTGCTCCGTTGTAAGGGTCATATGTCACTTTCCACCTGTGTTATATTGGTACTGCCATGTTGGGGGGTGAGGGGATGCAGAGAAAGAAGTAGCGATGCAGTGAAGAATGAAAAAGGCAGCTGCCAGGTTGGAACATGCCTTGCACATAAGTAGCTTTAGTGGCTTCCATTTATTAATGCCTGTTATGTACGAGGGTCCATGCCCAGCCAAATCTCGCTCAATCCTTTCATCTTTTATGGTTGAGGAAACTGAAGCAAAGAAGAAACTAGTCTAAGTTAAATTTGAGCATGCTCTCCATTTTAGAGAAAAAGAGAAGTCCCGACTCCCCTCTCTCTCCACCTCTGCTAATTCTAGCCAGGGTAGGTTTGTAGTTTGGTTTACCTTTGCACAATACTGTGTGATGTAGTGTCTGAGTCCATCTACCCAGTGTATTTGCTGTGGTTGGAATAATCTGGCCGTGCCCAGTTTCTGGCAGTCTGTTTATGGAGCAGGTGCGGGTTTGGGGCCATCAGCTGTTCTGTGACAGGCCCCTCCCCTCCTCGAGAGTTGACATCAGAAGCAGATCCTTCTACCCTGGCCTAGTAGCAAGAGTATCGGACAGGAGACTGCTGGCTTATTGCTTGTCCCTGACCTGGGTCTCCTTTTGTTGTGCTGCTTTCTTCTCTTTCCCACTCAGGATGATTAGAAAAGCATCCTGGCTAAACCAAACTTGGGGGTCAGAACTCGCCACCTGGGTTTGAGTCCCGGCTCTCCTCCTCAGAAGCTGTGTGACTTCAGACAAGTTAATTAACATGTTAGTCTCAGTTTTCTCTTGAAAAATGACAATGGAGATCATTGAGGCAACCTCTTAAAACAATCCTGTGAAGATGAAGAGCTTCACTCACAGGTGTCTGAACACTGAACGAATGTGTTAGCGCTGAACGTTTGTGCCCCACTGAAGTTCCAGGCGTGAGCTTTGGCTCCTCTCTCTGTATAAAACCAGATGACTCTGGCTCTAGCTAGGAGAAAATTCACTGCTGTGAGCAGCCTTTTTGAGTGGCCCTCACAAATAGCCAGGCTGGAATAATACCTCCCTCTTACATTCTTTGCTCTCAAGTGTGTACACACATCTGGAGCAGGGAAGAGAATCGAAAAATTGCATCTTGTCCCTTCTCATTGTGGCTCCCCTCTCCCGCAGGCGTGACAAACACTGACATTGGGGAGAAGAGGCAGAGGGCGATAACGGAGCCCTGCCTAGGCATGGCAGACACTCATTACATTACCTGCCATCAGACGGCCTGCGGCTGGAAGAAGGTCTAGTTAGGAAAGGAAGTGTCCACACGAATTAGGAAAATTGTGTTGCAACTCTCATATCTCTCTGCCTCTCCCCGTTAACGGATGTGAAATATGACCTATCTTTTTCTCTTCACTGTTGATATAAAATGGAGAAGGGAAAATAATCTAGCAAAGCCTGGAGTCTAGCTAGCAAAGGCAAATCATGAGAACGTGGATGGGAGCAGAATTAATTCGCCAGTTAGAGAGCCAGAGGCAGTTTGCATCTGATGTACCCTGATTGTCGTGTTCAGTGTCACTGCTAATGCCTGGCTGTCCCACCTGCCTGGGTCTAGGGTGTCCAGCTGCTGCTATCTGTTCCTTGATTATGCATGTTCCTGGTGACAGGTCTAGTCCCTCAGCAGGAAGCAGCCTCAGTGATGACACCTTACCCCAGATGTCACCAGACTTGTTCTATAGAGGCCAGAGAAGAAATATTTGAGACTTTATAGGCCAAAAGACAAAACCTAGGACATTATGTAAGCTTTTATATAAATAACAAGAAAACACATTTCTACAAATTTTTAATTGACAAAATTTGAAATATGATTGGGTACAATTATTTATAATTCAGATCTGCTGATGGGAAGAATTAGTAGATCTGAATTACAAGTAAATACAATTTAGATAATTATGAATAATTAGTTATTCTTTTGGGGAGAAGAACATTTTACTTACCTGGGATTCAAAATTAGTGTTCCCTGTCCTCAGGTTGGTTGCAAGTCTTCTCCATCTGTCAGTGCTGATCTATAATGAGATTTTATGTATTTCGTCCTTGGAAATGTCTTCTCACACAGATAGAGAGCAAATGCCAAATACTGGTTGTTAGTCCATAAGAATGTGGTTTCTGAGAGCATATTTATTGGCTTGGAAGGCCTTTATAGATTCTGTTAACTTATTCTCTTGAGAGTTTCCTTTTACTATATCGCATCAGTGCAGATTAATTACTGCCAATTGATGTGATTCATTGAATAGTTACATGAATTTTTAAATATGGAAATTTCTTTTTTTTAGGAAGTGTGAGGTTTTTTAAAAGAGTTTATTTACTTATTTTTAGAGAGAGGGGTTGGGGAGAGGGGAAGGGAGGTAGAGAGGAAGAGAAATATCAGCGTGTGGTTGCCTCTTACTCACTCTCTACTGAAGACTTGGCTCGCAAACCCAGGCATGTGCCCTGACTGGGAATTGAACCAGTGACCCTTTGGTTTGCAGGCCCGTGCTCAATCCNTTTAGGAAGTGTGAGGTTTTTTAAAAGAGTTTATTTACTTATTTTTAGAGAGAGGGGTTGGGGAGAGGGGAAGGGAGGTAGAGAGGAAGAGAAATATCAGCGTGTGGTTGCCTCTTACTCACTCTCTACTGAAGACCTGGCTCGCAAACCCAGGCATGTGCCCTGACTGGGAATTGAACCAGTGACCCTTTGGTTTGCAGGCCCGTGCTCAATCCATTGAGCCATACCAGCCAAGGCTGGAAATTTCCTCTGTACTTGCATCAGGGTCCAAAAAATGCTGCTGGAACTATAGTTTGAGCTTGGAGAAACCTGCCTGGTATAGGTTTGGATGGGAAGGGAAGGCTGCCGACTTCTGCCTCATTGTCATGCAGATCGTGGGCTCTCTCCTGCAGCCAGGAGGGCAGGTCAGTACTGGTCTGCCAGAGTCTCATGGGCTTTCTTCCTGATTCTAGGTCATAGTCTGCAGTGCTACAACTGCCTCAACCCAGGTGGTACGTGTACTCGGGTCACCAACTGCTCATCTAACTTTGATGCATGTCTTTCCTTCTTTGGCGGTAAGTGCCTCCCACTTCCCTCTCAGAAGTGTAAAGGTGTGATGGGAGCCTGGAAAAAAAGACTGTGCCACTCTGCCCCTCATGACCCTTATATTCAACAAGCAGTAGCTGCCGTTTAATAGCATCAGTTGCATGTAGCACTAAGTATTCCATATATTTTTTTATTTTTTATTTTTTATGTATATTTTATTGATTATACTGTTACAGTTGTCTCAATTTTTTTCCCTTTGCCCTCCTCCACTCGGTACCCTCCTTCCTTCCAGCAGTCCGCCTCCTTGGTTCATGTTCATGGATCATGTGTGTAAGTTCTTTGGCTTCTTTCTTTCCTATGGTATTCTCAACATCCCCATCTTTCTGTTCCTACAGTTATGCTTCTTGATCCCTGCACCATTTCCCTACTTCACCCCTCAACGCCCTCCAAGTGACCCCCACACTATGATTCTGTTCCTGTTCTAGTTGTTTGCTTAGTTTGTTTCTGTTTTTATTTTTTAGATTCAGTTCTTGATACTTGTGAGCTTGTTGTCATTTTAATGTTCATAGTTTTGATCGTCCTCTTTTTATTAAATATGTTTCTGTAACATTTCATGTAAGGGCTTGGTGATGATAAATTTCTTAGCTTTACCTTGTCTGGGAAGCGCTTAATCTGCCCTTCCATTCTAAATGATATCTTAGCTGGATAGAGTAATCTTGGTTGTAGGTCCTTGCTTTTCATCACTTTGAATACTTGCCAGCCTCTTCTTACTTGCAAGATTTCTTTTGAGAAATCAGCTGATAGTCTTATGGAAACTCCTTTGTAGGTAATTCTCTGCTTTTCTCTTGCTGCTTGTAAGATTCTCTCTTAATCATTAACCCTTTGCATTTTAATTATGGTGTGGCTTTGTGTGGTCCTCTTTGGGTCTATCTTGATTGAGACTCTGGGCTTCCTGGGTTTCCATGTCTATTTCCTTTGCCAAATTAGTGATTTGCCACACTTTATTTCTTCCCCGTGTGCCACTGGTGCCCTGAAAGATGCCACCACAGCAGTGGAGCTCAGAGGGTTTGATTCTGAGTAGGTGAGTCTGTGTGGGGGTTTTTTAAGGGGAGCTGCTTGGGGCTCCAGCAGTTTCTTCCAGACTCATTTCCTGCTGATTTTTTGCCATCAGAAGTTGTGGGGACTTATTTTCCTGGCACTGGAACCCTGGGCTGGGGGGCCTGGTGTAGGGGCTGGGACTCCTCACTCCCGAGATATCCCCCCAAATTTTTATCCACCACACGTGGGTGTGGGACCAGCTCGTTCTGCGTCTGTGCCCTTCCCACCAGTCTGGATGGATGTGGTCCCTTTAATTCCATAGTTGTCAGACTTCCATTCAACCTGATTTCTGATGTTTCTGAGTTGGTTGTTCTATATTTTACTTGTAATTTTGATGTGGTTTTGCAAAGAGGTGAGCCATGTCTGCCTATACTGCCATCTTGCCTGGAAGCTCCTGTATATTTTTAATTTAATGCTTCTCACCTACCACTTAGGATAATATTTTATTCTCATTTGATAAATGGGGAAACTGAGGCTCAGATGAAGCAATAGACTGAGGTCAAGTAACCAACCTGGGATCTGAATGTGGGAATCCATCTCTTCCAATGCTCATTAACAGCAATGCTGGCTGCCTCCCAATCTTTTAAGAGTCTCCGTGTGTCAGAGTCTGAGCTAAGAGCTAGGGATGCAAAGACAAAGAAGGAAACAAAATTATGATAGAGGCCTGTTTAGCTGTCATAAATGTAAAAGAGGAAGAATGTTCCTAAGTATGACAAAAGCAGGCACCAGTGTTTGATTGCTTCAGAACGTGGGGCACTCTCGGACACGTGGTGGGAGACCACTAACATTGACGAGTCCTGTAAACCTACATTTTCCACACTGGTCAGAACTCTGGGATCTCTACCTCACCCTATTAAAAATACACCCTATTAAAAATAGGATTTAGGAAATGGTGAGTAGAGAAAAGAAACCAGCAAAGGCAGGCCCAGTGTTCTTGCTGGATGTGGAAATGATACTGGTGAGGAATGGCTGTTTCCAGGTCTCGTTAGTTAGGTGAGTACAAGGGAAAACCCAGACTTGCATGGCTAAGAGATGAAATTAAAAAAGACTCTTCGAGGACTTTTGGATTTCCTACGATGGAGGAGGGGTGAATGGAAGCCACACTACCCTGCTCCCAGGACTAATCTGGAATTACAACTCAATTGTGGAGAAATCATTTGGAACAAACAGCTGAGAGAGGTGTTATAATCTCAGGCAGACAGAATAATTAGCTTCTGCACAACCTGTCTGGTAAGGAGTGTGGTGGAGACTCGAAAAGGCTGACTAGGTGCCCACAGGTGGCAGCGCCCAAGGGACAATTCAGCAACCACTTGGATCCCCCTGAGACGTGTGGGATCTAAACCCTAAGCTGGAATCCTCGGCCCAGAGCACCAGAGCCCAAAATACACAGATAACAAGCAGTGGTGAAAAGCAGCAGGATTTCTCTCTGCCAAAAAATGACGGCTGGAGATGCAAAGAGCCAACGCACACATTTTCATTTGCAGGTGTTTACGCTGGGCTCCGGCAGAGGCCGGGACAGAGTAGGCTAGAGATACTTGAGGAGAGACGGGATGGAAGCTTTGGGGAGAGAGCTGAGAGAACAGGTGTCAGGATCCAGGAGGAACCCAAAGAGGCCCACTCCAAGAGACATCATAATGAAAATGGCAAAATTCAAAGACAAATAGAGAATCTTAAAGGCAGCAAGGAAGTAACATACCTGATAAGGCTACCAGACTTCTTCTGACTTCTCAACAGAAACACTACAAGCCATAATGGAATGGCAAGAAATATCCCAAGTGGTAAAAAGCAAAGGCCTTCAACCCAGACTACTATACCCAGCAAGGCTCTCAATTTAAATGAAAGGCCAAATAAGGAGGAGCTTCCCAGACAAAAGAAGTCTAAAAGAATACACCTCCATCAAACCAGCACTGCAAGATACACCAAAGAGACTGCTTTAAGAAGAGGAAGAAAAAGAGAGAGAGGAACACAGGTACAAAGAAGGTAAAATAGTAATGAATAAGTACCTATCAATAATGACCTTAAACATAAATGGATTAAAAGCTCCAATCAAAAGACATAGAATAGCTGAATGGCTAAGAAATCATGACCCAGCCCTGGCTGGTGTAGCTCAGTGGACTGAGCACAGGCCTGCGAACCAAAGGATCGTGGTTCGATTCCCAGTCAGGGCACATGCCTGGGTTACTTCCAGTTCCTAGCAGGGGATGCACAAGAGGCAACCATACATTGATATTTCTCTCCTTTTCTCCTTCCCTTCCCCTCTAAAGATAAATAAATAAAATCTTTTTTAAAATTTTAAGAAAAAAAATCATGATCCACACATATGCTACCTACCCACCTCAGAACAAAAGACCTACACAGACTGAAAGTGAAAGGCTGGAAACAAATTTTCTGAGCCAATGGACAGGAAAAAAAGCCAGGGTAGCAATATTTATATCAGACAAAATAGACTCCAAAACAAAGGCCGTTAAAAGAGACCCAGAGGGACCCTTCATAATAGTCAAGGGAAGAATCCATCAAGAAGACGTAAGCATCATAAATAGATAGGCCCCAACATAGGTGCACCCAGATATATAAGGAAAATCTTGGGGGACTTCAAGAAATATATAGACAACAACATACTTATACTAGGGGATTTTAACACCCCACTGTCAAAAATGGACAGATCTTCCAAACAAAGTATCAACAAAGATATTGCAGCATTGAACAGTGTCCTAGATCAAATGGACTTAACTGACGTATATAGAACCTTTCATCTCAGAGAAACAGAATACACATTCTTTTCAAATGCACATGGAACAGTTTCAAAGATAGACCAAATGATAGAACACAACACATACCTCAAAAATTCAAGAAAATTGAAATATCTCAAGCATTTTCTCAGACCACAAGGGACTGAAACTAGAAACCAACCTCAAGGAAAAAAACTCATAAACACTCAAATTTGTGGAGATTGAATACAATGCTATTTGACAATGAATGGATTAATAGTGAGATCAAACAAGAAATCAAAAAGTTTCTGGAAACAAATGAAAATGAACACACAACAGTCCAAAACTTAGGGGACACAGCGAAGGCAGTCCTGAGAGGGAAGTTCATAGCAATACAGGCCTACCTAGAAAAGATAGAAACATTTCAAACAAACAACCTAACCCTACATCTACAAGAACTGGAGGAACAACAACAAAGACAGGCCAGAGCAAGTAGAAGGAAGGAATGACCAGGATCAGAGCAGAATTAAGCAATATGGAGATTAAAAGAACAATTCAAAGAATCAATAAATCCAGGAGCTGGTTCACAGAAAAGATAAACATAATTGACAAGCCTTTAAGTAAATGAATGGATCAAAAAACTGTGGGATTTACACATGGAAGACTACAAAGCAGAAAGAAAGAAGAATCTCCTACCTTTTGCAGTAGCATGAATGGATCTGGAGAGCATTATGCCAAGTGAAATAAGCCAGACAGTGGAAGACAAATACCATATGATCTCACCTATAAGTAGAACCTGATCAACAGAAGAAACAAGCAAGTAAAATATAACCAGAGACATTGAAATAAAGAATAAACTGATGGTAACCAGAGGGGAGGGTGGAGGGGGTAACAGAAGAAAATGGGGAAGGTCATCAAGGAACTTGTATAAAGGACACAGACAAAGCCAAAGGTGGGGGTAGGATGGAGGGTGGGGGTGGGTGGGGTGAGGGGAAAATGGAGACAATTGTACTTGAACAATATTTTTTTTAAAAGACCTTCGAGATTATTTCACTCTTACACCCTCTACCACAAACTTTTCATGGTGGGAACATCAAGGAATATTGAGCAGATCAGGTAAACTGGCTTGGAAGACCCACAGGTTCAGAAAAAGCTGATAGAAAGGAGCTGTATTTCCCCAGAAAGGAGATATCCTTCAGTAAGTAAGAAAAAATTACAATTATCCTGTCCCCCCCCAAAAAAAATCCAGTAGTATCTGCTAATTTTGATATAAGTTCCTGGAATGCAACTCAAATTTCAATCCTTCCACACAAGGAACTTGATTCTTTAGGGGTACAGTTCCCCTGCCTCTGGAGTACCCTGTCAGTTCATTGTGAATGTAGAAAGCAGAGTGAGGCCCGCAGACAGAACGTGGTCACTCACTACACAAATATTTGAGCACCAGCTGTATGTGCGCACGGAGCCCTGGTGCTTAACCTTCATGGTCTGCGTCTTGGACCCCCCCACTTCACCAGGTGTAATTTGCAGATTGGAGAATAGAGGCGTTGTCTATGTGTGGAAGAAATATAAGATTATCAGTATGGAGCTCTGCGCTCTAATCTCCGTCCTGCCTCCAGCAAATTCTTTCTGCCTCTGTTTTTTATTTATAAAATGTGTGTGTTGGTGGTAGAGGTGGGGAGGAGAGGGAAAGAGGGAAGTAGACTAGAGTCAAAGTCTTTTTTTCCAGCCCTCAAATCCCATCGTTTCTTATTTTAATTGTTAGACTTAAATTTTTTTTTAAATTTTATCGAAGTAAAAAGTATGTGTATTTATGGTGTACAAGGTGATGATTTGGTATACGTTATGAAATGATGACCACAATTAACCTAATTAACACATCCATCACCTCATGTAGTTAACTTTTTTGTGTGATGAGAACATTGAAGATCTACTGTCTTGGCAAATTTCTAGTATACGATGCGGTGATATTAGCTGTAGTCACTATGCTGTGCACTAGAGCCCCGGAACTTACTCATCTTGTCGTGAATTTTTAAGCTTTCTAAAACGCTGGGTGTACATGATAAGGCACACTTATCAGAGTGGCCAATGTCCAAAAACACTGACATCAGAGACTGACAAGAATGTGGACCAATAGGAGCTCTCATTTATTGCTGGTGAAAATAGAAAATGATGCAGTTTGGCAGTTTCTTAAAACTAAACGTACTGTTACCGTATAAGTCAGCAATTGTGTTCCTTAATATTTACTCAGATGAGTTGAAAACTTATATACGCCCACAAGAGCCTGCACATGGGTGTTTATAAGTTTTATTTATAATCGCAAAAATGGGAAAGCAACCAAGATGTCATGTCCTGTAGAAAGTGAATGGATAAATAAACTGGTACACCCAGACTAAAAGAAAAGGAGTTGCTGAGCCATAAAAAGGCAGGAAGGAAGCTTAAATATACACTAAGTAAGAGAAGGCAACCTAAAAGGCTACAATCCACATCATTCCAACAGTATGACATTTTGGAAAAAGTGAAACTAAGGAGACAGAAAGTCACTGGTTGCCAAGGGGTAGCTGGAAAAAGGGAGCGGTGTCTAGTCTAGGTGGAGCGCGGGACTTGGGGGCAGTGAAACTGCTCTGTGTCGTACCATAATGGTGGGTACATGTCCTAGAGTTGTCCAGCCCCTTAGAGTGTACAGCTCCCAGAGTGAACCCAAGCGTAAATACGGACTTTGGGTGAGGAGGACCAGTCCATGTCGGTTCATTGGCTGGCAAACAATGTACCATTCTGGGGTGGGATGTTCATCGTGTGGAAGGTTGTTAGGGGTGGGGGGGTCAGGGCGCTATCTGGGAACTCTGTACTTTCTGCTCAGTTTTGCTCTGAATTGAAAACAACTCTCAAGAATAAAACGTATTTTTTTCTTCTCATGGACATACACCCCCCGAGACTTAAGCTAGACATCCTGGAGTGGAGCTGTTCTGAGCTAACAGTGAGGGAGATCGATCTTAACAGCATCCAAATCCCTCTCCAGCTCTGGAGACATCAGCCTGGGTGAGGCAGGAAACACTGTCAAACATGAGTCAGAGGCCAGGCACTGCCTTGGAGAAGTCATTTTAGCCAGGTGTCCACGCCCCGCCCCCTGCAGCTGTAAAATGGACATGCTTGTCTCCCAGGGCCAGTGAAGCACTCAGAGTAGAACAGGGATGTGATAGTGCTGTGCAGATGAAATCTAGAAGAAGACAGGTGTTGGGTGGTAATTGAGCCTCTACTTACTGGCAACCCGGCCAGGTCCTGGCAGGGTAAATCATGTATTTGAGTCAAGCAGAAGCCTCTGACGACAGTGCCACGTGGTCATTGCTGGAATGGCCTTCTGGTAAGGGCACACCAGGACGATTGTGCACTGTGCTTGGTGAAGGTAGTGCCCAATCTCAAGCCAAAACTTTAAAGAGAGTGGGGAAGATGTGCCAAGCAGAGAGAGAACCTCTAACATTCTGGTGACTGGCACAACTCACTTTTATTTGGGTGACACAGAGTGGCTTTGGTGAGAAGCCCATTCTCGTAAGGTTGTTATGCAAATAAGATAATTCAGGTAAAGTGCTTGGCTCACTGAGGGACAATAGTAAGTGATTAATTGGTAGCAATTACTAATAAATTACTCTCTGCTTTCCCCAACCAATAGGCTTCCCTAATTAAAACTCTGCTACCTTTAATGCTTTCCTGGTTCCATTGCCGGATTATCATTATATAAAGCAGTAACTTGCCCTACTCACCAGCATTTTCTAGTGCAGGTTCAGAGCATACACTTAAATACCGGTGATGCAAGCGTGTGGAGCCATGGGACACTATCTGGCCTCCCTGCCACTTAATCGAACTTCACTAAAATCCAGTCCAAGCACCCATTTCCTCTGTAGGGGAGGGTGGGACAGTTACACCAGCAGTTGCAAGCTTAGAAGTTTTGTTCCAAGCTACGAGTGAACTTGGATATGTTTAGTTATAAGCCTTAAATAAGAATATAGGCATCTGTGATTCTTTTCTGTCCGGCACAGAAGATAAGAAGACAATTGCAGGGCGAGGGCCATTCCTTCTGCGTGTGCACCCCTGGCACCCAGCGTACAGTCTTAGTGCACAGACAGCTGTTTCTGAGGAGGAAAATTGACCGTAACCATCTCTCTTCACTAACATTATTTCTTCACTTAATATAATTTTTCTAAATATTAAAAAAAACTATTTTAAAATACTTGGCGTATGTACTTTTGGCTTTTATTTTCCTATACGTGCACACATTGGGACCATAATGGCATGTTCTTCTAGAAACTTTTCCTGTGTTACTGAATAGTCTAATAATTTTTAAATGAAGACTAAATTAATCCCTTCACTTCCGTCACCTGGCCATTGGACAGCTGTTGGCCTGTTCTTTGTATCTCTGAGTCTTTCTATTTTGTTTGTTAAACTCAATACAAAAAAGAAGAAGGCAATTTTAGAAAAGAAAAAACACAAAATAAATGAAGTTTAAAGTACTTTAAAAATAAACTCGTCTGATGACTTTTTACCTTGCAGGTGGGCACTCAGCCCATTGAGCCACGCCAGCCAGGGTTCCAATGACTTTTTAAAAAATGATCCTAATCCGTACAGAAATGTGTACATGAAGATTAATCTTGTGTGGAGGGAACACAATTAAGTTGCTTGGGAGTCCTTCCCGAGAAAATTGACGCAGCTGGCCTCACACATACATTTTATTTACACAAGTGGACCCCATTCTGCATGTCGTTCTGCATCTAGGATTTTTTCTATTAAGATCTACTTCACAAAACAGAAAATGTACATTTTAAAGTATGCAGCTCATTGGCTTTTGAGTGTGTTCACTAGTTTGTGCAACTGTCACCACTAATTGCAGAGTGTTCTTATCACCTCAAAAGGAGACACCTTACCCATTAGCAGTCATCCCCCATTCCTCCCTCCCACGTAGCTTGGCAGCTACTAATCTACTTTCTCTGCACGTGGGTTTGCCTGTTCTGCGTATTGAACGTAAATGGAATCATACATTTTCATGGTCCTCATCAGCTGGCTTCCTTCACTGAGCACAGTGTTTTTTAAGGTTCACCCATTACTACATGTATCTATACTTCATTCTTTTTATGGCTGAGTAACATTTCAGTGTATGGATATATACCACGTTTTGTTTATTCATTCACCCTCTGGGACATCTGGGTTGTTTACACTTTTTTAGCTATTTTTGAATAATGCTGCTATGAACATTTGTGTTCAAGCTTTTGTGTGAACATAGTTTTCAATATTCCTGGGTATGTATACCTAGGAGTGGAATTGCTAGGTCATACTGTAATTCTATGCTTAACATTTTGAGATACTACCAGCGATTTTCCAGTGTATTTGCACCATGCACCTTCCTACCAGAGATGTTTGAGGGTTCCAATTTCTCTACTTTCTTGCCAACATTTGTTATTCATATTCTTGGTTATGTCCATCCTAGGTGAGAAATGATTCTTGTGCTTTTTAAAAAAATTTTTATTTTTTAATTACAGTTGACAATCACAATCATATTAGCTTCAGGTGTATAGCATGGTGGTTAGATGTTCATATCACCTACGAAGTGACCCCCTGTAAGTCTGGTACTCACCTGGCACCATATTTATTACAGTACTATTGACTGTATTCCCTGTGCTGGACTTTACATCCCCATGACTATTCTGTGACGACCAATCTGTACTTCGTAATCCCTTCACCTTTTTCACCCGGCCTCCCAAACCCCTCCCTTCTGGCACCCTTCAGTTTGTGTTCTGCATCTACGAGTCTGTTCCTGTTTTGTTTGTTTTGTTTTTTAGTTTTCACTTATCAGTGAAATCATACGGTATTGCTCTTTCTTGGCCTGATTTATTTCACTTGACATAAAACTCTCTAAGTCCATCCATGTTGTCACAAATGGTAAGATTTCACTTTTATTTATGGCTAATATTCCATTGTATAAACATACCATATCTTCTTTATCAAGTATCTATGATGGACACTTAAGTTGCTTCCTTACCCTGGCTATTGTAAATAATGTGCTACAGTGAACATAGGGGTGCACATATCTTTTTGAATTAGTGTTTTGTATTTGAATAAATCCCCAAAATGGAATTGCTGAGTCGTAAGTAGTTCTATTTTTACTATATTGAGGAACCTCCGTACTATTTCCACAGTGGCTGCACCAGTGTGGTAACCTACCAACAGTGCACAATAGTTCTCTTCTCTCCACATCCTCACCAACGCTGCCTTTTGTTGATTTATTGATGCTAGCCATTCTGACAGGTGTTAGGTGATATCTCATTGTAGTTTTAATTTGCATTTCTGTCATGATTAGTGACCTTGAACATCTTTGCATATGATTTTCTCTCTTAGGACTACTTTGACTGAATCCCATAGATTTTGTTTTGTTGTGTATTCATTTTAATTTGTCTTACGGTATCTTTTGATTTCTTCCTTGATCTCGTTGTTAACCTATTTATTGTTTAGTACCAAGTTATTTAGCCTCTGTGTGTTTGTGTGTTTTTCAGTTTTTTTCTTGTAGTTGATTTCTAGTTTCATATCATGTGGTTAGAGAAGATGCTTGAAATAAATTCAATTTTCTTAAATTTACTAAGACTTATGTTGTTGCATAACATGTTGTCTATTCTGAAAAATGTTTCATGTGCACTTGAAAATAATGTACATTCTGCTTTGGAACTGCTCTAAAAATATCAATTAAATCTGTCTGGTCTAAGTGTCATGTAAGGCTGCTGTTTTCTTGTTGATTTTCTCTCCTTGCTTTTTATCACTTTTAATATTTTCATGCCAATCACTTGTGGTTTGAAATGATTCTGTGGAGAAGTCAGTTGACAGTGTTATAGGAACTCCCCTTGTAAGTAATGAACTGCTTTTCTCTTGCCGCTTTTAAGATTCTCTTTTTGTCTTTAACCTTTGGCATTTTAATTATGCTGTGTTTAGGTGTGGGCGTCGTTGGGTTCATCTTGTTTGGGACTCTCTGTGCTTCCTGGACTTGCATGTCTATTTCTTTTGCCAGGTTAGGGAAATTTTTAGTTGTTATTTCTTCAAACAGGTTTTTGATTTCTTGCTTTCCCTCTTTTTCTGGTACCCCTAGGATGCAAATGTTGTTGTCCCAGAGGTTGCTTAAACTCTCTTCATCCCTTTAAATTTTTTTTTCTTTCTGTTGTTCCTATTCTCAGAGTTCCACAGGCCCAAGCAGGCAGTGGCTGGTCTTGGTGTGCCCTGTGCCTCTCGCTGAATGGCCCCAGACCTGGCACTACCAATGTGAATCTGCATTAACCTGGTGAACGCCACTCGCCCCACCCTGGTGACTTCCTGAGATGCTGCTCCACAATTTGTGTACTGCCTGTGCCTCTTTTCAGCAACTGTTCTTCACAGGCAGCCGGCCGTGGATAGCAGTGTGGCCTTACCCACATGCCCCTGGGCACTGCACTACATGCCCACATGCCCCTGGGCACTGCACAGGCACCTACCAACTACAGATTACTTTGTTGCACCTACCAGGTGGCCCTGGACAGGGCATGTGCAGCGACTGACCTTGGTCTGCACCAGAGCCCCTCCCAAGAGGCCCCAGAACCAACATACCCAGTGTCTAGCTTCAGACCACAAGAGACTACCACCCATTTCCCTCCACAAATGGCACACCCACAGAGGGGTCTTGGCACCTGCCATATCCTGCTAAAGCAAATCCCTCTCCATGGGGTCGGCCCCTGCACGGCAGCTTGTCCACTATGGCCCTGGCCAGTCCTCACAGCCAGCAGGCCTGGAGGCCAACCCCAGCCTTTGATGTGCCAACAGCAATCAAGGCTCAACCAGAACAGAAGGGGACATACAACCCACACAAGGAACACCCAGGCTGGCGACTGGGGAGACTGCACCACTGGGGCCACACAGGACACCAACTACATAAGGCCACCATGCCCAGACCGAGAGATATAGCAGCTCTACCTAACACCTAGAAACAAACACAGGGAGGCAGCCAAAGTGAGGAGGCAAAGAAACATGTCCCAAATGAATGAACAGGAGAAAACTCCAGAAAAAAATGAATTAAACGGAGGCAAGCAATATACTAGGTACAGAGTTGGAAAAACTGGTTATAAGGGTGCTCAGTGAACTTAGGGAAAGATAGATAAACTCAGTGGCAACTTCAACTAAGAGATAGTGAACATAAAAAGGACGTAAAAAAACCACACAAAAAAGGACCAGTCAGAAAATGAAGAAACCAATAACTGACACAGAATACATTACAGGGAATCAACAGCAGATCAGACGGAATAGAGGATTGAGTCAGCAATTTGGGAGACAAGGTGGCGGAAAACACCAAGGTTTTAGGGAAATCTGAAGCCTGGGCTTCAGGCCTGGCTGGAGTCACCAGGGTGGGCAAGTGGTATTTACTGGATTGTTGCAGATTTAGATTTGGTACCTCCCTGCACCTGCAGGCTGTGTGGGGAGAAGGTGCAGTGACCACTGCCCCTCCAGCCTTCGTCCTGAAGCCACAGAATTCAGTTTTTCCCCATATGTCCCTGTCACCTTTTGAGCTGCTGGCCCTTTGCTAGAGCCCAGGGTGAGTGTTTGTGAGGAGGTGAATCTGTGTGCTGCCCTTTAAGAGGATGCCTGGGTTTCCAGCAGCCCTCCACCTCAGCAGAGGGAGTCCCCAGCGATCCTCACAGCCATATGTTATGGGAACTCCTCTTTCCAGCTCTGGTACTACAGGTTGGGGGGCCTGGTGTGGGGCTGGGACCCCTTGGTCCTCGTGGGGCACCTCTGCAGCCAGGATATCCCTCTAGATTCTCCACTGCCTTGTGTGGGTATGGGACCAGCCTGTTTCTTGTCTCTGTCCTTCCTACCAGTCTCTGCGTGTCGTCTTCTTTATATCTTTAGTTATAGGAGCTCCATTCAGTGAGTCGTCAGATGGTTCTCCAGGTGTCTGTGCTGTGATGTAGTTTAACTTCGATGTGATCGTGGGAAGAGGCGAGCACAGGCTTTACCCACTCCACTATCTTGACCAGAATTTCTCACTGTGGTTTTAATTGGTTTTTTCTAATGGCTAATGATATTAGCATCTTTTCATGCACTTACTGGCCATTTGTATATCCTCTTTGGAGAAACATCCACATCCTTTGCTCATTTTTAAATTGGGTTATTTGTCTTCTTACTGTTGAGTTATGCATGTATTCTGATTAGACTCTTATGTCAGATAAACGATTTCTGTTCATCTTCTCCCCTTTTGAGTATTTTTGATAGTGTCCTTTGAAGCACAAATGTTTTAATTTTGATAGTGTCCAATTTATCCATTTTTCTACATTTTTAAAGGACTCGGGCTCTTCCACATTAACACCTGCAGGCCTGTGTCATCGCTATCTGTATGGAATATCACCATATGGAACTCTACCATAATTTCTTCAAACATTTTTTATTAATGGGCTGGTTTTATAGTTTATTGCTGTTACAGATAGTACTGCTATGACTGTTTGGGGGGGCATATATCTTAACTGTTTTTTTGCAGATACCTTCAGAGTAAGTTCTAGAAATAGAATTGCTGGGTCAGTGTGGGCAGGTGTTCAAAAATCTTGGTAAATCTCTTAAAATACCAGTATGACTGCCTGTTGCCTCTCCTCTACACACAATCTTGCCGACCCTGATGAGGGATTGGTTTTATGGGAAAGTTCCAGTGGGAGCCGTATCATTATCTAACCGGTCCCTTTTACAACCCAGCCGGACACACATTCCCGCCCAAATGTCTCCACTTCCACAAGTTCCAAGACATCGAATGGGGGGGGGGGGCTTCAAAGGCAGGTAAAGAGCTTTGCCCACTTGCTTGCTAACCCTTTTGTGTGTCTCTCCCACAGACGTACAAACCTATTACCAGTGTTGGTTACTTGCTAATTGCGATTACAAATACCTTTCGGAACACTTCGGGGAGAAGAAGCTCCATTACGAATGCTGCCAGAAGGACCTGTGTAACAGAAGCAGTGGGAGGAGTGTGACGGGCACCACAGTTCTGCTGGTGACCCCGCTGCTCACAGCATTCTGGAGACTTTTTATGTAAACTGATACCAGGAGAGATTCTCCTGAACTCCCTGTTTCTGTATAATTCCTTATTTCCTTTGCTGCCACATTCCAAAAGCTGTATATTTTCCAACTGGATCCTGCTGGGAAAATCTAAAACTAGCTTAAGCAACTTGAATACGAGCAAGAGACAGAGAGACTCAAACTATAGACCAGTCCTATTTGCAGGGAAGCCCATTTGAGGAAGTTTAAGAGTGAAGCGTGTGTGCTGTGAGCTAGGTTACACGCTTCTTCCTCTGCTCTTTGCAGTGACAGCTTGACTGGGTTGCCTGCAGTCATCTACTAGCTCCCCTCTCGCTCCTTGGATGTAGTTAAATAGTATGATGGGCACTTGGTGGGGCAGATTGGGGCAGAGGGGTTGTCTTCAACAATCTCCCAGGGAATGCTCTCATCTTCTCTGTTTATGATCCTTGTGTTGCCACGTAGGCGTGATGAATGCTCCAGATGTGGCTGTCAGGGCAGCAAGCTTTGGAATGCAGAGTGATCGGAATGACTGTTATATCCTCGACGAAGTGTCTGGCAGAGTAGGAGGCAAGCTTGCCAGAAGCCAGGGCATAGAAACAGCAGGTCTGTCCTTATAGAGGTACCACCTCTATAGATGGCAGATTCATCAAGAAGATGAATCATCTTCTGCCTCTAAAATTTTGCATGGCCTTTGCAGTCTTTCTCCAGAAAAACTCAACCACACAAACCGATGATGTGTTCAAACTGTCCCCCTCCCTTTTTTCATTGGAGTGATGGTGTATTTTCATTTTGTCACACACAGTTCAAGATTAAATATCTGAACCTTCTGTGCTACGTGTGCTTTACAGTATTAAGAGTGCTTATTTTACGTGTTCTTAGTGGGAATACCCTTGCTTTGTGTGTGTCTGCTGTATGAAGGCCATGGGAAGAGCCTCGGGGCTGCAGTTAGAGACCTTCGGATGTCATCAGGGACAGCAGCAGGTCTGCAGGATTGTGTCTTAGCTGCTGACATCCGGCCCGTTGACTCCTAGCTGACCCGGCACACCTTTGTAAAATTTATTTGTAAGGGCTTTTAGCACGCCCACAAATGTGGAGGCTTTCAGAAGCTCTAGCAGTTTCCTAAAGTGATACCCCTTTTCAGAAAGGCAGAGTTTCCCCTTTTTCTTGTGGGTGCTGGTGAAGAATTCTCAAGATCTGGTAGACTTAATGACAGTCGTATTCTTAGCATCTTGGCTGCATTTAACAGACAAGCCTGGCTTGTGCAAATGAAAATGAGATTTCTTGATGCACATTTGAAAAAAAAAAGCTTTAATTATGTAATCTGCAAGACAAAGTGGAGTGAATGATGTCTTTTGAAAATAAAATCTAATCAAATGCATGAGTGTGGTCATTGGCCAAGAAGGATGGCAGCACACACAGGGTGCCCGATGAAAGAAGAGGCCTGGGGCAGTACCTGTGTCCTTCTGTTGACGCCCCAGCCGAATAAAGCCCCACCTAGCATCACCCCGGTGCTCTGTGTTCCCCGTCAGCTCGGTGTCTCTCCTTGCGTCATCTTTAATTCTGTTCCTGGACAGAATAGGAGGTGTGACTCTTTCCTTAACAGGACTTTTCCTGAGGAAGTACTGACCACGCCCACAGCTGCTAGTTTATAGGAGAATTCACCACAAAACTTTTATCTAAAGTAAAGCTTCATATTTACACACACATTATTTTGGAGTAAAAATAAATGACCACAGTACTTCTCGGTGGGTGTCTGTGTCTGCTTTTCATCAGCAGCTGTGTGGGTCCAGAGCCTCTGGGCCTGGGCAGGGCCCGGGGAGCACGCAGTCTGCAGAGGGTAAGCGCACTGAACCGTGAATCCAGACTCTGGGACTGGAGTGGGGAGCTGCTTTTCTGGGGTCAGCGTCCCCAGGGGGACTGCCATTTCCATCTTTGCTGTTACTGGCTACAAGCCAACCCCAGTAAGTCTGTTCTGTACATACAAACCAGTGCTCATGCTGCCTCAACCAACCCTCACTAGTCTGGCTTTAGGTTTTACAGATACATCAGTCACTGTCAATCAGCCTAACCTGTTAATGCCGTGGCCCTTACAGGAATGTGTTGGTGTGATACTGGACTCAGCTCTATAATCATAAACTCGACTGGTGTAGGCAACACGGGACCTGGTGATTTCTCAACAGGGAATGTAGTGGTCACAACTTGAGGGCTTCCCGTGTGCCAGGCACTGTTCTAAGCAACATATATATATGTATTTCACTTAATGTCTGTGACTAGGAATGGTGTTGCCTCTGCCCAAACCCACTGGAGCATGAACAGTCCCCGTTGCCTGCCCATTTCACTGGCCGGGACTGTGTGCCTGGGCAGCTGCCCACGGAGGCAGGAAGGTTTCCCCAAGCCACAGCTCCCTCAGCCCTTTTGTGTTGCTCGAACTAGTTTGAGAAAGTTTCTGTTCTTTGCAAGTGAACATCCCTGACCAAGACAACTACTAGTGAGAAGAGTTCACTGGCAATTGCTAACTAAGCCACCCTTTTCCCGGAGCTATTGGACAAAGTTAAAAACACTAAAGGTTGAACAACAATAACGTGTACATGATGTGAATAGAGTAGCCTTGAGATTTTTTTTTTTAAATTTAGGTTTACAATAAGATGTCTTTGCAACAGGCCTTTATTTAAACGTGAGACATTTGCAGCACAGTTGTAGAGGGTCCTTTTGGGTGCCTCTGCCACTGACCAGTTCCGAGGCCTTGTGCACACTGCTTCCCCTCTCTGACCCTCTGTGCCACCATTGTAGCAATGGGGCCTGCCATGACAGACACTTCCGTTTTAGCCTCTTGGCCTCTGTTCCCCCTCCCTTCTGAAAACAATTGCAATTACCAGTTGGGGCATTGCTTCCACTTTGTAACTGCCGTCTCTGTGGGCCTGATAATGAAGGTGGTCTGCTCTCCTCTAGCTAAAAGGGGGACAAGGTCTCTCCTGGAATTTGGGTCTTGAGTTATACTTAAAGTGAAAAATATTTTTTGGTTGAAGCTGTGTCTCAGGAAGGCTGCAAGTAAATGATAACTCAGAGTAGTTTGATCAGACAGTCTAATTTTCTTGCATAAACAGTCGGAAGGTAGGCCCCTGCCGGCATTGGCTCAGCTGCTCAGCAATGTCTCAGTGGGTGTATTTGTGACATTCTTGGTCTTCCCCTCATGGTCACAAAGTCACTGCAGAAATTCCAGCATTGCACAGGTTTAAGGCAGGAAGAGGAGATGAAGGGAAAGTTGTTTTTGTCCCTCTTGTTAGGAAAGTAAAATCTTTCCTGGGAAGCTTCCAGCTATTGTCTGGTCATATCTGCTGGCAGGAAATGTCTCAGGCCACCCCTAGCCAAAAAGGAGACTGGCAAAGCTACTCTTTCCTTTTTCCAGCTTCTATAGGCAAAGGCTGCAGGGAAAGGGGTTAAAAATGGTCCCTGAGAATAGCCAGCCAAGCGTGGCTACCACTGCAGTGGCCAGACTGAAGAGGCTGCTGATTCCTTCCTGCTACCTGGGTCCCTCAAGACGCCCTGGTCTCAGCAACCTCAACCTAATTCTTAGGCTTTCAGTTCCATGAATTGTGTCATTGCCCTGTGTATAAAATCTCAGTATCAACCTCTGTTGCTTGTGAGCAGAAAATTCTGACAGACCCACCCTCTAAAGTGTTACTACCAGGATAACCTGGGAACATGTTATAGTAAGTGGTCGATTAAGTGTCAGCAACAGTTATTTCACCCAAGGTTACAGCTAGTTGATGCTGGTTGTTGAGACTTCGCCTCAGCTCTCATGTTCCAGCCCTGCGCTCTCCATCCCACTGAACTGCCTCTCAGGCTTCCGTTTTTTAAAAATGTGCTTACTCTGCAAGTGCATAGGAAAACATCTGCCAAGGAAAACAAGAAGGCTGCAATTTTTTTAAGAAACTTTCTTGAAATTGTGGGTGTTGTGGAGGGAGGTGGGAATGCGTGGGCCAGCAGCTCCTGGCCAGCACAATGG
This sequence comes from Sturnira hondurensis, assembly GCF_014824575.4. Classification (NCBI taxonomy): domain Eukaryota; kingdom Metazoa; phylum Chordata; class Mammalia; order Chiroptera; family Phyllostomidae; genus Sturnira; species Sturnira hondurensis. Next base: position 10,742,510 of record NW_028075269.1, on the reverse strand, counting down.
TTAATTCAGATGAGTAATAAAGAGAAGACTGTCCTGAAAAAAAGAAATGAAAAGAGTGTCCCAAGTTTCCCAGAATAGCCAGACCCTTGAATTGTGACACAAACACTTCTAGTTAGAGCCGGTCCCCTGCCAGCCAGAGAAATGCAGTGAACTATGGGAGAGTGACCTTTCCAGGGGACCGGGAGCCACTGGGAGGGAGGCAGAGGGAGGGAGTGGCCCAGAGGGTGAGCTCTGGGGCCAGCCTGTATGTTTTTAATTCCAGCTCTGACACTAAACAGTCCCAGGACCTCAGGCAAATTACTTAACCTGAAGTGACTCAGAAAATGGAGATAATACCACCCCCTACTGCTTAGGGTTGTTAGAATGATAAAATGAGTGAAGACAAGTCCCCGGCAGGCAGTGACCTCCCTGTGTAGTATCACAGTCCCCAGCAGAACAACAGGTGAGCCAGCTGCTGGGGTGGAGGGCTTGCTAAGTCACCTAGAGAGGGTTTGGATTGCAGGGAGGGACATGCCCATCTTGCTCCACTGCCCTCATCAATTCACCAGGGCTCAATGGTGAATGAATGAATACATGCATAACTGTTTATAGTTACGGTCACACTTTATGAAGCACCATGTGCCCCAGGTTTTCATCAGATACTTCAGCCCTATGATGTAAGTATTGTCTTCATTTTATAGCTCAGAAAACTGAGGTTCAGAGATCTGACGTAGCTCTCTTAGAGTCACCTGGATTCAAAGATGACTCTTGTCTCCCTATGTTCAGGCTGCACAGTAAACGTTTATTTCTGGCGTCTGCACAGCAAACGCCAAATTTGGTGTTTGGTGAGAACCCACTTCCTGTTTCGCAGGTTGCCATCTTCTCACCATGTCCTCACAAGGTGGAAGGGGCAAGGGAGCTGTCTGGCGTCTCTTTACTAAGGGCACTAATCCCACTCACGTGGGCTCTGTCCTCATGACTCAAAATCACCCCGCAAAGACCCCCGCCTCCTAATACCCTCACATTGGGGTTTTGGTTTTCAACATACAGAGTTTGGGAGGGGACACAAGTATTCAATCCGTAATACATTGTATTCGAAGCCACAAACTCTACATGTGTGTACACGCTGTCCAGGACCAAGGCAGGCAAGGCCAGTTGTGATATACCCTAAAGAGACAGAGAATCTGGTTAAGATGTCATTGCTGGCGTTCTGTCTAGATGCAGAGCTAAAGTGATGGAAGGGAAGTGGGACTTCCCAGCGGAGCAGATGGAGTCAAAACATGTTCATTTGCCCAATGAGCAGGAAGACCAATTGCTAAAGCAACAAGGAAAGAGCTTGTTTCCCAGAGACAGCCAAACGAGGAGGTGGGAAGAAGGCCCACATCTGTCTCCCCAAAAGGAAAAAATGGAGTGGTTTTAAGGGGTTTGAAAGGGGGCTTTATGTGCAAAGGGAGAAGAACTAAATGATTCTACATTTGATAAACAATGGAACGCTACTCAGCTATAAGAAAAGAAGAAATACTGCCATTTGCAACAGCATGGGTGGGTCTTGAGAACATCATGCTAAGTGAAATAAGTCAGATAAAAAGTCAAGAACCCTGTGATTTCACTCATGCGGGATCTGGAACAGAAAGCAACAAATGAACAAACAGGATGAGCAAACCATGCAGACGCAGACAGTGGTATGGTGGCTACCAGAGGGGAAACGGGGCGGGGGAGGGGGGGGAATGGGCAAAAGGTGTCAGATAGATGGTGACAGGAGGAGACCTGACTCTGGGTGGTGAACGCACAATGCAATATACAGACGGTGTCTCACAGAATTGTACACTTCAAACATATCTCATTAAGCAATGTCGCCCCACTAACGTTAATAAAATGTTAAAAAGTGAGAAGTAAATTTGATAAAGGAGATCAATGACTTTATCATTAATCTTATGACTTGGCATGGAGGGCAGTTTTTGGAGGACTTGTGTCGATAAGGCATCTCAGTAAACTCTCTATCTTTAAGTCACTCTAGTATAGCTTTTTTATCTACCCTTCCATTGGATAGCTATCTAGCCATCACCTGCAAAAAAAGACTGCTGACTGAGACTTCATTTCAAGGAACCATAAAGCTAAACTGCAGATAATACCCAAACTCCTACATTTCTATTCCTTAACTTTAAATTGTATTCTTTTTGGTAGGTTATAGCTTCACAAGTCCAGAGGAGGCTTTCTGTACTAGCTATAGCAGTCAGACCACTGGGGAAACCAGGCAAAACCATACCCCAGGCACTCCCACGACCTCCTGGCTGGATAGGGCGGTGGCCTCGGAAAATTATAAACCTCAGCTGTGATGGGGCAGCCTAGGTTAAACAGTTTGAGTCAGAGAGTGTTGAGAGGAACTTCCACCCTGCCGTGTCACATTTCGTAAAAGTGACACCCCTGGCACTTCTCCTGAGTGGGGGGGGAACCACTGCTCTCGGCTCAGCGCATTTGCAGAAAGGGCCAGGCCTGTCCTTGGTCTGCTTTTCACTGGGCCAGTAAAGGCCCTTCTCCTCTGGACAAAGCTTGGGGCAGGGTGGGTGGCCTCACTCATAGATGCAGGGTTAGCAAACCCAACTGACAGTGAGACCTAAAGCCACAACCTCCAATTGACTTTTGTCAGCAGACAAGGAAGGACTCGTGACTCAACAGGATGGCACTGGGGACATTCCAGTAGAGAGGCAACTGACAAAGAGCTTTAGAGCTCAGGAAGGGAAAGTTTCTGTTCAAATCAGAGGCACACCTGTTCTGTCTTTCCATCACCAACTTGAATTTCCTGGTCATTTGTAGGGTTCTGCCTTAACTACCATACTGACTTTATTTCCAAACTGGGATTTAATCTCTGTTTGTATTGTGTTAACTGAGGCTTCTATGTGGTTGTTATGTGTAGACTATGTTATGTTTATGATATCCTGCAGTTAACGGAAAAATCTAGAAGCTTTTTTTCTTCGAATGAATATTGAGGAATAGAGTGAAGAAATAAAATGGAGTCACTGTAGTCAAGCTGCCAAATGACTAACATCAAATAGGTTGAGGTATGAGGAAACAAATCTTGTTTTAACGAGTCTGGGAACTTACGTTTTTGAACACTCCAGTCCTGTGTCAATTTAATATACATCAAACCTCCAGAAAACTGTAATTAGCTCCCCTCCTCCCTGAAGGACTAAGAAAAAATACTCATGTATCTAGACATCCTGACATCCACTATCCAGACCACCAGTCATCTAGAGGATTACTATCTTGGACCCATCCAGAGGCTAAGAATGGCAGGACTGACTTTTCTCAAGCATGTACTGTTTGCTATAAGAACTCTTTTTCTTTTCTTTTCTTTTCTTTTTTTTTTTTACCATGTCCCAGAGCAGCTGCGTCACCCTCAACAGGTCAAGGCAGTCCCAGTACTCTGGAATGTTTCTGTGGCAGACGAAAAAAGCACCTGCCTGGGACTGCAGCCAGGTGCAGAATGAGTCTGCAATGTTTACTATAAGAACTCTTAACCCTTCCCTGGCTGGTGTAGCTCAGTGGATCGAGCACGGGCCTGCGAACCAAAGGATCTAGTTCGATTCCCAGTCAGGGCACATGCCTGGGTTGCAGGCCAGTTCCCAGCAGGGGGCGCATAAGAGGCAATGATACATTGGTATTTCTCTCTTTCCCTTCCCCTCTCAAGATAAATAAATAAAATCTTTTAAAAAGAGAGAAAAAAAGATTTTTCTTCTTCAGAACACTTTGCATATTGCCTAGTTGTGCTTCTGGTTTGCAAATTCTAATACCCTTTAATAAATCTGTATCACTTATTCCTAGTCAAAACCTCCACTCTTTTTTGAGTTTGTTCAATAATATATACAGAGACTTCCGCCAAGATGGAGGCATAGGTGGAAACACTGTGCCTTCTCCCACAACCAAGTTTGAATACAACAAAGGTTTGGAGAAACAAAGACACAACCAAAGGACAGAAAATTGAATTATACGGAAGTCCGACTACATCTAACCGTTCAAGAGGGGCGGAGCCAGCAGCGAGCAGGGTCGGGCAGGACAGGTCCCCCGACCCAGACGCGCAGGCAGCCCGGAACCAGTTGGAGTGCGGGGCAGACTGACCTGTGGACATTCGTGCACAGTGAGACAGACCACGCAGGCCCCAGGGGGCAAGGGCTGACTGCGGTGGCACACTCGAGTGCAGTGGGACGAAACGCGTGGGCCCGGTGACGGCAGCAACTGCAGCACCGGTGAGGGCCGCGGCGGCAAGCGGCAGACAGGACGCCATAGTCCCTCTTTGACCCCGCCCCCACATATAGCGTCACAACCCAGCGACTTAGTTGCCCTGCCCTGGTGAACACTTTAGGGCTCTGATCCTGCTACGGAACAGGCACGAACAGCCCAAAAGATGGTGCAAGAAGAACTCAAAGTCCCAGAGCCAATAACTCTAAGCGACCGAGAAATTGCCAGCCTCTCAGAAGCACAATTCAAGACACTATTTATCAGGATGCTCACAGAACTGGTAGATTATAGTCACAAATTAGAGGAACATAGTCACAAATTAGAGGAACATATGAAGGCTAAACTAATTGAAATGAAGGGAGATGCACAGGAAACCAATAGTGATGGAAAGGAAACTGGGACTCAAATCAATGGAATGGACCAGAAGGAAGAACAAAACATCCCACCAGAAAGGAATGAAGAAATGAGAATTCAAAAAAATGAGGAGAGGCTTAGGAACCTCCAGGACATCTTTAAACGTTCCAACATCCGGATTATAGGGGTACCAGAAGGGGGAAAGAAACAGCCACGAGTGGAAAACTTATTTGAACAAATAATAAAGGAGAACTTCCCCAGTCTGGCAAAGGAAATAGACTTCCAGGAAATCCAGGAAGCTCAGAGAGTGCCAAAGAAGTTGGACCCAAGAAGGAACACACCAAGGCACATCATAATTACATTAGCCAAGACCAAAATGAAGGAGAGAATCCTAGAAGCAGCAAGGGATAAGGGGACAGTCACCTACAAAGGAGTACCCATCAGACTGTCAGCGGATTTCTCAAAAGAGACCTTACAGGCAAGAAGGGGCTGGAAAGAAGTATTCCAAGTCATGAAATCCAAAGACCTACAGCCAAGATTGCTTTATCCAGCAAAACTTTCATTTAGAATGGAAGGACAGATAAAGTGCTTCTCAGATAAGGTCAAGTTCAAGGAGTTCATCATCACCAAGCCCTTATTATATGAAATGCTAAAGGGACTTATATAAGAAAAAGAAGATGAAAAATATGAACAGTGAAAGGACAGCAAACACACAGTTATTAACAACCACACCTAAAACAAAAGCAAACCAAGAGGACAGCTAGATCAGGAGTGGAACCATAGAAATGAAGAACACATGGAGGGTTAGAAACAGGGGGGTGGGAGGGAGAGAAGGGGGGAGAAGGCACAGAAAATAGCATAGATGGTAGGTAGAAAATAGATAGAGGAGGGCGAGAATAGTGGGGGAAATATAGAATCTAAAGAACTTGAGACACGTGGTTATAAACTAAGAGGGGGAGAATGGTGGGAGAGGGAGTGTGTGGGTGGAGGGGAATGAAGGGGGGGAATAGAACAACTGTAATGGTATAATCAATAAAATATATTTAAAAAATAATATATACAAGTAAAAACATGTGTTTATATTGCATCATATAAAAAACAGTGGAAAATTCCTTTCCCTTCTAAGAACCTTCAATATATGTAATAACAAGAGCTAACATGTACTGAGTGAGCATTTACCATGGCTAGGTAGACTCTCTCATCTAATCTTGACAATCCATGTGAGTACCACTACCATTCCCACTGTATAGATGAAAAAACTGAGATGCAGAAGGATTCACCCACACGACCAAGAACATAGTGGATCTAGGGCGTGGTCTCAAGTCCGAGTCCAAAAACCTGGCTCTTAGCACTCCTATGATTCTGTAGGGGGGAAAAGAAAGTTGTTTTTTCCTAGTCTCTTCCCGTATCTGGCAAAGAGAGATTAACAGGTCACTTGAATTGAACTGACAAAAGACACAGTTCCTCTTAACAACTGATAAGATTTATTGTGTGTGCACAGGAAGAGGGCACTTACAGAAAAGAAGTAAAAATCCCCAAAAGTGGTTAGGCTTGAGAACTTATAAACATTTTTAAAAACTTTTATTTTTTAATTATTATTTTAAATTCATTTTTAGAGGGGAAGGGAGGAAGAAAGAGAGGGAGAGAAACATCAATCAGTTGCCTGTCCCCACTGGGGATCCAACAGGGGATCGAACCAGCAGCCTTTGGCTTTGCGGATGGCACCCAACCAAGCCACACCAGTCAGGGCTTATAAACCATTTTAACAAAGGCTAATAAATTCTGGACAAGTGGCAAGACAATGGAAAAGGGCATTGGGCTTCTAGGGGTTGTAAATTGTGGGAAGGAAAATATATGGGGGAAATTTGTGGAAGATAAAGGTTGTTTAGTAAAGTTTGTTATACAGACTCAAGTCAGCGGCATCTCTAGTGACGAGTCAGCTCCTCCTCTTCCTGAGATGGATGGTGCCTCTAAAAAGGGAAATTCCTGCCCAGCTTCTAAGCAGAAAGGGAAAGGACAGAGTGTTCCTCCTAAGTCTTCTGTTCCTCAGTTGCCTTCAACTTAAAATAATTTATGCCAAAGGGGCGTGTTTTGGGGTGGCATATTCTGATCCCTTTCAGTTCCTACAACCCATTACACTGTTTTTAAAGTTCCCAAATAGGCCCTGGTTGGGTTGCTTAGTTGCTTAGATCATTCTCCTGATACACCAAGGGTGTGGGTTTGGTCCCAGGTCAGTGCACGTAAGAATCAATCAATGAATGCAAGTGAACAACAAATTGATCTCTCTCTCTCAAATCAATGAATACAAAAATTTTTAAGTTCCCAAATATATATTGAGCCCTATTATATGTTCAGCATTATAGGATCCTTGGACTGGATGCAGCTAAATATGGGAAGAAAAGCTTCTCAGTATGAGACACAATGCTCCTTGGAGGTAGGTGCCCCTTACATTTATTTGGACAGAGTTTCCGAGTTTCCAAGTGCTTCACACACACGGTTCTGTCTTCGGTCTGGTCACCACAAACAACTTTATGAGGCAGACTGGTTCGCATGTTTCTATTGTACAGAAAATTGACTTAGAAGTCAAACAACTTACTCAAAGATCTGACTCCCTTTACTGCTCATACACACACACACATAGCATTTGCTAGTGGAGCTGGTACAGACTCAGATCCTGACTGGAGCAGCCTGAACTCATCCCCACCCATCTTTGTTGATTCACAGCATTGATGGGTCATTAGGCGGAGGCTAATTTCAGAGAAATTTACTTCCTGTCAGTCTAATACTGGCTGCTTATAGAAAGGAGTCTCTTTTCAAAAAAAGTGTGCGGGCTATTAGGGGTAGGTTCAGCAGAATTTCCTTTTGGTGGTTAGTTTTTGCTGCCTAATAGCTTCTGATAATGATTGTGTTTGGAAAACTAAACTGCATCTCATTGAAGACACTCTCCTTAAGATCTATTACAAATCTATACCAAAGTCCCTTTTTCCACAATCTTGCACAACACGGAAACTTAGCAGAAACATGGGTTGGCTCTAACAGCCATCCTCAATCAGCCCTCTTGTCTGTAGAGGATGAAAAGTCAGCACTCATTTCCCCAAACTTCTTTGTATCGAGAGATGGTAGAGGAAGGCGGGATCAGAGGACGGGATGGCAGAGGACGGGATCAGAGGCGAGGATTTTTTTCCCTCCCTATAAAAGGAGAGTTCCCACTGAAGGACGTTTTTCTCTTACAGTTCTGGCCAGCTCTCTGTTTCGCGCTTTTGTGTGAAGCCCTGTTAGGCTGAGACAGCTCGGGGCGAGGCTTGTGGACGTTAGGGGCGGTGCGAGGAGCTGGGGGGTCTAACCCGGCCGCAGGCAGGAGGGGAGGGGTGCTGTGGTCCAGCAACGGGAAAACCGCTCGTTGGAGCGGAAACCGCACTCCCTTTACTCACTCCACCGACGCGCCTGCTGTAAATGGGCGTGGCCACAATCGGGGCGTGGCCGATCGGACCGTAGAACCCCGCCTTCTAGGGGCGGGGCTAATGCGAAGGGCGGGGCCGCGCTCCCTCCGGGCGTGGTCTATGGAATCTAAGAATCCCGGCTACTCGAGGCGTCCGCGAGTACCCCGGCGCGGGGTTCCTCCCACGCAGCCTCCCATTCAAAAGATGCCGAAGGGGCGGCGCGGCCGCCAGAGCCCCACGATGAGCCAGCGGCCAGCCCCTCCCCTCTATTTCCCGTCGCTCTACGACCGCGGCATCTCCTCGTCCCCTCTCAGCGACTTCAACATCTGGAAGAAGCTCTTTGTGCCGCTGAAGGCAGGCGGGGCGGCGGGGGGCCGGTCCCTGCCTCAGGCGTCTCCGGCCTCGATACCCCCGCCGCCACCCCCCGGCCTGGGTCCCCCCAGCGAGCGCACCTGTCCCCCGCCCTGGCCCTCTGGCCTGGCCTCCATCCCCTATGAGCCTCTGCGCTTCTTCTACTCGCCGCCCCCAGGGCCCGAGGTGGCTGCCTCGCCTCTGGCCCAATGCCCCACGACCTCCCGGCTGGCCTCTGCCTCCCACCCCGAGGAATTGTGCGAGCTGGAGATCCGGATTAAGGAGCTGGAGCTGCTCACCATCACTGGGGACGGCTTCGACTCCCAGCGCTGTGCGTGACTTCCCTGGGGCCGCTGAGCCCACCCTTAGCCTGCTTCGGCCCACTCCTTGGCTCCATGTCCCCCTACTGCACTGCGGCCTCGGGCTCAGACTCCAGCACCCAAGAGTCCCAGATCCCAAGTCAATCCCCCATCCTGGATTTCAACCGACTCCTTTCCCCACGGATCCTTTTGTCCCAAACTCCATCCTGAGCCCTTTCCATAATCTGGACTCTGAGCCCCAAGCCTGGAACTCCATCCACCACACCCCCCAGACTGAACTTTAAACCTCCTACACAGTAATACTACCACCCCTGGAGCCACACCCACCGTAGACGGTCCCTCCCTCTAGAGACTTGAGATTTAGTGTTGATCTTAAAGTGAGATCCTTGCCTGGGAGTTAGGGGAGGTGGGTGAAAGTCAGTTGGAGTGTCTGTAAGGAGCGGATGGGAATTGTGCAAGAACCAGGGGGCCCATGGACCTTCATTGAGGGGCTTTGGAACCCTCCACTTCTCAGTGCTGGAAGGTAGCTTTCCTGTTATACCCCCCCCCCCCCCCCAACTTGTAGCCCTTTCACCAGGGTTCTGGACTCTGCCATCTGATTTTGGGATTGAAGTCTCAGGGATCTTAACCAGGGCAGACCAGGCATGCTGATGTGGGTGGGATTCCTTTAGAATGTAAACAGACTGAGTCCTCCCTAGGTGAGAGTAAAATTATCAAGTTCAATTATTCTCCTAGAGAACCTACTGCCTTGCAGAATATTCAGTAACCATAGGCTGCTCTGCAGACTTTGTCTTTCCCATCACCTGTTCTAACTAAGGCTAGCACTTGACCACTGGAGGAGGGCAGATGGTTCTAGAAAGACCATCTTCATTATTGCATAAAACAGGTGAAACTGCCCCCTTTCCCCACTACCACCAAACTGGGAAGGAGGTTATGAAATAAGCTAAATGTTTAGGTCCACATGGCTGTGAGTCCTAATTCATTATATACCTTGTAATGCCCCGTTCCCCATAGCTAGGGGAAAAAAACAGTTCTTAGAAAACTTGGACTTAGAATTCTAAGTCCTGAATTTCTCAACCACATATTCTCCACTTACACATGTTTTGGCTATTAGGGATTTTTCCCCACCCATGTTGGACCATAACAGGTTTGTGGCTCATGTGAGGAGCACAGAATTGCTTCAGTGGCGTTAGAAAAAGCCTTATCTCTACTCCAGCTGAGTTTGTTGTGCTCTCCTGCAGATAAGTTCTTGAAGGCGCTGAAAGATGAAAAGTTACAAGGACTGAAGACCAGGCAGCCTGGAAAGAAGTCAGCCTCCCTCTCCTGAGGAGCTGCCCACCGAGAGTCCGGGTAGCCACCTCCTTAGGCGTTAGTGCTTAGATAATGTGTCCTGTTCGTTGTCATTTCAGAGATTGTTATTTTCTGTTCTGTATTTACTGCTGTTCTTGTTGCTCCCAGCATGTACTCCACATACAGTGCCCACTTACCTGCTAAACCTCATGGTCTCTCTCCTTTTTGTGCTGCTGCTGAGGAAGGGCGGGGGCCTCTCTTGCGGGATCTGGAAGCTGCCACCCCGCCAGCATTCCAGGGGTCCCAAACCCAGGGGAGGGGGCCTCCCCACACTGCCAAGTCAGGAGGGAATTGGGGAAAACCGAGGGCAGTGTATCCTCGGTCCTGTTACTGTGTCCCTGCTCAGAAAGGCTCTTGAAGGACAGGAATAATGGGTTTGTTTTTCAACAGTGTGAGTCTTTGGAAGCGTTTTGTTTTTCAGTGGTTTTTTTTTTTTTGACCACAAAACTCTTTGATAATCTTATCAAAGCCACAGTCCTTTCTAGAAATTAATATATTCAGGAAGTACTTTTGAGAGCTTATTCTGGGCCAGTAACCCTCCTGGGTTCTTATGATGGAGGTGGGGGAGACACAGATAATATTATAAATATTTTTATATATAGATCATGGTATATGATAATATAGATCATAGATGATAACCAAATCAGGAGAATGACCTGAGACATGGAGAATGGTCAGGAGAAATCAGGTCATTGCCTGCTGCCATGAAGGTCAAACTCATGAGGGCAGGTACTTGTTGAGAAGGAAAGGTTTATTCAGGAGTCGACAACCTGGAAAGATGGCAGGCTCATGCCTTCCAAACCATCTTCGCGTCTCAGGCATCCTGGCCAGGTTATATACAGGAACTGTGTGTGTGTGGGGGGTCGCTAAGGACATTCTAAGGAAACAGTTTCTCAGCTTTGCTCTCAGGTGGTCTCATCGTCACCGCCTGCGTGTGTCATCACGTAGTTCTGTCGCTCTGCCTCCAGTTTTATTGCTGGTGTTCAGCAGCAGGACGCGCAGCCCGCATTTCTGCTCTGATAGGAATTGCGGGCGTTTGCCCAGGACTTGTCATCAGGGCTGTTCCCTGTCAGGTGGGAGGTGCACCTGCAAATACCTACAAATTACTCATAAGGAAGCTTGTAGTATATGCTTTTTCTATGAGTCTGTTAGTACAACCTATTCTGTAATTATTACTTGATTAGCATATTATTTTTTATTTCTGTCAATTACTGCTACAATAACATACTAAAGGGGGAAATGGAGAGCAAGGTAAGGATAGTCAGGAGGGTCAGAGGAAAGCAAGGTGGAATTTCAAATACGGTTTCTTGGAGAGGTAGTATTTAAATAAGATTTGAAGGCGGTTGAGGGGAACAGTCGCTTGGCATCCTAGGAATGCTCCAGTCACAAGAACCAGGGCAAAGGCTGAAGGTGGGGACACGCTGCGATATTTGAAGGTCTGCCAAAAGCCCAGATGGCAGGAGCAGGAGGAGAGAGAGGAGAGTGGCACGGCTGCTCGCAGAGGGGCCATTCATATCAGCCCTCGCAGCCCTGGTAAGGGCGCGGCATTCTACTCTCAGTGGGGTTGGGGCAGGTAGAGGGTTTTCAGCCAGGGAGTGACAGGGACTGACTTGTGCTGGAGGTTGAGAACAGACTAAGGAAGGAGGCGGGGAAAGCAGGTAGGAGGCTGTAGTAATTAATAGTCCAGCTGAGCGAGAAGTGACAGTGCAGCCCCACCTGCCCTTTCCCCTTGCTTAAAGAGAGGTGTCCACAGGGCGCCTGCTGCCGCCACCAACCCCATCCCAACTTGCCAGGAGCTGCCTCCACGGTGAGGAGGAGCAGGAGTGAGGTCTCAGCCACACAAGCACACAAGTACAGGAAAAAGTATTTTATGAAACAAATCTTCAATCAAGTATAACATTTTGAAGTTTGGCATCTAGACACCCTTGCGCCTTCACTATGCCAGCAGCAACTGGAGCTAAAGGATTTGTGAAGTGTGGGCTTCTCACAAAGAAGAATGAAAAGGAGAGGCTAGTGAGTCAGGTGTCTTTGAAGCTCAGTGTAGGAAGTGCTCAGACCTGGGGCCCGCTCTGACAAACAGGGCGGAGCCAGGTGGAGACTGGCAGGCTTCGGGGCACATGCCTGACTCTGGCGGGCAGCTGATAACCAGCTGCAGCTACCTGTTGCCCAGCCAGGGGTGAGGGCTCAGTGTCTGGTAAAAACTCCGGCCTTCTAAGTCTTAGCAATGAATTCAGATATTTCCAAACAATGCAGGCAGAATACAACAAAGGCTGGGTGGTCCCCCCAGAGTTTGCAACTCCCACCCCCAGGAGTGCTAGCCAAGATTCCAGAGCAGCAGCCTTGTTCTTCCAGAAAACCTGGGGCTGGCAAGCTCAGTGAGGGGGTTGGAGAATCTTGATGAGAATAAATCGGGCATCAGGAAAACCCAGTGCCTAACTCGGGTGGAGACAGAGTGCCCTGGTGGGGGGCCTGTTCGCTGCCCAGAGTCCCAGTAGCTTCCACTGCTCCCTGCACTGTGCTCACAAGATCAGTAACTAGAAACCGGCTGCAATGGCAGTATTCACATTGTGGAAATAGGCAAATGTACAAATCAGAGTTGTTCCTTCCCCCTCCCTTGGTTGTTAAATGATCACTAGATAAAAAGGAACCCAAGTACCACTTCGTTTATAACTGAGCTAAGGGGAAAGCTGCATTGGAGCTTTCCACGTTGAGCTGAAGGTATCAGAGAAGCGGCTGGCTTCCTCCGGCTTCCTTTGCCCACTCAGTTACTAACGGGCAAGAGGACGGACGGGGGAGGGCTCAGGAAGGCAGGCTTCAGCTCATGATGGGCTCTCCAGGAGCTCACGTGGACTGGCTCTGCAGGGGGAATAAGCCTGCCCCTGGGGGGAAGCAGTGCCCAGGGAATGCCCTGGACCCTGACCAATCAGATTAGCAACTGTCACTTTCGGGAAATGAGGGTGGAGAAGGGCAGAGGTAACAGCCTGCAGGGGGAGGACTGAAGTCCCTCCTTTGCAGTGACAACTGTTTTGCCCAAGATGGAGTATGAAACCTAATAGTCCCTGGAACCAGCTATTTATATCATGACCCTTTCTTCAGAGAAATATAAATTTCAAGTGTGACGGGAAACCCTCCCTCTGCCTTGTCTAAGTAGTCTGCACCCCGCTCTGTGGCTGAAGGGGTCAGGCAGGAGCCAGCGCCAGTCGGCAAGGGCCTGGCTTCTCAGAAAAGGCAGAGGAGAGAGCAAATCCCCGCTTCAAGACTTCCCGGCTCCTGGCAGGCGAACACCATCTTGGCGCCTCCTGGAAGGCTGCCCTCTTCCTTTCAACGGTGTCTTGATTGTGTAACAGACCAGGTCTGTGACCTTGGCAAAATTACCTAACCTCTCTGAGTCTGTGTCCTCCTCTGTAAAGTGGAGACGCCAGCTGCTCTCCCAGGATGGTTGGGTGGGGTCAACAAGTAGAGCGATATGAAACTTCCGCCAGTGGGGAGTCATGAGCGCTGTTCTCTGCGTCTGAAGACACAGCCCTCACTGTGAAACTACTGGTGCATGGAAGGGTGGGGACCACAGGAGACGAGCTGCAGGGGGAAGCCTTGAATTCGCAAAGCCCAGAGCTCAGCCTCACAAAGGTGGCTGGGAGTGAGCCCAGCTGGGAGGCAGGCTGGCTCTTTTTTAGAGAGGGCTGACCACTTTCCTCCCAGGTACCATCAGACAGGCAAGGCCAAGGGCACAACCTCTGTGCAGGTGGTTCCCCAAAGAGAGGGCTTTAGTTGTCACTAAAGGGCTTTAGTCCTTTTGTCCTGTCCACACCAGGGCATCAGCACATCCAAGAAGGTGCCTGTGCGGTGATGGAGGCAAAGTGACCGGAGAGAAATCCAGGAAATGCATCCGTGACTCACAGCTGGGAAATGACTGCTGTAGCAGCTCTTTGGGTGGACAGAGAAAAGAAGGCCACTCAGACTAGCTTACTTCAACAACAAGAGTGGCCGACAGTGGGGTTCTTTGTCTACAAGCAATAGAATCTAGTGCGGGAGAAACAGAAAAGGGAGGCCTCCAGGCCTTCGGAAGGAAAGGAAGGACTAGCTGCCGCTGCACAGCTAGCACTCCTCGGACAGGAAATGGGACTGGCTCATCTGGACTCTATGCCCATGTCTGTCCCTGGTGGGGATGGGTGGCCAGGGTCCTATGATTGCAGCCCCACCAGAAGCACTTGGAGTGGGGGAAGCCACTACAGACAAAGACATCACATGTTTCCTCAGGGGCTTCATGCCTCTTAGCACCAGGGCTTAAAAGCCACCAGAAGCCCAAGCGGCTGATCTCCTATCTCTCACTTCATACACCTGTTGTACTTGCCACCCTCTCCTGCCTTTTTCAGCTATCTGCCTCATAACTTATGTACTAATTGACTCATAGGAGCCATGTGGGTTGTCCACAATGGAGTGACTCATTAGCTGGCTTTGATCTAAGCTACAGGTTGGTGGAGAGGAGAGGCAGAACAGGAAAGATCTTATAATCAGCTGATGATTCAACATGATTCTCCAGGAAGGAGGAAAAAGGACTAGCTATCCCACCTGTCTGTTATCAGGCAAGGCACCCGGTCCTGAGTGAGTCTATTTAGGGCTAGCTGGTAGTGTGTGGGTTCTTGACTTCATGCAAAAAAGATTTCCCAGCACAAGCCCAGGTGACTATGAGGATGCATTTATTAAAGCTGCAGACAGTGAAACAAGAAAGGGCTTAGCACAGAAGAAACCACAGGAGAGCCCAGGCTGGGCTGCCTTAGCTCACTGGGGAATCGGAAGAAAGGGGGCCCTTGGGGACAGGTGCAGGGGATTAGTCTGTGATGAGCTCATGCCCATTGCTCCCCCTGGTTGCAAGTCTCTGGGAGACCCTTAGAATGTAGGAGCTGTGTGCCTGTGGGGGAAGGAGAAGGAAAGGGGGAAGCCAATGGCTCAGGCTACTCCCCAGGAGGGAAGCCTTTTATCTCTGTTGCAGGTGGGAATTTTAGGAGCCGTCTCAAAGGAGGGTTCAGCAGAATATCCATCGGTTTTCCAGGTGTGCCCCTTCAGGGTTGGGGTCTGCATTGACTGGTTGGTGCCAGGGCAGAGGGTCCTTAGTCATTGCAGCTGGGTCTGAGTTGCTCAACTGGTTTTGCTGCTTTTCTGGGCCTGGAGCTGAAATACAAGGAGGTCTAGATGTTATCTCTAAGGGTGTGAAGTTTTAGATCTGGCTATAAATTGCTCTGATGTTTTGTTCAGCCCTCTCTCTCAGTTTCCCTATTGCACTTGTCCTGGTTTACTGACCTGTCCCATGTCCATTCACAAACTCACTCACATTATTAATCTCATCTGAGAGTTTATCTGAATGCAGCATACACATTCTAGAACTAAAAACATCGCTCCTGAATTAAGCCTGCATTCATGTACTCAGAGGTTCATTCATTTATTCATCCAATTGTTCTTTTAATAAAGCAGGTTCTGAACTCCTCTGAGTCCCTTAACTCATCAGAAATGGTGCATGATAACCGCCCCTCCCTGGGTGGCTGGGAATGAACTGAGATAAGGTGTCAATTGCTTAGCTCTCGACCCTTAGGGTCTGTGGGGCAAATTTGCATCAAGGTTTCTGGTCTTTAACACAAAATCCTCCTGGGTGTCTCATGGTGGGATCCACCAGATGGCAGCATGGATTTAGAAGTGGGATGAAAGAGCTCACTCCCCCCATTCTCGTCCTCTCACATCCAGGGCTGACATTTATTAGCTTGCTCCTTATTATCCAGAAGAAAATCCAATTTGGAAACCTTCTGGGAGGAGGAGACCCTGTGGCCATTAAAGGCAGCTGGTGCAAAGACACACACAGGTGCAGCCTGGCCTCGCCCAGAGGCTGCAGGTAGCTCCAAGGCCTCGCCCTTGGAGAACCACGCTTCACTTGCACGGGGGTAATCGCTCTTCAGAACCAGTTTAAAGGTGAAAAACCCAGTTTACACGAATAAAATAAGCTGGATTAAATATATTATCTGTATTGATATGCTCTGGCTGCTATAACAGAATACTACAGACGGGATGGCTTAACAACAGATTTTTATTTCTCACAGTTCTGGAGGCTGGGGAGTCCAAGATCGAGGTGCTAGCCAGTTGAGTTCCTGGTGTGAGCTCTCTTCCTGACTTGTAGATGGCTGACTTCTGGCTGTGTCCTCACATGACAGAGACAGAGCCCAGGTTCCTCTTCTTCTTACAAGGACGTCCCATCGATAGGGCCCAGGCCCTCAAGACCCTTGGGTGAACCTGTTCATCCCAAATCCCAACACAATGGGGAGTAAGGCTTCAACATACGAATTGGAGGGTGGGGGCGGGGAGACCAAATTCAGTCCATGGTAGTATTTACAGGGTATCCCTAGTTATTCCTCTTCTATTATATTTCTACCTAGAAAAAAAGAGAAAGTGTGAACACAANTAAAATAAGCTGGATTAAATATATTATCTGTATTGATATGCTCTGGCTGCTATAACAGAATACTACAGACGGGACGGCTTAACAACAGATTTTTATTTCTCACAGTTCTGGAGGCTGGGGAGTCCAAGATCGAGGTGCTAGCCAGTTGAGTTCCTGGTGTGAGCTCTCTTCCTGACTTGTAGATGGCTGCCTTCTGGCTGTGTCCTCACGTGACAGAGACAGAGCCCAGGTTCCTCTTCTTCTTACAAGAACGTCCCATCGATAGGGCCCTGGCCCTCAAGACCCTTGGGTGAACCTGTTCATCCCAAATCCCAACACAATGGGGAGTAAGGCGAATTGGAGGGTGGGGGCGGGGAGACCAAATTCAGTCCATGGTAGTATTTACAGGGTATCCCTAGTTATTCCTCTTCTATTATATTTCTACCTAGAAAAAAGAGAAAGTGTGAACACAAATATCCACTAATGCCTTGGAAGGAGAATTCCCAGTAAGACAATGTGCTTTACATCACAGGCAGGTTTGTCGAGAGAAAGCAGCCACAAGTTCGCTTAAGTTAAACAGAGTGATGCAGCGAAGAGGTGGTGTCCCTGCACGGCTCTGCCTGGTGCGCCTTTTCCGAGTTGCTCCACAGAGCACTGTATGGCAGAGGCGGAATAAGAACCAAAGCCCAGTCACTAATCATCCAGCTTCTTCTGAATGGCACTCTACTGAAATAACGCAAAAGGAGAGTGTTCAGTGTACTGTGTTCTCCCTCATAAAGTATATGTTTCCTAAAGTTTTCATTTGGATTGCATAATACACATGTAATTCCCACATCGGTTTTTCCTCTTCTTACAGGTTGGGCTCCGGATTCCCTTTGGTGGGGACAGCGCTGGGGTGTGGGTTTGTAACACTTGTTGATTCTTGGCAGTGGGCACTTTGTTCCCTATCCCCGGGGGGCTCCTGCGGGCACCTTATTCACTGGATAAAACTCACTAGGCAGGAAAGCCGTGCAGCTTAATCAGAAGACACAACGGCAAAGTCTGTCCTCTTCTAAACCTCAATGTTTCCAAAAAGAAGGGGACTTTCGTTTTACTGGGCTGCCTCATGAGAGGTAGAAAAAGCACTGAATGAAGGGTGAGCCCTTCCTGTGCCGGGCTTTGGGTCTCAAGGATCCATCTTCCTTGGCCGTGAGCTCTGTGAGGGGCAGGTCCTCTGTGACCTGCTCACCGTTGGATCCTCATCACCCCACATGGTGTTGGGTGCACAGTAGCTCCTCGGGAAATGTTTGCTTGGCCCATGAAGAACCAAATGGATGGCTATGTGGAAGGTTCTATCAGGGTTTCCTGCACAGGGTCCGTTAAATAAGAGATGAATGACCAACAGGACAACACCACAGGCAGACACACGTGCCCCTGACAGGAAGACAGCCCTGCTGTGGCTCCGCAGGCCTCATGTCCCAGTCCTGGTGTCCGATTTCCGTTCTTGGCCTTCGGTTCCGTTTTACCGGAGCCCATTCTAAAGAGTGGGTCCTTGGGGGACAGAAGGCCTGTTTGGGACGTACCAGCTTGAGAGACAAAACCCTATTTTAAACAGAAACAAACTGTTATTTCCCCAAGCACCTGATCGTTAATACACGAAGTGACTTGGGCCATTTGGTAGCCCTTTGTTTGCCGTCTTAAGACTCCCAAGGCCCTTTGTGTTGATGCTGCTGAAATGTGACCTAGAAAATGGGTTTCTGCAGGAGCCTGCACACAGCTTCGCACTTGGCCTCCAGGAATCCTAGCAGACCAGGATGAAGCATGAGAAACCCAGTCCAACATCTGGCTTATTGGTAGACCTTAGGTCCCAAACCCAACTGTTTCCAAATGTCCCATAGGTAAAGCATCTGGATAGTAGTAGCCTTTTTATTAGGTTGGGTTGGTATGTCTGGGGATGTGGCCTCATGGGGTGTGGCTTTCACAGGCCCTTGGGTTTCCCAAAGGCCTTGGCCACCAGGAGTGGGTGACGGAGTGGGCACCAGGGGCAAAAGCAAGCTCTTGTATGTGTTCAGTGAAGGCCCATCAGAGTCCAGAGCAGCTCATATAAGCCCATTTCAGAGACTAGGTGTCCAGGAGTGCTTTTACCTTTGAGTGTTTGCCAGAGCTCTTTGGCTTAGAGGAGAGGTTAATGCAGATACTATCACACTAGCAATACTTTACTTCAGGTCCAAGGAGTCAGATGGCTTCTCTCCAAATGTGGGTGTGTCCATGTGCAAACATGGACACTGAAACGTTAAGATAAAGTGCCCAACCGTGCAACCAGTATTGGAGGTACAATGTGATAGCTCCAAAAATTGTTGTAACTGTACCTCCAAGAGGTCGTGGAGAGAGTCAAAGCAAGTCTATTTCCCACTAACCATCTGTGCACATTTCATAGGTAATGGACCATCGGCATCCCCTGCACTCATGTTTCCATTACATGGGTCCACACTCCTTCCTAGGCACGTTCTTTCCGACTTCCAATAGCCATCAGAGCTCATGAGCTGGATGCAGGACATTTACTCAGAGAAGTCCAGTCTTGATTCTTGAAAAGACTTTAAGATTTCATTTATTTATTTTGAGAGAGAGGGAAAAGGAAGGACAAAGAGAGGGAGAGAAACATCAGTGTGTGGTTGCCCCCGACTGGGGACCTGGCCTGCAACCCAGGCACATGCCCCGATGGGAATCAAACCAGACACCCTTTGGTTTGCAGGCCTGCACTCAATCCACTGAGCTACACCTGCTAGGGCTGCTCTCCTATTTCTGATGGGGACCTAGCAAGGAGAGGCCGGGGCTGCCGCGTGTCTCCTCCAGCTCCCTGGGTCTGTCTGCCTGCCATTCCTGGGACTGAAGGAGGCTCCACCACTTCCATTCCTTTGATCATTTCATTTGTCCTGAAAAATAAGAGCAGCCAGGGTCCAGAAGGAAAGAAAAAGAACATGGAGGAACAGGGAACCGCTTAGTTACTCCATGTGCCAAGCCACATTCTTCTGTGGGTGGTCCGCCTATGAATGTGTGTAGCTCTTGGGTTGGGTGTCTCTCCTGTCCACTCAGCTTAGGCCAGCGGCTGAGCATGCAGTATAACACATGGTCCCTGGATAGGGCTGCACATAAGACAGACATAGTGATTGCTAGGAGTGGCTCCCACAAGGTGGGAGAGGTAGGTGGTCTCAGGAGTTCGTGTCCCATACCATGTCATCCCAAGACTCCTTGGGAGCCACTGACCTGGATGGGACTTCTTTATGCACATGAGCAGACATTGGGGTTTTCTTCCCCAAGAATACAGTCATGGATAGGCTGCTTCTTTGGGATCCGTGGATGGCCAGGGGTGACCTCTTTTTGGCCAAATGGCTCATGCCCCGGGCTGAGATGGCTTCGGAGACCCCACGGGGTCTGCCAAGCCTGTTCTCTACCAGCACCCCGCGGGCCCTGCTGGGCAGCTGGGCCGTCAAGGGATTCCATCTCACTGTCTGGCGGAGGCAGAATGAGAAGCAGGCAGGTTTTGGGGGTATGAAAGCCTTTGCCATTTTATTTCACAATAAAAAAATTCTGACAGCATAAGAACACTCTGTTCCTGGCAGAGGCCAAGGACACACAAAGTTAATTAGAAAGCAAAGCCTTTAATGACAACAGCTACAGTCAGAGCTCCTGTTCAGTACTTGTCTTTGTCCAATGTGTCTCATGTGGTTGGTGAGGAGTCGCCAGTCTGGGTTCTCCACCCAGAAGCCCATGTACAAGTACTTCCGTATCCTTCAAATCACAGACCACAGCAACACAGTATGGCTCCAGGGGAGGCTAGCTTTTGTGAGCACTTCCAAACAGGAACGTCTCTTTTTTTTTTAATGGAATTATAAAATTTAAAAATTTTATAGCACATTAGTTCAGTGGCTGGAAGGAGCTAACATATTTTGCTCGATAAAACTGAATTATGCAGCAAATACTTTAGTAAGAATACACGTTTCAAAGCATTTGTACATACACGATGCCACAAGCTCCTTAGGAACACCACTGGAGGTAGGAAGTGCTGACGTTGTCATACCCATTTTACAGATAAGGAATCAGAGACTGGTTTACAGTGCATTGACCAAGGCCTTGACCATTCATTACGCCTTTTTCAACATTTCCAGACCAATGATACTCCTCTGATTGCTTGCTACAAACCTGCTCTCATTTCATGTGTGGGCTGCGGGTGAGTTTAGGCATCAGATACAGATGGGGGGAAATAAGGTGAGGCCGCAGTTAATTTATGCAAAATCTATTGATGGCCTCCTTCCATGGTTTACAAAAGGCTGGTCAAGGTCAAAGAACAAAAGTAATCAATTTCTAGATTTCATTGTATAATGGCTTTCACTGAAGTGTGGGTTTGACCTATGGAAACAAATTCTGCCACTTCCCAAATCTCTTGGTTTTTGAGACCTGCATCATCCCAGCAACTTAATATCCTCAAACTTGTTTCTAGCGCTATCCATTCTATTTCATACGTATGCCTTTCCAGAAACACCCTACATGTTAGCACTTAGCATAGACTAGGATCCTGTAACATTTCACCTTAAGAAATCAAGAGAACTTTCAATTCTAGGGAACATTAACTTATACTTGGAAGGGCAGAGCTACGAGAAAATCAATTTCTCTGGAAACCAATTTTGTTTCCAAAGACTCTGTTGAGAGGCTCATGGGTTTTCTCATCCATGCAAATGTGTGGCCCTGAGCCATGTTAATAGCACCTGAGCTGAGATCATGCATTTCAATTTACAAGTATTTATCGTCTGCTGAGCAAAACGTTGCTAACCGGGCCTTGGTGAGAAACCCTGCCTTAGACCCAGCAGCAGCATCAGTAGCACTGGTGGTGGGTGGCAAGTGGTTGGGGCAGGTCTGGCTAGTCTGCCAAGGTTTCCAGCTCATGCGTTTCACTGAGGCACAAGTCAAGGATGCCTTCTCCTCTCTGCTGCAGTATCCCAGTATCCACAGGGACTCTTCACCTGCAGGCTGGCATCCTGGGAGTACGGGTCAATTCCAGTCCACAGCAGGTTCCTTTTGAAGGTCCTTTCCGCTCAGGAGCCCTCATCTGAGTGCTAGCCCCCAACAAAAACCGTCAATGAGAGGGCTGGGCCAGGGAGCCATGCTCTATTACATGACCCTGCCCTCCTTGGTTATAGCTGATTGGATAGGCACCTGACCCAAGGGTGCCTGATCCACAGGCAGATGAACTAGATCAATGACACGGTGAGGAATTTTCCCCAGGGGTACAGAGATGGTAGTTAGGGAAGGATGGCTATTAAAGAGGAGAGATTGTGTGGAGTGGATGCGAGGGTGGATTTTCATCTGTACATCCACCAGTGAAAACACTGAAAGCTAGGAGGCCAAGGGAAGCGAGAGAACGGAGCAGAGAGGCAGAGAGGAGATGAAAGCCCATATGGAGAGAATGCAGTCAGCAGAAGAGAAGACGCTGTCTTCTCTTCTCCCACATGGGAGCTCTGTTTTGTTTCTATGAAAGGGTCCTGGATCTCCGGTCAACCCCTGAAAGTGTGAATTAGCAAGTGTGAATGGGCTTCTAGTCCCTGCAAAGTTCTTTGCCTGGATACCTGTAAGATCAACTCAGAGGCAGACAGAATTCAATCTCTAATTCTTGCATCCTGATTGGTCACCGATCCAAACTAAATAACTGTCCTTCCCCAAGAGTGTGTGACTGTATTTTGTAAGGGAAGTCCAGAGTATTTTCTGGTGTATGACCGAAGGAATGGATTAAGTTTAAATTCTGTTCTCAAACTGTTAAGCTAACATCTGTTATTTTATTCATTAAACATTGAGTGCCTGTGTGCTATGTAGGGGGAAACAGTAGCTTATTTATCTGTGATCAACGTTTAAACCTTTTGATCCATGTCCCTAATTTCTGCCTGTCAGAGAAGCATTTCCTTTAGTCAGGCATGTAAATTCCTCTCCTCCATCTGTATTTTCTCTCAGAAGTTTATACTTTTTAGGACAAATCTAACCATTTCCTATTCATTCTTCCATCAAGAGTACTCAGAAATTACGTGTCTTTCTGCCAAATGCACCATATAATACACCATATAACTTCTCCTGAGTCCAGAGTCCAGAGAACTGATTCTTACATAATCCACCCTATTTTAGTCAGCTCAGGCTGCCGTGACAAAGTACCATAGAGTGTGGGGTTTATATACCACAGAAATTCATTTTTTAAAGAGGGCAAGAGAGCTCTCTGGGGAGAGGGGTGTCCCTTTTATAAGGGTACTAATCTCATTCAGGTGGGCTCGACCCTCATGACCTGAGTACCTCCTAAGGCCCTGCCTTGTAATACAAGCACACTGGGGGGTAGGATTTCAACATATGGATTGTTGGGTGGGGCACAAACGTTCAGTCCATAGCACCCGATGAAAGAGGCCACTTCCTGCTCCATAGGTAACATTGTCATCTTAGGTCACAGGGACCAGGGAACACACACAGACTTTCTCCTGCACCCCCAGACACTCCCCGACACAGGGCACGGAATCTGCTACCTCACAATGACAAGCTGGCATGGCCTCCCTGGCTGCCTGTCTGGATCCGTGGCATTAAGATAATAAGAATGCACCCCTAGCCTGAACAGCAGTTGAGAATCCCATTCCCTTGATGGCACTCTCTAGAAAAAGGCAAAATGCATTTCTTTTCAGAATGCAGAAAACTCACATCAGAAGTACAAAGGTTCCAAAAGTGTTTATTACATCTCAAGTTCATTGTCCTCTAGACGCTTATCTGAAGTTCTTTACCTACTCCATCATCCTTTTCCTTCACAAGAGTGTAGGGAATGTCTCATATGACCCTTGTCTACTTTTTCAACTTCCTAGCATAATTCAAAAACCATAGACAAGTGGGCAGGCAGCATGGTGACATGAAAGCAAGTTGGATCATGAATCAGCAGGCTTGGGCTGGAATCCCTGGGCAGGTCAGTCTCCTTCTCAGGACTTTGGCTTCCTTCTCCAAGGTCAGCTGGGTCCTTGTGGCTTCTTCAACTCTCTGGAGGGTCCTGAGGAACACAAGCCTCTGAGCTCTCATGGAACTCTATTTTAACTTCCACGAGACACTTCTGACCATTTGCCTTTCCTCTGAGTCAGCTGTCCAGGGACCTGTCACCTCCATGAGGCCAGGAGACTCTTCAGAGACAGGACTACATCATAGTCACAGAATATCAAACAATGGCATCTGTCTCCCCATTGGTGGGAATACACGAACAGACTGACCTCGTCGATTTAAGGTTTCCTCCCATCTACTTTCTTAAACCAGTGGTGTCTAGTTTGAGGGAGTGTCTGATGAAGCATGCTATATTTTTAGCTGTCTCCGTTGACTAACCCAGTATTTCAGGGGGCTCTGTAAAGACTGCAGCGATTCGTTTCTCCATCCTCCCAGCCAGCTGGGGCTGTAGCCTCACTCTCCGTGAGTCACTGGCACATCCAAAGCTCAGACACTATCTTTGAAGCAGGTGCATATATTTTAATTACACTAAGGTCTTAAAACTTCATTTTCACATACAGTATTTCCAGGCATTTACCGAGTAGACAAAGTACTGGGTTGAATGTCATTGCACTGATGAAATCTTAAGATTATTGATAAGGCGGGACAATGTAGCTGACTTTATCAGACTCATACCATTTGCATGGAAAGGCTGAGTTTCTTTGGCTCTTTGTTCATTCAAGTGCATTGAATACCAATTTGGATAGAATTAGGCGTTCTGTTAATCTGTCGATAAAATCTTGCACTGTCCACAGTGTTTTGCAAGCTGATTTAAGTTTTGGATTACAACAACTGGCCATTGGTAGAAATATACCATATATACATGTGGAAATTACAAAAATACATTTTATTTATAGCTGATTTTTTCTGAAGTAACAAAAAACTAACACTATGAAAGAGCAATCAGCATACCAAAAGACACGACCTAAAATCATCCGAACAAGAGACTTGTTTGGGGATTCCATGACACATCTCCGAAAGGGCAATTTGCCAGTGGGAAATAAAAACAGCTTCTTTGAAAAGTCTGTGCTTTGACTTTGAATCTCCCGTTCTAATCAGTTTCTCTCCTACTCTTCTCTCAACGTTTAACTTTCCCCTTCCCTCAATAAAGACCAAAGAAACTCATGAGAATGGAAAGATGGGCTCAGGGAATGGATACAGCTGAAGCGGCAATGACCTTGGGTGAAGGCAGGACAGGACCTCGTTCCCCGACAGACACCAAAGGGAGCCCTCACCGTGGTGCATGGCTCCCAAAGCTGGCGAAGGGACCAGTGTCTTCTCCCCAAGGCCACCTGTAGCCGGCAGTGTTTTGTTTTGCACTGACAGGCGCCTGCGGTGCCTCAGGCTGGGAGACACTGTCCACCCAGGGCTCTGGAGGCTGACTGGCCACGGCAGGGTGGGGGCGGGTGACTTGCAATGCCACCCTCACAAGGTCGGCAGCCCTGCCCATTTCAGCAAATGTCCCCTAGTGTCCATTAACCACGGGAGTTGGGGAGGGAGGGGACTGGCTAACTCCATACACTTTTTAAAATGTTATTCACATTTAAATGTAATTCAACCGATTTTCTGCATTCAGAAGCTTCTGTAAGCAGAGGCTGCAGGCTGGGCAGACTGTGGTTCCACTTCCCCTGCTTCTAGCAGGCATCAATCACTAGCTCCTTTTGTATCACCTGGCAGCCCAGGCTGGACATCGCTGTTGAAGAGACAGAGATTTTTTTGTAAAAGTCAATGTGTTTGTTATCCCCAAAGAGAGAGAAGCTTTGTTCTTGGGCCACCTTCACTGCAGGGCAAAGAGAAAGCTCTACCAATAACTGCTTTTCTTTTGTTGGATCCTAAACACTCTCAGCGCTGCTTCTCTTTCAGTTACATCCCAACTTGCCGGGTACGCCGGTTCCGGTGTGACACCACCTTTCCAAAAACCTGTCAACGCAAATCAGTCCTTCCCTCTCATCTCCTCTCTTTCTTGGCCTTTGTTTAATTAATGGAAGGAGGGGATCGGACTATTTATAGGTTCAGTCACTGATAGCCCTGACTTTCATCCGATGCATCTGACTTTGAGTATGAGTCTTTAAAAAGAAAAGGACTCAAGTTTCTTGGCTGGAGTCCGCGCCTCCCTTACAGACCGGAGGTGACTTTAACGATTACAGTCATGGCTGGATGAGAGAGAGTACAGTCTGGTGCTTCATCACACACCTGCACTGCCTTTAACACAGAGACAGAGTTAACATGCAGGGGTCACCAAAGACAGAGCTATGTCCTTCGCCTCCTGGTGACCGACTGAAATGTGGCGTTGGACAGGAACCTGGAGATTGGCTAGTGTCTCTCGTGACTAAGGCTTCCCAGGGAAATGTAGCCACAGTTCCAACATCGAATATAACAGAACATCAAGCATACGGTCCCAAGCAGGGACTTCTTGACATACAATCAGTTAAATAAGTCGAGAATCCAGTCGTTCAAGAGTTTCCTTGTTCCCCAGAAGTCCCACTGTTCACCTTTTCAAAAACTAAGGATGAGAAAGACTCACCCATTGTGTATGCCTCAAGTCCCAACACATTAGGCTTGAGAAGCCCGGAGACTGTTTCCTCAGAGTCTGGCAGTCCCATGGGGCTAAGGCATTAGACCTGGAACTCAAACATGTCCGTCTGTTTCTTGGCCAGCTTGGCCACTTCTTCCCGGATGGCCTTCACGAGGGCCGCAGTGGAGATGTTGGTCAGGGGTGTGTCGGACGGGTCGTTGTCTGCCAGGCTCTGCTGGGAGGCTGCCGTGGAGGGCACCGGGGCCTGCTCCAAGCTGGGGTGCATGCCGGCCGGCTGGCTGTACTGGCGAGGGAGCCTGGAGGGAGAGTTCTGCTGATAACGTGATCGGGGGTAAGCCTCGATGTACCCTGGGAGGGGAACCTGCAGAGAATGAGGAGAAAGAAGAGAGGTGTCAGGGATTAGGAAGGGGCTCGAGTCATAAGCTACACCTGATCCTGGAAGCAGGCAGCAAGTGAGGACAAGGAGAAGGATTCAGAACACAGAGGCCACGTACCATTGTACAGATACAAAACTTGGAGTCAGACTGGTTAGAAAATAGGTCATTTGAACTCACTGGATAGGCTGGTGGGAATATACTTGGGTCTAGATCTGAATCTACCAGGTTACCTTTTTAATATAACCAGAATCCAGTGAACAGAATCATTAAAAAAATCACAGTACTCTGGAGAAGTCTGGTGGGGGCAATAATTCCGCAAACCATCAGAGACCACCTTACGAATGTCCTTTTAGTATAATAATGATACTGAATCATTTGCTAAAGGCAACTTAAATTATGTTCCTCTTTTAAAAATGGTATATTAAAATATTTTAGAAGTTAAAGGGGTAGGCTTTGGTCACCAGGAAAATTCATATATGTAGAATAACTTCACCCTGGTGATGTCACTTAGATGGGACATCACTACAGTCAGAATGCAGACACCAACACTGAGGTTGAGTTGAACCTGTAGGGGTGGAAAGAATGGACCCCAAGAGTTTAGGCACAGAGGAAAGATGACAAAGGCCTTGGGTGTCAACACTTCTCCTAAATCAAGAATAGATTTCAGATGCTGAGACCAAACCCTAACATGACATGCGGTCCTGGGAGCCCTCAGGTTCAGCCTGGAGAGACAGCCTGCCTCTCTTGCCCATGCTGGATGGTCCCACACAGGGACCAGGGCAACCTGCTCTAGGGGCCATCAGTGTGTCATTTTTGTTCATGGGGTTTGTTTGTTTGTTGTCACTCAGCAGCCCTTGACAGGTAGCTTGGAGGCAGGGTTGGGTGTGAACACCCAGGTTCATAGGGTCGCTCCCCTCTGTAGTTGGGCTGGGCCAGGCCCACTGGGCCACCCGCTCCTAGTTCAATGACGGAAGAAACCAGGGATGATGGCTACCAGTCTTCGGCTGGAAGTCAGGCAGAAAGCCGCAGGGGGTGCACGCACAATAATTGAGTTTCTAACACTTCATTTTCCTGGTATTTCATCTAAAATGTTTACAGAATTTTAAAGCTAAAAGGAACAGATTTAAAAGGCTTTGCAGCCAGACAGATGAGGTTTGGAATTTGGCCCTAGCCCCCTACAAAAGCTGTGTGGCTTTAGATTAGGCCTCAGTGTCCTCATTAGCAAAATGAGACCGATCACGGGAATAATAATACCGACCTGATTCAGTAGAATGGTTGTGAAGATTAAATAAGATCATATAAGTAAAATAACTGACATGGTGTCTAGCACATAGAAAACACCCCTCAAATGGTAGTTATTATAAACATTCATTAGATTAAGGTTGCCCTGATGGGGGAGGTAAAACCTGGCAGGTCTCCAGTTCCTCTGTCAAAGAACCACCCATCTTTCCTGTCCCCTTACATGTCCCCTTTCAAATGGCTGACATCAGCCATCTGGTTGGTGGAAGGCGGGCTGAGATAACAAAACGTCCAGTCTCAGCCTCTCGTCCCTTTCCCCCCTGAAGAGTGTCGAGCCAGGCTCTCACCGAGTCGGCCCACTGGCTCGGGAGCTCGTTCTCTCCCGAGTAGGACATCCAGGCTTGGTTCCTGTAGGACGAGGGAGGCGTCGGGATGAAGTAGCCGGTGAAGCCCGGTCTGTTGGCAGCTGGGATGGCAAACACGGCCGGCACCGTATTACCTGGCATGGAGGAGATGGATGGGAGAGGTCAGGTACACCCCACCCACTCAGCTGACATTTGCACAAGCCGGGGAAGCTGAGAAACCAGGGGGTGGGGGGGGGTGAGGTGAGGGGGGCAGACACTCTGGAACTGGGGGAGTTGGTAATGGAGGGCAGCAGACCTCCACCTGTAGCCCCAGCCTTGTTCACCTGCCCAGTCAGTGTGAAAGGCCGGAACTGCTATGACTCAGACCTGGGATTCAAGAGAAAGGATGGCTGAGCTCCCCTCACCGAGCCCTCACCAAGTCCGCCACCCCCATGCCAACAGTTCAGGCCTGTTGACCAGAGGAAAGGACACCTCTGTATCCGGGTGTCTCCCTCCCAGGAGGGTGGGTATTTTTAAGGAGCCAAGAAAAGGAACCAAAAGGAATGGATTCCACTGGCGACACTTCCAACCGGTGCTTGCAGTTCCAGCTTAAAAGGGAAGGTGTGAATAAAGTAAAAGACCCATCAGGGCAGGTCCAGACCTCCATGTTCATTTCACCATTGTTTGTAATAATAAAAAATGAGAAACAACCAATAGGTCCCTCCCAGGGGAAAGGATAAACTGTGGCACAGCACGCCGTAAAATTATATTATGTGGCAGTTTAAACAAGTGAACTAGACCTATCTGCATCCTGCAACCCAGAGAAATCTTAAAAACAATGTTGAGCCAAGACAATGAAGTGCGAAAGGAAATACATAGCTAGATGTCAGTTGTGTAGATGTAAAGTATATAAAGCATTAATATATACCAGTGATTTTCAACAGATGTGCCACAAGAGCTTTTAAAACATGCAATACCTGACTATTCGGTTAGGAGCACCAATCTCTTTTCCCTTAGATTGTCAGATAAAAAAATAACAACAGCTAAACAGAACAATAGCCATCTGGTGTAAATAAATCAAAAGTATACCTATGTTTTTTGCCTGATCAGAAAAAAAATATATTTTCTAGTGTCCTGCAGAATGTCAGCAAGTAGTTTGTGTGTGCCACGAGACGGGGAAGGCTGCAGATGGCTGATGCACACTGTTGTACAGACATACGTGTGCAGGAAAAGGTTAACGCCCGGGGCTCAGGGACTGTGTTTACCTCTGGGGAGAAGGGGGGCGAGATGGAGGTGGATGGTTGTATCTATAATGCTCTAGAAATATATACAATTCAAAAAAACCCTAAAACCTGGCAAATGTTAACATATACCCTGACTGTAACATATCAATATTTTGTCAGGTTTCAGATCTATTTAAGAAGTAAAAGCACTCGCTCTCCAGAAATACAGTCGCTTAGTCTTGCGGGCGGCAGGTAGAAGGCGGGAGTGTGGCTTTACGGAGGCGCGGTTGGGGCCGGGCCTTTTCTCTTCTTGCCCACCTGAGTAATTTAACGCCGACTGATCCAACTGCGCCACGGACACGGGGCCTCTGGACACGTGCGCGAAGGAGGGGCTGTCGTGTAGCTGGGTGGGCTCAGGCCCGGAGGACTCAGCCATCCTGGTCTTGCTGCCGACGTCCGAGGTGGACCTAGGCAGGTAGAGGCTACGTTAGCCGCTTTCCCGGGCAGGGCCCGTCACCGTGCGGAGCCGCAGCAGCCTCCGAGTCCCCGGAGGGTGGGGTCCTCCGGTCTGGATTTGCTCCCAGATAACAAAGGGGGCCAGTGCGCCCAGACCCGTAACAACCATCACCGAGGTGGGGCATTCTTTGCCATTCAAGGTTGGTGCCCCACTGAGGGTGGCTTTTGTGTCTTCAGGGAGTATCATATTTAATTTACATAGAGAAATTAAGCCAAGCAATTAGCGCTGGGTATTAGCTGGGGATGGTCGACCTGGCAGGTGATGACATCATCGGCAGCCAATGAGAAGGCTCCGTCTGGAGTGCGAGGGCCCTTCCCCCCTCCGGACACCAAGACTGGGACTTGGTGGGTGAGGGCGGGGGTGGGGATGTGGGAGCGAGGAGCCTAGGAAGCTCTAAGCACAGGAACCTACTAGCACTTTAGCATTTCCTGAGCGTTATGAATAAGGACACATTTTTTTCCTTTTTTTGGGGGGGGGCGTCCCAGGCAAGCAGAGAATCTGGCCCATTTAACAAACCGTATTTCCACTTAGTGCTCTGAAAGCCATGGAAGAAGAGGGCAGCCTGGGCTCCACCGGCTGCCTCTCCCCTTATTGTTACGGGTGCTTTAGCCACAGAGTCTGTCTTCTCTTTCACAGAGAGACTCCAGGCTGCCCTAAAATTAAAATGGCAGGGAGGCAAAGGCAGCCACCACAGGTGGCAGGCTGCCAGCCATAGGGCAGGGGAGGGGGCACCCTCAAAGCAGAGATGTGAATCTCTGTGAAGCAGAGGGGTTTGTGGAGAAGGCAGTGACCTCTGGCAAGGATGGCAGAGGGTGCAGAAGGACATGGGAGGAGATTGGTGGTTGGGAGAAGAAATGAAATAGACCCTGGCCTTAGGCAAACCTACCACAAATGGTGGGTGTCGAGCTCCTCCCAGCCGGAACCCTTGGGAGTAACCAAGAAGCCAGTGCTATTCCCCAGGGAGGGTTAAACACAGAGGCTGTGATGACTTAGCTGTATCTGGGCGGCAGGCACTGGAGGCTCAGCAATATGGGGTGGGCCTTGCTTTCTTTCTCAATCCCTTCCTCCTCTGGCCTGCTCATTTCCACAGCTCCTGGCTTCCTTCCTACTGTTCCCAGCATCTGCTACTCGTCCAGAAAACCCTTCCCAGGAGAATCCCTGGGTTCTGCACTGTACACTCAGTCCCCTTTGAGGATTCCCAGAGCCTCTGAGATCACTTAGGTTATTGCTCTCATTTCACAGATAAGGAACCAGAGACCAGACAGGTGAAGCAACTTGGCGTTACAGAGCCGGTTACTGGCCAGTTAGATGGAACCCTGGTCTGCTGCTTCTCAGCCCACTCCGAGCTCAGCTGGGGCCAAGTGGTGGTGTGTACACACAGCTGGGCATTCTAAACTGCTGCAAATGAGGGCAGGGTTGTCGCCGAGGGGAGGTCGACAAATGCCCACCGGTGGTTCACAGAGAGGGTGTGACCAGTGTGATGGGGGCAGGCGAGGGTCTGAAGGCAAGGGCAGTGGCCTGTACGTACCCCTGGGACCAGATGTGCCTCCCAGCCCTGCACATGATGACTATTTCGATCTCTCCCAGGGCTCAAGGCCTTTGTGTTGCGTGTCTATCTTTCTTTAAAATCGTGCCTTTTATATTACAGAGCAAAGAGAATGCTGGACACATCCGAGTTCATGTGCTTTCAGCCTCTCCCTTTTGGGAGTCATGAGTTGGGGTGGGTGCTGAGACATGCGGCTCCCTGGCCCCTTGGACACCACCCCTAATAACGAAGGGACTTCTGGATGTGCACACATGACAGGAGGTGCCCAGGCTGGGGGCAGGCAGTAAGCTGGAGTAATTTTTAGATGTTCAAGGTCAAAGATGGGGCTTTCTGTATATGGGGTGGTTGACACGGGGCTTCTTCAACTGTGGGTTCTACAGGACTTTCTGTTTACAATGACAAAAAGCCAGCAAGCCCTCTACGGCTCCCACTTCCTTCATGGCACTTGGGGCGCCCTGGGCACATGGTTGTCTGCCCAGGTGATGTGCCCAGCATGGGGCACAGCGCGAAGGGAGTGTGTCAGGTCGGGGTACACAGGACCGAATCGTTTCCAAATATTCTAAACAAAGACAGGACTGTGTTACCGCCTGAGAGAAGCGACAGCCACAGGGCCAGTCCGGGGAGGTACAGGTGGAGGAGGAGAGCCCATGACCATTTCAGGAAGCTGGGAAAACCTGTAGGCCTGTGAAAGAGACAAGAAAACAGAGGGAGATGTGTTAAAACCCAGAGTCGATTCACACTCCAGTTGTTATTTAAAAGGGCAGCAAATTTCCCAGGGGCAGGCTTTCCTTCCTTCCCCAGAGTTTCCCCCCAGATCTTCCTTACCATGTCCCCCAGCCCCTTCTTCTATCTCATCTCCTACCACTCTCCCCTTTGCTCAGGTCACTGTAGCCACAGAGCCCTTCCATTGTTCTTTGCCAAGGCATTTTTGGCAATCAAACATGCCGAGTTCTTCTCTGCCTGGGCTTTTGTACATGATGCTCCTTCTCCCTGGTGTGCTTTTAACGTTGCCAAATGAACAAATTTATTATCTACCACTGCCTAGCCTGTAATGAGCGCAGGGACTTTGTTGCCAGCTATATCCTCACTCCTGGAACAATGCCTGCTGTATCAAAGATGATCAATAAATATTAGATGAATGAATGAATGAGCCACTGATTGCGTTCGACTTTCTCACTCATGGAAATAAAGTTTAATGGGGGAAAGCAGTGGATTTGGAATCAGGATGTATGGGTGGAGGGCCTGCTTTGCTGATGAATAAACTTTATTCCCTAAGCAAGTCACGTGACCTCTCTGGGCCTCAGTGTCCTTCTCTGAAATGGAGCAAAGACACTTGCTCAGAGGGGTACTAGGGAGATCAGGCAAGTCGGTGCATGTGTGAGTATTTTGCAATCT
Organism: Sturnira hondurensis; assembly: GCF_014824575.4. Classification (NCBI taxonomy): domain Eukaryota; kingdom Metazoa; phylum Chordata; class Mammalia; order Chiroptera; family Phyllostomidae; genus Sturnira; species Sturnira hondurensis. Next base: position 10,709,856 of record NW_028075269.1, on the reverse strand, counting down.
ATAAAACACCAATCAAAGATAAAGGGTTGGAACTGTCAGGAAAATGAAGCCTTTAATCAACACTTGAGGGGTAAGAGGACAACGGTCGGTGACAGCCAGGACCAGAGAGCCAGGCCACAGCCTTCTTAGCATGAGAAAATCCAGAAATGCTCTCTGGGAAGACAAAGCTTAACCTGTACTTCTCATTCATCCTTTTCTTTAGGTACCATGGCCTGCCAGCCCTCTTGGGGGACAAGATGACAAGACTAAAACTGAAGGCATCAGGACCAAAAGCAGCAGTAGAGGGAATCTATAAATAGGATTCTTCAGACCGAATGAGTCTAAAGAATTAGACATTATGGCGATTCGGCTGGGACGACAGCCGAACATTATGGCAGACGACATCCTTGTAAGGGCCAGCCCACTAAATAACAGCAAGGTCCTGGATAAAACATACCTCTTAAGCACAGTGGGATTTGCAAGATGAAAGGGAAATTTCAAGGACTCCGTTCCACCTTTCGCATTGGCTTGCTACTCAGTATTGCCACCTCTGGTTTCAGCTCATGGTTTTATTTCAGTTCACAGAGGTGTTGGGGGGGAGGGTGGGGGGCATGGTGCTCTGGTGAATTTGGCCCCTTCATTACCTGTATGATGACAATCCTGAACTCTCAGGTTTTACTGAGAATTTAAACATCATTGTCCTAGATGTCCCTCCAGCTTTGCATTCCTTAATTATCGACAAACCAACAAATAAGGACATGCCTTCCCCCAAACAAAGAAAGGGATTTAGAGTCCCTCTTCTCTCGTCTGACCTCTCACAATCAGCATTTTACAGTGGTTCGTTCAGAAAAACAATACAATACTTAATAAATAATAACAAGAATAAACTGTTTCACATACTCACAACTGTAAACTTCGTTTTGCCCTACCCTCCACGTGATAAGATTAGAGCGTTTTCTAAAATCTCAACGAGAAAAACCCTTCCTCCCCCATAAAAGTGCATACTCATTTAACGGGCAACTCGAAAACTGTCATGGTGCAGTATAGTACGGTGACAGGTTTGTAAGGTTCAGTGAAAATGGGTTTCATTTTCTGAAAGAAGGACTCGGACTCCAGACTGACGGGAGCGCCGTGGCCGCCGTGGCCGCAGGTGCTGATGCCCCTCTGGAAGGCAGTGCCTCTCGGACCTCCCCAGCCAAGTCCCTGGCGGCAGAGGCAAAGGCGGATTCCCGAGATCTGGGCATTGCCCTAAAGCTGGGGTGTCAAGCTCATTTTCACCGGGGGCCACATCAGCCTCCTGGTTGCCTTCAAAGGGCTGAAATAATTTTAGGACCATATAAATGTAACTCCTCCTTAACCGTTAAGGAATTACATTCGGCCCTTGGAAGGCAACCATGAGGCTGATGTGGCCCCCGGTGAAAATGAGTTTGACACCCCTGCCCTAAAGCCAGATCTGTTTCAGCTTCAAAATTATATTAAGAAGTTTACATCAGTCCACCCACATCTCAGGAAACAGGATGGAAAAAGATGTCCCCTGTTCGTCCCATTGCCTTTACTGTCTGTACTCTCTGGATTTGCTTATCACAGACTGAGAAGATGACTTCAAGACCAACCAGTTCTTCTGATCATGTCTCACTTTCCCCAGATTGGCTTTTACTTAGTGAAAGACCCTGCTGATCAGCAAACAAGTATTCTGGCCCCACTGGTTGTCTGGCTTCTCACTGCAGGTCTGTGAGTTAGTCTTCTTAAATAACAAAGCAGCGGTTCTGGCCCAGTCAGCGTTGAGTCCGCGTCCCAGGATCTGAGCACTCTGGTGCGAGTGGACAAAACAGAAACAGTGTACCTGTCGGCCTCAGGACCGGTCCCCACCCAAGCCCAGCCACCCCTGCCCCAGGGGTTCAGTTTCAAATGAACTTTGGTCTCTCCTGCTACAGCTTAATCAACAGGAAAAGATTAGGCTCGAGGATGCCCTTCTAAGGGAGGGCACGACAGAGAGAGAGACAGAGAGGCAGAGGGCATCTGCAGCAGTGCCAAGGGAAGACACCTCAGTGATCTGGGAGTGAGGAGAGACAACTGGAACAAAGGAGAATAAGGAGATTCACAGTAGTGTGCAGACTGCGCAGTTACACAGCACACCAGCTGTTTACTAACTGCTAGCATAGTGTGGACTTTGGGCAGGTGTAAGGCAGTTCGATGTTATCACAGGCTCCACACTCCCAGAGGTGTCCCAAGTAGGATGGATCACCCTGGAATCAGCAGAAAGCAGAAAAGCACGCTGGTTAAGAACATGGGCTCTGGCACCAGACTGCGTGGCCTGGGGCCCCAGCTCTGCCCCTTTCTGGCTCTGCGACATGAACAAGCTATGTAACCTCAGCTTCCTCATCTGTAAAACAGGGAAAAAACTAGCACCTGTGTCAGAGGCTTATAGTGAGAACGAAATAAAGGAGTTAACATACACAGGACACCTGGATCAGTACCTAGCAATGCTCAATAAATGGTGGCTTTTATTATGTAATTACTTATCACAATGACAATTTATAAAATTGTCGTATCCCCTTACCCTTGGGGAAGGCTATGACATAGTACAAGGGCAGAAACTGTACACGTACAAAGTGTTGGCATCATGGTCTATGGCTTATAAAACTAAGTCTGTCTTTTAAAATTGTTGTTTAAGTCATGGAGCTTTTTGTCATTGGGTGCTTTCTCAATACTGAAGTGCATGCAGTTGCCACTAAATGAAATAACTGTGACCGATACTTCGATGGTATTTACTGTGCACCTGGCATTCTAGTACCTCACATATATATCAACTCGTTCCATCTTTACAATAACCCTAGGAAGTAGGTTATTTTTATTTGCTGATTTCATCAGTAGAGAATTTAAGTCACACCCCTAAATGACAGAGCCAGTGAATGGCGGAGCTGGGCCTCCAAATCAAGCCACCCAGCCCCAGAGCACCTGCTCTGAACCCCCAGCTCTGAGATGTGTTTTGACATTTAAAACGGGTCCTCGCACTTGGAAATGTAGGAAACCAGCAGTGCATGAAGAATGAGGTCAGCCCTTCACAGGAGGGCTGCTAGGAAAGGAAAATCACCCTGAAATGTTACACCAGGGCTTCCTGCATGCCTGTGCCCACAGGACTATAAGACTGAGGCCTGGAGCATGGGCAGAGGATGGGACGAAAGCCCAGCAAAGTTCTGTCTCCAAGTCCCAAGGTGGTTTATCACCAGAAGTCCCCTCTCTGAGACCCCTGTTAGAAGCCCCAGGCAGGACTGACCTGATAATAGTGGACAGGCAGGATGTCTGACTTACCGGCCGGGGCAGACTGTACTGGTACATTTCTGGGCGGTAGGTGGGCACCCACTGCACCCCAGCCCTGGGCCTCGTCATGGTCCCCGGAGCGCTGGTCACCACCTCGGAGTAGGGCAGGTGCTGGGTTGAGCCGTAGGCCTCCTGGTGCCGGCTTTGGCCGGCATGGCCCGCAGACGCCAGGCTGAAGGCCTCCTCCAGCAGCATGTGCATCTGCTGCCTGACCTCGTCGATGGAGGGCTGGGAGCTCAGCGTGGAAGTCTCAGAGTGGCCTTTCACTTGCCTTGACCTGGCGTAGCTCCGGGGCTCATTAACCCGGTCGATGTTGGTTTCTTCTATGATCTCGGGCTCAGTCTGTGGGATCAAAGAAATGCCCATTGATTTGTTCATTAATTTCCCTTTCCACTAACGCTACCTGTAACGTGCTCTAAACTGTTCAGCCTGAACAGGTGATATTAGGCACATGTGCTAATATAAGTTCTATTCCAGGTGTCCTATCCAGGATCCACACAATGGGGTAGTCAGCTACCACCGGAGCAGCGAGGCCACACTTCAGCCATCCCCGGGCACTTCAGTTGCCCAGAGATCAAGCAATGCCACCGGCTTGGCTAACTTCATTGATGACATTAATGGTATTCTCTAAAACCCTGTAGAGACAGCCTCTGCTCTCATGCCTTTTAGGTAAAGGAATCGAGAACGTTCTGCTGTTTATACTCCAAGGGCTGGCACTCTAGATTCTAGACTAACTCTCTAAATGGTCCTGGGCTCAGCCATTGGTTAGCAAATTGCTGGTTGCCTGATGCCAGTTTCGGAAAGAAAAACAAAACCTGCCCCCAGATCGCTGATCTCGAGGAGTGGCGCCCACTGACGCAGAAGCTCTGGGGGCAGGGCACAGCCTCTGTGCCTTCACAAACCCACCCACTATCTAGAATGTTCTCCCACCTTCCTCCAGTGGCCCTTTCATTTGGGGAGCAGCGGCAGTACCTAAGTGTGCAGGGAGCTAGGGCTCAGCACGTCCGGAGCAAGCTGCATGGGCTGTTGTAGGCCTGCCTGCTCATGAATGCTTATTTGACAAGCCTTCAGGTGTGGCAGATTTGGGTCTGAGACGGCCTTTTGTGATAACCTAAATGGTGAGGCCGAGGGAGAGCAGTTAACCCTCGGCCATTTCAGGTACGTCTGTGGCTACCATTGTCAGCTAAAGGAACTCGGGGGCTCTGTGAGGGTAAACCGGCATAGGCCAGTGGGCCACCCTGCTCTCCACTCACTGCCTCAGCACAGTCGTCCCTCCTTATCCACGGCGGGTACAGCCCAGGGCCCCAGTGGATTCCTGAAACCACAGGCAGTACTGAACCCCATACAGGGTGGGGCAAAAGAAGGAGGTTTTAAGTTGTGAGTATGCAAAACACCGAGTTTATTCTTGTATTACTGTGTATTATTATATTATTTTCCATATGAATGACTATAAACCTATTTTCGCCCACCCCTGTACATACTGTTTTTTCCTAGGCATACATACATGCACACATGCCTATGATAATGTTTAATTCATAAATTAGGCATAGTAACAGATTAATAATAACAAAACAAATAATGAAATAGAATAATTATAATAGAATAGAATAATTATACTGTAATCAAATTTACCTGACTGTGGTCTCTCTCTCTCTCTCTCTCTCTCTCTAACTGCTCTGGTATAACCCTGATGGCTACAAAGTGATGCCTGGGTGGGGAGCGATGATTGTCGTATCCCCTGACTCCTTAGTCAAGGGTTGTCACGGAGACTGTCCTTGCACCCTGAGACCTGTGTAGGTGCCAGATGGGTGGCGAGAAGCCTTAGTGCAGAAGTAAGAGATAAGGAGCTGCTGAGGTGAGCTGTCTTCAATGGTTAAAGACATTTATGTGTGTTTAAAATGAATGAAACAGCCCTGGCTTGTGTGACTCAGTGGACTGAGTACTAGCCTGTGAGCTACAAGGTCACTGGTTCGATTCCCGGTCAGGGCATGTGCCTGGGTTGGGGGCCAGGTCCCCAGNGAGACTGTCCTTGCACCCTGAGACCTGTGTAGGTGCCAGATGGGTGGCGAGAAGCCTTAGTGCAGAAGTAAGAGATAAGGAGCTGCTGAGGTGAGCTGTCTTCAATGGTTAAAGACATTTATGTGTGTTTAAAATGAATGAAACAGCCCTGGCTTGTGTGACTCAGTGGACTGAGTGCTAGCCTGTGAGCTACAAGGTCACTGGTTTGATTCCCAGTCAGGGCATGTGCCTGGGTTGGGGGCCAGGTCCCCAGTTGGGGGCGTACCAGAAGCAACCAATTGTTTCTCTTATGCATTGATGTTTCTCTCCTTCTCGTTCTCCTTCCTTTTTCCTCTTTCTAAAAGTAAATAAAATCTTTTACAAAAAGTCTAAGGTAAATGAAACAACCTCATTTAAAATGGAGCTGAAGGGGAGGCATGAAGGACTCTTGAAGCCAGGTATTCTAGAATTCCCTGAGTTACGAGCCCCAGAGTGGATAGATGTCTTACAATGTCCTACTTTGCAGGATACACAAGTGTGTGCAATATTGCTTTGCCTCGCCCAGGCACTTCATTTCTGGAGCACAAGCATTTGAAGGCTCTCTCTCCAAAATTTGCTTCAAGGCAGTGATTTGCAGCTCAGTGTCCATCACTGTTTCATCCATCAAGGAGACTGGATTCTGGACAAATTCTGCCACTTCACAGCAAAGACCAAGTAGGGGTTTCAGCAAGACAGATTACTGGGCCCTTGGCCATGATGAACTGCTCCGGCTCCATATCCACTTTGTCTCCACCAAATCAGGTCCTTTGGGCCACCTAAAACAGTGCTGCCTCTCTCCACTTGATGCCTGCTCCGGCTGTTTAACAGCCTCATTGCAAGTGCTGCCTGTCATCAAGGAAACAGAGACATTTGCAGAACTGCCCCTGGAAACCAAACCTCAGGGGCTTTCACTTTCTCTGCAGGAAGAAGCGCTGTCGCTGTCGCTGTCGCAGCACGGGGGCAGCCTTCGCCCACCTCTCAAAAGCCTCTCCGACAATAAAGGGAAGTTGCCCCTCAGAATGGGGGGCGGGGTGTCAGAATAATGGTTTGATGACTTCTCTTCTGAACAGGTGTGCAAATGGAATTTAAATAAAACTCTCAGCAAATTTTCTAATCATCCTGGTGGCTTTCTGAGGGGGTGACCCACAACCACACGATAAGCATATGACCACAGCATGGTGCTTCTGTATTTCAGGTGAGTAGAAATGGCATTACAGGGTCTCTCATAGATTTCTCAGCAGACTGGCATATTTTTCAGTTGTCTGTTGTCTTTAACATTGAAATAGATGACAACATGTTTTTCTACAATTATAATATGGAGCTGTCTGTAAACAAAAGAGACCCACTTTTTGGCAAATGCCTAGGAAAGAATGGTCAAGTTCATACAGGGTTTTAGGAAGCAACATCTATGTAGCTGGAGTGTGGTCAGTATTTGGGAACAGAGATAAATATCCACAATCTGTGCATTTCTTTGATTTTCTTTCTTGGTGCCTGACTTGCCATCTGGTGATGTTGGGTGGTCCTCTTTAACTTCTTCTGACTCGATTTGGAGTTCAAACACTGCCCCACAGCCTCCTGAAATGTCAGGTGTTGAGGGCAAGGGGGAACTAGCCAGAGCGTAGCTATAAGGAAGTAAAAGTTGTTTTGCTAACTAATGCAAAGAGGCTCCGGGACACACCCGAAGAACAGGGCGTGCCAGAGCAACTGACAGTCAGGCAGATAGCCATCTGAACAGTTACTAGGGAAGGAAATTTTACCCCTGTGCGTGAGCTCAACTAACCAATCAAGTAAGAGAGCACGAGCCAGTGCACGAGGTAAACTCACCAATAATGTGAAGCCCCATTGTACCCCTGAGCCAATCGCTAACCGCCACATCTGCTTCTGTATCCAGCTTGCTTGCGCGCCTCCATAAAACCCTAGGCCTGTAAGCGTTTGGCGCGACTCCCGTTTGCAGCCCTCTTGGGCACCGTGTCCTTGGACACTTTGAGAGTTCGCCCCTGCGCAGGTTAAACTTGGCCAATAAAGTAACACTTTTGAAACCCTGAAAGTCTCCGACATTTGTTCTCGAGGTTTCGAATGCAACATCAGGGACTTTGATAGCCATAGCTCAGGAATGTTTTCTTTGAGAATCGTTTTCCTTCAGCTCCTCCTCTGTGGAATGGGCGTGCATTCACGGAGAAGAGGAAGCGTGCAGACCTGATGGAGCAGAGGCGCTGGCTTCCAGGCCTGGCCAATTTGACCTGCTGCCGAGGTCACCAGGGACTCAGAGCCCCAGAGTGTTTTTTTTTTTTAATTTTCCAAAGAAAGACCCGTATTCTACTGAGATTAAGGGGACGGACAATCAAGGGTAAGAGAAGGTGCTTCAATGTCCTCAGCAGATGGACAAGTCTCAGCACTACTCATTGCTCCCAAGGGTTTTATAAGGATTAAACAATCCCGTAGCAGGAGTGTCAGGCTCCATCCTCTCATTTTTTCTCCCCCTTAAACTGCTGCCCCCCACAGAGCAGTGGAAACTCAATTACTGAGCGAGTCATGACACCCCATTTGCCCTGGGTTCCCCCTGGCTACCCTGTGTGACCTTAGCGGTCACTTTTGGAAGTGCGGCCTGTGTTGGGATGATGAGGAGAAGGTTTGGGGCACCCTTTGCAGAGCCCTTTTCTAGTCCCATCATGCTGGGAAAAGGCGCCATTTGAAAAATACAATCATCTCTTTGGCATGTGACAAAATCCACAGCAGTTCTGTGGTGTCTAAAGTGTTAGAAGGGAAAAGAAACAGAAAAAAGCGCATCCTTCTCTCCCCACTGGAAGCTGTTAGCCATAGTTGTGACAGGCAAAGTTCACTGTGTGCTTTGCCTGCATCAGCTTGTTCATCCCTCACAGGATCCCGTGGGCAGGACCACCTGTGTCCCTGCTTTATGGATGGGGAAAGTACAGCGCAGAGTGGTGACGCAGCCGCCCAAATTCCCACTGCTCTCAGCGTTCAATAGCTGAGCTGGAACTTGAATGCAGCCCGGCTCCAGAGGCCGAGAGCTTGACCATCCTATAGTACTTCTTGTGAACACTGAGAATAATGTAGGAATTACAGTCAATTAATTTAAAATGCCTTTTTAAAAGGAATCAATCTGAAAGCAAACACAAAAGAATGCCTTTCTTTCATGAGACGCTATTTTGCTCTTTGTTTTTGAGGTGAGTCATCACCTGCTTCTTCTCAGCTGGGCGTGCGCTGCAGGTGGCGGAGACAGAGGCTCAATCTTGAGAGTCGGCGCTATTTCATAACAAAACAGCCTCAACCCACCGCCAACTCACACCTGCTTTTTCTCCTTTCACCTTTTGAAAAAGCCAGACAGACTCACAAAATCTCTCTTTGTCACTCTATCTGCCTCCAAAACACAGTCTCTAACCACTCTGGACTTCTCCCCGTGCTCTTGGGAACAGTGGCCATCGGCTCCTCACCAGGCTGATCCTTCTCTTTAGGGAGGGCTGACCCACAATGAGAGGCCGTGATGGAGGGAGGCCTGGCTGGGAGGATGCTGCTGGTCTGGCTCCTTACGAAGACCAGATGCCAGAGTTCTTCCAGTAGTGGGTCTGTGATGGCCTCAGCAGCTACCCACTATTTCCCTGGTGTCTCTCAGCAAAGGGGCCTAAAGGTCTTGGGGCTAAGCTGGCCCCAGCTGCACTGGTGAGAGTCTATTGGGTTAAATCAATCAGTGTAAACCCCCTTCTCCCCTTACCCCCTGCTACAGTGGTTGATAGAGGGGTGGGCACTCGACCTACAGTGGCTCAGTTAGAGAAAAACCCATACACCTTGTTTCATGTTTGGGAAAAGACAAATGCTCTTCTTGCACTGGTCAGAGCAGTATGTAGGGGTGAGGCCCAAGGCTGTGCAGCCATTTCCCATCAGAGAGAACCAACCTGCAGACAAAGCCAGTGCATGAAGGAGGACAGCACTGTAGGAGGTAGTGAAACGAGCAGGAGCCCCAGCCCAGCCCTGCCTGGATTTACTGTGCCCAATACACCCCCTTAGTGACTTAAGACAGTGAGTAGGGTGGCTTTTCTGTTCTTCTAGCCAAAGCATCCCAACGGATAGCCTCCATTTAGACTGAACTTGGAACACTAACACACATTTGTCTGTACTCTTCATATGCGGTCAAATCAAACGTTTATATGGTGTGGAGTTATAAATCTGCCCTATTTTCAGATCTCAGCTCGGGAGTCACCTCTTCTGGTTGACACGCTTGCTTGTTCATTTGCCCAACACACAGGGACACTGCACCTCCTACGTGCAGTTCCTGCTCCGAGTGCTGAGGTTTCCGGGACAAATAAAACATGATTCCTGTCCTTGAGGAGTCCAATGGGGAAAAGAGCACACGTGAACCTGCAGGGGGAGGATGGGGAGAGCCTTGACTGGGGTGAGTCCCAGGGGCTGCGGCACCCAGGCATCTGAGTCAGACCCACGGAGACACGGGGTCGAGGAAAAGATTCTGGGGAAGGTAACATTTCAGCTGAGTTCTGAAAGGAATGCCTGGACAGGCGGTTCTCATCTGGGAGCGGATGTGCCCCAGGGAACATTGGCCACAGCTGGACACATGTTTGGTCGTCACAATGGGGAGGTGCCACTAACATCTCATGGGGAGAGGGCCAGGCATGCTGCTAAATGTCCTACCATGCACAGGACAGCCCTCCACACAAAGAGCTGTCCCACCCCAAATGTCAATAGCGCTAAGGTTGAGAAACCTTGTCCTGCATGAAGCAGGAATGTTCTGGGCAGGGGCATGAGCACGTGCAAACGTGCGTGCGCGCGCGCACACACACACACACACACAGATGGGAAACCACGTGACAGGTCTGGGCTGGGCACGTAGGACTGGAGCCACAGCATGGCCAAAGGAGTCTCAAGCTTCAGCTTGAAGGGTTTGTCGGGGTCAGCCAGAGCAGGAGTCCTGAGCCCGAAGCTTGAAGCCTGAGTCTGTTCCCCAAGGCTGTGGGGAGCTACTGAAGGATATGAAACGAGGGCGTGTGGTTTAGCATTCCTCTGGTCGTTATTTGGCAGCTTTGGCAGGTGAGTAATGGGAACTGGACCTGGCAGAGGAGTCCCTGCTCCCACCCAAGGTCTCTGCCGCAGTGCACCGTGTGTCTCCCCTGTCTGTCCGTAAAAGCACCCTGGGCAAGCACTAGAGTTAATCCGCCTTTCTCTTCTTGGCAGAGCCCCCCCACAGGTACCACCTGTGGGGCTTAGATGCTAATGCCAGTGTAGTAGAACTTTGAAAATCCCTTAAACTGGCCACATCGTACAACGTATGTGGCCGATGTATACAACCTTATAGAGATACACATAAAAAGAAATATACAACCTGCACTATATAATAGGAAAAGAAACATATACAGAAGGTATTTTTTGCAATATTTAAACTACATTTTTCCTTTGCCTTTCAGAGCTTATGTTGTTGAATTTTCCTATAATCATTGCAGATAGGATGCAATGATTCCACTCAGTATGTGTCTGGTGGAGGAAATGAAAGAAAGAGCAATTCCCAAGGGCCGTTCTCATTTGCCCTCTGGTCTCCTGCTCTTGCAGGGGTTTGGAGGCCACCTGTGGGCCAAGAACCAGGGTTGGGAGGGACAGGTGCCGAGAGGACAGGGTGCTGTGTCCGCTCAGCACTGCAGAACATAGTCTCCCAGCTGCCAGACACACTGCCACCTGCCTGCCCTCAGCTAGCAACTGGGAATTGCCCCTGTTACTCAGGACAACTCTGCAGGGCATGGGAGCTCCAGAGCTTCCTGTGGGATAAGCTGAGACCTTGTAGCATCTGTACCATAGCCCAGCTTTGAACTCTGCCCAATCCTGCTTCCTGCCCTTCTTCTCCAAGCGTTCAGACCAAGAGCATGCAGGGGACCCTAACATGCAGTAAGCAACTACCCTGGTCAAGGGGCTACAAGGTCTCAGGGTCCAGGAGAAGCAGGAGGGTAGGCGGCTACCAAGAGCAGAAGCAGGCAGCATTCAGATCCAAGACAATCCAAGAGAACAGGCGGCCAGATGCCACCTGTGTGCTCACAATAGCGGGGAAGTTGTCTGTCTCCTGTGCAGTGGGAAACTGTCCTCACAGGGGGAGAGTCCTGGGCCTGCAGGTGAGGCCTGGCTCTGAGGGAGGTCACCAGGCCATTGTGAAACCTGGCCTGCTCCCTCCCAAACCTGCCAACAGGAACCCACCTCCTGCCCCACTTGCCAAGGGGCCTCTATCTTTGTGGGGTTAACAAGCATCTTCCTGGGCAGCTACCCACCTGGTGAGACCTGCACCACACCCAAGCACCCCTCCACTGCCAAACACCTCCACCTCTTCGCCTCAGGCTCAGTGAGGGACCTTGATCTCAGATGATCATATATTTCTTTTGGATTAAAAGTTGCTGTTAAAATACAATGCACTATACATTAATTTGAGATAACAGATCAAGCCAGGGCTATTAATAGCTTAAGCCAGCTGGCAGAAGTAGAATAAAGTAATTAAACACTGAGATGGGAGACACATGTAACTCAGTTCCAGGTGGGATGCAAGGGGGTGATGAAGGGGGGTGGGGCCGACACAAGAGGATCTAGTTCAGGGGACCACAAGCAGGCTGGGGTGAAGGACAAAATCCCCAAATCCACCCATTTGCTTCCCAATGAACCCAAAATGTACCTATCACTGGGAACACCACACGGTGGTGTCCCTGGACATCCCTGCGCTTTGCCCCGGTCTCTGACTATCACGCCAAAGCTGGAAGATTGCTGGGGAGGGGTGGGGGTGGGAGTGGGAGCAGGAGAAACTCCCTTTAATAATAGAATTTACAAATTTATCTAGAAGGCCCCAGACTTGGTATAAGCTATTGCAGACAGTCAGGGGCTTTCCGGATCATATTTCATTCTCCTGCAAATAGCATACATCAAAAGAACTGTTCTATGGTATTTGTCCCTTACCGCCTAGCTTACTTCGCTTAGTATAATGCTCTTCAGTTCCATCCATGCTGTTGCAAAGGGTTTAAGCTCCTTCTTTCTCTCTGCTGCATAGAATTCCATTGTGTAAATGTACTATAGTTCCTTGATCCACCCATTTACTGATGGGCACTTAGGTTGCTTCCAGCACTTGGCTATTGTAAGTTGTGCTGCTATGATTCAACAACAATAAAGTAGTGTAAAAAGAAAATGTTCTTAAACCTAAAAAAAAGAACTGTTCTGATTCTTGGATTCTTTGGCCTCCTTCCAGTAACCCCTGCTCCCCTGGAACAAAGGGAAACTGGCTGCTTTGTCAGCCGGGACAGGCCAGCAAGATAAACACCCCACTGCACAGGATGCAACGCACCTGGGCCTTCAGCAGGTGGCTGGGGACTGAGCTCTGAGTGATGCCTCCATCTTCCCCTTTGCTTTACTTTCCTCCACAAACTCCTCCAACTCCTTCCCAGTATTGCTCTGCCTGCTAATTCTCTCATTTCCCTTTCACCTGGTACCCACAGTCCGGACAGTGGACCGGCATTTGGGAAGCTCTTTGCAGCGGTGCTCCCATAGGGCTGAGGCTGGTTAGCTACGCACACTGCAGGCCCTCCAGGAGGCGGTGGCTGTGGTGGCAACAATAGCTTAGGTTAACTGGACACACTAGTGTGCAGTCTGGATGGAAGAAATGTGGCAGGGCCCACCTTTCTGCTCTTCATCAGATCCAGGGCAGCCGCTTCCCCACCTTCCTGCTGGGGGCAGAGGCAGCAGGCCTCCAAAGACTTGGGCAGCGCCTAATTCCTCACAGTCATTTTTTTGTCGGTTGACATGGCTTCATGTTTTCTGTTTTCTGCAGCTGAACCTTGTCTGATTTTGTATCCCCACATTTTGTAGATTTACATATACTTTCCAGTAGTAAAATCAACTGGTGTTCACTAACATTTCAAAACATCTTCCTGAAGAACGCCCCTGAAGGAGAACTTATGGCTGGGGTTGCTATAGCAGAGACCTTCGGTCTCGATTCTGAGATACATGGAACAATCGGTCATCCTTCGGAACATCTGCAACCCACTACCCGTCGCTGAGGGTCTGGGCCCGCCAGTCTGCCACAAACGGTCTCTGAGTGCCTCCAGGGTGTGGGACCTTGGACGGGGCACTGGAGAGAAACCAAAGGGCGGTCGCTTGCAAAGGTCTCTGCTTCTGAGGGTAGCATTTCTTTTCTGAGTTGTAACTCAGGCTGTCACTTCAGGCTCCTCCACAGGCGGCACAGGGCTGACCCCATTCCTGTCACAGGCTTCTAAACTCCAAGCACAAATCAAGGTTGAGGAGGTGCATTTTTGTTTCTGGGGAATGATCTGATTACTACTTGCCCTTTGGAAGCAAAGGCTGATTCCTCGTCCACATTCAGAGGTTATTAATGTGGCTGACAAAAGACAATATCACTTGGGTTTTCAACCCGCCTGAGAATTAACATTTGGGCCATGTTCTTTTCCTCACTGCTTCATTAGTTTCTGTGACTTTCATTTGGAAAACAGCATTCAAAAATACCTTGAAATAGAGATAGTTTTGCTTTTAAATATTAGGCAGACATTATCTCTTCTACCCGCTTTATGCACTGGATGAAATTAATTTCAATGTCAAAGTTAGTTTAATGATACAGTCTAGCCTTTTAGGGGTGATCAGTTTTGGACATCTTTCTAAAATCAGGCATTCTTCTGTAAAGGGGGTACTTCCTCCTAGAAACTTACTACCCAGCAGAGCCACTACAAGCCACTATGAGCCACTACTGTTAGGGTGACAACAGTTAAGAGGCTGAGAATTCTTGCAAAACACACTCCCAGAAGCCTTGGGGCTAAGAGGCTCTTCTGCCCGAACAGGTCCCGATCCATAGGCAAATTCTGAGACGATCCAGGCTGCCATCAGTCTGGGGGTTAAGATTTGCCTGTGGAGCATGTATTTGCTCGATCATTTATTTATTCGTTTATTTTTACACACAAGCTTTTCTGTTGGGACTCTGAAGTAGTCACCTTTGGAAAAATTCACAATTAAATCCATCTCCCAGTGCTTTTGTTTCTACCATGTTGGGGAGCAAGTCCCCCTGGTGTTTCCTAATTTGGCAGAAATGACTGGAAATTTTGGCCTGGCTTCAAGATTCCCAGATCCAGTAGGGAGATTGACATGTTTCCAACTAATGACCTGTCCACTGCTGGGCTAATGGGTTCTTTGCCAGGAGAGCCATGACATTTTTGGAAAATCAAGAGCCCAGAAAAATGAATGCACTGTCTAAAACTATGACCCTCCTCTCTTTTATACTTTATCTGCTGGCTTACTTTATTTTTTGTTTCTCTGAGTTATCCACTCAAGAATTTTTGTAGGACCTGACATAGAGCCTCTTTAAGAGATTCAGAAATAGAGAACACATATTATGTTATATGAAGGCAGATACTTAGTGTGGTGGGTGTAGATGGAAGTCATACTGCATGATGATTCAGTGAACGGGCTCTGGAGGAGGGCAGACAAATTGTGTAACTGCTCTGTGCCTTGGTTTTCCCATCTGGACAAAGAGCGTGAGAGTACCTAGCTGACTGGTGGCTTTGCAAATTAAATTAGACAGCACACATGGAAAGACTAGAATAGGCCTGGTCTACAGGGTGCAGTTAGTAAATAACAGCTACTTTTCAAATGATTAAAATAAACACAGGAAGAGATATAGAAAGCAATTTCATTCTGATAGTCAATAGTCTAAATTTTTTAAATTGCTCCCTAGATGACAATTCTATCTTAAGGAAACATATTTGCTTATGTTTCTGAGATCACATGCAAGCTTCAAAGAAATATGCATTTAAAAAACAAAAACAAACAAACAAACAAACAAACTAGACTTCCGGTCAAGATGGCGGCGGAGGCGGGCATGGCTCACCTCTTTGCACAACCACATCAAAATTGCAACTAAAATGTAGAACCACCATCACTCAGAACTGTCAGAAATCGAGCTGAATGGAATTAAAGATACCATATCTATCTGGACTGGTAGGAGGGGAGCAGACACAAAATGGGCTGGCCCCTCACCCACATGTGGTAGATAAAAATTCGAGAGGGATATCTTGAGAGCGAGGAGCTCCAGTCCAATACCAGGCCCCCTAGCCCAGGGCACCAGTGCCAGAAAGATAAGTCCCCATGGTTGCAAAAAACAGTGGGGATTTAGTTAGTGGAAGAAAATTCTGTAGCCCCAAGCAGGATCTCTTAAAGAACCCACACACAGACTCACATACTCAGACTCACTCCCTCAGAATTCCAGCACCATGGTAGCAGCTTGAAAGGCACCAGTGACATACTGGGAGATGATGAAGTGTTGGCATCAAGGTGACCAGAGGCTATTGTCCCTTTTCTAAACCTTACCCCCACAAAGCTATAAAGCTGGCAAGCTGGTGCCATATCTGAGACTCCATCAACCTGGCTAACACTGTTTGACCCACCTTGGAGATTCCCAGAGACTCTGCACCACCAACTTGCAGGCCTACCCAAGGTGCTTTTCCATACGAATGTCTCATCTTGGCTCAGGCTGCACAGCTTCCTAAATCCTCTCAAACAAGCAACAGCTGGCCTCAGTGAGTCCCAGGCCCAGCACCAGCAGCAGCCAGCCTAGATTCACAGCTTGGCTTTGTCTGGGAATTTGTAAGCCCAGGATAAGTAGCAGCTATCTTAGATTTCTTTATACCTCAGGCAGGATGGCCCTGGGCAAAACACAGGTGGGGGCTGACCTTGGCCTGCACCACCTGGGAAACTCCAGAGCCAGCACACCCAGTGGACAGCTACAGACCATGTTGGAGCACCACCACCTGGCCCTGCATAGCTGATCCTCTGCGGAGGGCAGGGGTTGGTGGTCAGGAGTCACAGCCAATCCTTGCAGCTGACTGGCCTGGTAAATCCTTCCCATTGACCTGCCATAGCAAGCAAGGCTCAACTACAAGAGGAGGGTGTGTTTGGCCCACATGAAGGGCACGCCTGGAGTACCCAGCTTGGGTGATAGGGGAGGTTGTGCTACTGGACCCTATAGGACACCTACTACATTAGGACACACTACCAAGACATGGACTCAAAGCAGCTCTACCTAATACATAGAAACAAACACAGGGAGATGGCAAAAATGACTAGACAAAGAAACATGGCCCAAATGAAAGAAAACTCCAGAAAAAGAGCTAACCAAAATGGAGATAAGCAATCTACCAGATGCAGAGTTCAAAACACTGGTTATAAGGATGCTCAAGGAGCTTAGGATCTCAGCAGCATTAAAAAGATCCAGTCAGAAGCAATGGGTACACTAATCAAAATAAAGAACAATTTACAGAGAAACAGTAGAGTGGATAAAGCTAAGAACCAAATCAATAATTAGGAACATAAGGAAGAAAAAAACAACCAAACAAAACAACAAGAAGAAAAAAGAAGTAAAAAAACAAACAACAACAACAAAAAAACAAGGATAATATAAGCAGCCGCTAGGACAACTTCAAGAAGTCCAACATTCACATCATAGGGGTGCCAGAGGGAGAAGAGAAAGAGCAAGAAATTGGAAATCTATTTGAAAAAAATAATGAAAGAAAACTTCCTTAATTTGGCAAAGGAAATGAACATGCAAGTCCAGGAAGCACAGAGAATCCCAAACAGGATGGATGCAAAGCAGCCCACTCCAAGGCATCTCATAATTAAAATGCCAAAGGTTAGAGATAAAGAGAGAATCTTAAAAGCAGCAAGAGAAAAGCAGTTAGTTACCTACAGGGGAGTTCCCATAAGACTTTCAGCCTATTTCTCAAAGGAAACATTGCAGGCTAGAAGGGATGGGCAAGAAATATTCAAAGTCATGAAAAGCAGGGACCTATAGCCAAGATTGCTCTCCCCACAAAACTATCACTTAGAGTCGAAGGGCAGATAAAGAGCTTCCCAGACAAGAAAAAGCTAAAGGAGTTCATCATCATCAAATCATTTTTATATGAAATATTAAAGGGTCTTATTTAACAAAAAGAAGAAGATCAAAACTATGAACAATAAAATGGTGAAAATACATATCTAGCAACAATTGAATCTAAAAAACAAACTAAGCAAACAAGAAGAAAAAAGACAGAATCATGGATACAGAGAACATTCTGATGGTTGCCAGATGGGAGAGGGTGGGGAGAATGGGTGAAGAGGTGAGGGGATTAAGAAGAACAAATAGATAGTTTCAAAATAGCCATTGAGATGTAAAGTACAATACAGGCAATGGTGTAGCCAAAGAACTTACACACATGCCGCAGGGACATGAACAATGGTGGGGAGACTGCCCGAAGGAGTGAGGGTGCTGGGTGGAAAGGAGCCAAGGGGGGAAAATCAGGGCAACTGTAATAGCATAATCAATAAAAAATAATTTGAAAAAATATTAAAAATTATAAAACATATACTGGTGCCTCCTTAAAGTAATCTGCGATTGGAATATTTATACATATTTGTGAGAGGTGAGCAACCTCCTTTTAAAAATCATCTTTCTCCTGCCAGGTAATTTACTACCATGATATTCCTGAAGTATTAAGTGAGCACCCTAACTCACGGCACAGTGGCTGAAAAAATCTGCAGTGTTCTCTTTTCATGACTAATAGGGGAAACCTCTGGCCTATTTCCTCAAATAGTAAAAATTTCTGTACCTAGAATCTCACAAGAAACCTCAGATATGCTGCAGCAGAAGAAAAAGCTCCTCAAACTACAAGCATCCAGGAAGAATATTTATTGTTGGTAGAAGAGATTAATTAATAAGTCAAATGCCCAATATTTGACCACGGCTGATTATTAAACTGAGTATTAAACTGACTGAGTTTGGTATAAAAATTACTTTTACGAGGAGAAAAGTTAATGTTGAATAATTTCACCTGGAGGAAGAATACGATTTGCCAAAAGCATCTAGAATTTTATAAAACTAAACTATCAAACTGTCATATTAAAAAAAGAAAAAGAAATGAAAGATAAAGCTATCACTACCAACACAAACATCAAGTTTAAACGTAAGGAAGGTAATTAGAAATTCAAATTAGGTAGAATCTCTCTGTTTCTAACTGGGCCATTAAAAAATCCATTTTAAGTTTTTGTAGAAAACAGTGACCAATCCTGAGGAGGAAAAAGTCTTCCTGCCTTTAAATGAGCAGGGTATAGTTAAGAAATCAAGCGTCGTTTTTAAATTGCAACCTCACAAATGATAACAAAATGTTATTCAGAAAAATATTTGAATCATAGCTCTTGTATACAAAATTTTTTATTTTAATGAGAGAATACATTTTAGGAGAATGGGGAAGAAACATTTTTCATAAGACTTAAGAGTATATTCAAGACCGCAGGGTGAAGCTTACTGAACCCCTCAGCCGGGTACCAGTCACGTGAGTGCGACTCGTGCACAGCTGCAATGATGGGACAGGACGTCCACAACCTGAGAGAAGGCACTGGACTGCGACCCGTCACCTGGGGAAGCTTGATGGGGTTAGCAGGAGTTTCGCAGTGTGGAGACATCCCTGCACACAGCATGGGCTTCACCATAGGAAACCACCGGGCCACTCTGTTGGCATCTCATTGTTTCCATGGCAGATTGAGGAGTTCAGAAACCAGGAACAAATCTGACTTCTCAACACTGCTATGAATTACAAGCAGCCTGTATTCAAATGAATTCTAACCCAAGGTCATGGTTCATACTAAGTATCTAAGAACAGAGGGTAGAAAAGTAAGGACCTTTAGAATCACTGTTGAGTTTAAGGTCAATAAAGCACAACTCATAAATGACTGAATTTAGAAATCGAGATCCTTTTACCAATAATTTGTTACTCTGGCAATTCCAAGTAGTCTTACTTTGCAAAATAGGTAGGAAGGAATAATGAAATAGAAGCTATCCCACTGAATTTTTGAATTCCACAAATAGGCGTATACACTAAAACTGAAACATATGGATGCTCTATCCTTTCTGCTTTTAGGAAAAGAAAAGCTTGTTTACCTTGGCCCACCAGAGACTTACGTCATATCCACTGTTACGAATTCCACGCCGGGGTCGCTCCCGGGTCACTAGAAGATCCATCTCGGTTTCCCCTGGACTCGGGCTGTTCAGAGACTGCCGGCTTCGGTAGACAGAGTTCTTCGTCTGTTGCCTGTAGCAGATTCAACAACTGTTATGATGCAGCAAATGCCCTGACAGATGGAATTCTCCACTGATCCGAAATACAGGCAACCAATGAAGGGTTTGGTTGGATTAGTCTCACAAATCTCAGAATTGATGGTATTTGTTCTCTAGCCATCAGAAGCCATAGAAATAGTAGAATAAAGATTTTTTCCCTCCGGATGCTGTAACCATTTGGCTGTATTGTAAATGCTCTTTCGTATGGTAACTACAATCAATTCCAACACTGCAACCTCATCTAAAATCCTGCTCATGTCAAGGCCAGGGGCTTGCCCTTGACCCTTTAATGCAGCTAACACTAGAAGGACAAACTTGCTTTTGTGGACTGTTGACTCAGCAGCCCCTGCTCCTTTGATTTTTCTGATTCCGCAGGCAGGGTTCCATGAGGAATTTACAAACCTCGAGGCTAAAGGGTTGCTGAATACTGGCAGGCTGATAGATTTTCTTTTCTACCTTCACCACAGTGGTTTCCCTTCTGGGCTAAGGAGTGCTGAAGGGCAATTTGGGGATCATCTGTCCATTGGTCTGTCCCTCCATCCATCCAATGTTCACTGAGTGCCTACTATGTTCTAGTTCACTGTGGAAGATGGCGAAGATCCACAGTGAGCAAGGCAGAGCTTACATTCTAACGAGAGAAACAGATTAGCCACATGATTTCTGAGTGATAATTTCAGAGTGATAAGTGCTATTAAGGAAAACAAGGAGATGAGAAGTACAGATTGGTGGTTAAAAAAGAGACGTGGCGACGTAAAGTACAGCACAGGGAATATAGTCAATAATGTTTTAATAACTATGTGCGGTGCCTGTTGGGTACTGGAAATATCAAGGGGACCACTCTGTACAGTATATGATTGCCTAGCCACTCTGCCGCACACCTGAACCCAACACACAATAATATCAATCCCAAAGAGTGGCGAACAATGTGCTAAAATTGCCAATTTCCTTCTTACCCCACGATGAGTTTCCCTTGTAAATAACTTGCATTTCAGAGCACCTATATTGAGAGAACCCCCAAATACCACCTATTTTATGTCTTGGTGCTAAGATTCTATCCATTCATGGGCTGAAGGTGAAAAGGTTGCATCATTTATTCACAGTGGCTCTGCGGGAAACCAGAAACCTGGCGGGCATATGTGCCTTTTCGTGATCACACTCCCAGTTGGTCACACATGACACTTAAACCCTGTTAGTCTAGAACAGACACCAGAACTCCCAAGGCAAAAATACTACTCTTGCAATTAGCCTAGGGAATAAGACAAGACACTGATAGACCTACTCCCTCACCATGAGGAGCTTACACCTATTTGGAGAGTACAGTGCTCTCCGCTTGCCTGGTACCCATATGCTATTCTCTGTGGCATTCCCTTCCTCCAGGGGTTGGCATGCGATTCAGGTTGCACGATCACAGTATCATGTCTCCATAACCACAGTGATTGGTCAGAGGGTGGGCCCATGAGTTGGTCCAATGAGACTGAGTCCCAGGGCTTTTGTTAGAGCAACCAGGAAAGAGGTATTCTCTTGGCATTGAGGTTTCTAAGAAGATAGGATAAAAGCCTAGAGGTGCTGGCAGCCAGTTGGTCACTATGAGGCAACAGCCTGACTAAAAAGGAGCCAATGAAGAGAGAGCAAGATAAATATGGGAGACATTGGATAAACCCTTAAATCTAGGCATGCCCAAAACCTGACCTTTCAATTAAGTTCAAACATAAATTCCCCTTTACTTTAACCAGTTCGTGCTGGATTTCCATCATTTGCAACCAACAGAATCCTGACTAACATAAGAGCCTAAACCTGACAATAATAAACCGTGCCCGATAATTATCCTATCGGACTTCCGATAGGAAGCTTCCCTTAGGAACAGAGAGGCTTTCTTTAGGAATGGAGCACAACTCCGTGAAACAGAATCTGTTCTGAGTGATTCACACGGTAAGAGACACTCCAAAGCATTCTCATCCTCGACCTAATTACAAATTGGTTTTTTGGAAAAAGCAGATTTCACAGCTGTCCTGAGGTTACCAATTAGCCCATTTAGAAAAGATTTACTAATAAGGGTAGTGGAGGGGGGAATACTAGGATTAGTCATTGACATTTGAAGCGGTTATTTTGGAGTGGTAGAAACACAATAGTGGATTGTGTAAGCCCTTTCAAGAGCCACGAATGTGGGTGAGAGATTGGATGCTGGAGTGCGCTCCAGTCTCCTTTTCTGTTAAAGACAAACATTCCATTATGACACACAGCTTAAAGGCCGCTGTGTAGCTCGGATCTCCACTGACCGACCGTCAGGGTGTGCATGGCATGCAAGACACTACTCAGAAATCCTTAGGCTCTCAGGTAGAGAAATGACTCATTTTAATCAAATAGAGTTCCAGGAGGTGTATTGATTTCTTGTTGGCATTTTACTATATTCTTAAAAAATTAATACACTTAGAAACTTGCAAACTTGAGAAGATTTTTTTGCCTCTGAAAATATTGCTGGGTATATAATGATAAATGTTATTTGGGTTTTGGGGGGCTTTTTAAACGCACTATGGTTTAACTGTCTGGCCCTCCTTCTGAGAAGGAAGTGGAGGAGGCCCTCCTTCCATCAGGGCAGCTCTGTCTTTGTAAGTTATTGCCTTAGTTTGGGTTCTCCCAGAAGCAGGCTTTATAACCATTTAAGTACAAGTGATTTATTTGGGAGAGGGTTCCAGGAAGCACAAAGTGGAAGTGGGAAGATGAGAGGGGGAGGGAAGGAGGCCAATAAGGGGTATGATATAGAGCAGATTAGTGTTTTGGGCAACTGGGCCTCAAACTCATTGCAAAAGTGTGGGAGAAAGTTGTTTCAAAGTATAGGTTTCGTTTTATTCAGGGATCGCAAGACCAAGAGCTCAGGAGACGACTGCTATTGAAAAGATCCCCCAAAGAAGGGGCATGCCACATGGGGCCACGTGAGGGCCACCTGGGGAAGCACCTGTCACAGCATCTGTCACAAGGAAGAGAGGGTGAGGGGAAACGTGGGCAAGAGCCCTTACTGTGCTTTTATGGGAAGGAACAGACAAGGCAGGTGCGCAGGCTTAGGACTGGGGCGTTGGAATAATTTCAGCAGACTCTGGGGCACAGGGGCTGCTCCTAGTCGTCTGGTACCTGGCTGAGGTGACCAGAACAGGGAGATGCGGGCCACAGCGGGGCAGCCCTGGGTTAAAGGGGAGGGCTGGGCCCTGGCTTTTTGGCCTGTGTATCAAAGGTGTACTTGTAGGTGAGCCCCTTACTTCCCTGAGGATTGGCTAGACAGCCCTGGGAAGGGCAGCTTCTCTGGGCTTAGCAAGGTCCCAAATGTCAAACTATGAGATACAGGAGTTACAAAATGTGATCGTTATAAGAATGTAGTTTATACCTCAGAGTTCTCCTGTCCCATCTGTCACTGATGGAGGCTGCCCCACGGCACATTAACTACCTGACACTTCTGGTAGGGGCTGCTCCCCAAAAGCCCTCAAGCCAGAGTCATAGATGTGGGCACAGTGGGAGCGAGGGGACCCATGGCGGGGGTTGGCCTCTGATAGCGTCCACCTCTGGTAGTACATCACACGCTTTGTGTCTCTGGGTAACATAACATAAAAATGGGGCACTCTTCTGACTGGAAAGAAAAACCTGTGAAACCTCTTTTAAAAGATTCCAGGATAAGTCAACCTTTGGAATCTAAACTTTGTCTTTTATTGGACTTATTTGAGCCTCGGGCTAAGATTCTGGTTACTGACGTTGCCTCTGGACTGTAGAGCGACTCCCTCCCCCGAGCCTTGTGGAGGCTGGGTCCCTGGGAGCAGAAGTCCTGGAGAGCTGAGCTGTGAGTGGCAATGAACAGGTCACTCTAACTGGGGACATCAGCCAGCTCACAGTAAGAGCCTCTGGAGTCCACGGCCGAGTGTGACCGGAGCAGCACCTTGGAGCTTGCTGGGTCTCTGTCACTCTCTTTTTCTCTTTTAAGCTTTCCCTCCCCTTCCCATCACTTGCTAATTTCATCTCTATTCCTACTCTCACCTCACCTGATTTGTACCACAAAAAAATTTAACATTATTTTTGGTGCCTTAGAGTCACTATGTCATTTCTTCAACAGACACTTCCTGAGACTCCACTCTACAGTCACGGGTCAGCCAGCCTGAACCTGTGCTAGGCAGCAGCAAGGCATCTCTATCGCAAAAACAGGTTTTGTTCATTCTCTTTATAAAAATCCTCAACTGGACTGGAATCCAAACACAACACTACAGAAAGCCACCACCACATAAGAGAAGAGACCAAGAGAATAAGACAGAAACAGAGAACTACAAAAATAGTCAGAAATAATAATAAAATAGCAGTAAGTACATAAGTATGAAGAATGAAATATAAATGGATTACCAGCTCCAATCCAAAGACAAATGGATGAAGAAGGTGTGGTATGTGTATACAATGGAATATTACTTGGTCATGAAAAGAACAAAATCTTACAGTTTGGAAAAGCATGGATGAACCTGGAGGGTATTATGCTAAGTAAAATAAGCCAGACAAAGAGAGAAAAATACCATGTTTTCATTTCTATGGGGAATCTAAAAAACAAAACAAATAAATAACAAAAACAGAAACAGACTCATAGGTAAAAAGAAGAGACTGACCGTTGCCAGAGGGGTGGGGGTTGGAGGACTGGCTGAAAAGGGTGAAGGAATTAAGAGGTACAAACTGGTAGTTATGAAATAGTCGTGGGGATGCAGAGTACAGCACAGGGAACACAGTCAATAGTACTGTAATAACTCTGTGTGGTGCCAGGTGGGCCCTGGACTTACTGGGAGGGTCACTTTGTAAGTTGTATAAGTAAACATGTAATCACTACGCTATACACTTGAAACTGAAATAATACTGAATGTCAACCATAACTGAAAAATGAAAAAATATTTCAAAGCCTCAACTGAAATTTTTACTTATTTCTCAAATAGCTTCCAAACTAAGTTCTTCTGTCTGCACAGGACCTTTGGTTGATTTCCTGAGTGTCGGCAGGAAACCCAGAGAAAACAGTCCCCCACCCAGACTACAAAAGACTGCTGAAGTATAGAGTCTCCAACTGCAAAGTAAGTGCTAAAGAAGCACCCCCTGGCCTCCCCAGAAAATCCATATCTTTTCTTCTCTTTCTTCTACGGTTATCAACACGGTGACACATGCATTGTGAACTCTGTCACAGTGTGATTTTGTATCAATAGCCTAATTAAAAGCAGGGTAAATGAAGCATAGGATTAGAAGCATAGGATTAGTCTCTTATTTCCTTGTTGAAAATAAATGATGTCTATTCTATACATAACATTAGCCCCACATCCCAGCGTGATTTCGTGGCTTCCACCCAAGCCTGCTACATGGTCATTTTTGATTTTAATAAATACCCACGCTGGCAGGGAACCATCCTGTCCCACCCAGTCTGTGGAGAGTGTGTTTGCCAAGGGAACAGGGTGGGTCGGAGCACTGGCAGGCTATAAGCCAAGGGGCTATCTCCAAGGAGAACGTGTATTTAAAAGAGATGGTCTGGAAGCATGAAAATGCTTCTGAAGAAGTGCTTCAGGGTGGGGAGGAAAAGAAGAAAGGTGTGCAGGTACAGCTTTACTAAAACCTTTAATCTTTCCCCAGGAGGTGAGGTCACTCTCTGCTTGGCTGGCAACAAAGCTCAGAAGGATGTTAATTCAAACCACCAGGTCTACCCTTCGCTCGGGAGGCCAACTTCCACTTACACACTGTTATTAGCACCTCACATCTCAAACACCCATCATGCGTGTGAGTAATAAACTTTGGAGGTGGTATCTTTCTCTCCCAATTCAGGCCTTAAATTCCGTAAGAGCAGCAATTCATCTGTCTCATCTGCCATAAAATGTTGAATGAGTTGAATGAATGAGTAAATGAATAAGAAAAAACAACATGACCGTGACAGTATTCGGCATCTTACATGGTGGCTAATATATAGTAGGTGACAGTAAATGTTGAATAGATAAACCAATCTGTGATTCAAGAGCAGAACCCAGCATGGAGCTCTGAGCAGCTATGTGGTGAATACATACTGCAGCTGAATGACAAGGTGAGGCATGACATTTAATTTTCTTATGCAAGAGCCACTAAAATAATTGAAAAACACCATGCCCTTTGATCTGGAAGATGCATAACCAGGTGGGTGATAATTCTATCTTCACCCAGCTCTGAAACAGCCACAGTTGGAAAATTCCATTAAGCTAAGGGACAATTATGGTTGTTTGCCAAAGTATTTTTTAACGGTTTCAGTTATATTCTCTTCCCGACTCATTATGGAGCACGTGCTTGCACTGAACAGCATGGTGTTGCTCAGCAGCCTTCACAGATGACAGTCCTCTGGTAACAGATAAAGGGACTGTATTGCCCAAGGCACCCCCTGCCCCTCATCCCGCCAATGCCATGGTGACCTTCAGAGACTCCCTTTGCTGTCGCACCTGTTTTTAGACTCAGCGAACGGGGCACACAGTTCTGGGTCTGGATCCAACACGTGCTCGATTTCTTTTGGGGCTTTTTCATACATCTTTTTTCTTTCCGTCTGAGCCTTGTTTGTCTCTACTGCAGGAAAATCATAATATCCCTTCCTCTTGGCTTTGAGGCGCAGCTTGTTCCGATAGTGCTCGATGTCCGACTTCTGCTTCAGCGCTTTGTTCACCTGGGGAGAAAGACGGTCTCAGGCCCACACCTGTCCCTGATGGCGACAGGTAGGAGGCTTCCATCAGAAGGTCACAGCTCCAGGAAAAGTTATCCTAGGCTTCCTGTCTGGGCCTTTGAGCCAGACAGATCCAACTGGGACCCACACCAAGACCAGCCCACAATAGTGGTCCACAAACATGGAGTCTGGCACTCACCTGGGACCTTCCATCAAGGCCTCCTTCTCTCTGATCTCCGAGTCTGTTCAGACCTAGGCCTGAGGCCAGGCTTGTAGCTTTGTGGTGTGGGCCTTAGTCCCACATAAACCATGCTGGTTCCCTATATGACAGCCTCTGACTTGGCAGCCCAGCTAGACCTTAGTGTCCTGAGCCTGACTTCAGCCCGGAGGAACCCAATGTTCTCCCTTGGCCATTCAGTTGGTGCCTAGCTGAATAAGCCAATGCCTGGAGGGGCTGAGCTGAGATGAATAGGGTGGGAAGGGGGAACAGACATCCTGTTCCCAAGGTCTCGCCACTCTATTGAGAGCTTATTTGTGTCAATCTATATTTTTCTCAAGAGATAGGGAAGGATGAAGCCTTATACAGCCACTAATGCCACCCAGTTCCTGCTCTGAAGGGCAAAGCCAGTCAGGACTTCTAGAAAGGAACATGGCCAACCTGTCCTGTCAAGATACAAGCAGATGACTATGCTAAACAAATCACAAATGATGAGGGTGTTATACCCATGAATGGAACTGAATGGTGAAATAAATCCACCTGACACTTATTGGATGATATGGGGAACCATTAGTGCTATTTGAAATCAGACTTGACTACATCGATATAATCATATACAGAGTTGTTATTATGTTTTCTTTAAAATAATCTTTAAGCCTTGGCTGGAGTGGCTCAGTGGATTGAGAGCTGGACCGCAAACCAAAGGGTCACCAGTTCAATTCCCAGTCAGGGCACATGCCTGGATTGTGGGCCAGGTCCCCAGTTAGGGGGTGTATGAGAGGTAACCACACATTGAGGTTTCTTTTTTCCTCTCTTCCCATCTCTAAATAAATAAGTAAATTTTATTAATAAATAAATAAATAAATAAATAAAATTATCTATAAATAATTTTTATTTAGAAATAAAATTTATTTATAAATAAATTTATAAGTAAATTTCATAAATAAATAAATAAAATTGAAAGGAAAAATAATATTTAAAAGAATTTCCTGTAATTCATAACATAAAAATGCATGTAGTGATAAGATATGTATCACAGCACCAGGACCACAGTCCACTCTCTTGGATATTTTAGTTTTACAACATTTTAAGAAAAAATAACTGGAGGACATGTTTTTTGTAACTCTGGCAAAGTTCCACCCATTCTGAGCTCTAATGATATTTTCAGGTGGGCAGAATTTCACAGGTCTTAACAGTTCCTTCATTCTGCTTGCCACTGGGAGAACCAGTAGAGGAAGTGAGTATAGCATCCTCTGAGACAGGAATCCCATTTCTGGAATTTTGCTTTAGCTGACATTCCAAAAAATGTCAGCTAAATCAACATTCCACGAGAGAGGTTCAAAATCAGAGCCGAAAGCTAACACCACCAGTAATCAGACATACCAGTATCAGGAAACTGCTGATAAAATGCCCACAAACGGGCACATCACTCCTATGGTTATGACCAAAAAATGCATATCAATCCAATCATAAGAAAATATTACACAAACCCAAACCAAGAGATATTCTACCTGATAACCAGCCAGTACTCCTCAAAACAGTAAAGGTCATGAAATGTAAGAATGGCCACAAAGAGTGATGGAGGAACTATCCCAGATTGGAGGAGATGAAGGAGACAATTAAATGCCACATGGGATCCTTGACTGGACCCCAAAATGGAAAAAGGACATTAGTGGGAAAACCAGGGAAGCTCAAAGGAGGTCTGTGGATTGGGCAACAGTATTGTACCAGTGTTAATTCCCTGGGCGTGGTCATTATTCTGTGGCTCTGACCAATGTCAACATTAGGGTTGGTAGGAACTGTGCTATTACTAAGCCTCTCTTGTAAGTTTAAAACTATGACAAAATAAAAAGTTTTTAAAAGTCTTGCGTGAAATTATTCATCGAAGTGTTACTTATAATAACCAAAACCAAAACCAAAACCAAAAAACACCCGGAAGGCTGGAACATCGAGTGTTCAAATCGATGGCGTCCCTTCTCAGCACAGTCATTAACAACGATCGTCAACAAGACAACAGCGATATGCAGGTGCTTACCATACAAGATAGAAAGCTGTCGTGATATGACGAGACTCTAAAATATCAATGAATTTGATCAAAAGCTTGCAGAGGAAGTGTAAAAATGAAAACGGGATGTTAGGGTAGTGAAATTATAGTGATTTTCTCTTATTTTCTCAACTTTCTTTTTTTTATATATATTTTATTTATTTACTTTTAGAGAGAGGGGAAGGGAAGGAGAAAGAGTGGGAGAGAAATATCAATGTGTGGTTGCCTCTCATGCGTCCCCTCCTGGGGACTCGGCCTGCAACCCAGGCATGTGCCCTGACTAGGAATTGAACCAGCGACCCTTTGCTTCACAGTCCCATGCTCAATCCACTGAGCTATACCAGCCAGGGCTTATTTTCTCAACTTTCTATGTTATGTTTTCTTTAACATAATCTTTGCAAGGATTTCCTGTAATGCAGAAAAGAAAAATTTATGGCTTTGGGGCTGCGCTTTCTTCCCTTAGACAAGGCACCCAGAAGAGAAGAAGGGAGCAAGTTAAAAGACAATTTGCCCTAAAATCCACACGGCCGCAAATTACAGAGAACCATTCAGGCTCTTTTCCCACCACAGTGCCAGTAAGGTCCATTCCTCTAACTGCCAATGTGTGACAGGCATCCACTTCTGGACAGAGAAAATGCTCATCTCTCCCCTTCTGTGATAGGGTGATGGGCTTGGCAGGAAAAGGGAGCAGTAAACTGAATTTAGTCAAAATGTGGAATCTGTCTCTGTGACATTGATACCATTAGGCTGCGATGGAAAGATCCAGGCATGGCGGTCATTGCCCAGGTCCATACCTGGGCAGAGGGCCCTAGTCAACAGCAGTTCCCAGAGCATCAGTGACAATCTCAGAGACTGTAATCACCGGGCTTGCGTGTCTGGTGACAGAACTGTGCCTAAGGAAAGATCCAGTGGGTGTGATTGACTTTGAGAAAACATGTAGGTTCCCAAATTATAAAGCAAAGGGACATACAGTACATGATCCATGAGTCCTTCCTCATTGGCTGACTACTTGATGATGATGATGAGGAGGAAGAGAATGTGCTTGTTGAATGCTAGTCACTATTATAAGTGTTTTACACTATTATAGGTGTTGTCATCCTTACGACCGCCCTGTTTTACAGGTGGAGATACTGAGGCCCAGAGAAATGAACTAACCTGCCTAAGGTCAAACAGATAGTAAGGAGAAGAGCTAGGATTCCAATCCTTGCAGCGTGGGCTGAGAGTCCAGATCTTTTAAGTACAATGCTGTTTTTCATTGTTGGGCCACAGTAAGTCACAGAGAGGGAAGGAGCTCTGGACAGGGAACCAGGGGACCTGAACATCATGGATGTCACAATGACCTGCAGTGTGAATTTGACTAGGCTGCTTGACCCCTCTGGCTTCATTTTACTTAAGTGTGTTTATATGTACACACGTGTAATGTAAATGTTCACGTGCAGGTTGCACATGCATGTCTTAAAGGCTCATAAACATCTTTAGCCCATTTAGACCATTCAGCTGCAGAAGATGGAAAAATGGCAGATGTCAAGCTGAGTGGTTCTCTTGCTCTCCCCTAAACTGCCTCTATCTGTCTATCTACCCATCCATCTACCCACCTGTCCATTATCCACCCACACATCCATTATCCATCCATCTATCTTATTCATCCATCTGTTTTTCTTTGTACAATCATGATTCTCCATGTATGTTATAATTTTCAGAACCTTAGGAAATTGATTACCCCATGATATCCACAGATATCCTTCTGAAAGCAGGCAAAGGGTTGTCTGAAGCTTGCTCGAAGGAGAAAAAGTCATTTCAAAGCCTCTGCAGTGGGCCATGTCCCTGTCCAAGAGACAGTATCTTCTCCAGTTCCTCACATCCCCACTACAACTGACCTCCCATGATGCATGGTTCAGGAGTGTTACCAAGAAAGGTAGACTATATGTGTGTGTGTAAGTAGTGGGGAAAAATTCTGATGTTTCTCTCCTCATAACTCCAGCTTTTAAAAAGGCTCCCACTGGGCTTTCTAGTAAAGGTAATAATGCTCTGAAAATACCACCCCACAAACTCATTTGGGGTGACTTGTGTCCTGATTCATTCCACCAAGGCCTGTGCATGCAGAGGTAAAAACGACCAGCGGAGCCCTATATATCTGGAGGCAACCTGCCCCCAGTATTCCCGAGTGGTGCTCCTGGCCGCCCTGGCTCTCACCCGCTCTGGGTCCTCAGGTGCTCACCTCGCCATTGAGCACTGCCACCTCCTGGCTCCGGTCCGAGGTGGGGTGCACCACGGGGAGGGCCGTGGGTTTTATCGCAATCAGCTGCACAGATCCAGAAGACGTGTCAAAAGGATCAGCAGCCACCTTGCCAGAGTTGTCAAAAAGAACTGCTCCTTCCTCTTCATCACTTGCTGGAACTAAAGCACAAACAAACACCTCAGTTTTATGGCTGCAGGGGAGATGCATGGCCGTGGGGGGATCTATGTGGAATGCTCACAGTCTCGGGACATCGCTCAGAATGACCTCAGAAACAACAGCGTCTGGTTTGGTGCCAAGGGCTCACTGCTGCTTGTGTAGTTCTTTTAAATTGAAGATTTACACCATGCAGTCCTTCACTGTGTCATCAATGGGGAGGAAAGAATTTTAGACGTTGAATTTAAGTGGTAAAAACCATTCTTTCAAAGGTATGACACTTTAAAAAATGCAATTTGGTTAGAACTGTGACTCTTCTTAAAATATGACAATCAACAGAATAACAGCATTCAGTTCGGTCTTTGCCACCAAAGCTACCCATTTTTGCACAATGTTAAGGTGACAAGTCTTCCCAGGTCAACCGGCCTCAATAATTGCAGCAGACAGGTCATCATTTTTCTAAAGTGCGCTTCTCAGTGATTTAGGTGTTAGTTTTGTTTGTCCAAAACAAAACTCAGAAATAACCATCAGAGAAACTAATTTAAAGCTACAGACAACTCCCTTAATTAAATAGAGCAATTTTCACCTACGCTCTTTTAAATTAGTTCTCACTTCTGACAGGTAATTCTACCGTGATTGCTGGAAGACACCAGCCTGCCTTGAGCTTCCAGAACTAAGCAGACAGAAGAAGTTCCAGGGCCCGTGGTACCCTGCTGATTTAGTTGTTCCTAAAGCATAATCCCATTAAGTAACTATAAGAATGACAGTTTATTGAGTGTGGCTGGGCGAGAGATAAATGAAGCCTGTTCAAAGAACTAAACCAGTAGGCAATTTAGGAGCAAAATAGGTGTCATTAAAATATGAATGTACTAGAAGTATATTTATCTTTCTTCCCGTCTGCTCAAGAGATTGGAATGTTATTTAAATAATTGAGAAACACATAGTTTGTGGCACTCTGTCACTTATCATAATTACAGAGAATCTGTCAAATTAAGCCTAGTAAATTGTTACTTCATAATGTGGCTAAACACCTCAGAGTCTAACAGTGGCTATAACTGGAATATTTTTTTTTTTTTGGTTCTGGGGGCTTACTCGCAAATAGCAGCTAATGACAGAGGACAGTTTCTCCTCAGGCAAGTTACCAGATGCATATATGTTTTTAGAGTAGAGCTTTGCTCAGCATCATTATCTCCTACCCGGACACCTGCAATGAAAGCCACCTGTGAGACCCAGCCTGCAGAATGGCAGCCAGTAATTCTCACCTCCTGCTAATAACAGGACTGACCTGTGTAACCGAAGGGAAACTTCGGAAATGACAGTGTGTTACTTCTATGGCGAGGTCACTAAACATGTGGCTTCTACCTGGCTCTCTCTGGGATCGCTCACTCTGGGAAAAGCCAGCTGCCCTGGGATGAGGACACTCAAGCAGCCCTATGGAGAGGTCCAGGTGGCAAGAAACCGAGACTCCTGCCAACAGCTATGAATGAACCACCTGTAAGTGGGTCCCGCAGGCCCAGCCAGGCCTTTAGATAACTACAGGCCAGACTGTGACCTCATGAAATTCTGACCCAAAGCTACCCAGGTCGCTCGTGAATTCCTGACCCACAGACGTTGTGCGACATAATAGATAGAGACTGTCGTTTTGGTCGCTAGGGCTTGGGGTAATTTGTTACACAGCAACACAACAAGTAACTAATATATCTCCTAAACAACCCCCCATTCCTGTCCTCCTACCCCTAAAATACCCACTCTACCAGCAGCCAGGATGGGTTATCTTCTCAAAAGGCCACCAGATCACAGTACTCCTTTGATCCAAGCCCTCTGAAGGCTTCATGTCTCTCAGAATAAAGCCCTGAGTCTTTAGTGTGGCTACCAAGGTTCTGTACAGTTCGGTCTTGGCCACCTTGCTGAGTTCACGTCCTGCCTCTCCTCTCTGTCCCCTCTGCTCCGGCTACAACAGCCCACTCGAACATGTCAGGCTCGTTCCCCCCACCTCTGGGAGTTTGCATTAGCTGTTCCCTCTGCTCAGAAAGCTCTTTCCCCAGATCTTTATGTGCTTAGCTCCTTATTTCCCAAGTTGCAGTTTGGAAAAGACTTTCCTTATCCACCCATCTAAAACAGCCTGAGTCATCACCCCGGTACATTTTCTTTGTAGCATTTGGTACAATTGGTCTGTGTACTGGTCTAACCTGCCCCAGCCCTGCACTAGAATATGAGCTCCACGCTTGCCCATCTGATTAAAGGCAATATCTATTACCTTTAAGAATGCCTCATAGGTGGCTGGCTTTCAGTAAAGGCTTGCTTAATAAACGATGACTAAAGGAACAGCTAAAATTTCCTGACTTGGAAAGGAGATGTTAGTGTCTGCAGAACAGGTAAACAGGCAGAACATGCTATGGCTAAACCCCTCCAACGAAGAGTCAGTACTTAACATTTTTATTGTTTCTGGGTTGTGACACCCTCACTCCCTGCCCCCTGGACAGGGTATGGGGAGGTGCATAACTGTAAGGAGAAAGAAAAGAACACTCTGGAAACTGTACAAACTACAGTTCTTTTTCATTCTCACTCTCAAAATAATCATATTCAGATTTGCATAACAATCCCTCTAGGTTTAAGAGAGAAGTAATTAGTTATCTTCCCCCCAAAGACTATATGTAAAAATGCATGAAAGGACATTACATGAAATACGAATACCAGAATATTGTGTGGGTACAGCAGGTTCATGAGAATATTTAGTGCATAATTAGTCCCTAAAGAAAAAGCAGGGGAGAAGGCTAAACACAGGGCCACAGTTAAACCGCGGAGTGCCCTGGGGACTATCGCCATCACGCTAGTAAACACCAACAGCCTGGATCTGGTTGTATCTGAGTTCCACTGTTGGTCTGAATTTCTGCAAATTAGGCTGGGGAGGGAGATTTCATTTCTTCATGTTTAAACTGGCATGGGTGGGGAGAGCCCGCCCATCTGAGGCAGAAAACGCTCTCACAGGAAGCGCGCTCTTTTTTTCTGGAATTTCCAATAACACGCAGAGACAATATATAACTAGCATTGCTACCCTCTGGTGTCGTTTATCAGATAACAGGCAAGTCCTCACCTCATTGGGAAGGTAAGGAAAGAAAACTGAGACTGGTTTTGAGTTAATAGCGCTGACACATCCCCAGGGGCCCCTGCTAAGGAGGTGGCAATTCCTCCTCTAAACGCTCTCGTCCTTGTCCTGCTCTGTCTGGGCCAGTGCACTATTGGCAGGCAAGGTCTGATTAGCTTCTGAGCTTCGGCAGGGAAATCTCCCAGTGACTTAAAGGAAGGTGCACACATAAGGGTTTATGGAAGTTTTTGCTCCTCGATGACTGAAGATTTAAATACATCAAATATTGTGCTCTCATCTGGCACTCATTTTTAACTCTTCTCCTGGAAAACACTTTTTTCCACGGTGATGTTGGTTTTAATTCAGAAGTTGAAGTGTCTGTATTTGGTTGAAATTTTTCCAAATTCTTTTGCTTTCCAAATCCTAGCTTTCCCATCTCTCTTCCCCACTTACACTTTAACACCACCCTGGAACAGACCCTAAACTAGCCTTGCACCTGTGGAAACTAATGAGGCCATTGGGCTACAAGGACCCATCCCAGCCACGCTGCTGGCAGGATAGTGTTTTTTTCCCTTATAGAGTTCTTATTTTCACAAAAGTGGAATATTAGAAATTACAAATGCAACAAAACTGGTGGGAAACAAGACCAGTTTTAGAACCGCCTGGTACGTGAACATTTATTAGTCAACCTTAGTAACTCTAACCTCTAAAATGGATACAGAGACAAATATCAACAGCCTCTGAATATTCCATACCAAGAGAATAGTCTATTCTCAGAGGCCACAGTTACAAACGCCTTTTGCAAGCTGACAATATGATGCCTTTGTTTACTCCACGATTCTACTCAGTGTTATTTCCTTCCTTCCTTCCACCCTCTATACCAATAAAATACACTACTGATTTTTACTGGTGAACTCTAACCTAGTATTATGACAAATAATACTTTATCAAAGTGGAGCCCTTTGATAAAAAAGGACAAGTGTAGGTTCCACGGAAGGACCCAGTGGAGAGGCAGATGAGAACACAGGCAGGACCAGGAGGACAGGAGGCTGCACAGGTGACCGACAGATGTGAGCTGCAGATGGTGCCACAGCACAGCTGGGTGGCTCCGAGGACTACCAACAAACCCTAACACCAAACTGTTATAAGGAGGGAGAAGATCTGTTTGAGAAACTCAAAGTTAACTTTCCCTGGAGAACAAAGGCAGAAGCACAGGCTTGTGTTTACAATGACGGGTTTATTTCTGTGCTGTTTTTCCTGGGAGAGGTGCATTTGCAATATCTGGACTCACTGGCCCAGACTGAACTGCTGACACATATCTGGGAGTCAGAGCAAGAAAAGGAGGGAAATCTCCGAGACAGACAGCATTTCAGAGACCTGCCACCCTAGTGGACCTGGTGTTAGAAATGTCTATTCACCTTAGAATTAGAAAAATCTCTATGCAAACCTCAGTTCATTCTGCCTAGTTTTTAAAGGCCCTGCATGGTTCTGTAAGAACAGGGGGCAGAATAATTCAGAGAGGGAGGTAAGCTGATACCTAACAGGTAGGTAGGAAGCTGAGTTCTGACCTTTTAGGACGCAACAGAAAGAAGAACTGAGGGTGAGAGCACACTGGTAGGTGTGAGCATGTGCAGGCTTGTGAGCACGGATGAGTGGGATGGGCTTAGGGGTGGTGCTTGGCAGGGAAGGCTTCTCACCATTTCTCTTCCTTGCCTCCTCCTTTGTCACTTTCTGCTGTGCCATTACATTCTGGGGTGAGCGCCTCCCCGAGCTGGGCTTCCCTGATTCGTTGCTGATGATAGAGCCGTTCTCACTGGGCGACCTGCTGGAGGTAACCATAGCAACAGGGAGATGGTAAGTTCCGACCAGAGCAGCCTCTTCTCAAGGTTATTTTATTTACACAGTTTATGTCTGTAGACTTTCATTCTGGTTTTATCCACAAAGAAGAAATGATTCAGAAATTTAAAAAAATAAATCCATACTACAGCACGGGTTCCGTAGCTAGTTGTTCTGAAGCGCACTGACTGGTGCTTAGCTGTGCAGAGAAGTTCAGTGAGTGCAGGCCTCAGTTCTTTTTCATTAACCCCCAGTGACTATGGAAATGGTGGTGATGGAATTTTAAGTATGTCCTCTTATTAGAACACAGCGCTTTGGAGAGTGTTGCTGAGTATTTGATTCACACAGCATCTTTAGGGACAAGTATGAATCACGGTTCTCTTGGGCTACTCTTAACAGGATATACCCTGACTACTAAACATGAAGTCACTGCACTGTTAAGCTCTCTCTCTCTCTCTCTCTCTCTCTCTCTCTTTCTCTCTCTCACACACACATACATTCTTAACCCTGCTAACTGCTAACCACTTCCATTTGAAACTACCAACTGAGCTATTTATTCATTCAGAAAATACTTTATGTGTGCCATCTCTGTACTGGGCATTCATTGTACAGACACAGAGAGAAACTAACACTGCCCACTCTCTCCAAGAGCTCTGCATCAGGAGCAACTGCAATACCAGTGGTCAAGGACAATGCTGAACACTTTTGAAACTGTTAAGGAATCATTATAACAATCCACAGATTTGGTGATTGTCACCCTTGTTTAGCTAGTGAGAAATGTGAAGTTCAAGGAGCTGAAGTATTCTGCCCAGGGCAGTGTTGGGAGGTGGCACATCAGTTCTGGAAGCTAGAGCTCCCCCTGCAGGTAGGGAGCTTCTTTACATGTCAGAGCACCTTCCCTTTACCGTCTCTCTACAGTGTTCCAGCTGAAGCAGGGGTAAGCCACTGGGTCTTCTTGCCCTCCTCAGGGGCTGGACTCTGGCTTCCTGGAACCCGGTGGGAAATGAGGCTCTTGAGAGCCTTTCTGACTTCCTGTTCCCTCGGGCCTGAGACCATGCCAGCCTATGGGTGGGCTGAGCATAAAGACCAACTGCCTTCCCCTCTGTGGGAGACAATGAGGAGGCAGATATTGGGTCTCATCAAAGCTCTGGTTTGTCTTTTGTCAATTGGCCAGATTCAGAACCTACCGGCATCGGCCCTTACAATGGACATGTACTATAGTGAAATGTAGCACTTGACCTAATGGACGCCCCTTTTCCTCCTCTCTCCTCCTCCTCTGGGAATTTAGAATTCTCAGTTCGGTACACTCCCATGCCCTTTAGCACCCTAAAAATCATGAACAATGATAGTGCCCACTTACAGCCCCGGGATAAGGCAGAGTCTGCCAAGAGCGGACCGCTGGGGCTGAGTGCGATGCTCCTCACCAAAGCCCCGCACGCAAGTACGTTAGGGAAGTGCTGTTCACTCTGTCCCTTCTGTGGATATCCCTAATGCACATGTACACATCGAAGGCTCGGACCGGTCCTGTCCCACAGAGACTCATCTCGTTTTGTTTAATTCAGCATTTCCCAGTCTATTTTGCTATAGATCTCTTCCACCATCAAAATCTCTTAATTTCCTATAAAACTAGTAATATAAAGAATAAGTTTGGGAACATATGGATAAGATATTAACGTATGGACTATCTTTCGTTTATTCTTCACCTATGGGGCTGCAGAATACTGAAAGTACAAGTACACGTACGCAGGGCGCACACATGTCCTTTGGTTGTTTTCAGAAGCTCCCAGTTAATGGCACGCACTCCTCCAACCGGCTTTACTCGGGGAGGTCCCGAGGAGGGGGAAGGGAAAGGCAGAAGCCTTTCATCTATTTTACACTCACTGGTTACCTAATGGTTTTCACAGCATTTGCATACCCTCTCCCTCATTTGATCCTGAAACAATTTTCTGGCTGTTTCTCTTCAAGGGAAGATGTGAGTGAGCAAATTTTTGGAGAGAGAGGAAAAAAAGTACCTTACTTTTCGGACCATAGGATGCACTGAGGTTTTAGAGAAGGAAAATGGGGAAAAGAAATTTTAAAGCAAAAAAAATGTGGTAAAATATTTAATAACATAAATAACATAATATTTCACCCATGTAAATGTAAACAGAACTCAGCGGCAGCATTAACAACCTTTATTCCTCCCAAATTTGGGGAGGGGGAGGTGTCTTATAGTCTGAAAAATATGGTACTTTGCTTTACTCTGCATCAGTTTATAGGCAGGCTTATGTGGAGCCATCAACTCAAAATTTCTTAAAACAGAGAGTGAGATTTGTATGTGTATGTGTGTCCACTCACATGACAGTCACGGAGATGTTTTTGAAAGCAAGATGTCACCTGTGAGGTGGCAGTTTTGGGATACCGACCTCAGTAGCCTCCATTCTGAGGATGTGGGTGTAGATGAAAACTGGAAGAAAAATCTTACGGTGAGGATTAATCAATTGTTGAACATTTATGGCCAATCACTGCACTGAAGCAAGCATTGCGAATGGCTGATTCTCCATCCTTGCCCCTTAATCCCAACTGTGGACCAACAAAATAGCATCAGCAGAGCCTACATAAGGCAAAGGACTCACTATGTCTGTCTGGTTGTCTGCAAGTGGTTGAGTGCTCATTTTCCTTCACTTTTAAAACAAGTTTTGAACAGTGAGATATTTTAATGACCACCAAATCACTGGTTTTCCCTATTATTCACTTGCGAAACTTTTCGGATCACCTAACAGGCCCATTCTGAAAGGTCACGCAGTCCTGATCTCGCAGGAATGAGGAAACTGACGGGAAAGTCAGAAACGCAGATGCATGAGGGGTTTGTTCTCGGGTCTGGCATCTTAAAATTTTCCCAACTGACCAGACTCCCGTGGTCGGCTGCACTTGAACAGAGGTGTAATTTTTCCTTTGGCAATGATACAGCCAGATTATACCTTTACGGTAAAATCATGAAGCAAATTTAGAAATCACTCAGCAATGTAGGCATTTTCTTTATCTGTTTTTGTTTCATACACTAGTATTTGTTGATAAAAACCTGGAGGTAATTAAATTTTGCTAGCAAGAGTAGATGTCTTGCTAATTCAAGGTGAAATGCTTGAAATAAACTTTTAAAATAAAAAAAAAGAAATGATTTGTCTAAAACCAATTTTTTAAAAGAAACTTACACAACTTAAACTACTCAACTAGAATGGGTAGAAGAGAATGTTCTTCCTGGCAATACTAATATCCTAATTTTAGTAATCCTATTTATTCCTTTTCATTGCCCTCTAAATAGGTGATAAATAAGTTGTTAACATGTTTTTATTGTACTTGGTAAAAATCGTAATGAGAGTTATTATTGTAGGTAATACTGTTTGCCAGGAAACTCAGATAAATCATCTATCACAGGACTAGATGTATGTTTCTCTGTATGTTTAGATTCTGCCCTGCTTAGGATCCCCCTTGTGGGGTAGACAGTTTGCAATGGTCCCACTTTGTCCACATGTCCCTGTAACCAAGCTCTGAGTAGTCCTCTCTTACACTGACTCTGGACTTGACCACATGTCTTATGTTGTCCAATAAGACAGTAGCAAATATGCAACAGCAGAGACGTAAGAGGTGCTTGCCCTTTGGGGCTTTTTCCTGATGTCCTTGGAATCCTGTAACCACCCTGAGAGGGAGCCAGGGCTGGCCTGCTGGGAGATGAGAGACCCATGCCAACCCAGACAAGGCAGCCCACCTGACTACCACCTGACTGCGGATGCGTGAGCAACCCCAGCTGAGCTCAGCCAAGCCAACCTTGGACCAAAGCCACCACTCGACTGGGTTCAGACTAAACTGCTGCCCCACAAAACACTACTGTCCCTGAGCTCAGTGGATGGTTGTTAAGCTGCTAAGCTTTGGAGTGGTTTGTTGTGGAGCAGCAGGTAACTAGTCCACATGCCCTGAGCCTTCTTTCTGACACAGCCCTCTGAAATCCAACTGCCTGTCTCTCTGTGCCTGTTTCTGAGTTACCATAAACTCCTGGGGAAAACGCACATAGCCCTGCTCCTGGCTCCAACCCAAAAACTCGAGTATTTGATGCGGACCATCTTCCCTTTCTCCTCAGACTACTCTGTTCTCTTGGCTTCTCGGATTCCGCTCTTGCTTTGTTCTTCTCATGCCTTTCTTCCTGACACTTTTTGGTCTCCTTTGCTGATTCTTTTTCATCATCTGGGCCTGCAGTCATTGCAATGCTCCAGGCGTCAGCTCTCAGACCTTTTCTCTATCTATGCTTTGGTGGTTGATCCCATCCAGATTCTTGGCTTTACACATGTAAACGCCGACCACTGCCACATCCACATTTCTACCCTGGCCCTCTGCTCTGAACTCTAGATTCATGCGGTTAACTGAGTTCCCAACACCTCCACTTACATGCCCAATGGCATCTCAAACTTCACATCTAAACTCTTGATTGTCCCCTACAAAGTCTTCTCCCACATAATACACGGCAAATTCATTCTCCTACAATACAATAGGCTCTCAGCAAATCCTGTCAGCTCTTCCTTCAAAACATCTCTAGACTCCAACCACGCCCCATACCACTGTCTCTCAACAGGACTAGAATAGCCACCTAACAGGGCTGCCTGCTTCTATGCTGTTTCTCTATAGTCCGTTTTCCACACGGCAGCCTGAGTGAGCCTTTAAAACAGCAAGTCACATTACGTCATTGCTCTTCCCCAAACCCTCCAATGACTTCTGATCTTCATTCACAACAAATTTCAAGTCCTGACTTTGGTCTAAGAGGTCTGACAGGATCAAACTTCAGGCAACTTCTCCGACTCGGCTTCAACCACTTCCTCCGAGGTTGAACACCAGCCTCTTTGGCCTTCTTGCTCTCCTCTGTACAAGTCAAAAGTACCGTCTCTGGGATTTGCACATACTGCTCCAGCTTCCTCTATATAGCCTCGAGGCTCACTCGTCATTTCAATCGGGTCTTTCTCAAATGTCACTCCATCACTGAGGCCTTCCCCGACTTCCTGCTAAAATAGCATCACCTTCCCTCTGTCCATCTCCTTATCCCCTTACCAGCTTTGGTGTTCTTCATATTCATCACCATTCGACCTACTGTCTATCTATTTCTGTTTGTTTATTGTCTATCTCTCCCCACCAGACTGTAAGCCCCACAACAGCAAGAATTTTGTCTTGTTCACTGCAATATCCCCAGTGCTTGATACACAACAAACAATACATATCTGTTAGGTAAAGGGAAAGAAAGAGGGAAGGAGGCTGGAAGGATGTAGCTTTTGTAACTATTGTAGTCTCAAGGCAAGGGGGAAGGGGGCTGGCAACGGGAGTCGGTTTAGCAGGCCAACAGGGCTTCCCATAGGGGTCATTACCTCTTTATGACGCCACTGCTAAGTCCTTATAATAAGATAATGAGTCTTCTGGCCTAGCCTCTCCCATCTATCTTCTACA
This sequence comes from Sturnira hondurensis, assembly GCF_014824575.4. Lineage (NCBI taxonomy): Eukaryota > Metazoa > Chordata > Mammalia > Chiroptera > Phyllostomidae > Sturnira > Sturnira hondurensis. Next base: position 10,668,675 of record NW_028075269.1, on the reverse strand, counting down.
ATACCACCTGTGTCATCTTTCTCAGGTATAGGCTGGACGTTACTGTCTTCCTGAAGAACTTGAGGTGGCTTACCATTGGCCAGAGCATAAAGGTCAAACTCCTTAGTCTGGAAGTTAAAACCCTCCACAATTTTAATCTATCTTCTGCTGTTATCCTTCACTACGTCCCAGTCCCTGTGAACTCTAAACTCCAAGGACACCTGCCATTAAGTGGACACACCTGTCCCTTCTCTCCTGGCTCTTTTGGACTGGATGCCTTTATCTCTTCCCACCTGTTGACGCTCCTCTCAGCCTTCAAGGCCCAGCTAAAACTCAGCCTCCTCCACAACATCCCTCCTCACCAGAGTCAAGTTCTTACGTCTCTCTTTCCCCTGACATTTTGTTCAGACTCCCCTGGGGGTGCCTGCATATCCTGCTTGGTATTCTAGCTATTTCTCTCTCTGTCTTTCCAGTACAAGATCCTTGGAGTCAGGAAACAATTTTAAACCACTTTGTAGTCCTCCCAACGCATGTCAGCGTACTGTGTTCATAGTAAAAACTCAATAAATGGTTTCAAACTAAAATCCTAAACCACTGAGGAACTGCCAGATAAAATACAACTACACATGCTAAATCAAAAGAATCACTTTTAAGGTAAGTTAAAATACATTTAAGTGCAATGTCTGTGCCAAATTCATTATCGCAAATGTAAGAGCTAAAGCTCCACTGTTGTGGTCCATCTGCGAGATAAAACCTTACGCAGGGCGGCTCGCGAGAAGCAGGTGTGACTCTCCCCACCTCCTTCGGTCTCCTTTTCAAACATTCACAATGAGCAGGAAGGGGGGTTTTCAAAGAGAACAGTGGAATTAACTTGAAGGCTTTGGCTCCTCTCACCACCAATTATATCTCCTGCTGACAGGGAGAGGCAGAAGAGGGCCCCCTGCCTACCTCTTTCTGGTTTCGGTGGACTTGGCTGTCTTGATGGTGCTTCCGTCTTGGGCAACGTCCCTCTCCTGCAAGGCTGGAGCATCTCTGACGGGCAGTGGGAGGACCACCGTCTCCTGGGTCACGGGGATGACCTCCTCATCCGCCCCTTGCTGGCCCAGGTGCTGTTTGGCGTAATCAAAGCCTTGCACAGGCTGCAAAGAGGAAACAGATTTGCAGTCGTCTTTCTGACACAGTACGCCTCTAACCACGGCTTTGAGAGAAGACAGGTGGGTAAGAGCAGGTGTCAGGACCATGCTCAGCTTTCTGATAAATAGGGGTTTTCTCATCTCCATCATAATCCGTCTCTGCAAAATCAGACTCCATGGTAATTCCACCTAGCTTCAGAATCTCTATAGATAAGACTTACTCAGAAAAATGAATAGTGAAAACAAGATGCAAAAAAATGTCTGTGAGAACAAACTTCATGCGGGGATTTTAGACCACTAATTTTAAGTCTCTGGATATGGCTAATTGGAAACTGTCCATTGGTACGTTAAACAGGTTCTGTATTCTCTCCTACCTGGGAATGTTCTGCCATCTCTTAACTCTTGTGCAATAATGGGTGTGTGACTTTGCCAAGTCGCTTGAACACAGAACCTCAATTTCTCATCTGAGAAGTGAAGGTAATCTGTTTCACCTCCACCACCCTGAGTATTAAAGTGGAGGCACAGCTCTGCAAACAGAGGGAAAGAAACATGCCACCACATGGAACTTACGGACTCGCTATTTAATCCAGACTCTCCCTTAAGCAAGTTGGTTCCCCTATAGTTCATTACTGGGAAATTAGCAAGGCTTTTACTGTACAGTGTCTGAAATTCCAAGTGAAAAGGGCAGCTGTGAGCAAAACCCAACAGACATCTATCGGTGGTGGAGTAATGAAAAACCAAGAGGCTTGTTTAAACAATTCCTGGGAGTGAATTCTGCTTTACACTCCAAAGCAGCACAATACAGGTTTGAGGCAGTACAATGGGGTGGTTAGTAGCTAGAGCTCTGAAAACAGACTGCCTGGGTTCTACCACTTATTAGCTGGATGACCATGGATACGTTACTGAAATTCCCTTCACACCAGCTTCCTCATTGGTAAAACGGAGATCATAATAGTGTGAACAGGACACCATGTGTATGGCTGTGAGAGTGACAGGCAACATCTTTGAGGGATGTTGTGTGGATTAAGTAAGTAATTTCAAGTGCAGCATTTAGCTAAGTGCCTGGCACCTAGTAAGCATTCCATTGATATTAGTCAATATTGTTTGCCTTGCTGCTAAATCTCAGTCCAGCTGAAATGGACACCAGTGATTCTCTTTAAGAAAATGTAGGGATGAAACCAACCTCCACCATTTGGGTTCTACCAGAACTCGATATCATCAGAAGTTCTTTCTTCAGCAGCTAATTTAGTTGAGAAATATTAACAGGAAGGCTCCAGCTAGATTTAATGGTCTAGGACTGTGGCCCACCTGGTAAAATCTTGCACAATTCTTTTTATTTTTTATTTTATTTATTTATCTTTAGAGGGGAAAGGAAGGAGAGAGGAAGAGAAACATCAATGTATGGTTGCTTCTTGTGCATCCCCTGCTGCGAACTCACCCCTGCCGAGAACTGGCCTGCAACCCAGGCATGTGCCCTGACTGGGAATCGAACCGTATCATGTGGTTCACAGGCCCGTGCTCAATCCACTGAGCTACACCAGCCAGGGCACAATTCTATTTTCTTTTGCATTTCCATTGCATTTTTACCTTTCTTGGAATAACAAAGCATTATATGCAGAAAATGTTGCTTATTTTCTCCTATCCTCAATATTGACATGGCTACACAAAAATCTACCAATTTTAATGTTTTTTTAATGTACACTGATGTGACAGCTGTCACATTACAATCTAACAAAACTATTTTGAATGAAGTTAAAGACAACTAAGCACTACTAGAGCCATCATACAGAAAAAAAAAAGAATAAACTTTTTGGCCAATCTAATATTTCCCTTAAACCATATCAGGGCATTAGAAATGATTTATGACTCCTAATCTCTACAGCAAGGCATTCAAGGCCCTCCAACTTCTGGCTGAAGCCACCTGCTCAGCTTCATCTCCTGCTGACCTCTTTTCCATGATACCCCAAGCTCCCCGTTATCCTGTTTGATTTTGTTCCAACTATAGTTATTGAGCAGTGGCTTGTGCCAGGGACTCTGCTTGGTGTTGGAGATACAAAGGTGAATGTAACTGGCCCCTGACTGTCAAGGGCCTCACCGCTGTAGCTTCACTTGATATCACGGGTACAGTACCAAACATATTACATACACGTGTCACTTCATCCTCACTATTGATCAAGGAGGGAGGTATTATTATAAAGATGAAGATGAAGAAACTGAGGTTCAGAGAGGTTAAGCAACTTCCTGGGACCACACAGCTGATCCGTGGAGCCAGAAACCTAACCTCTGCTCATGATTCTTTGGGCATCTCCTACCGTACTAGGCCTTGCTTTTGTGCTCAGACTCCTGGCATGTTAGTGAGGGACTAGGAGTCTCTGATGGCAGCTAAGACTTCCCAAGAGCCTAGTAAGGAGGACAAGCTGGTTCTGGCCCCTGGCCCACCTCCAACTCTCTCTCCTTTGGCTCCTCACACTTACATGGGGCTGGAGTTCCTTGCTGGGTACTGCAGGGGCTAGGTTGAGCACAGGTAAGCAGAAGGAATGGTCTCTGTGTGTGTTCAGTACTTAGAGCCTGCAAAATGGTGGCTCTGTGCTCCCACACAGAGGTCGTGAGGAGCGATGCAGGTGGCCTTCCTCTCGCAAACCACAACACAGAAGGATGCAGTAAGAAAAAGTTCCACCCTGCTGGTTTCCTATGGAAAAGGGTTTTGGCAATCGACGTGCATAGCCCAACCTCATTGAGGAAGAAAATAACGAGTATCACCACACCCAAGTGTGGAATTCAATCATCTCATGCAACATAAAGTTGCTCGATTTCCAACACCAGCCAGGTATCTCCTGAAGCACAATGCACCAGGCAAGAACATAAAAAAGGGCTATAAGAACCTACAAACATTAATCTGTTCCAGCTGCAGATAGCTTTCAAGCCAGAAGCTATGCTGAAATCAAGTGCTGGCCAACTCACCTTGGCAAATTCATAAAATTCTGACTTAATCTATAACACAAAGATGGCATTTACAACCTCAGTATGGCGTGTTTTGCATTCCAAAACCGGGCTGCAATTAGATTTTGGTGATTACCACTGTGTCTGAAAGGCTCAGGTTGTAAGTAAGCTCAGATGGAAGTGAAATGCCCCCGCTTGGGAGAGTTTCACTTTTCACTGCTTGGGTAATTACCAACATCGCGATGTGTCTGGGAAGCGGGTGGCTCTGTGTCAACAGAAACAGAACGACATTCTTTGGGGACTGGCTGTTCAGTACACAGAGTGTCTATTCAGGCTGCAGCTTCTCAACAGGAGGATTGATTTAATAAACAATAAAATTCATTTGATTTCTTTTGCTGAAGTGAGGGGTGATCACCCAGAAAGAATGAGGCATGCATGACTCCCAGCAAGAATGATCTCCATGACATGCCTTCCAGTGGACATGAAATTCCAGTCACGGTTCCATTCCTGCACAGAGGGACAAAGTTCAGGGGCTCAGGGCTGGAAGAGGATTCTACCTGACAAAGCTAAGGGATCAGAGAGGTGTAGGAAGTAGGAAGATCCTAAAGCCCCAGGCAGAGGCTGGAGTCGCACGCACCTCTGCTGAGAGCTTTGTGATTTTGGTCCAGTCCCACAGTCTCACTTTCCTTGGGGTTTCTGAGCAATAAAATAATAAAACCTTCCCTGACCACGACCTAGGAGAGCCCAGAAAATTGTAAGGCCTTATTTAAACATCAGGTATTACAGATGATTGCATTTTTTTTTATGAAACACCATGGAGGGAGCCATGTGACTGGAAAATGAGCCTTTGGAATTTTCTCAGTCCATTCCCCAGAGGTGACTGGGGCAGACCAGCGGAGGCTGTGAGAGTGGATGGGGCTCCTGGCCAGGCTTCACTGGAGCCCCTGGAGTGTGACAGCTGACTGGCCAGGGCCCTCTGCAGCTTGCCATCACGGCACCCTTTGAGAGTGAGCCACTCTCCTGCCAGCGAAGCAGGAAAATTCTGATGGCCTACAGTGCCTCAAGCACCCTGTATTATGAGCCAAGAAACCTAATTCCACTATCAGTTCTGCTACTTACTCACTGTGCCATCTAAAGGAGTCATTTCTTAGTAATCAGAGGGAGTCAGATTAGATCAAAGCCCCTTTTAGGTCTGTCTAGTTTTCTGTGCTTTGGTTTCCTCATCTGTAAAATAAGGGCCCTTCCTCAAAGGGTTGCTGTGAGGACTGAGTTGCCATCTAGAAAGCACTTAGAAGCACTGATGGCAAAGAGTGAACATGAGCTAAGCAGTAGCTGTCACATCCTGATTGTAAAAGTGAAGGGCGTACAACTAAGTGACTATACTTACCGACCCTGAACTGTACACTTAAAAATGGCTAAAATGGTAACCTTTGTTATGCATATTTTACCATAAATTTGTAAACATTCAAGCACATAAATTAATACACAAAGGGTCTCCTTCAAGTTAGGATGTTTCTGAAGGTACTTGTAACGGCTCCAAAGCCAAGAGAGAAAAGGCAGCCAGAGCCCCCTGCAGGCCAGGGCCCCATTCCTCTCCGCCTGCTTCGCTGCGTACCTTCGCCCTCTGAGGCAGGTTCATCACGGTGTCCGGCTTGAAGTCGTTCTTGTTCTTCCGGCAGAGCACGGCAGTGATGATGATGATGATGACCGTGACCACGGCGATGGGTGCCAGCACTGCGGCGATGATCCACAGGTTGTTGGGTGGGTTCTTCACCACAGCTGCAGGGAAGAGCCAGCGGGAAGCACATGACAAGGGGCACTGGGAAGGGGAAAGGCCCCTGGAGATAAATCCCCCCCGAGTCCCAAGTCATGAAATGGGTAAGAGGGTTTGGGAGTAGAAAGGCTCTTACACTGGGCAAGTGACTCAAGGTCTCTGAGTCCCAGTTTCCTCATCTGTAAACAGGGCTATCACACCACGAGGCATCCGTGAGACGAGACACATGTGGCGCTTCGGGAGGTGCTCAATAACATGTGAGGCTCCGAGATCGCCACGAGGAGGAGGAAGATGGATACGTATGAGCTTTCCCCATTGGTGATGTCCATGAGTCAAGAGGGAAGAGAGAAGAAATCTGAGCACTAGAGTGGTGCTGGAATGAGGAGGCAAAGGCCACAGAGAGATGACTCTATAGAAGGTCACGACGTCACCCTCTGAGTGGGCAACGATTACAATGTAATGGGTGGAGACTTCCCTCCCGCCTCCCCAGATGGCTTGGCTGGGGACCTTGGATATGCCTTGGTCTAATCAAAAGGATCAGGCTGTTCTCAGAACCCAAGTAAAGAAAAGAGAACAGAAGCCAATATCAGTAGGAAGAATGTACTATTAGGACAATAGGTGCCTCCAGGGGGTGAGGCTGGAATTAGTTAACCTGCAAAGGGCAACAGGGCGATGGTCATGTAGGGCTGGGATTACCCAGGTGTCTACATTCGTCAGCACTTATCAAATGAGATACGTAAGTTTTGTGCATTTCACTGTATATAAATTTTACCTAAAAACATCATAAATAATTGACCTCAAGGCAATGGTATGTATGCTGAAGTGTGTAGGGTTGAAGTCTACAGATGTTTGCAACCTCAAAATGCATAAGAAAAAAGATGGATGAATGGAAGGATACATAAACGAACAGATATGTGATAATAAAAACACAGTAAAATGCTCATTGTGGAATCTAGGTGATGAGAACATGGGTGTTCACCACATGATTCTTTCAACTTTTTCAGAAGTTGGGTTAGAAAAATACAAGAAAAAGAAAAAAGACCCTGACATGAGATGAATGAGAGCCCCCTATGATCACTGATAGGGGGAAGGGAAGCTTGGAAAACACTTCAGTTCAAGCAAAAGAACCAATATGTTCTTAGAACCAAAATAAAGAAAACAGTAAGCAAAACAACTGCCTGCAGGAAGGCATTAATAGAAGGAAGTGGAGTCTGCAAAAAAAAAAAACCTGGAGAACCGAAGGCCAGGCAAGGACTTGCCCACACCAGCAGAATGTGCCCTGACGGTAAACATGGATCACCCGGACGGATGGCAGGTCTATCCTGGTGGACAAGATCACGGCGCCTGGCTGGTGCGGCTTGCTGACACTGTCCACTGACAACGCCCAAGCACGCTTCTCTACACTCCCTAGATGATCTCACAGATTTTAAATACCATGTACGTTCTGACGATGCTCGTTTATATTCGTATATATCCAACTTCTACCCTGAGCTCTAGATTCCTACATTCAGCTGCCAGTTCAACTCTCCAATTAGATATCTCAATTTAATATGCCCCAAACCCTCCCCCAGATTCCCTTCACCCCCAAACCTGTTCTTCCTATGATATTCCCCACTCCAATAAATGGCAACTTCTCCCTTCCAGTTTCTCAGGCCGGTGACTTTGTTATCAGTCTCGGCCCTCTCTTTTGCTCTCACCAAACATCCATGCATCAACAAACCCTGTCGTCTCCGTCTCCGACACACATTTAGGGTCTGCTCACTTCTTTCCCTCACTGCTGCTGTCATGGTGGCTCAGACCACCATGTCTCTCCCCTGAAGCATTACTCAGTGGCCTCCTACCTTGTTCCCTGTTCCCTGTGGTCTATTTGTAACACAGCGGCTGGAGTGATACTTTAAAGATTTTATTTATTTTTAGAAGAGAGGAGAAGGGAGGGAGTAAGAGAGGGAGAGAAACATCAATATGTATTTGCCTCTCACGTGGTCCCCCCTGGGACCTGGCCCACAACCCAGGCATGTGACCTGACTGGGAATGAAACCTGCGGCCCTTTGGTTCGCAGCCCACGCTCAATCCACTGAGCTACACTAGCCAGGGCCGGAATGATACTTTAAAAACTCAGATCACAACACTCCTGCTCAAAACCCTCTGGAGTGAGAGCCAGAAAGTCCTCAGAACTTCTATGAGGACCCTAAGTGACCTGCCTGGCCTGATTGCCCAGTGCTCTTCCCTTAACTCGCTCTGGCCTCCCACTGTCCCCCAAATGCACTAGACATGCTCCTGTCTCAGGGCCTTTGCCCTGGCTGATTCCTCCGCCTAGAACATTCTTCACCTAGATCTCTACATGGCTTCCTAACCCAGTTTCCCAGGCCAAGACTCTGTCACTGGTGTTGACCCTTCTCTTCGGGTCTCTGAACAGGCTGCCCTATCTGTGAGGCCTTCCCTGTACTCCACAGGAAATAAAAATCCCTGCCGGGCACTCTCCACCCCCCTCACCCCACTCATTTTTTTCTCTAAAGCACTGCTTCTGAAATTCAAATGTGCGCAGCCATCCCTGGGACCTGATTCCTGTGGGGTGGGGTGGGGCCTAGCGTCTGCCTTTCGAGGGAGCTACCAGGTGGTGCCCACGCAGCAGGCGCCCAGGCCACACTGGGAGTGACAAGGCTCTAAGGCACTTATCACTCCCTGACATGATTCATATGTCCTCTGTCACCCCTGGCCCCTGTATCAGAATACACACTCTAAGAGGGCAGGAAATGTTTGTCTCTTATTTACTGCTCTGTCTGCAGGGCCTAGAATAGGGCCTTGCACACAGTATGTGTTTAATTAAAAGCTGAATGAATGTATAAATGAACTATCATTACCCCTGTTACAATTTGGCTCCTCATACAGATTTTCATACAGGATAGAGTAATGGACAGTTAAAAGAAGCACCATCTCCTTGGTAGTTCTAATCCATATTTCAAGTGAATATACTGCCAGTCTGGTTTATACATCAGTATCTTGGTACATCTGGTTAGCATGAGTTGGCTCTCCTGATTCTGCTGAGCTCTGTGAGCTACCAGACTGGGAAAGCTGAGGACCAGAGCCTGGAATATAAAGACCGCACTGGTGAGCGCCCCACGGGGAGGGCCTGCCTGGGGAGCCAGTTCTGTCTCTCTGACTTCAGCGCCCCCCACTTCACCTGGTGCCTCAGTTGCCCAGATCGGCCTCGCATCAGGCAGTGCTTAGACCTGGAGTGCTCTCGGCACAAAGAATTTCTTTACCCCAGTTTTTGTCAATTGGTGATTAATCACATTATTAACTTCTGAAAACACCTCATTAGATGGTGTGCTTCTGTTGACATTAAGCATTTAATTGCTCCTGCTTTTAGTAATTTGGTATTTATATGTGAGTTTTATGCCTTCAACATTTTCCAAAGCTCAGACCTGCTGTGACAAATATGAATATGCCTCTTCTTGGCTGTGTTAGTCTATCCTGATTAAAAAAATGTATAGTGTATCACAACAGGATACCCTAAATATATATCGATTCTTTTCATTAGCGAGAATGAAATATTTACACGTGCCCTGCTTTTACTCAGCTTTAATGTTTGGGTGGATATGTTCTTTCTTGGTGCCATCTGTAAAATCCTTCCACCTCGATTTAAATGAGGAGAGAATAGATTCACCTCAGGTACATTAATAAATTCATTTTAAAGTCAAAGAGAGAGTCAAGTTAGGCCAACGGAAGTCATCCAAACACGATATATTCATTGGCATAAGGATCTGAAACTACAAAGTCACGGACAGAGGTGAGAAAAAATGTTTATTTAATTTGCAAGAGCTGCAGCAGAGGAAGGACAAGAAAAGGAGACGACGGGTCCCGGACACGCACTGGGCACCGGGCACAGGTACGTGGCAGACCCCCCGGCCTGGGGGGTGTTCTCATCCCCAGTGCGCGGCGAGCAAACTGAGCCCTGGGTAGGTTAGGTGCTTCTGTGGGAACTCACTCTCCGACATACACAGTCGAGGACAGTTCTGAGTCCACACAGATGTGTGGCAGTGTGCGTGTGAGCACACCACATGCACACACAAATGCTCGTCAGAAAGGATGAAGTCAAGCATCCGCGTCACCCAAACCAAGAAACTATTCTCACGTGGAACACATGCCGAAGGAGAGAAAGCCATTTAAAAAGGTCTCCTTTTCTGTGGCTGACACAGCATCAGAGCTCCTGACGGTGTGAGTGGGAGAGTAGGAGGCCCCCCCCGGCTGGCACATGCTGGGTGCACATTGCTCTCCTGCCCAGGGCGCCCAGCTGTGGCTGGCACCCCTCCTGGGGTGTGGCTGCGAGGCTCCTGTGCTCCTGCTCCTTCATCTGTGCCTTAGACCTCCTTGCCGGTCTCAACCCCGACCCCTGCCTGGAACCTTGTCCCCAGATAGCCGCAGGTGGTCACGCAAAAGTTACTGCCTCAGTGAGCCTCTTCTTGACTCTCCCACCCCAACAATTTAAAATCATGACCAGCATCTCCTTGATGCTCGCTAGCCCCTCCTGCTTCATTTTCCTCCGAGGCACATATTAGCATCTAACGTGTTATTTATTTTATCTGATCTGCCCACGCAGAAACGTAAGCTCCATGCAGATGGTTTCGTCTGTTCCGTTCACTGCTGTATCTCCAGCGCCTAGGATAGTTCCAGGCACGTAATGGGTGCTCAAAAAGTGTTTGTTGAAAAAGTGAATGCGCACACATTCCCTTCACCAAAGGGTCAGTCTATTGCTTTCTGTAAATGTATTTTTTAAAGATTTACATTTATTCCCAGAGAGAGGGAAAGGGAGGGACAGAGGGAGAGAAACATCAATGTGTGGTTGTCTCTCATACATCCCCCACTGGGGACCTCGCCCACGACCCAGGCATGTGCCCTGACTGGGAATTGAACCAGCGAATCAAAGGTTGGAGCTCAATCCACTGAGCCACACCAGCCTGGGCTATAAATGGTATTTTTGAGGTGAGCCTGATGGCCATGCTCTGGTCTGGTTCTGTGTGGGGAGAATTGTTTTTCTGCTACATTAGTTACATAACCACTATGAAGAACCTCTCACTCCAGATCCTGCCTGGGACCTGCAAAAGGAGCCGATGAGAACCTTCATAGGAGATGCAGCCACCTCTTTAGAATTCACTGCTGCCTCATTACCTAGAGGTGATGGGGTCAGGTGGCATTGTACACCCCACTGTAGGGCACTGCACATAGGGCCTTGCACACTGGCCCCAGACCTGGCGATTTATAAGACACTGGAACACACCGAATGTTATCCGCGCCCCCCTGCCCTTCGAGAAACAAGGTGTCCATTCAACACTGACCCTATTCCACGTGCTGACCTCAGACTCACACTGCAGGCTGATTTTCAAACTATTAGGAGAAAGTGGGATTGGCAACATTTCGGTTCCTCTTCCTCTCCATTGGATTCGGTTTCTTTTCCATCGGATCCTGGGCAGGGAGGCACTTCCCAGGGCCTGTCCTCTAGCTATGTTCTCTCTCCAGAATTTTCTCCGGGGTTTTAACTCTAACCTGCATCTACAACATTCTCAAAAACCTGTTAACTTTAACCTCTCCCCTGAGATTCAGACTTGAATTCCAACAACTCTGTTAACTTCAGTTCTCAATATCCCATTGGCACGCCCTCAATATATTTTTTAAAGATTTTATTAATTTATTTTTAGAGAGGGGAAGGGAAGGAGAAAGAGAGGGAGTGAAACATCAATGTATGGTTGCCTCTCACACGCCCCCACTGGGGACCTGGCCCACAACTCAGGCACGTGCCCTGACGGGGAATCGAACCAGAGATCCTTTGGTTTGTAGGCAGACAGTAAATCCACTGAGCCACACCAGCCAGGGCTCAATTATTATTATCAGTGCCCCCTCAATATTCAAATAGCACCCCTTCATAATCTCATCACTTTAAACTCGACATGGTCCAGAAGAAATAAATTACCTCTCCCTCCTAAAAATGCTTCTCCTCTCCAATCCCCTTTCTATTTTCATCAATAGCACCCTATTCTGTGAATTGCATGGGTTCTTAATCTTCAAATCACCTTTCCTTCTTCATTCCCTCTCTCCTTTAGTCCTTTCACCTTATTGGTAAATGAGTCATTCAGCTACCCCTTACTAAGTACTTAATAGGAGCCCCAGGACCCTACTAAGCCCTTTACATAAAATAATTATCTCATTTAGTCCTATCAGGTCTGTTTTAAAAATATTACCACTTTACAGACGAGGAAAATGAAGGTAAGAGAGGGTATTCATTTATCTCTGAGCTCCACAGCTGCAAAGTGGAAGAGCAAGGGCATGAATCCAGGTCTGTTTTATTGCAAAGGTTCAGCTCTGCTTAGGTGTCTTCCAATCGTGTGCCTCCCTCGGGGACTGGCATAGACACTTGGCAATGGTTTGCCTTCACAAGAACAGAGCCAGACAGTAGTTGGGGCTGGATATTCAAAGACAAATGAGATGTGGTACTGGCTTTTAAAGAGCTCAAAGGTCGGTCATTTGCTCATTGTGATAAGGGCAATGGAGGCCCCTGGAACTAGGAAAGATTTGGGGGTGTCTGCTTCAGGGGTTGAGGAAGGCTTCAGAGGAACAGGAATCGTTAGGGATGAACACTCCAGTGTGGCTGTAAGATCAGAAGCTGTGTGTTTTCCAAAGTGTCGATAATGACTCTAATTATAGTACAGACAGCACATAATGGCCAAGTGACAGATTATTTGGAAAATACCTGCGAAGTCCAAGAAGGCATAGTAATAAAATGGAGAAGAGGGAAGATATCTGTGAGTCATTAAAGAAGGGAACTGAGAGGACCATGTGGGTTTGGAGGAGACAAAAAATGAAGGCTGAGGGACAGCAGCTGTGCAGCTGGACGGAACAGGGTCTGGCTCCCATCTCTCTGAGTCATAATCAAGCCTCTGGGGAACCCCCCAGATGATCCCCGACTCCACGCATCTTCTAGTCTGATACGATCTCTCTCCTTCCCGGGCTCTCAAACTTTCCACCGTTCCCCTTCAGCCGCCATCAGCAAGCTCCCCTTGGCCTAACCACTTCCCCTGATACTCCATTTACCTCTTGCTCTTATAAAGCCAGCCCTGGCCTTTCTGTCCCTTCCCAAGCGCCACCAGGCCTCAGATAGAAGTGAGGAGGCCCCGGAATGAGAGATCAAAGTAGAGGATGGACTGGGACAGGGAAGCACTGTAGAAGAGACAATGAGCCAGCAAAGCTCCAGCAAATGAATCACATTATGTACCATCTCCCCTGCCAACCAAGGCCTGGCTCTCTCATAATACACCTCCCTAATCCCATCAACTCCTCCTCAAGTTTCTGCACTCCAGGCAATTCGAACCCCTTGTTTTTCCAGCACACCCAGTGCTCTTTGCTTCTATTCTTCTCATGCCTCTCCCTCTGTCTGGAATACACACCCTTCCTCTCCCTCCATTGAAATCTTAGTATATAACACAGTTAAGAACACATTTGCAGTCAGGCAGATCCAGATTCATATTCTGGAGATCTAGGTACTAGTTCTGCAATATTGACCAAGTTAGTTAACTTGTCTGAGCCTCGGTTTCCTCACCGGTAACTTGGAGCTGAGTAAAGTTGCCCTAACGAGCAGAGAAAGTGAGAACACCCACATAAAGCAATGAGCATAGCAGCTGCCAGGGGGGAGGGTATTCAAAGGGGCAGCTATTACTTTTAACATCCTCTCTCCGTTCATTCTTCCCAGATGCCCTTCAGAGCAAACTCTCCCTCTGCCAACCCCTGTGTCACACTACCTCCTCGTGGCACTTCCCTGCAGTCCACTCTTCTGCATTCGCATTAACTCCCTCTCTGCTCCTCAAAGGCAGGGGCAAGGCCTTGCCCACTTCTGTGCGTCTTCCAGCACCACGGCAGCAGTTCATGAAGGACTCTAGACATGTTGGTTGAATCAAACTATCTTTCATTCCCCAGACAACAAATATGATCTCAGCTATGGTTATTTTTTTAATCTTTTAAGTTTTTATTTACTTATTTTTTTAGAGAGAGGGGAAGGGAGGGACAAAGAGAGGGAGAGAAGCATTGATGTGTGCAGTCAATACATTGAATGGTTGCCTCTCACATACCCCCAACTGGGATCCCAGCCCCGAACCCAGGCATGTGCCCTGACATGGAATCAAACTGGTGACCTTTCGTTTGCAGGCTGACACTCAATCCACTGAGCCTCACCAGCCAGGGTAGTTATGGTGATTTTTCTAGCTATTCACTATAATGAGGAGGAGGAGTGGGTAGGATCTGGGCATAGCAATTATCATGAACATCTTTCTAATACTTAAAACCTATTCCTTATTTCAAACTTATTGCTTCAAACACAGCTGATTGATTTAAAAACCTTCTAGGACAGAAATATGTTTAGCTCTGAGTCCATTAACAGGAGCTTAGGGTATCACTTTGATTTGCAGGAAACATTTAGTGGCATTAAGAATAATGAATGGAAACACTATCCCCTTACGGTCAGCTTGCAGAAGGACAACGTGATGCAAGGTCAAGGCCATCCTTTGGGAGTCAATGGTGCTCAGGATCTTGGCAGCTGCAGTCCCCAGCAAAGGCTTCCCGTTGTACAGCGTGTAGTAAGTCAGCTCCGCTGGGTCCTTGGGTCCAGGCACCCGCTGCATCTTTACCATCTTTCAGAAAAAAAGGGGCCATGGTTATAGGACATCTTGCATAGACCCTGCAATCACTTGGGCAATCAGCAGGCTCTCTCCTGACTGCTGAGGCCTTCCGTGGCCAAGTGGATCCACAGCATCTATTTAAGACATCAATCTTAATGTACCTCCCCTACCACCAGAACTGCAAGAAGCCCTGCTGTCGCTGGAGGGGGAGACAGGAGGAGAAGACACGGACATCTGGAAAGCACAGTGTGACTGGAGAAGAAAACGCTGAAATGGTGATGTCTTCCAGCCTCCAGAGAACTCTGGCCTCATTAGAAAATAGGCCTCCACATTAATTCAGGGCATGTTAGGTTATCCTCAAACAAGATCTCTAATTTCAAACTCCTGCAGTTGCCAGGGAGGGAAAAAAATGAACTTCAATGTCTGCAATTCAAAAGATCTCTGATAAAAACAGTACCTGGAGATTCAAAGTCCTTTTCTAAAATTACCTCTCTTGCTTTTTCTCACTGTAGGAGTTATACATATTCACTGTAGAAAATATGAAAATACAGAAGAACATCAGGAAATGAAACAAAATAAAAACAACCTGTAATCCCTCAGCCATAAGCTAATGACTTTTATCATTTGGAGTATTTGCTCCTATTCTTGGGAGTTTTTTCCCCCACACAAACCTTTTATTTATTATTTTACCAAATTATTTATAATACTCTGTATATAGTATAACATATCGCTGTTTTTACTCATATCCCCAAATGATCTTCGATACAACAAAGGCATAGTGTTAATTCCTACATGCTAACTCACACCTCACAAACTTACTTAGCCAAGCCTTTCTAGTTAAACACTTCAATTGTCGCTCACTTTTCAGTCTAGTAACTTACGATCGGAAATCATTCCAAATACATAAAACACAAATTTTAATACTTAATCATGTTCTACTATATGCATATCTCATACATTAACTAACCATTCATTTTTGAACATTGAGGTTGCTATCAACTTTTCACTGTTATAATTAACAATTGATAGACATCGTAGTTTTTCCAAAGTGCATATTATGGATTCTGAGTTTCATAGGATATTGAACGGTATTACAAAACTGTTTATAGCAGCATTAGTAACACAAAGAAAACCCCCCTGAAAATTCAAAAGTTGCTAACGGTAGAACAGATAAATGAGTTATTGTATAGTTACACAGTGAAATATTATAGAGTAATGTACATAAACTCTGGCTACTTGAATACAAAAGCCTGACACTAAGGAAAAATATTACAGAATATAAAATTCAAAATCAGGCAAAACCAAATGATGTACTGTTTAGGGATATACACACATGGATGGTAACATACCTACAGAAAATTTAGGCATGATTTAATGCAAAAGTCAGAAGCACACTCAACTTTAACAGAACAAAAGGAAGTATGTGTAATAAAAGAAGACATATAAAAAGCTTCTGAGATTAGATAATAACATATTCTTACCCTCTGGGTTGTGGCTTCTTTTTATTAGTGGTCTTTAAACTCTACAGATTTTTACACCCCTTGGTATGTATGCTACATGTAACAATTAAAAATAGATGTTACTACAACCCAACAAAAATGGTTTTTAAAAAAGTATGATCAGACAATTCACAAAGGAAGACATCTAAACAGCCAGTAAGCATCTAAAATATGGTCAATGGTGAAATTCGAATTTAAGCCATGAGACACGATCATCACCCACAAGGACAGCTAAAATAACAAGGACTGACAACACCAAGTGTGGATGAGAACGTACAGTAACTGGAACTCCACATCTGGCTGGTGGGGGCATAAAGCGGTACACTTTGGGAAAAGACCTGGCAGCTCCTTACAGAATGGACATACGCCAGTGAACCAGACGTTCCACTCCTATATACCCAGGAGAAATGAAAGCACATGGCCATAGAAAGACTTGTAGAACAGTGTTCGTAGCAGCTTTGTTTATAACAGCTAAAATTTGGAGAAAGCCTAGGAATCCATCCACAGAAGAATGAATAAAATGTAGTATATTCATAAAAGGGAATATTATTCAATATTTATATTATTTTTAAAAATATTGAATATTTAATATTCAACATGATAGGAATAATACAATAATACAACATGGAGGAATATCAAAAACACTATACTGAGTCAAAAAAGTTTTACATAAAAGAGAATATAGTACAGGATTCCATTCACATGAAGTGCTAGAACAGTCCAAACTGACCTCTGGGGTGGAGATGATATATGTGATCGAGTGTAAAGCAGTGACATAGTACACACTGTTAGTTGCAGAACCTAGACGGTCAGTGTGTGGGCACTTACCATATCATTTTCTCAATGTTTCTATGAGTTTGAAAATGTTCGTAATAAAATGTTGGAGAAATGTAGATATTACTAAAAACAAAGGTCTCGTTGGCATTTAAATTTAGAATCCATGTAATACGGTCAAAGGAGATTTCTTTACTACAGGCCTTTTTAGAGTCTGTGGTTTGCCAATAGGCCCTGGGAACCGTCCAGAAGGGCCAAAGGATGCAGCCTTACCCAAACCTGACCTGGGAGCCCCTTGGCCTCAGGGCAGCGTACAAGGACCATTTTCCGAACACTGTCTGAGAAACATTGTCATCCCCCATTTGTCTGTGTGTGTTTGCCTCTCTTTCTTCAAGATGACCACCCATGAGTAGGTCTGTGACTATCTGAAAGGTTCTTGTCTCAACTGCTCACTTGTCAACCAGAGAGGTCATATCCATTTACTGTCTGAAAGTGCCATTTCCCCACATCCTCATCGACACTGGAAAGCACTGTGTCCCTAATCTTTTATAGATGAAAATGTAATCTTATGGTAGTTAAAGTCTGCATTTCTTTCATGGCAAATGGAGTTAAACATTTGAAAAGGTTTTTGGCCACACGTATTTCTTTGTTGGACTTTCTTTTTCAAATATATCTACTAGAGAAATATCTTTCAAGTCTAGACCTCTAAATTTCCATATTCATGAAGGTGGTTCATCTTTTAAAATGACCAGATCCCCAAAGGAAGGCCTCTGTGTGGAAAGAAGATGTAAGTTCCGTGGAGTGAATTTTACCTGGGAAACCTGGGCACGTTCGTCCTGTCCCTTGTGGGAGAGGACGTTGGAGAGCGTCAGTACAACCAGGTAGAAGGTGCGTGAGCTTTCAAATATCTAATAACTTCACTCAACTTCAATTTATTAGCCAATCCTTCTTACCAAGATTCCTCCCAGGGTCATGTTACAAGCTGATCTACAGCCTCTGTAAATTAGGGATTGGCAGAAATAAATCCCTACTTGCTTCCCTCAGGTATTCCTGGCCGCCACTGGGGCCACGCACACTGGGAGCTTGGAGGAAAGGAAGGAAGAACATCTCACTGGACCTTCTCAACACAAAGAATGCTGTTAGATTATTAGGTTGCTAGTGACACCAAGATTGTAGGTGTTATTAGTAAATGACTCCCCTCCCCCTCCAGCAGAGGCAAATCCCATTTCACGGTGTTGGGAGAGACTTCCTTTCTGGTGTTTGGAGAAGTGTGAAGTAGAGGGCTGGCACGGAACCCACTGAGGCAAAATCAACCTGGCATGCAAAATTAACCCTCGTTTTACCTCAGGACAGGCTGTCACAGGCCACAGAGGTGTTTAGAACTACAGCAACATGCAATGGGACAAGGGACCAAAGTCACTGGCTGTGGACGTGAGACCTGGAGTTTCCCTCGGGGGCACGATACAGATTCAGGAAGGAGTGTTCGGGAAGATGGGTTGTTTGTACTCACAAGACTGCCTGGGGACATGATCTTCAGATAGACTGTGGGGATGCCTGTAAATGCCTTTAAAACAAGCTTTCTCTTAGTGTGATATTATGCCTGTGTGTTCAGGTTAAGTTGCACCCACAATGCGGTGACTTACCAACCAGAAGTTCACACCCCAGTGGCTGTGGGCTAGATTCCGACTAGGAAGGCCATTCTGGAGTGGTCTCCCTAACTGTCCTCTTGCTCCACAGAGCTTTGTTCATTAGCATAACAAACATTAGAAATGGGTTCTCTTGGTGAAATTAGGGCTATTCAAGATATGTGGATTGGCTAGAACATGCATGCTAGAGACAGTTCCTCTCCTGCTTGAACTAGATAAAGAATCTGGGGGCTGACAGTCCTTATCTTCGAAGGGCCACTGTCTTCTGTTAGGTTCCCTAGGAGCAGACTCAGAAGAACCGAGTGCTTACAGCTTATTTGAGCGATGCAGAGAACTGGCAGGAAGGTGAGTAGGTGACACAGGGGTGGGGAGGGAGCTCACAAAGGGTGTGTTATTAAGCCACTTACCACAGGGGGTAATTAAAGCTTAGTTCTGTAAGAAAGGTCTGGAAATGATCTAAACCGTACATTTCAGAATTTTCCTAGCTAAGAGACAAGGGAGCTGGGGTTCATACCCCCACCACGGTTAATTCCCAGGCACTCAAGAATTGAGTGGGCAAGGTGGGTTCTGGCATCTCAAGAGCAGTCCTTCCACAAACATTCAGAGGTGGCAGCTGGCACTGACAGAAACAGCGAGGGGACTCAGGCAGAGCACCAACAGCGTCTGCAACGGTTCCCTAGTCTAAGTTCCTGTGTGGTCATGTGTCCATTATAAATCAGAAGGCTCTTTTTGTCAAAACTGAGTGAAAAAGAATAATAGAATCCTGGACCTGGAATGCTGATTGGCCCACCTGTGGTTTCCCAGCAGCGGCGGGAGGAGGGCCTGGAAGCTCCGAGAACTGGGCCATCATCCAGCACACAGACCAGGTTGGGGAGTATCCCGTGCCTGCTTACATTCAACTTTTTGTTGAATAAATACCAGCACACGTACAGACTCTGTTCCAGGACCGCCTTTCCTTATAATCCGACAGTGAGACCGTCGGAGGAGTAGCTCTCACCCTCCTTCACGATTGTGATGTTATGACCCCCAGCCCCGAAGCGTCAGAGCCGTGTGGGTTAGATGGCATGGTCAGTCTGTGGTGTAGCTGCTCTCTGCACACAGCCAGACAGTTTAGTCTCGGGCAGCACATCCCCCCACAGTTATTAAAGACCCCAGCGGCTTCCCACACACCCACCTGCACGGTGTAGCTTCCCAGGGTGGTGGCCCGTTTAAACCGCCGGCCTTGTTGCTGGGACATCATGAACAGCTGGGCCAGGCGCTGCTCCATGACCCGGGCGAAGCTCTGGTTGTGCAGACCCACCAGGGAATTGTCCACGCCCTGCAGCACTGCGGGTACAGAAGACAGAGCGACTGCTCAGAGGACAGGCTAGCTGCCGGCTCAGAACCACAGCCACCACCATCCCAGCACCAGCCACGGGCCCTACTGCATGGCAGGGCTCGCCAGCCTCTCCTCGCTTTACCCTCACAGCAGCCCCAGGAGTTAGGAATCACTATCCACGTGTTACAGATGCTGACAAGGGCAAGCGACGTGTGAAGGTCACAGCCACTAACCAGAAAAGTGAGGGTTCAAACCCAAAGCCTGGGCTCCCTCCCTCATGAGCTGTGACATGTCTAATGCTGCTATATTAACTCTGATCCTTATCACAGGTTAGAGTCCCTGTGGGCATGCAGCCCAGGTATGGGTATGGCTAACTGGTTTTTTGCTGGTTCCCACTTGGAAGCCCTGGCTCAGGGCTACCCTTATTTTTCCTTCTCAACAGCTTTACTGTGGAATCTAAGCTCCATCCTGCAATGCAGCCCTTACACCTTGGCAAACCGCCCTGTTCAATGTCCTCATCTCTCCCTCCCCAGCGGTCCTTTTGAGAGCCGTCCCAAAGCTGTACAGGGCCTCTCGGGCAGTCTTCCATTTGAGAGCAGGGCAGCATGCCAGAAAGAAGGGGCTCTTGCCTTTGTGAAACTTTCTGCAAACCACTGGCCCTCTCTGAGTCCAAGTCCTTCTCCGTAAAAGGGAGCAAGTCTGCATCACAGCAAATACACTTCTAATGAGATCTGCCGTCAAAATGAGACAAACTGTGTAAAGGGGCTTAGCACCAGCCCCTCTCTCCTTCTGCTGTCAACCCCCATCCCCAGTTCCAGTCCTCCCTCCAGGTCCTTTGGGAGGCACATGTCATCCCGAACATACAAACACTGCCTTCAAATGCAGCCATCCCAGAAACTAAAAATGCTAAAAAGAATTCTCATCTCAAAGAAATCAAAACTTACATGGGCTGGGAACCTAATACAATTTTTTTCACTTAACACCATCCAGCAAAGGGCCATGAATACCTCCCATCTACTGGGATATGGAAATAGCTCATGCATTTCCATATGTATCCTCACAATCACATTCCACTCAGGGTGAGAACAAGCAACTGATGACCACAAGACACAGAGAATGAGGTTTAAACTGACCAAGAGAGAAGTGAAACTCAGAGCTGAGTTTCAGAAGTTACTTCCTCGGTGAGATAAATGCCAAATAAACCCCAGTGGAGGATACGGGGCAGTTCTCTTTCTGGAGTCCCTGTGAGGGACTCCCAGCTCAGCTGCCAGCAGAATTCCTGCCGACAGACAAAACACTCCTGCACCGTTCCCAGTGTGGCAGGTCCCAGAGGTCCCTGGGAGTCCCCTGACACAGCCTGCCTCCTGGCCCCAGACAGGAGAGCCCGTGGTCTTGATAATCCAGAGATGCCCCTCTGGGAAAGTGATGCGATCAACTGCTGAAGGACTACTTCTAAGGTGGCCTCTCCTGGCCGATGGACAGAGTAAGAGAGGAGACAGAGGACATTGAGGGCATCATCAAGAACCGATTACTGCCCTGGCTGGTGCAGCTCAGTGGATTGAGTGCAGGCCTGTGAACCAGAGGATCACGGTTCAATTGCCGGTCAGGGCACGTGCCTGGGTTGCAGGCCAGTTTCCAGCAGGGGACGCATGAGAGGCAACCATACATTGATATTTCTCTCCCTCTCTCCTTCCCTTCCCCTCTAAAGATAAATAAGTAAAATCTTTAAAAAAAGAATTGATTACTTTATGGGAATCTCAGTGATGGCTCAAAGGCAGACACCAAAGAGAGGGAGAGCCAGAGGCCCCCCAGCTGATGGGAAAGTTCTAGAAGTAGATAGCAGTGACAGTGGTATAACACTGTGAGTGTATTTAATGCCACTGAGCTGGACATTTGAAAATGGTTTAAATGGACAATTTCATGTTATGTGCATTTCATTACAATTTTTAAAATTGTGAGAAAAACAAAGAAACTTCCATAGAAAGCCTGTGGGAACCTCCTGGAGTTCCATGGAATCAGCACCTGGACAGTTCCCGCAGGCTTCACTGCCCTGTTGGCGAAGATTATGTGTCCTTAGGAGGGGGCTGAGGAAGAGTGGGGGGTTGCAGCCAGGGCCCTGGGTTTGAATTCTGAGTCCCCCTTTCACTGCGTGTTTCTGGGCAAGACGTCTAGTTCCGTTGGGTTCTGTTTCCACATCTGAAAACAAGGGATCATATTCTACTCTTGAGTGTGTCATCGTAAAGAACAGACACTTTATTTTTAAAAAAGTGCTTCCAGCACAGTGCTCTAGGGCACTTGAGAAGGTGCCCATAATTGGTATCTTTGTTGTTGTTCACACGTCTCCCCTTCTTTGCTAGACACATCCTTACCAGGGAGCAAAAACCTGACACAGAACTGTGCTCCAGGACTGTGGCTCCTCTCCTTCCCCCCAAGAAGTGTGCCAGGTCTCAGGCTCCTGGGCCTCTCTACTGGCCAGGAAGGGAGTAGAGAGGGGTAGGCACCCACAGCTCCCCCAGAGGCACACAAGCACTAGGGGAGCTTGGACCCTGGCTTCCCACTCTTACCCTTCCTGCCACTGACTCAGCTTAGAGGAAGTAGGCAAGTCTCCAGCTGTGTTCAAAGGAGCTTTGTCCAGCACATTTGGTGACTTTTACATCACTACTCTCTTATTATCCTTTATTTGCAAGTGCACTGGACCCTGAAGTTCCGATGATTGGGCCTGGTTCAGCTTCCTGTATTCAATCGAAACTGTTTTATTTGTGGTTGAATCCCGCACATTCAGAGCCAAAAGAACCCAAATGTTCAGTTCTTATCTTCTGATTTTAAGGGTGAGGGTGTGATACCCACAGGGTCTAGTGACTGGCTCAAGGATACACTCAGGTCATATGTAGCAGAGCTGAGACCAGAAGGAATCCTGTGATGGCTGGGTCTGCAGTATTTTTACTCCAGTGGGTGAAATAAAGACAGGTTTCAAACCCACGCTGGGCTCTCACCTCGGTCAGGGGGCAACGGTAAGTCTGCACGTCTCTATCCCACCTGATGGCAAGACCCATGGACAACAGGGTAGCTCCTGGATTCTCTGCAAAGACGCATTGCAGGAATCACCCCAGCCAATGATTTTCCACCAAGGAGGGACCACGCCCAGGGAGGGCAGAAGCGCATAGTGTGCCAGAACACATTTAATGCAAGCTCAGTGGGCATACAGGTGAAAACATGCCAGAGTATTATCATACCCACTGACCAAAGGAAAGCGCCTCCAAGTTAGCAATGGCCAGGGATGAACGCCTGGGAGTGAACGCAGAGTGGTTGGGAGTGTTCAAGGGGCTGTGGGTTTGAACAGGATGCACAAAGCTGTCTTCTTCTCTCAGTTCCCCATCCCTACCCCTTCTGTAACTAACGGGAAAAGGCTGGTGGTGCCCACCCATGGGCTTAGAAAGTGGCCACGAGCCAAAGCGAAGGAAGGAGGGCCATGCTGAGGATGATTTCAGTCCCCCCAAATACCAACTGATCCAACTGGTCCAAAACACAGTGAGAGACCACTGTTTCTTCTGATCACGCACGGCCACGACAGCAACAACAAAGGAGGGTTACAGAGGTGAGGGGACAGAGCATTCAGTCCCAGAAGAATCCTGAAAACAAGCCCACATGTGGGGGGTATTAAGTTTATGTCCCTACAGTTGAGGCAGGGCAAGACACAGGTACATGAGGACAAACTGAAACAAGAAGTTGTCTAGGACATCCTGTGTTTAAGAGCAGATATGTTCCCATTTAATGCAAACATTAAGTTACTAGAAGGACAAAAATCTCTGCAAATTAAAAGGCAGCATTCCTGGTGGAGAAAAAAAAAGATTTTGTGTTATATAATCTGCTGCCTTCAAAGATGTGTTGCTGGGTTAGCATTGTCTCTCTCTTGGGCATAAACTCTGGTGAATTTTTTTCTTTCTTTTTAAAGATATTTCTTTAGTTTGTCTTCTTAGCAGGTAAAAAAAAAAAAAAAAGAATCTCTGCACGTCCATGGCTCTGCGGGGGAGAAAGCAANAAGTAAAAAAAAAAAAAAAAGAACCTCTGCACATCCATGGCTCTGCGGGGGAGAAAGCAAAGCAATTTTCTGCAGTTTAGGGAGGTCCCGAGCAGCCTCCTCAAGCAGGACTGTGTGCTCCTTCCTCGGTGTTCAGGCAGAAGCCCACCTGGCTCGGGACAGCAGGCGAGGGGGAAGGCGGAGAGGGAAAGGGGTTTTCATTTTTAAATTGATTTTAGAGAGAGGAAGGGGAGGTAGGGGAGAGAGAGGGAGTGAGGGAAAGAGAGGGAGAGAATGAGAATTTGTTGTTCTACTTATTGATGTATTCATTGGTTGCTTGTTGTATGTTCCCGGACCGGGGATCAAACCTACGACCTTTGTGTATCCGGCTGACACTTTAACCGAGTTACCCAGCTGGGGCTGGAGGTGATTCAGGAGGGCCTGCTTGCCCAGGCATGTCTTCCATGACTTGCAGGGTCTTCCTCCTTCCTTGTTAGGGGCTGAACCGTGATCTCCCGAAATTCGGATGTTGAAGTCCTAGTCCCTCAGAATGTGACTGTATTCTGAGATAGGGCCTTTAAAGACCTTACTGAGGTAAAATGAGATCATATACGTGCACCGGAACCCAATATGCTGGTGTCCTTATAAGAAGAGGAAGTTAGGACAAACACACAGGGGGAAAGCCATATGAAGACAGGAAAAATGGCCATCCGTAAGCCAAGGAGAAAGGCCTCAGAGAAACCAACCCTGCTGATACCTTTATATGGGATGTCCAGCCTCCAGAAATGGTGAAGCCCCCTCCCCACCCCACCTGACCCCACCCCAGTCTGTGGTGCTTTCTAAGGCAGCCCCAGCCAACTAATACCCTCCCTCTCCTGTCCCTTCTTTTTACGGCTGGCCTGGTCCCTTTCCTCCAATGAACACCTGCCTTCTCTCTCTGCTTCCAATTGTGGCTTCTCTGATTTTTCTGAGCTACTGTCTGACTTTTGAAAAACAAGAAATGTTTTTGCTGTTTCAGAAAGCTCAGTTGGGAAATGTCAAGGGAAAAAAAAGAAAATGCCACCAAAACACCCTTCCACTTCCATCCGCCCTCATTGTCAGGACACGCCACGCCTGGGCTCCACCAGGGCCAGAGTGGGTGTGGGCCTCATGCCTGGGGACAGAGGAAAGTACACGCCTGGCGTTCCTCTGGCCTTCACTGGCATTTTGTAGGGCAGTGCAGGAAGGCCCATCTTCCACATAGACACGCCCTGGATGGCCACCGGTAAACCCTGTACCTTCTGATCAGTCCACTTTCTGCAAAGGGGAGGCTGCTAGGAGGGATTTGCAGCTTGCTATTTTAGATTGGTTATCTAATACTCATCCTCAGCATGACGCTTTTTCTTGTTTTAGCTTACTCCACCCACTCCTGGTCCTGGGACAGTAACTCCTTGAATTACGGGCACAGGACCAGAGAACAGATGCCAATCCTATCACTGAGTACCATGCAGTTTTAATTCTTTTAGGTTTTTTTCCCTTTTGACATGCAGTTAAAAAAAAAAAAAACAACCTAATGAGGGAAAGGGGAAATAAAATAAGAGATTACCTGTAATTACCCAATAGTCTCTGGTTGTCTCTGATATGTCAAGGTTGGGGTATTCCAGCGCTACAACAAATGAGAAACAAATTACTTTTCTGAGTTTGATAGGTAATTACTGTTATGGGAAATAAACACAAGTGACGAAATATGAAGGAGCTGGAGCCTGCTGTATCATCCTTAGGAATTCTATGACCTCAGGCTAAAACTACCCTGCTGTTCAGAAAACTAAAACACTCAGCAAAGAGCTCACTTTCAGATGAAGAATTTTCTCAGGTTTGTGGATTTCCGCACTTTCAGCTTTCCATCAAACCCTCCTTATGTTGAACATCTTCATTATTAAGATCCACAGCTAGAGCCTGTCTTAACTGTAGCTTTTTCTTTAACAATATCTAACCATCACTACCGTTTTTAGGAATGATTAGCTCTTGAATGGATTTTCCCAATGTCAAGGACTGAGTTTAGCAGCCAAATGCTTGTAACTAACATTTTTTCACAGGTGTAGTGGCCACCGGAGTTAAGGCACATACAGGGCTTAGCACAGTGCCTGGCCACAGTAAGTGCTCAGTAAATCTTAGCTGTTGTTACTATCAAAATATCAAGATGGGAGAAAATAAATTATTCACATGCTGCCATGTGTCATGAAGCCTTCTTTTATCTTTTCCATAAAATCTTTTCCATAAAATCCAGTTATCTGTCCTTACTACATGGAAATTTGCAAAAGCTTGCTATTAAACCAACATTCAAAAAAAATTCTGAATGGCTACCGTGGGCTGAAGTATATCCACATACATCATCACATGTATTTGTAATATCTAAAGCAACCACGGAAGGAAATAGAATTTTGCTAATATGTGGTTTAAAAGAGAACTTGCCCAGTGACCTTGAGAAATGTACCAACAATTACACTTAAAAGCAGATTATTCCTTCCTTTGGCTACCAAGTAAGTGTTTGGGGACAAAGGGTAGGCTGCATCGTCCTCGAAGCCTGTGCCTGCTGCGTGGTAATGAGGATTGTGTAACTGAAGCATTAGAGGAAGGTGAGGCCACAAGGCTATGGGGACTTCATCAAGAGAAGTCATGGTGCTGAATGCAAATGAACTGCCCTGGAACCTGCCGCCAGGGCAAGGGCTGCCGGCCCAGGATGTCTGCTGATGGCAGGAGCCGGGGAACCACAGCACTCCACATGGCCATGAGGACAGATGCCCCGCCAGGCAGGACTGGATGCTCAGAGGCAGACTGCTTGGGTTCAAACTCCAGATTCCAGGTCTCACTAGCTGTGTGAGCATGGATGTTTTATTAAATGTAACAAAGTTCAGTTTTCTCATCCGCACAATGGCGCTAACTGTGCACCTACCTCACAGGGGTGGTTATAAGGATTAAATGAGATGACAGACGTGTGAATGTTGTGGACCGCTCTGCCTGGTTTCAGGAATTGTAACTACCTCCCATGGCTAAGGATGAGCAAGTGACCTCTGGAATGCGAGCCACAGGAGACAAAGCTTGTCTCTGGTAGCAAATGCTGCCTCAGTTTCCTCCCTGCCCCCAAAGCATGGTAGGAAGTCCATGACGGGTAAGTCTCCTCACAGGGAGGAGCAACCTAAGCCAGACTCAATCACTTAGGAGGCCATCATGCAAGGACTCGGCGGGTTGCAACAAAGAGTGAGCAATGAGCAATGGACCCTTCCCCACCCCCACCCGGCTATGTGACATAGCCCAAGTCCCGATGTCCTCTGGGAAAAGCACTTTCTGGCTCTAATCCACTTAAGCCTGAATACCTGATGGGGAGGGGTGCAGCTCCTTGCCTTGCCAGAGAGGATCCCACGGAAAAATCTGGCATCACAAAGAATTCCTAAAAAACTTGTGAAACCTACTCTGCTAAGAGTGCTTTCATTCACATGTTAAGGGTCTGAGCAAGAAATGAGTATGTCTCCCAAAGTTTCTGCAACCCCCTTCCCTGACAGACACTGACTCAGACTGAGCCCTCAGGTTTCTTTGAAATGTTATCTCCTGTTTGATCTTTACCACCCGTATCCCTGTGTTTTACAACCCAATAAAAGCCCCTGGAGGAAGGAGCCGAAGGCCCTTCCCTTTCGAGGGATCGGCCACCTCTCCTCCCCAAGCAGATCAT
This sequence comes from Sturnira hondurensis, assembly GCF_014824575.4. Lineage (NCBI taxonomy): Eukaryota > Metazoa > Chordata > Mammalia > Chiroptera > Phyllostomidae > Sturnira > Sturnira hondurensis. The sequence continues at coordinate 10,641,225 of NW_028075269.1, read as the reverse complement.
GTCTTGGTAATGTTTACTTTCATCCATGGTGGATGGGGCGGACTTGCGGGAAAAGTTGCCCCCACATGTAAAGAATAAAGGCACCAGCAAGGGCTTTTTTACAATGTGCAATAAACTCGTGATCAATTCAAAATCCCATGTATCTCTAATTCCAGTTGCTGGTTTATGACCGAAGAGCAAGCATGCAGCCTGCCACCGTGATTGTCTGCAAAATGAAGAAAGGCCCCCGGGAAAATGGCAGAGTCCCAGTAGGACGGGCGCAAACTCACGTTCAGCAATAGTGAGCGGTGGGTAGGTGAGGTAGAACCCTACCAGCTCAGCCGAGAGCTGGCGGAGGAGGCTGCTGGCCACAGTGCCGTTGAGGAAGGAGCTCCGGTTGCCCACCACGTACACCAGCGTGACAGTCTGGGAGGCATTGGATGTGCTCACAATCTGAATCGACACAGGAGGAAAGGGGGGGGAGACATGCCACATAAGATGAGGGTCTGTTTCATGGAGGCCGTGGGAGAAGAAGTTTAAGCAGAAGTTGAGGGTAGAAATGAAAGGGAGGTGGGGAAAGAGCGAGGAAGAGACAAGAATAACGACAGTCGTCACTCACAGATGGCTTGCTATGTGCCAGGCATCGTGCTAAGGGCATGTCCCCTCATTCAATCCCCACCACGACCCTAGGGGGTGTACCTAATTATGACTCCCTTTTACAGAGGATGAAACCGAGGCTTGCCCAAGCTCACACAGCTACAAAGTGACATAGCCAGGATTCAAACCCAGGCACTCTGCATCTTTCCTGGGGCTAAATCATTTCAGATTACTTTTCTGGTCCTGCCAATACAAAGGAGAGCAAGGCAATATGAAATTTAAGGAGCGCTCAAGGGGCTCGCACAGAGAAAGCCCATGTCAAACTTTTAGGGAACTTTAAAGTTGAAAGGAGAGGGAATGTACACCAACCTGTTAACAAACAGAGTGACTGAACCTCATTACAAAGAAATTTAGAAATATAAAATAGCTTCTTTGGAGAGTGAGTATATCTCCTGTGGTCTGTGAGTGCAATGTAGGACATGTAAATATGAATATGAGATGGTGTGGTTTTCTTCTTGCATGTTGTCTAAGCCAGTGTTTCTGTCACTGGAAAAGGAGGTTTTCTGGGTCAATGTATGAACAAAAATATCCCGCAGATGAGGCGTGGAAACCAGATGCAGCAGGACGTCACTCCACTTGGCGAGACCATCTTTGTCTGCTCCTTCCTCCTCCAGATCCGATTGCCACCCCCTCTCATCCTGCTCAGTGCCCCCAGAGGTAGACCCTGTGGACCACCTAGGCGGGTTCCTCTGCCCTCTGGCTTCAGCTAAAGGGAGATCAGTGGGATGAGGAGAGAGGGAGGGAGAAAGCAGAGTATCATTGTTGGGGACTCCCTGCCCATGGGGTCGATTTCCCACTGGGCAGCTGTGGCCTCTGGTTTCCTGTAACCGTTGCTTCCCCTCCTCTGTCAGCCCCAACTGTTCCAGCTTTGGGTGCTGCACTGTCCTTGTGGTTTCCCTAGCAGCTGCCCAGGCTTCTGCAAAGGGTCCCTTTCACTGGATTTCCTTAAAATATCTTCATCTGAGCGTGTCCTCTCTTCCTAACAGGAGCTGACTGCTGTCTGTCTCTCCTAGGCCTTTGTGTGCTCAGACACCAACATGCCTGCAACTTTCCTTTTAAACCCTATTTTGAGGAAGACTGTCAAGAATCGCTTCTTCATGTTATTTCTCACTTTTTCCCATGACTGGAAATTACTTTAAAATTCACTATCACAGAGTACATATAATACAGTCCAGTGGTCCCCAACCCTATTGGCACCAGGGACCAGTTTCCTAGAGGACAATTTTTCCAGGGGCCAGGTGGGGGCAGGGATGGCTTCGTGATGATCCAAGTGCATCACATGCAAGCTCACCTCCTGCTGTGTGGCCCAGTTCCTGACAGGCCCGGAGGTTAGGGAGTTCTGGTATAGTCCCAGGATTAATGACATACACTTACACTCCTGTCTGCAACTATTTTTGGAATATGGTTTAGCCACAGGTATTCACACCTCTTTCTCACGCTACCAAGAAGAAAGGTACTTCTTTCTGAACAATTCAAAAGCCCCCACTGCACTGCCACCTATAGAAGTAGTAACTAAAATAATGTTGTGACCTTTATCTCTATTGTGAACATTCTATTTTCTGCTCAACAAAACTCAATTTCACCGGGTCCCAAAAAGCCAGCAGCATGGGGGCCTCTTTGCATATGACACTTGACTGGGTACTTACCCTTTTTCAAGCTAAGAGTATTTTTATTGAAATATAACTGACATATGACATTATATCCGTTTCATACATTTTTATTGTGGTAAAGTACATGAATGTTACCATTTTGAGTGTACAGTTCTGTGGCATTAGGTGCATTCACATTATTGTGCAGCCATCACCACTGCCCGTCTCTAGAACTTCTTCCCCATCCCAGGCTCAGCCTCTGCACCCATGACACACCTCCCCACCCTCCCCACCTGTCAGCCCCAGCGACCCCTGTTCTACTTTCTGACTCCATTAATTTGATGAAACTAAATACCTTTTATAAGTGGAATCACACACTATTTGTCCTTTCATGACTGGCTTATTTCACTTAGCATAATGTCCTCAAGGTTCCTCCAGGTCGTAGCACATGTCAGAAGTAAGCTCCTTTTTTAGGACGAAGGGCATTTCACGGTACCCGTACACCACATTCACCCACTCATCTGTGGACGGAGACTAGGGCGGCTTCCACTTTTTTGGCTGTTGTGAATACTGCTGCTATGAACATGGGTGTGCAAATAGCTGCTCACGTTCCTGCTTTCAGCTCTCTTGGTTACACACCTGTGAATAGAACTGCTGGACCATATGGTAATTCTGTATTTAATTTTTGGAGGAACCACCATTCGACATGCTCACCAGCAGTGTGCCCAAGGGTTCCCATTCCTCCACATCCTTACCAACGCGCTGTACTCCATTTTAAATAATCGCTTCCTCATGGGTGTGAAGTGGTACCTTGTGGTTCTGATTTGCATTTCCCTAGTGATTAGTCATATGGAGTATCTTTTCATGTGCTTATTGGTCATCTGTGTATCTTCTTAGAGAAATGTCTAATCAAGTCCTTTGCTCATTTCTTGATTGCGTTGTTTAATTTTTGTTGTTGAGTTTAGGAGTTCTTTGTGTAGTCTAGATATAAACCCCCTATTAGATACTATATGATCTGCAAGTATTTCTTCCCATTCCATGGGTGGCCTTTTGATTGTGTCTTTTGGTCCACAAAAGGTTTTAATTTTGGTGAAGTCCAATTTATCTATTTTTTCTTTTGTCACCTGTGTTTTTGGTGTCATATCCAACAAACCATTGCCAAGTTTAATGTACTGATGCTTTTCTTCTCTATTTTCTTCTAAGATTAATAGTTTAAATCTTACATCTAGGTCTTTGATCCATTCTGAGTTAATTTATATATGTGATATTAGGTAAGCGTCCAACTTCGTTCTTTTCCTTATGGATGTCCAATTTTCTCAACATCATTGGTGGAAAAGACTGTCCTTTCTCCATTGGTCTTAGCACCCTTGTCAAAAATCATTCGACCATATATGCAAGGGTTTGTTTTTGAACTCTCTATTCTGTTCCATTGGTTTATGTGCCTATGCTTATGCCAGTACCACACTGTTTTGATTATCATAGCTTTGTTGTAAGTTTTGAAATCAGAAAGTGTGAGACCTCCAACTTTTTAAGATTGGTTGGCTATTTAGGGTCCGTTGAGATTCACTGAGTTTTAGGATTTCCACAGAAAGAGTCACTGGAATTTTGATGAGGACTGCACTGGGTCTAGATTGCTCTTAGTAGTACTGACATCTTAACAAAATTGCCTTTCAATTCATGAGCACAGAATGTTTGCCATTTATATGTGTGTCTTCTTTAATACAGTCATTTTTTATAGCTGAGAAAAGTGTGACCATTGTGTATGGCTGCTTAACACTAGCTTCATAAATAAGAGGTCCACAGGCCCATGATCAAGCTTGAATCACTGTTTCCTGAAAGTCATGCCATGTCCCCCATCACTTCTTTATTCTTAGACTCTTGTGGCTCCTGACTTGATCTCTTACTTCCCACTCACTCATACTGTGACTCATGAAACTGACCCACAAGAATGACCAAATGGAAAACTGCTATTTTGCCTACCCAGCAACCATTATCCCTTTTATGACAGCATCACCATTTTTCTTGGGGAAACTCATTTCCCCTATCAGTCCACGTGCTTTGGGTGGCACTGCCCTGGCCAAGTTCCAGAAGTGGGCATCTGAGCCAGCACTAGTTGACTGGGACATCTCATCGCCTTGGTCACAGATACTGGTCCAGAAACAGGCACAGGATCCAGGTGGGTCCAAAAACAGCTAATCTCAGGATTTTTACTGGAATGACACAAAAAGGTGCTTTGGTTCCATAAGACTGTGAGCAATAAGAAGGCAAATGTGTGGGTGCAAGGGGCCACCCCGCAGGGCCTGAGGATGATGGCGGCCCAGAGCAAGGTAAGCCAAGAACAGAGAAGAGAACTGCGTGAAGAAATTATGTGAGCACCTGAATCCAATTGTCCCCGAAGTAAATAAACTTTGAACTTGTCAGTTGCATGAACCAACCACTTCTTCTATCTGCTTTTAAACCTGTGAACTTGCATACTGTCATTTGCACCAAAAAAATCCTGATTGAGTCTACTGTAATCCAGCCTCTAGCATTCAATACTATAAAGTAAAAAGAATTATAAGTCACTTTTTAAGCAATTCTCTCAACAAATTAATTAAATATTGATGCAGTCTTACTCCACAGAGGATCCAAGGTTCTCCACAAATTATATTTAATACAATAAAATGCAAAGTTATAATTACAAAACCAGATCCTGGAAAAACACATTAAAGACAGCCCCAGGAGAATGGCTACCATACACGTAGCCATGCATCTAGCTACCATACACCTAGTTATCTATGCATGGTGATAGAGGGGCTTAGAGGGTCCTAAACTGAGGCAACAACTTTGTCTCTGGGCTTCCTGTTGGCCAAAGCAAAAAGAGAAATGGGATTAATAAAACAATTCACCCAATTCTCCAGTCATTTCAAGAGCCGTTGATATATTCGAGAGTTTTAAAAATCTATTTAGATACAATTTTCAAGTTGCCTGTTGTGGTCTTCTCCAAGGAAGTTTTCTCACTGGCTAAGGCCGAGGGAAGCTTTTTTTTTATGTTGGTGTCCATCTCAGGGCCTGATGAAGAGCAGGTGCCCAGTAAGTCTGTGCCTCCTGAATACGATCAGAGTGTGTTCTGAATACCATCCGAGCATATTCTAGTTGTAACCAGACTCAAGGACCTGTGAGAATCCAAATACAGTCAGAAAACAAAAGATCTCTCACAAAAGATCTGAGTCACTCTCCTTACATAAATGTTAAGCCTGTGACATGTTTTTAGATGTTAGTCTAATACGAACCAAATCATAATGAGATCCTTCCACTTGGGATGGATGTAGAAAAGGAAAGCTTCTCCTTCAAATTAAATCGCACGCTTTCTACATCATATTGGCGTTGCTGATAATTCACCGATGCTAAAGGTCAGTTTCAAAACCACTGAGTTTCATTGCAAAGGCAAACCCTGGAGGTGCCTTTTAGTTCAGTGAAAATGGAGATATTGCCTAGTACAGTTAATTAGAGCAATTTGGGGGCTGGATAAATGTCATTAAGAAGCATCTGTCTTCAGTGGGATGGTATCTATACAATTGCAAAAAAATGGGTCTGAGAAAGGCTTTTTTGAGGGCATGCTTACTGTAAATCCAGAAAATTGAAATACAGTGCTCCAGGAGTGGGATTTTCCTGGGAAATAAATCACACATTTGCCAAAAGTTTCACCATGGGTCCCATTTCCCCCTTGCATTGATGCTGGTGTAGCATGTGGATAAGAGTGGGCTTTGCTCAAGTCTTTATTCTATTTTTTAGCAACTGTGTGCCCTTCTGGAAGTTTCTCTCCCCTCTTTCAGTTCCCTCTTCTATAAGATGATGATAATAATACATCAGAAGAAATGTCTTAGGTATTATGTAGCAAAATACTCGTGAAACACTTAGCACTGTCCTGGCACACAGGAAGCCCTAAGTACCCAATGTGTGTGTGTGTGTGTGTGTGTGTGTGTGTGTGAAGTAAGAGACTTCATGTGGACATTTGGAAAATAACTCAGTGGAAATCACAGAATAGGCATATCTTAGTGCATGAGCTATTTAGAAACAATTCATTTTATATGGGACATTTGATACATCTTATATAGTATATTCTAGCACCATTTAAAAAAATAATAAATGTATTGGAAAGGCCTGAGGAACCTTCCCATGGGAAAATAAGTATAAAACCCCAAACCACAGCAGGGACACAGAGACACGGCTTCTACACCGCAGACATCCTCACCAGTACCGGACCACCTCTGCTCAGCGGCCCAAGCAAGAGGCTCTGTCTCTTGCCTGCATCACATGCTCAAAGTCCAAAGTAACATTCACCCCATGCAGCTTGGAAATTGGAGACCGAGTCACCCCTTGCCAACCCCTGATTGGCCTCTGTCAATGACATGGCTCAAGTGCCCTCGTCCTTACCTGAACTGTCAGGTTGCTTTTGGTGCTCAGGACCTTCTTCTCAGCATCCTGGAAGGCCTTCTGCAGTCTCTGTTCCATCGTCTGAGCAAACTTGCAGGACTGGATGTTGTCGGACTGGCTCACGAACTGAAGCACTAGAGTGAGAGCAGTAAATCAGCACTCACCGACGTGGTGTCTTCATTCCTGGGACTCAACAGCCGTCATAATACAAAATCGCACTTTTTACATCAGAGCAATTAGGTAAGTGAAGGGCGACATGGTTTGGCTGCAGGTCTGTAAGTGGCTCTTAAAATGATTTATAACTCAGAAGAATTTAAAGTGTGATTGGACCTGAGATTCCCTTCAATGCAAAGCATTTTGTGATTTCACCTGATTGGAATATGTAGACATCTGCTCCAAGACTGCTAAAAAATAACCAAAGCAAGGTCTTGCCTTCTGATTCTTTGGGGGGAAAAAATAATCAATTGACCTGCATCATTAAGTTCACTGTGTCTTTCCACATCAATGGCTTCTCCAAGCTTGGGGTTTACAAACCACAAGACTGGAATCAGCAGGGAGCCTGGGAGAAAGATTCCAAGGCCCGGGCTCAGAGATTCTGATTCAGTGGCATCTGGAATGCGTTGCCACAAAGCACAGGTTTTATGGATATTCAACTCTAACTGGTATTCATAACATGGAAAAAAAATACAGCACCTGGTACATGGAAGTACTAATTAAATAACTAGGAAGAAAGGCTCCTGTGAAGAAATATTTCCAATAAGTCCAGGAAAGATTTAGGCTGATGTGCAGGGCATTTGGACATTTGCTTAGCAGGGCTGTTTGAGGGAGGAACACAGAGACTTGAAGAGACGACAGAGCAGTCAGCGATGGAGTTTTTACACAGGTGTTTTCTTGGTACTGTCCCCAGTCCCAGAAAAGATAGAAAAACTTCCCTTCTACGTTACTTGCCTGTTTTCAGCTGGAAGTAGCCTGCAGGCTGGGGGTCCCACGGGGAGGCGAGTACCGCCACAGACTGCAAGTTCGGGGCATGCTGCTTCAGATCCGCAGTGACATTGCTGACCCCATACACACCCAGCGTTTCGATCACTGCGGAAGGCAAGTACACCAGCCTCCCTCTGGCAGCGTAATAACCAACAGTGACGTTGTGAGAATGTTCCAGAATGTCCACCTACAAAACAAATGGACACCAGAACTCAGTATTTGTTTCCACAGAATTTTAAGTTATTTAGCGGGGCTGGGGAATAGGATGTTCTCATTCAACAACTATTCTAACAATGCTGTCAAAACAACATGGATTGGCAACTCTGAAAAGCTCAGAATACAGCGAACTATCATTACCCTGAACCTGCATGTGGATAGAATTAAGGTGCCTTAAGTGCCTCGTATCATCCTGTGAGCACCAATTACCACCTAAGACGGTAGACAGGAGACAGCAGGCAAAAGAGATTTCTATGGAACGAAATGCTAAAAAAAATAGCGTTATTGTACTTCTCATCATTTAAAAATTGAAAGGCAGAAATGAGCGATTAATTGGGGCAGCACCTTCAGGACAGGGGTTGAGTAATATATGAGGTGAATTCCTCTGGCTAGAAGCTGAGAGAAGAGTTGTTCAGACTTAACTCCATTCTTGACTAGTAAGTTGGTTCAGACCAAGGCACGGTGGGCCATGAAGAGTCTCTCTTACAGCTGAGTCCTGGGGGATACTGCTGATCTGAGGTCTTTTTGACCCACATGGAAGACCCGAAGGCTTTAGATTTTATTCTTATTTGTGTTTGCTCTCGTTTTATATTAACAGGTCAGGGTGTTTTTAACATCCACTCCCCTCCACCGCCCCCTCACTCTTCCATCTCCATTGGTAATGTCATGTGTATTTGCGAAGGAAGTCGAGATAACTGATTTTGCGACAGGCTGGGTGTGCCTTTGGTTTCTCCACACTGTGTCCCAAGGTGCTGTTCAAGATGGCCCAGGTGACTGGTGTGCCAGAGAGGAGCGGGGTTGGGGCGTTGGGTGAAAGAGTTAAAGGGACTAAGCAGCAGAGATGGGTAATTGCAAAAGCAGTCGTGGAGATGTAAATTACAGCACAGGAAATATAATCAATGATATTGTAATAACTATGCCAGGCGGGGACTTAAAATATCAAGGGATCCCTCTATAAGACATGTGATTGTCTAAGCAGTGTGCTATATACCTGGAACTAATACAAAATAATACTGAATGTAAACTGCCATCGAAAAACAAAAAAAAATTTTAGAGGTGGCTTTAGGTGGAATGAGATACTTCTGGATGGAGCACAGACACAACACCAAGCAACACCAGAGAGCAAGTGACCCCTGTTCAAGCCCTTCTAATGACCTTGAGGACTGAGTCTCTGGTTGGGGATTACTGACTTTCAATACCTCTCCAAGCCTTACAAGTCGTATTTCTGCCAAGGCCGTTTAGCTTCAATTTAACAAGCTGTTCCCATTAATCTTGTTTTCGCAGTTATATGTTCTTTGTGGCCAATGATCCTGATTTCCATTTATGGTGGTAATATCAAACACCTTTTCAAAAGAAATTGTATTTAATTTTTTAAAATGAGCCAATTGAAAAACTAATAGGGGGATTAGGAGGATTGAGGGATCGAGCCAAAAGGAAAAAGGACTCATGGACATCAACAACAGTGTGGTGATTGTGGGGGAGGGGAGAATGAGTTATAGGGGGCTAAATGGTAATGGAAAAATACAATAAAAAAAGAAAAGAACTAACACATACTAGTTGTCACAGTTGTCTGTGATGATATGCAAGGAGGGCAACAACTTGAAGATCATTTCCAGACGACAGAAGTTTAATGAAACCTATGTCAGGCAACCAGTGGAAATATTCACATTTTCTACTTTCAGATGAGATTGTGTGTGTTCAGGGCAGTACAGATGCCTCACATAGAATGCATTTCTTTCTTTTTTGTTTAGAATTATATAAAACAGGTTGACAATGACCGACAAATTATGTACCAAAACATATTCCTATTCCTTGCTGTGGTGGTGAGGGGAAAGAATGGGGGGCACCACCAGCTGAACACGGCTGTAGAACAAAGCATCAAGGGGAGAGGCCAGCGGTGCAAACGGTACCCACCAACTGCCAATCACATTTACTGCTGTCAAACATGGAATCAAACCAAACACACATAAAGCAAGGCTTCCATCACTGGGACGTGCCTTCAAAATCATCTAGCAGTTGTTGAATAGCACTTGGCATTAAAGTGGAGGAAAAAAGCGTTCCCTCCCCCGCCTGTTGCTGGTAATTTCAGCAAAGCTGCACTCAATTTACAAGACAGAGTAATTTTTAAATGTCCAGAAATAAATTGTTAACTCTTTACAATGGCGAGGGAGATAAAGGAAGAAGCAATGGATGGTATCTAGAGAATTACACTAATGATATTAAATATTTTCCCCAAACAATGAGACAATAGGACAATTTAAAACAGTATATCAAGGCTTTTTTAAAAAATCTGGACATGGGGTAATTAGCCTTCATTCTCCATCTCAAAATTTTTCTACAACCACCACACATTCACTTTTGATCAAAATGGAAAAAGATGCTACTTCCGGCCAGTGTACTTATGGTACCCAGGGAGGGGGAAAACAATCTAAACACAACCTGGACCCAAGAGGATGATGTAGAGGAATTAGTCTGATTACAGAAGCAAGGGGCTTACGTGAGCTGAGACGTCGTTCTGCTGGAAAGCCTTCCGCAATGCCTGCGTGAGCCCCTTGGCCACACTGAGCTTCAAGGTTTCACCGATCTGCCCTCTCCTTTGCGTCAGAAAGAGAACTGGGACGAAACCGAAGTGCGGTAATCAGGGTAAGGCAGCAGACGTCCTAATGAAAGAGCCCTCCTCTCCTCCCCACAGCCGCCACCTCTCACAAGTTCTGAGCGAAGCCAGTCGAGGGTAGGTCCAATGAAGTGGGCGGGGCGCTGGGGCAGCACTCGGGTAGGAGCTCTGTTGGCCCCACTCAAGTCCCAGGGAAAGAAGGCCCTAGCCATCTGTGTGGAGAGACAGCTCTCAGGCTGGTGGCACTTCATTTCTGACCAATGCTGCCTCTGACTTTGAAAGGTGGGGCTCAGCAGGACCTGCCCTGATGGGTCTGCATGCTAGGGAATTCCCTCAGCAGTGGTCCTGAGACCTGACTTAGATGCAGGCCCTGAGCTAGGTGGAGCAGACAAAAAGGACCTTGTATCAGGAAGGCAGTCCCCACCCCACAGGTGCAAGAGATGGAGACCAGCATGAAAACAGGCAGTTCTGACTGAATGTGACAGGTGCTATTTGAAGGGACGCCTGGGGTGCTGCTGGAGACCCTAGAGAGAGCAGCCAGCTATGACCTGGGCAGGGGTGGATCGAGGAAGGATTCCTGGATGGAGGACCTGGAGATGCTTCTGCTGAGTTCAAAGGATCATGGGAGTGAGCCAGGCCAAGAAGGGGACGAACGGTCCCCACACTCCCAGCAGAGGGAAGACCAAGTACAAAGGCACAGGGGAGAAAAGTGAAATATTTCACTGTTTAAGCTTGGCCCTGAGGGTAGTGGGAAATGAAGGGTTTTAAATAAAGGCATGCATTTTAGAAGGCTCCTTTAACTGCAGACTGGAGAACAGGCTGTCTGTGTCTGTTGCAGGGTGAGGAGTCTGAACGCAGACAGGTACATTGGCTGTTGTTGCAGAAATTGAGGTGCACGACTGTGACGATGTGAACTAGGGGAGCGGCAGCAGTGGTGGAAAGAAGGGGCATTCTGCTGGTAGACCTACAAGTAACTTGTGGTTGGCTGGGTGTGGCGGGGGTGACGGGGGTCAGTGGAAATGAGGGAGGGGGGAATGTTCTAGACTTCTGCATCGAGGTGGCGGAGGTTGCCACTCAGAGCAGGAGGCACAGATCTGGAGGGCGATGGGAAGGGAAGGTGGAAAACCAGATGGTGTCATTTCTTGAGATATAGAAAGAAATACTGTGCTTTCCGCTAGTCCTAGTTTCACAGTTTCCCACTTTAGAATAGGATATGTCTAGAGAGATGATTTCATTACATTCTTTGTGGGGCCAAGAGGAAGGCAGGGTGCGAGCATTCAACGTTGGCATGCTCTTTCAAATACTGTGTCTAATGCTTCTGAGAGCAAGCACTATTGATAGTGTGGTAACACTATTAAAAGGCCCCCGTGCCTTCTTGGTCTGCTGTGCTGCAGTTGGCAGGTGGGGGCCAAGAAGATAGCCTCTGCCTCCCAGCATTTGCGGGGCCTCCTTTTTAACGTTAAAAGAAATCCCAGGTTCCCCCAAAGCGTACTGTGGCTGTACTTTTCATATCTGCTGATTGAGAACATGCAATGACAACAAGCCTTTCTGAATTCTGTAGTAGCTCCCAAGGTGCTATGTTTTACTAACACAGCATTCATTCACAGGAAACATCACTGACCCGTCTGCTCTACAGGCAAACCTTGGGGCAAATGTGCTTTCTGCATGTAATGCTTGTCCTCACCTCTGCCACTTGATAAAGGTTGAGGGTTCTCAACCCTGGCACTACTGAGATTTGGGGCCAGCCTGTTCTTTGCTGCCAACCATCCTGTGCCACGCAGGATGCTTAGCAGAGCCCTAATCTCTGTTTCACTAGATGCCAGCAGCCTCCTCCCCACCCCTGAAATTGTACAGATCCCCAAATGTCTCCAGATGTGGCCAACTGTCCCCCGCAGAAGGGGGAGCCAAAGTGACCCTGGTTGAGAGTCGCCAAACTCAAAGAAATCTAATAATTCTGTTGCATCTCTGAAGACATCACGTGCTTGCTGCTTTCAAGTAAACCAAGGCAGTGGAGTCTTACCTATCTTTACCAAGAGTTTACTGGACATCTGGCACTCCAGGTTGGACACTACCTTGCCAGTGGTAATCACAGCTGTTGACACAGCGGGAAGAGCAGCATTTGGGTTCTCTGCCAGCAGAGGCGGCAGCCGGGTCGCCCTTACCGGCGCAGTAATGGACGTCAAGGCTGCTGTGATTGTCAGCGAGCGCGTGGTGGACGCCCTGGGCAGGTCTGAGTTGGTGGGGTTCGGGAAGTTCGTGTGCATGGCTTGCGGTTTCCTGGGGAGGTGCGTTGTGGACAACAGGCCAGAGGCGGCGCCCAGGTTCCCTTGCATGGCTGTGTGAGTGTTCATAGTGTGTGCGGATCTTGCAAACATATAGGTTGGAGTGAATGAGAAGGCTGGATGGACCACGCCTGGGGTCGCCTTTGGGCCGGACGCTGTGTTGTTTGTGACATTTTTAGCTAGAGCAGTGGTCAGACTGCTCTTGACCAATCCTGAGACCCCAGCTGACGGGTTGCTGCCAGTGCCCTTGGCAACCAGGGCCGCAGACAGTGCTGGACTGGATTTCCTCGGAAACAACGTGGAAGCTGCTGCTGTTGTTGGTTCTGCCTTGGGTGACACTGCAGAGTCCACTGTAAAGAGAGAAAAAGCAAAGGTTGTCACTGGCCCAGAGTGCACACATCACTTGTGGTGATGAGTGGATATAACTTATGGGTTTGCTGCGGTGAAAAGTCTCTGTGCTCTGAAATTTAAGCAAAGCAGCTTAGGCTCATTAAGTCAATTAAGCATAATGAAGATGACAATTACAGCAAAGCCATGGCTGGTAATAAAGACGCTTAAATTGTGAATACTTAACACAAAATCAGGTCAGCAGAGGGTCAAGGACATGACTGCTTGGGGCTGCTAATCCATTCATCAGTGAGACTAGGTGTGTCTGCTCACGAGCAAAGCTGGGTATCTGTGTTGAGCTTGAAGATGCTTTGGCCACAGAAGCAGTCATACCTGTTTTCTGGGTACCAGGAAACAAACTACCTGCATTAGTGGCTGCCCCTGTCCATTTCTTGGGGTGCTGAGAAGGCAGAAGCACTTGGGATGGGGTCCTGAATAAGGCACCGGCTGACAGAGGAGATTCGGCCGTAGAGTGATATCTTGGGACACTCTGGAATGGTGTGGCAGCATTTATCACGGGAGATGGATAGATGCTGCTGGAAACTCGGAAACTTGCATCCATTCCATCTGAAAACACTGCCTGCAAACCAGCTGTGGAAGGCAGACTTGGAGAGGTTAGCCAGAGCGAGCGTGTTGGATGGGCAGGCGGCTGCAGATGGGGAGGAGACTTGACGTGTGGACTGGTGGGTGGGTGACCTTCAACCTCAGCTGCTTGGAAGACCCCAGAGTGGTTGTCATTACTTATGGACAAGATGTCTGCATGGTTTCCGACCATGGTAACGTCTGACTGTTGGACTGGCTGGCTGGTGCTTGTGTCAAGGACTGCATCCTGAATACTAAAGCCTTCTGCAGTTGCTGAATGCCCAGCAGTGTCTTTGAAATGCTGAGATTCTATTGTACTGACAGCTGAAGCTAAATCGTCCGGAGCAGTAGAGGAGGCTGAGTGAGTATTCCCGCTTGTGGAGTTAATTGTGGGCCCATTTACATCGTGATTTGTTGGCTGCTGCATGCCAGATATGGTTGGTTCTGTGGAAAGGGATCCAGTTTCTGCTGAAAGAGAACTCCAGAAAACATCTGTGACGGCTGGCTTTTCCCCGTTTCCCATTGTTGAGAAATCATGGACCTCGGTGGACGAGAGAAACGCTGTCACCTGTTTGGAAGCTGAAACTGGCAGCTTGGAACGGTCTGTCGCAGCTGCGTAAGTCTCTAGATTGCTGTTGGAAGAGCTGGGAGATGGGGAAACAGTCTGCGTGGCTCGTCCGGGGGGGATGGAATACGGAGGTAATTCTGAAGGAAGGGTTGTGCTTGGTGTTGTAACGACCGTGGGCGAAATACGATCAGTGCTAAAACCAGAGGCGAATCCATTTACAGTGTGAAGACTCCGAATCTCTTTCCTTGAAAGGGTCTGGAGAGCAACCGTGAAATTGGGCTTTTCGTTTTCCTTTAAAACAGCTGTCACGCTACTCTCTTTCTGCCGGGGAAGCGTCTGAGTTGTGGCAAAGAGGTGAGGAAATTTGCTTGAGAGGAGGAAGTCTGCAGATGCAGTGGTTCCATCATGGCCCTCGTCCTGAGGAGTCGGCATTCTGGGCTCGATGGATGGAAAGGCATGATTCTGCACCGGCTGCAGGAAAGTAGGTGTGAAGCCCTTCCATGGAGATGCAGGAACCGCCCCAGAAAGGCTGGCTCGTCCTTGACCAGCTGCAGTGGGAGGCACAGGAGAAGGCACCCAAGAGAAAGATGTGTGTTCTGCTGAACGGGCAGGCCCTTCAGAATCCTCTGGGGCTGCTGACAAATGCGGTAGGTTAGCAGAGTACTTGGCGGTGGCGGGGGCTGGCTTTCTGCTGGTCGTTTCCACTGCCACTGACTCAGCAGTCTGGAAAAGTGAAGGCACAGCCTCACTGGTGGCTGCTGTTGCCGCGCTCTCCCAAGCTGGCAAAGCCACCCCACTGTGCCCTCTTTCATCCACCTCAACTTTGATTGGCTGGGTGGATGCCGGGCTTGAAGCCATTTCCAACCTTGACCACAAGGGAGTTCCACCTGGCAGCTGAAGACTTCCAGGTGCTAGGGGAGGGGGAGACAGATGGGCCAGTCCTGCCCTGGAGCTCAAAAACTCTGGTGTGGGGGAGCTTGCTGAGCGAGGACTCTCTGTGAAGGACAGCTCTGAATGCTGCTTTGTTGAAGATCCAGAAAAACCTAGATGAGGGATGCCTATTAAATCCTGAGCATTTTTGGATGGGGTATAGTTTGTTTCATCAGCAAATGGGTTGAGGGGATTAGCTACACTCTGACTTGAGGAGGAGTCGGTTGGAGCTGTTTGGGGGAATAAAGGCACTCTGATGGGTCGCTCGGTTGGCTTAGAAAAGATGATGGAATGAGGTGAGTCAGGAGCCAATGAAGAGGATGGAGATGGAAGAAGTGGAAGGATGTCTGACCTCAGAGAATGTCGTTTTGAGATGGAAGGAGTCCCTACCCACACTGGCTGAGATGGGAGGGCAGGGCTCAAGGACGGCACTGATGGGGCGGTGGGCAATGGGGGGAGCATGCTCGTGTGAGGCAAACCTGACACGCTGGCTGTCTCTGTTCCCCCTTGAGGTCCTGGTTGGACCAGCGACTCAGTGGAATCCTTGTAAGGCTCGAAGGAGGAGCTATATCCGCTTCCTTGGTAAAGGGAAGAAGAGAAGTCCCCATGAGCCCTAGCTCTGCGGTGTGTCTTGGGAGGAGGAAGGGTTCGTGTGAACTGCAGCACGCTGGTGTTGTCGGGGGGCGGTCCCAGCACATTCTTGATTCTGTCCCCTGCCGAGGAAGGCTGGACTTCTGAGAAAGGCCATGTTGGTGAAATCGGTAACAATGTCCCAGGAGGAAGTGACGCAGGGTTTGGGGTGACAGTTACGGGTAGATCGGCTGTTCCTATGAAACAAAACATCAAGCAGTCAGACACAGTCAGTCATTAGGCACCTGCAGGGGTAGGTCCCGGAGAGAAGGGGTGGGCCAGCCAGGCACTGTTCGGTCCTCTTCCACCCATTCCAGACGTCGCATTAGACGCACACAAACAATGAATTATGTAATTAGAAATACTCAAATACTGCAGCTGCCACACAGGGCAGGATTGGGGACGACTGGCCTCTGTGAAGTGATGTTTAAGCAAAGACGTGGAACATACTTGAGTATTTTGAGTTCTTTTTCTGTACCAGCTATGAGAGCTAAACTGTGAAACTCACAATCTAGAAAGTCAAAGATGAAGGTGGCTACCTGCCATGGCCAATGACCCCGAAATAAAGCTCACCTGGAAACCCAAACTGCAAAATGAAAGGGCCATGTATCCAAATGCAAATCTTTTTTTTTTTTTGGACCCTAAAGCATCTCAAGCAGAATCAGTGAGGTTGCGTACGTCTGGAAAGACGGCAGCAGGGAGACAGCTATCTTGTTGGATTTAAAAGGATTCCTGACGCTGTTATTCACCCCATGTCAACCAACAAGCACCGGGGATTTCTTTCGGGTGAGGCTATTTCTGAAAGAAAAAACTGCTCACATCTGACCTGGGACCAGAGACACGTCTCATAAAGCCCGGCGTCTCTATAGGCACTGGCAGCACCTATGGGTGGGACTGCGGGCCAAGAGGCAAGGACTCAAGGCACAGAGCTGGGACCTCTACAGGAGAGGGAGCAAGGAAACAACTGATTGCAAAGCGGAAAATGTCACACTTGGGAAGAGAAATGACATTCTCTGTGACCATCCTCTGACCCTCTTTCCACGGTTCTGTGATGTTGATGACCTCACAGGTGGCTAAGTGCTGTTAAGTAATATTTTTAATTAAACATGAAAAAGAAAGAAAAGGTATTTCTAGAGCTTTCTACATTATTCACTAAAAAACTTTAGAATTGTCTGATAGGAACAAACAAACAAGCCAAGCATTGCAGCCAGAAAATCTGGGTTTGCTTGCACCCCCCAGCCACTGGGAGCTGCCTCTCTGGATCCCTGCTGTGTGAGGTGGGGGCAATAGGCACTAAACACCCTACCAGGCTGCTGCAAGGAGCAGATGAAATCAGGGACGTGGAAGGAAGGGCTCTTCAAACAGAAAAGCACTAAACAAATGCAAAAAAAAAAAAAAAGCACTACACAATGAGCTGTCCTTACAGGCTCTCAGCCCTGTTTTCCTGTTGTTGTTCTTGTTGATTTGTTTAACAAAAGAGGACACTGTGGCCCAGAAAGGGGACACCATTTGCCAGAAGCCACAGAACTGATTAGGGACAGAGGCAGGCTCAGAGGCAAAGTCCCCTGCTCCCTGGGCACTGTCTTCAGTTTCTGCTGCTTCTCTGACACCAGGGCCTGCCCTTCACCGCACTGGATTCTGCCAACAGCAAAAAAAAATTCAAAGTAAACCCAAAATCTTAAAATACTTGGGTGTTTAGAATATGCAATGTACTCTGCAGTCACAAAAGCTAAACAGTGACAGTTTTCTGAAATACTATTTTCTGTTTCCTTTTAGAAGACTTGGAATTAGTTATCAAAAAATTTTCCTTTTTGATACTTTATTTTTTTTAATTGCCCATTCTTGGGATTTACAGATACCCAAGAAACAGGCCTTCAGTTGTTTTTAGAACAAAGCAGGACATAAATCAACACTACTGTAAAGGTGGGTCAGTGGACTTGTTCATTTGGCCTGTAAGCAAGAAGCAGCCCCTGGTCCGGAGCAGGCAGTCCTCCGAGGCCCCAATCAGCTCCTTTGTCTCAGAATCACCAGACACTAAAGAAAGCCCTTACCTACAGGATCCAATGCTCCCTCAGGTCCCTGTTGGCCAAAACCCCTTACACAGAAATAGGTGGCGAGATGCTCTTATAGCCACAGGACAGCAAAGTCTAACAGCGTGTCATTCAAATATCTGTGCTCCTTGGGAAATGCCCTGGTTTGCAATAAAAATTATATTTCCACATTGCCACACGCACTCGGTTTTATATGGGAGTTTTGCAATTTTACAGTTATTAAAATTTTATTTTTGCAATTCTACATGGAAGGCTGATACTGCTTTCATCACTCAATCCTTCCTATTCATGTTGCTTATCTTCTAGTTGGGCTCAGCTGCATTCTTCTCATGCAGTCTTGCCTTGTAGCCAGGGAGGAAAAGCATGTTCACTGAATTGGCAAATGACGCCAAATTCAGACATGAATAACTTCAGAGAAACTTACTTCCAAGACTTAACAACTGACTGAAATTATTGCTAAAAGATAGAAAGGCTAGCCCTTTGTCCAAATAGTACCAAGACAGGAACAGGCTGGGATCTTCCCTTTACGAATAGCTTACGCTGCCTGTAGGCAGAGTTAACTGGAGCTCGTCATGAACTAGAATATGAATGTAGGCTAGTAAAGAAATAACAGATTCTTGGGTCATGTTAAAATATTTTCACTTCTAAAATAACAAATATTTCATACTTAGAAAAGAATTATCTATACTGTCTCTAGGTAAGGTATAGAGACTAAATAATGAAAAACCTACGTGGTCTATGGCTTATGGAACTCAGTTTTATGGGTGATGGGGACTTAAACATTCTCACAAATGTAAAAATAGTCAGTGCTATGACTGAGAGATGCTCTGGCCTTAACGGGATGCAATAGGAGGAAGTGACCTGATCAGGGAGGTCAGAGAGCACATCACGGAGGCAGTGACTATCAGGCAGAGATCCAGAGAATAAGCAGAAGTTAACTAAGCAAAGCAGTAGGGAAAAACACCCCCTGTAGAAGGACACACAAATACTAATGTTCTTCCTTTGTGACAGGAAGAAGCACAAATAGTACAGGGAACTGAAAGAAGGTGACCAGAGCTAGATTGGGGAGAACATTAGCAGGCATGGTGCGAGGTAGGTGATGGCCTGACCACTGTAGTGTCACAGGTTTTAGTTTAAAGAGGTGGGGGATGGAGGGGAGGCGGGTGATGCGCAACAACAAATTTGTGATTTAGAGCAATCGTTCTGGCTATGGATGAAGAACAGACTGGAAAGCAGCAAGAGTGGATGACAGGGGACCAGTAAGGAAAACCTGCCGTGGTCCAGTCATGTGAGGCCAGCAAAGCTGTAAACAGCAGTTGAGCCATGGGTGGGAGACCGATATAGAAAATAATCCCCCTATGGCCCCTTTCAAATCTCAGAGTTCAGGATAATGCAGCCCTTTAAATAGGTCTGTGTTTGTATACATGATAGTTTTGTTTTTTAATGGCTACAAATTCTCCTAAATGCCTCTCATTGAGAAGTGGGGTCTGTGTCCCCTCCCCCTGAGTCTGGGTGAACTGGAGACTGCTCAACCAATCAGAGTATGGCAGAAGCAATGCCATGTGACTTGCGAGGCAACCATCAGGAAAGGCCAGGCAGCCTTCGCCGGGTCTCTTGGAACGCTCCCTCTCCATATGCTCCCTCGCTCCCCCTCCTGGAGCCTGGCCACTGCTCTGTGAGCAGCCCGGGCCACATGGACAGGCCATATGTAAGTCCTCCAGTCAACAGTCCCCACTGAGCCAAGCGCCCCAGTCATTCCAGCCTGGGCCCGGGCACGTGAATGAAGAAGCATCCAGAAAATCCTAGCCCCCAACCACCTGAATCACCCTACTGAGCCTTCCATCTGAGTCCTTCCTTCTGAGCTCACAGGCATCATGAAGCAGAGACGGTGCTCGGTCTGAATTCCCTCCCCACGGTGCTCGGTCGGAATTCCCGAAACCACAAGCCTTAGTAAGATGGTTGTTATTTTACGACATGAAGCGAGAAGTGGTTTGTCACACAGCAATAATAACTGAAACAGTACTGGGTTGTGTCCCTTGTGTCCGGGAAGTGGGTTTGTACAGATTTAATTAGGTCCTCAAAAAAAAAAAATGCAGAAGCCAAAATCAGTTAGCTTTCATTTCAATAAAAATTACTTCTGTGGTTATACATGAGGTTTTAGAAAGATGTCAAAGCTAACAAGTAAAATATATCTGTATTTATTAAAGTTGCGTCAGGGAACGGATAAGAAGGGAAGACGTGTTTTGAGGGGGAACTGAGGGTAGATGGTATTTATAAAGAAGGGAAACGTAAGTTAGGAGAAGTAGGGCATGACAAAATTGCAGAGTTTAAAACACTCAAAGCCCTGGCTGGTGTGGCTCAGTGGATTGAGCGAGGGCCTGCGAAGCAGACAATCGAGGATCGATTCCCAGTCAGGGCACATGCCTGCGTTGCAGGCCAGTTCCCAGCAGGGGGCGCACGAGAGGCAACCATACATTGATATTTCTCTCCTGTCTTTCCCTTCCCCTCTAATAAATAAACAAAATTATTTTAAAAAAACACTCAAAGGAAGGCAGTGAAGCAGAAGTTTGACGTAGGGGGTGTGCTGGACACTCTAAGGCAGCCCCACAATCCCCATGTCTTGGTGGCCGGGAAGAGTACCTCTGTGTGACCCCCTCCTATAGAATGAGCAGAACTTGTGGCTTGTTTCTAACCAACAGAATATGGCAAAGGTGATGGCCTGACACTCTTGTGATTACATCATCTTAGATAAAACTCTAGCAAGCTAGCAGACTCATTCTCCTTGATGGCCTGATGAATTAAGAGGCCATACTGGAAAAGCCCATGTGACCAAAAAAATGTGGGTGGCCTCTCGATACTGCCACAGTTTCTGAGAACTATGAACGGCCTCTCTGAGCAGAAGGTGGCCTCCAGCTGAGAGGCAGCAAGAAGCCAGAGCCGGCAATACAGCAGCCCCAAAGGAAATACATTCTTCCAACAACTTGAGTGAACTTGGAAATGGACTCTTCCTCAGCCATGCCTCCAGGTGATAGCACAGCCCAGCTAACACCATAACTGATGCCGTATGAGACCTTGTGCAGAAGACTCAGAAAAGCTGTGCCCAACCTCTGGATCCCCCATTGGTTTAAGCCACAGAGTTTGCGGTAATGTGCTACCCAGCAATAGAAACTAACACAGGTGGGCAGTAAGGGGCAGAGGCAGGTGCGTGGTGAAACTGGGTGTAGAAGGAAGATGTGAGCACGAGGTCCCATGACGGCAGGGCCGCATGAAGGATGGTGAAAAGACGATCAAGACCATGGAAAAGAAGCCCAAGGGAATATGTTTCGCTTGGAACATCACAGAGAACAAGCTGTGAAATAAAAATTCTAACCTAGTACCCGGGACACGGAGAAAGTTACCTGAAGAGAACAGAGAGCTTTGCAAGGGTAGAAACAAAGCCACGCAGCAGAGAGCAGCAGACATGTTGCGTGTTACTGTGAAGCAGGGTGTACTCTTCTGCCACACGCCTTGTTCAGGGGGGGAAAGAGACCACATCGTTCTAGTCCAACGACCGAATTCTGGTTTTTCTCAAAGAACTCCTACTGATTCTCCAATCTCTCCCCACCAAGTACCCCCATCACTTTCTTCTACTTAGAATGATGTGGATTATTTTTTGCAGAAAATGTGATCATTGTCTTCAAAGAATGCACAGAAAGCAAAGGCAAACCCCACCCCCAGAGAGGGAAATGAGGGACTGGCTACCCTTTCTGATCATCGAGAAGTCCCACCCATTCCAGGGACAACCGGACAAGTACCTTCTGTTCGCACAGTGTTTCCCACACAGGAGCTGGTGATTTGGAGAACGTTAAAAGGAAGTAGCTTAAGTGGTAAGAGATTTAAGGGGGTGTGGGATGAAGACTGATGGGGAGCAGAAATGGATCTGCGTTGGAAATGAGTGAAAGCAAGCTGAGGACCTCTCCCCTTCCTAAGGAAACAAGAATGGGTAGCCCCACAAAGCCTACTTGACAGACAACTGACACACACATCTCAAACTCAGCCTATCTGAGCCAAGTTTAAACAAATCCGTGGTTCTCAGAGCTTCAGGAAAGTGTTCAGTCAGTCCTGTAAGGACAGCGCACTTCATAATAACCTGCACAAGAACCCCCACACAGGTTAAGGGTCAAATGCTTTTGTTGCTTACCAAGTTTGCATAGAGTCCCATGAAAGCTAAACTTAGCCTCGAACCAAGAGTCAGGAAGCAGACCATTAACACGGTAAAACATAAAGAGTTTAAAAAGTGCCCGGTCAGATTGGAGGCATAGTCTCAGTGGCTGGTGCCCAACGCGGTGAGAGGTGCTCCCCTGTGCTCCCAGCCCTCAGCGCCCCATGGGAAACACCATGATGTGTAAGGATGGACTGGGCAGGCCTCTGCCTTCCCCAGGCCCTTCAGCCTACTAGTTCCTCATTCTCACTTGCAGGAGACTCAGACCTGAGCGGTGATGCTGCTGTGTGTGTTCAAATTCACCCTGCCGAGCACGCGGCAAACACACTTGGACCTCACCAAAGCCCTCAGGGACTCAGGCTCCTCCTCCTGCTGCTTCTTCCCTCTGAGACTCTGTCTTCGGTCCCTAGAGCTGTGTCAGTCCCCTGCTCATGGCTCTTCTATCCCAGACCTCAACCGGAGGCCCCGCTTTCCAAAGTCGTTAGAGTCCGCTACCCTTAAGTAGCGGACTATACTTAAGGGTCGCAGACTCCACTCAGGTTTAAAGAGCTTCCCCACGCTGCCTTGATCTGCTTCCTGTGTTCCTCAAAACGCTTGTGACCCAAACATAATGACCGTCTTTCCCCACGCAGTGCGGCTCCCTTGACTGCTGAAGACACTGTGGAGGAGACAGCTTAGGTTTCCCACTGTGGTCACGAGACCTTTCACTCCATCCCACTCACTGCCCACTTGTGAGTTTTCTTATTTGCAGCTCTTAAAGAAAAGCAAACCCAATCACCAATAGCTCCAGGTGTAGGAAACTAAGGCTACCAATAAATACACATTAATAAACATCCCCAACCCCTCTTCCTTGTATGACGGAGAAAAGTATCTACAGCTTCCTGCAGCTTTCTATCAGGCCCCAGAGTCAAACTGCCTGGCTTCAAATCCCACACCTCCATCTGCTAGCTGTGTGACCTTGGACAAGTTAGTTAACCTCTCTGGGCCTCATTTCCTCAATGGTAAAACGGGGATAATTACAGTACCTACCTCATGAAATTCTTTTAAGGATTAAAAAGAGGTGATACATGTAAAGTCTTAGGACAGTGCTTTGTGCTCCAAATGCCAGCTACTATTGGTATCGCTATTGGTGCCACGGCCATTATTTATTCAGCCCAAGGTAGGCACAGCTGGAAGTTTTCTCACAAGCTTTCTCAGAGAACCTGGATGCCATCGGGACTCGGAAATGCCTGCAGATCATGCACTGTCACCACCCCGCACGTGTGGAAGCGCTTATCGTTTGAGAATATCTTCACACCCTAATCCCTCCTTGAGGTGGAGGAAAGGTTATTATCCCCACTTTACAGGTGAGGAAACTAGGGCTCAGGGAAGTCAAGTGCTAACTTGGCCAAGGTCACATGGAGAGTTATCCTGCAGTCGAGTATGTCTCAACTCTTTTGACTTCAGCTCCAAGGATCTCTGCTCCCCATGGGGAAGAACGAGTCTGGGGTGGGGTCCCTCCTCCCAGAGGGACCCCACCACAGACCAGAGCCCACACAGGGGCTCCCTCCTTCCCCTGAGTCTGATGCCGTGTCCCCCTCTGGCACTGCTTGGGCAAACATGACTGAGCACAGCTCTAAATCGCAGACCTGCCAGGCTCTGATTCCCAGAAGGTCAGAAGAGATGGATGAAGCGCCATTTGCTATGCTGATGCATTCACCCCATACCCAGCAGTTCTGAAGTCTGGCGCCTGGGACACTCTTGCCTAAGATGATTTCTCCTGGGGCTTTTTAAAGCAAAATGCTTGAGTTAATAGAATCAAATTGCCATTTCTTGAAGGGATGCCAGCAAACAGAAGATCCTGTTTAATGCTTCCACAGAAGCATCTGCACTTTTAAAGCTCTGTCAAGAGTTGTTTTCTTTTTTGCAAAAGTTCACTGCCGGCAAATCCTGTGTGAAACAGGTTTAAAGATAGATAAAGGTGACTTCCCCCACCCATTGGGTACAATTTCACTCTCATTTTTTTTAAACCTCAGTTTATGTGAGGTTTACGATCACTGCAGAAAATTTAGAAAAGATGGAAAAGTAGAAGGAAAAGAAAAAGAAGCCCACGCCTTCCTCAGCCCTCTCCACATCCAAGTCCCACCACATGGAGAAAACTGGGATTCATGCTATGGCCACCTGGACATCCAGGCTGCATTCTGGGAAATGCTTTGGTTTGCGTGTTTCCCAGATCGGCAACCACACCACGTGCCCAACTCTGCGCCTGCTCTTTCTCTTTGAGCGTCACATGAAAACGTACTCCCATGTTGGCGAAGGCTGCACAGCATTTCCACTAAGTCATGGTACGTGTTTTCTGTTTAAACATCCCCCAACTGTCAAGGAACAGCTTGTTACATTTTCAGTATAAATAATTTATAATTTTCATTATAAATAATGGCCTCATCTCCTTTCAATTTTGTCATTACATGTGGCAGGTGGGACAGTGATCATGTGGTTCGCAGGCCCACGCTCAATCCACTGAGCTACACCAGATTAGGCAAGAAAGACTGAAGATACAACAAAGTCTATTCCTAAAGCAAAGCAGCAGCAGGGCCTAGAGAGCTGGACAAAGACACAGCATACCACTAGGCTTTGCACCATGTTGGAAGGTTTAAATGTAAACCACTTCTAATGGTAGTGGGAGCAGTTCGAATTCCTTCTGCTAAAACCCTTTTCTCCAACCGAAATGCTCCAATGCACCTGGGTAATCCACCTGGCTTTCTTAGCGCTAGTACGACTCACCGAGCTTCTGCATTAGATTTCTCCCCTGAAGCCTGCCTAGTGCCACAAGTAAGAGTGTGGCTTGGGGGGTGACTTATTCAGCAAAGCTGCAAAGTGAACACTTTCCTATTAAAATTCCTGACAAATGTAACTACAGCTGGAGCTGAGATGCTAAGAGGAGAAAGCAGAGACAGAACAAGAGCCTCTCGTATATAGATATATATGTATATGTATTCTCATATTATATGTATGTGAGAATACTTTTGATACTTAATTCAGAAGTGAAAAAAGCTAAACAGGCAAATTGATATAGGAAAGTGGAGCCACTCTTGAAAAAGGCACCGGGACTAGTCATATTCAGCTGAGTTGTAACTTCTAAAAAATAGGTAATTCTAACGTTATTAAATCAATTCAGGCCTTTGAAATATACGAAAATGTCCAAATTCATTTGAAACCAGTCCTGCTTTAACATCAAAATCCAATAAAGATATCTTAAACAAATAAACAATGATCAAAACATGTAAATGAATACAGGGCAACCTAGCAAAAAATGTATGTGTGGGGGAGAAAAGTGCAATAAAAAATAGAAGGCTGGGTGTACTCCAGGATCACAATTATGCAATTATATAAAAATTATGCATGTGTATGTAAATAATAATACATTATTTAATGCATAAATTATCAAAAAAATTTTTAAAGTCTGTGACAGCCCTGACTGGTGTGGCTCAGTGGTTAAATGCCAGCCTGTGAACCAAAGGGTCACCAGTTCAATTCCCAGTTGGGGCACATGCCTGGGTTGCAGGCCAGCTCCCCAGCAGGGGCATGAAAGAGGCAACCACACATTAATGTTTCTCTCGTGCTCTTTCTCTTTCCCTCCCCCCCTCAAAAAAAAAAGTCTGTGACAGTCAATCAGCACAAATACATATACAAGCACAGGCACCAAACGCACCTGCACACGAAAGGGGAATGCATGACTTTTCATGGCAGTTACAGACCAAATAACATGCTACCGGGCCAAACTCTGGACCCCCAATGTCCCGCTGCTGTCATTGGCAGCCCCAACCTTGCACCACCTACAACGCTGCTCACGAGAAATAAAGACCTTCCCATTCCTTTTCATCTCATGGGATATTTCATTCAAGTGAATAAAATATACCTCTACGAAAGATATCCGGACAATATGACATATTCTAAAACTGAGGGTAAGTAAAGATAACCATGTCAGGATAGCTATTCCAATAAATACTGGTCCTATGCAATGGTCTGAGGCAAAAAAGTTCCGTATTCAAAATCACTCAGGAAATCTCTCTGGGCAAGTGACCGTGTGTGTGGACGGAACACTAAAGGCTCTGAACAGCCTTGTAGTAAACCCCCCTCTGTTTAACCTAGAAACCCCCCAAACTAGTTGATTGTGGAACTCATTCTTCCTTTTCTTCTCTGCACGATACAAGTTAATATCCCAAGGAAGCACTGTTCTGAAGGACACCTCATGGGAATTGTAGCTTAGGTCATTGCAAAGGGCAAAGCCGTTGCCCTTGGGGCAATTTCAGACACAGAGACAACCCAGAGAAGAACTGATGGGTGGAGGGAATCCATCACAGAATCAGAAAACAAGTTCTCAGTCGTGTAGTTGGCAAAGTCTGCTCCTGTGTGCTTGTTGCTCAGGGTACTTTGCCAGACGTATACATGAACTCTTCCATGGATGTCGTCACCAAGACAGCATTGGGGTGAGCCCCAGGAAGACTGTCAAGTGCTGTTGTAGATGTAAAAGGACCATCATTGTTACACCAATCAGCTCCAATGCCATCTTGGATGTTAAATTACTTTGGGTAAAAGGATAATATCAATAACTTGATTGTTTCCTTCCCTAACTGGAGACATACAAGAAAAATGCCCTACTGGAAGAGGTGGTGTGATACTCCATGGAAAATGATGTGAGTCTTACGGTTAGACATTAAACATCTTCAAGTATTATGTGGGGGGTCAAAGGAGCAAATATGTTGCTAATATTAATAACAAATGTTATTATTAACTCTTAATTCATATTCATTGACGACTGATTTAAGTTTTACTTCAGAAATCTAACTTCATTATAATGAATATCACCAGTTTGGAATTCATTAATGCAGATTCTTATAAAAATTATCAACCAATTCTAGCAGCACTGAATACTGATTAAACATACTGAGCCTAAAATTTAAAAAAATCTATTCTAAGTAAATCATTTCCAAACCTTTGAGAAGCACCTGAATTAAAAAAGGTGGCCAATATGTTTATAGCAAACAATTTCATTTATCATTTACTTGCCTTTAGTGTTTACATACGTAGCCACAGCAAGATAGCATTTATTTAAAAAAATTCTACAACTTAGGAATTTCTGAGACTACATTTTTTCTCATTTGATATAAAATAATAAGGTCTATGTATACTAAGTCTCAATTTATTTCATCATCAAAAGTTCCACTTCTATCCCCCAGTATTCCCCTAGTAACAGCCAAAATCATTACGCACAGTTTTTCAGGATTGGCAGTGGATTTTCCTTTACCCTCCCAGTCTCCTCCAGGCCAGTCGGTGCCTGGCAACAGAGTTTGCCTGGCCAGAACTAGGGGTGCCTGTAAGAGGGAGGCAAAACGAGGGCACTGTCCCCACGTGACCTAGCCAACACGGATTCCACTCTTCTCTGGGAGAAGCCTAGGACACAAGCACACCATTTGGTGGGAGTCAAGATGGAGATGCCACATGTGCCTGCCTAACTGCCACCTGCTTCAAAGACAAGGGTCCCCAGTCAAAGCATCCTACCACAGACTGCAAGTTATCCCGTCTACATTCACTCGCTAGATCAGCAGAGCTCCTAATGCGTGCCAGGCACTTACGCTTACTAAATGTTTCCTACAGTTCAGCATTTTTCTGAGTGTTTATAAATAAGAACACAATCTTACAATGCTAAGGTTAAATTTATGTGTCAATGTTCCGGGGCCACAGGGTGCCCAGATTAAACATTATTCCTGGGTGTGTCTGTGAGGGTGTCTCCAGTCGAGGTGAACCCCTGAACTGGAGGATTCAGCAGACGGCCCTCCCCTGTGCGTGTGGCCATCACCCTGGAGGCCTGCAAAGAACAAAGGTTCTTTGTTCTTTGTTTGTTCTTTGAACAAACCAGAGCGAGGGAGGACTCATTTCGGTCCTGCATGTCTGGGCTGGGACATCAGTCTTCTGCCATTGGGGTTGGGGTTGGGGTTTGCTTCACCAGCTCCCCTAGTTCTCAGGTCTTTGGATTCAGACTAGAACTACATCCAGGGTTTTCTGGGGTCTCTAGCTTCCAACTGCAGATGTGGGACTTCTCAGCCTCCATAATTACGTGAACCAAATCCTCACAATAAATCTCCTTTTGTATATATACATACACATAGAATAAATAAATTTCTTCATTTCTTAAATGCTCTTAACCAAAACTGTGTGCTGTCTCAATACAGAGCAGCATGGAAGATGAGGTCCCTACCCCAAGGTGTTTGACTTTCTTTAAGGAACTTGAGAAAGGTTCACCGCCTCAAGATGCCACTTTTTAAAACCAAATTGCTTAACACAAGGTTTCCAAATGCTCGTCCAAACTCCAATACAAGGAAAAGTTTTCACCCAACCAAGACAAACCAACAAAATAACTGGAGTGTGTGTGTGTGTGTGTGTGTGAGTGTTCACCAACTGCTTTTCTGGATCTAGAGGACAATCCTCCTATTTTGGTGTTAAAATTTCCTTTCTGTGCTAAATAATGTCATTGTTCATGTCCTGCCTTGACAAGATTAAAAGTCAGCAAATATAAACTGGAGTTCCGAAGTTCTTCATTTTACTAGTCCATGAGGCCTCTTGGAGTTGAAAGTCAGCCATCTTTTTTGAAGGAGACCTGAAGTTTCCTTTCACAGGTAAGTACCACCGACAAAGGCACTTCACACCTGTTATCGATGGAGCGGGGGAGGCGGGAGGGAGTGTGGGGAGGGCTTAACGGGAGCAGCAGTGTCCACAGAAGACTGTCTGAATGACCAA
Source organism: Sturnira hondurensis (assembly GCF_014824575.4). Lineage (NCBI taxonomy): Eukaryota > Metazoa > Chordata > Mammalia > Chiroptera > Phyllostomidae > Sturnira > Sturnira hondurensis. Next base: position 10,612,365 of record NW_028075269.1, on the reverse strand, counting down.
GGAAAAGCTCACAAACTTGGACTTTTGAAGGGATGGAAAACTCTCCTTCTCTGATGGCCCCTACAGACAGCAGCTCTCCTCAGGTCAAGGGTTTATCTAGCCTGTGATTTTCTACACTTCTTGCTGCAATATCACTATTCAACTTCTTGAAGCTCAAAACATACACTATTACCCTCGAGATAAATAACACACAATTCTCTCTTTTCTCCTGCATTGCTAACACTATTATTTTCACAGTAAATAATTGCTGGAACCGTTACTAGTGAAATAGTGGTATGTTCTGTTGACTTCTTGCAAATACCAAGAGAAATTCAGTGTTTCTTGTGGCACAGTGGTTCGGTTGTGAACTAATTGTAATTGATTCTGAAATCCTGGCTCTTTTTGAAAATAAAAATAATGACACATCTGTGACACTAGCATATAGAAACCAACATTTTTATTATAGAGGCGTCATTAAAATCTACCTTTCTCTCCAACTGGATTGAAATAGTGAATAATTGAACCCTAAATCTATTTCAGTAGAGTGACTATTGGCTGATCTGCCTGCATGGCAGTGCTACACATGTTTTTATTCAAAAGTCTGAAAAGTTAACTGATTACTTTTCATGCTGACCTACACCAGAGAGTTCCTATTTTCAAAACATCCGGTCTATTTAAGAGTGAATTCCCCCAGCAAAAGTGCTACACATGTAAACATAAGTGATTTTAATCAGTGCCCAAGAATGATTGGGAAACAATGAAATTTAATAACAGAGGTAAAGATTATTTTATAGCTTTAATTGCAACGTTAGAGCATTTTAATAGTGCTGAACCACGGAACTGACTTTGTAATATCAAATCAAGTAGAAAGCAAAAGTTTTTTCTATGAATCCAAAAGTCTGAGGACACCAGAGTTCCCGGGCTTACAGCCACTGCACATAGGACAAGGCCAGAGCCAACTTGGCCTGAAAAGCAACTAACAGAACAGATGGACACAGCGCAGACCCCAGTATGTAGCGGACCCCGCTGTGATTTTGCCTATGTTGGTGAACTCCAAGATCAAACTAATGTATGATAAGGATCCTAGTCAGGGAAAGGAGTAGAAACCTCACACCTGGGCCCGGGGATCTGGATTCTCCCCAGGCTTCTCCCACCTGCTTCCTTTTCAGTGCGAAGCAGATCACTTTGCCTGACTGAGCCCCGTGTTCCCTCCCGCTCAGTAACACAAGAGGGTAAGATCAGGTCATCGGTAAAAGCCCATTCATTACACCATGATTTAAAATGAGAAAGGGTGTGTTAAAAGTTTCATCACCCTAGACATAGATCACTCTTGCCCAACAAAAATTTTTTTCTACGTCTTTTAAGTCTCCTTTAATCTCCAGATACCCTTCTCCACTCCCTTTGTTCCCTTAAAAGGCACCTGATAAAGAACCTGGGCCCCTTAACCTGTGGAATTCCCACCGTCTGGACGGACAGACCCATACTCACGCTGAAGCTCAACGTGTGCCTCTGTCCCCTGCATTTCCTGCAAACGGACAGCTGGCTCCAGAAATGGAAGGATTTAAGTCCTTGCTTTCATTAATTTATAATATTGTATTTTAAACTGAGAAGTAAACAGCAACAAAAGCAGTCTGTATGAACGGTACCCTCCTGCTCGTCCTCATTCTCCCAGAGCACTACCCTTTCCAAGAAAGAACCAAATACAATGACCAAGTCTCTACCAACACCAAGGATTCTTTTTACTAGAAAGCCAGCTCTGGGCTCCTCTGCATTAGAGACAGGGGTTTTACCCCCTGCCTGGTCTTTGCAAGATTCCCTCCATCCTTCTATTTGCATTCCTCTCCTTTCCTTCTAGAGCTACCACCTCCCCACCTACAGCAGTGTTACGTAAGGTGGCCCTACCACAGGGAGGTTGCCACCAGCAACTATTCCAGGAAGCAGCCTTTCAGCAGAAATAATAGAAATATGCTGCCTTGGAAGTTTAAGCCCGTCTCTCTGGGGGAAATGAACTCCGAAAGGCAACTTTAAAAAACAGTGTCACACAAGAGAGGCAGGGAGGCAGAGACGTTTCCGAGCACCGTCATCGAGGAAACAGTTCGGTCACCAGCCATTACAGCTGTGCGTCCTTGGCACAGATGAGTGTTCTGCGGGCAGAGCGGATGTCCCAAAGCTGCATCCTTGGCAAGTAGAGATGAGAAATGTGAATTGACGATATGACCTCGCTCAATACCATATGTGAGGGCAACGGCAATTAGAACATTGAATGCAATTGGAGCTAAGAATGCAAGGATCTTTTTCCAGTCCAAAGATAACTGCAGAAAACATATTTTCAAGAAGTAAAATAGTTCTCACTGTTGCCTGTCACCACACAGTAGCAAAGCGAGCCAGTCTAAATCTGGGGCTCTTAGACCAGCGTGGCTGATCCCACATCTCTGCTGAAACAACGGTCAATTCTTCAGCCACAGAAGAAATGGAGGGCTGAATTGGATGGAGGCCATGCGTAAAAAGAGTTTTTGCAAAAGGATGAATAAATAGGAAGAAAAGAGCCGAGGAGGGCATTTATAGTTCCTTCAACATTTCAGGGAAGTAGGAATGGCTGGACACACCCCAACCCTTCCTCCTAAGGCGGGTAGGAGGAAGAAAAGTTGGTAGACATCTGGACCCCAATTTCTTTTTAGTTTTCAAATATATTTTTATTGTACCAATGGAGAGTCCCATTCTGCTTAAAAATCCAAGAGGCTCTTTCCGAAGATACAACCAAAAGGAAGGGAGGAGACACCAATGAAGGAAGACCACCAAGAGATTCAGAGATAAGTTATCATTTCTTCTTTAAAGAACTATTTTAAAAAATGATGGGCAGGTATGCCCGTGTCCATACATAAAAAAATGCAAGAATAATGAAAAGAGCGAAATTCCAACAATTTCCTGAAATTCCAACAATTTCCTGACTGTGCTTAGAGTTTCTCTTGTACTTTTATCTGCCATATTCTTTGTGTTTTAAATGGCCCAAGGAAAAAAATCACAGATTCCATGGTTTATGGACTCCACCTTGACATCAATCATTCAGAGGCAGAGTTTAAAGTTATGCTGGAAACCCTGCTCCAACGCAGGCAGCTAGAATAAGCACTCACGGCCCTGGACCCAGGTGTTCAAGACCTACAGCGTTCCCTCCTTTTACAGACACCACCCTAACAGCAGGCTTGTCTCCCCAACGCCAGAACAAAAATCCCCTTGGAGAAGTCCTTCTGGAGCTATTCTCCCTGCCGGTTTTGTTTCAGTTCTGGGATTGCCCAGATGGCACAGTTGGTGGTAATGGCAGGGAGGAGGTCCTGTCAGTCAGGACAATGTCTTGTTTTCATTTGTTTTCATTCAGACTTTGCACTGGGCACCTGCCTCTTGGCGCTCGTGGTGCCTCCAGAGGCCCCGTGGAGCCTGGCAATCAAGTGCCACCCACAGGACAGAGATGGAAAAGCCCGTTTGGGGTTTCCACGGGATGGCTACTTCTCCCTGCCTTGGCCTTGCTCCAGAACCTGGTAAGTGTTCCTGGATCCTCTTCCATCTGTCACTCTGGATCTGCCGCCCTGGAGAAGAGGCCTGTATCGGGTGGAAAGGATGATGCCTCCCTCCTCCTAGAGCTGAGGCCCTGGGTATCACTGCAGCAGGTCGAGCAGAACCTGAATTCTTTTTAGCTGAGGGGTGATTCCTGTAGTCCTGGAGGCTCCTCTGCTGAAGGTGCCCCATTTAGAAGTGTCTGTGCCTGGTCCTAAAGATCTGAAATTGGGTCTCAATTTCTTGCTTAGAGATAGCTAGTTGGTTACATTTCAAAGGTGGGTCACTTCCAACTGATTGATAGTGGCTGTCTGGGTTGTTGGGAGGATTCTAAGCACAGTCCCAATTCAGCAGGTAAGTGTGCTGGCATCAATTAGTTATGTCTGCCATGCAGGCTGTATTGTAGAATGGAAGTATGAGTGGACAGATATTTAGCATCCTGGACAAGGTGATCTCTGAGGTTTCTTCCAGCATCTAGCCTCACTGTATTCACTTTCAGAAGATAAAACCAGATCCAAAGGTGGTTAAGTGACTTGCCTGAGGTCTAGCACTGGACAAATCTGAACTAGAGGTTGGTCCTGGCTTCCCCATGGCAGTTCTTTCTAGCACCAGATGTATCCTGTTACTTTTCTGAAGCGCCAACTGGGAGACTGAGAAGAGAAAATGAAGTGAGGAGAGCAAAGAAACTTAAACCATGATTGAGGGACCAAATGAAAAAGAGGAAAAGATGAGCAGGATTGGGCCAGCAAACAGATGGAATTTCCAGGTTGCGGCTGGTATGCAAATAACGTCTTTCCACACCTGGTAAATCAAAGATACTGATGATTTCCGCCTCGCCACCCACCTGAGAAAACCTGCGTGTGGCACACACTCCCCTCCCAGCCCCAACCCTGAGCAAGCGCTGGTCACGTGAGTGTGGACCAGAAGCTTGGGCCTGGAATGGATAATTGAACTGAGCTGGTCTAACTGAACTTTTCCCCAGAAATTTGAAACAGGGACCTGGAGACACTTAGCATTCTATACTGGGTGCTTGACTAGGGATGCAATATAAACCGGGAAGCTGTGTTTGGCACAGATACACGCCAGAATAGAGAATGCTGATTTGAAGAGAGAGAGAGAAGAATGAAACAGATACAAGGTGCTGCAGAGGCAAGAGACCATGTGACCTTGAGAAGAGAAAGTCGGAGAGGTCAGTGGCTCCAGTTCCACATTTTAGGGGGGTTCGTCTGTACCACTAAGAGGTATTTTGCATGCTTTCCAAAAGATAAGCATTTTGCTTCAGCTAGCTCAGGTGGGTTCTATTCCTTGCAAGCAAATAGGAGTGCTGGTTAGATCGACCAAACCCTGGTTGGTTATCACCTTCCACGAACACAGTCCCACTGCTGTGTGCTGTGGGAGAGGAAGAGATGACAAATGGTACCCTATTAAAAGTCAAATGCTCTCAGAAAATCCAAATTAGTATGCTGACCTTTGCAGTAACACAGTACTGCCTTTTATCCACCAAGTAAGGCATTTAGGCAATACATCTAATTAAACAAGATATCACCCACTTAAAACCTATTTTGATAATTAGGTTCATAAACAAATGTGAAACAAGTTTATGTCATTAATTTATTACCACAAATTCCAGGTACAACAACCCTAGAGTCTGAGCTGCAAAATCCAGAGAACATGGCATCCATTTGCTATTCACAAGTTGCTAAAAATCTCAGATGGTAAAGCCTTTAAAATCAACTGCTGAAAAAAAAAAAGCAGTGCCTGATCAAGATCCTGGGGCTGTAAAATTCGCTGGTGGCGGATGAGGGAAGAGCTCATAAAACTGTGATTAAATAAAGCACCAGCGAGTGCTTAGGCAAAGCCTGTTGAAAGATGACTCTAGAGTCTCCTTGTACAAAGGCAAACTCTATAAAGTCGGGAGCAATAAACTCTTCTAAAAGACAATTCTCTTTTGCAGGGATTGGATTTTCACCGAAATCCTGCACATGTAGCGCAGAGAGTGAGAACACTGAGGAAGAGCCCTGTGGAACTGTCACCGGGCTAGCCCACATTAGTGCCACCAAGGAAAAGTCACGAGGGCCGTGAAGGATTCGTCTGTCCACGGCTTCCATGACACATTCTGGGGAAACTAAATTCTCCAAACTAAAATTTTTCACTATTTCAACTTTTTTGTGGTGGTTTTGCAGAAAATGCCATTCTAGTCTTTTTTAATTTTAAAAATATATTTAGTGACTTAAGAGACAGAAGAAGGAAGATGAGAGAGAGAAATATTGATAAGTTGCCTCCCATATGCACCCTGACCAGGGATCAAACCCACGATCTTCAATCGTATGGGACAATGCTCCAACCAACTGAACCATGAGGCCAGGGCAAAAACACTCTAGTTTTGCTGTTTCTTCTTCCTTTAGTTTAATGTTTAATCTTTAAAAAGATAAACCTCCATTGCTTTTCCAGGCTGTCAGTCTTTAGGTACTTCAAAAAAGATATGTGGAACAGTAAGGAGCAGATAGGCAGCTCATACTGCAACATGACTTGGCCTCTCCAAGGGAGGTACCTTGTACCTGGTGCAGAGAGCTGTAGCTTCACCTTCCCTTGTCATTTACCTCCTTGGAACCTATCAGTCCAGATACCTCAGAATGGGGCATAAATAAAATAATACGGACTAAATAGTTAGGGCAGTTTTGATCTTTCATTTTCACCACTAGAAGGCCTTGTACAAGGTAAAAGACCAATAAATGGGCATCATTTTGTCCAGATGTAGAAGACACCTTTCTGAGCTCTGTCTAGCACACAGTCCCTTCTCTAGAAATGCCCCCTTCGGAAAACATGAAGTTGGTTTGCTACCAACCCCAATTCTGACTGTCCCAAGAGGGAATACCTGCCCCGAGGGAAGCCGATCACTCTTGGACACCCAGCCACCAGGGTGTCCCTGGCCACAGAGCACTTCAGGGAGTTGTGTGTGGGACACTAGATTCCGTGCTACCACTTCATGTTGGCTATGTGTACCCCGGATTCAGGGAAAGTCTCCGGATAAACAGAAAGAACAGCACCAGAGAGAAGTAGAAACATAAAAACCACTAAAAATAATTGGCTGTCCTTTGCAGACATGCCCATGTGACTAAGTCTCAAAAATGGAACATGAACTAAAGTAATCTCTGTTCCTTCCAAAGAAAATGCTGTCCCCCCACTCTCTTACACTCTCTTTTTGGGTTAGAAGATGAGGTATGTAGTTGGTAAGCCAGCTTGTACTATATAAACAAGGAGCACATCTTAGGACACGGCTCAGCATCAAGAGAAACAAGCCTGGGTCACTGGGTGGCCTCATGAAACAGACCACCTCCTGCCTGCACCTCCTGTCATCAGAATAGTTACAAGACAGAAGAAAATAAGATTATCTGGAAAAGTGGCTATTACATTTATTAACCACTACCACCACAGCAGCATCAAAAGCTAAATACTGCCCTGGCTGCTGTAGCTCAGTAGATTGAGAGCAGGCTGGGAACCAAAGGGTCACCAGTTCGATTCCCAGTCAGGGCACATGCCTGGGTTGTGGGCCAGATCCCCAGTAGGGGGCTTGTGAGAGGCAACCACACATTGATGTTTCTCTCCCTCTTTCTCCCTCCCTTCCCTTCTCTCTAAAAATAAATAAATAAAATCTTTTTGAAAAAGCTAAATACTTTCTTAAATGCTGGCCAAATTCAAAAGTGTAATCAGGTTTATAAAAAAAATAATAAGCCCATATTATCTATGCTCATTAAATTGTCAGATATCCATCTGGATATCACTCTGAGAAAGATGCATGGATATGTACACTTGTTATCTTCTCTATTTTAAAAACTACACCTTGCCCTGGCTGGCATAGCTCAGTGGATTGAGCGCGGGCCTGCGAACCAGACGATCGCGGTTCGATTCCCAGTCAGGGCACATGCCTGGGTTGCATGCCGGTTCCTTGCAGGCTAACTACCAGCAGGGGACTCACAACAGTCAACCATACATTGATGTTTCTCTCCCTCTCTCCTTCCCCTCTAAAGATAAATAAATAAATAAAATCTTTAAAAAATAAATAAATAAATAAATAAATAAAAACTACACCTGACTATTCTTTACTGAGCAATTCTCTCAATAGTACAATCAACTAATCAACCTAGCCACTGGAATTTTAAATGATCATCTATAGTGTTAAAATCAGAATATTTTAGTCATAGCTCTACAGCTTATGAAAAAGATCCAGGGCAAATTTCCTCCTTAGAAGAAGCTCTCTAGGTAAATGATCACTCTCAACCTAATAAGAGCTAACATTTACTGTATGCCTACAATGTTCCAGGCTGCGCTGAGCCTTTCAGATGTACCCATTCATTCACTCCACACAGGAATGCCAAGGTAGATACTCTTAACACCCCCATTTTACAGGTGGGAAAGCTTAGGCTGAATCTAAGATAGAGAGGTTAACAAAGCTTTTGAACTTGTGCAATCGGACCCCAGAGCCTATGTCTCCAACACACACCATCTATGCAAGGAGATCCCCCCCCATGGACTCTACAGGACACTCCAATGCCAGCATGTACCTGGGACTCAGATTTTGCAGTCATCCATCCTGGGTGCCAGGGCTTTGCCTTTTGTGGTATAAATGACCAGAAAGCTCAGATTCACCTGGGAAACCACAAATTTTAATGTTGTGATAGAAGTATGCACAGGTGTTCAGTAACACCGCGTGATTGATTGCCTGATCAACAGGGAATTCCCCAACAGTCTGCTTCAATGTCTTCTAGTTGAAATGTCATCCCTTTCTGAAAAGAAATTACCTGGTCTGAGGGCCAGCTACTTAACGATGTTTCACATGTTATCTCATTAATCCTCCCAGCAACACTTGGACAAAGATAGTACCGTCCCCGTGTACCAGTCCGACTTCCAGTACAGGATGAGCCGGTAGAAGCAGGAGAGGGTTTGCTAAGGATAATAAGCGACTGAAGGGACTTGTTGGGAGTTCTGAAGAAACAGCCTTTAGTGACAGAGCTTCGAAGAACACACCCGAAGTCTCCAAAGAAGTGGGATGTGGCAGAAAAGAAGCCAGCACAGCTATACCTGTGCTTGTCTGGAGGAACAGCAGCTGCAGAAATGTGGCCTCTCCTTGGGGCATGGAAAGTCATGGAAAGTCATGGAAGTGCCTCTGACCCCTGTTTGCATCCAGAACCCTCCCTGTACTGGAGCCACAGAAAGTCAATTTTTAACTTCCTAGTTTCCGAGGCCTCGGAAGGCACACTTGGTAAGAAGGTCGGGAAGGTGGAGTTTCCAGTGGTAACTTCCCTAAGTGAGGCCTGAAGTCAGACTGAATGACCCCTAAGCCGGTGCTTCTCCCACGGAGCTGTGCTGCCCCTACTGGCCTCCCCTCCTGTTTGCTTCCCTGTCTTGGTGGCTCTCCAACTCAGCTTCACATCTGGCCACAACCACACCCCTGACTGAATCAGACGTGAAGAAGGGCCACAGTTGGCTCTGAGGAACAGCCAAATCAGGAACCCTCGCAGCTGCTTCATCCTGTTTCTTACCCCCAGGAGCTCAGGGTCTTCACAACCCCACACTTTGGGTGTTTTCACAAGCATCTCGGCCGCCCCCTCCTCTCCAGCTACGCCTGCAACCTCTCCAGCACCGCCACGCCTTTGCTCTCATGGCTGCCCCCTTCGGTTCTTGAAGCTCATTTTCCTGTGAGCATATCAGAGGCCTGAGTCCAGTATCAACATCCCTGAACCCTGGTTACTTTAGAGACAAACAGCCCTGAGATTCTAAAACCAAGCAACTCTGTACTGCCCGGCCAGTCCCTACGAGGTACAATAATGGAAGCTCCTTCTGCAGATCTTTGGCCCACGTGTGATCACCGATTTGCCATAAGCAGTCAATTTCCAAAGCCTCCCTCAAAAGCCGCTCTTATTCAATGCTGCATATAGAATCCCCCCACCGCCGAACAAACCTGGGACCAGCACAGTGATCTCCGAAGCAGAGAACCGTGCCTCCCAGGTGCTAAGAGATGAGAATACAGAACTTCCTGGGGGGGGGAGTCACTTCCACGGGCCTCCAGTTTGTGAGGATGATCAGAGCGACATTAGTGAGGGCAGCCCGGGAAGGCAGAGGTGGCCACATTCACTCCAAACACAAATCACCAGGTCCTGGCTATAAATCCCAGGAGAGGCGGGTGTGTGCTTCAGAGGAATAGCTACTGCAATTTAAAAAGTGACATTTTAATGGATTATGCAGATCGGCTAAGGCTCTAAATCACACGCCTCCTGCCTTAGATGGGATCCCGAGCACAATCCAAGCAAGAGGAGGCAGCACAAACACGATGAAAATTTTATCGCTCCTCATGACCTTTTCATACTTCCCTGTGAAAATGAACATTAACCTTCACTTCTGGAGAGGCCCCTTGTGTACTGCTAAACAAAGGCAACAGTTCATCCACCTAACAACACATGAGCTGACTTGAATTTGGACATATTGAACAACACCAGTGTTATTGGATAGCGTCCCATTACCCCTGGAAATAAAGTAAGTGGTCTTTTTTGGGAGGGGGGGAGAACCAGAAGGGAGCAGGTGCAAGGCTCACCAGAGGTGAAGTGCACAAATGGAAACTAACACAGGGCCTACAAGATTTTTTTGTACTTTCTGTTCACGCATCAGCAGGGTAGGATTGGCCTTTCCTCCTAAAGCTAAGAAGGTAGGGAGAAAGTCTTTGTCTGCAAAGATGGTGGGAAAGACAGAGGGGCCAACAAATCATTAGCAATACAACGCAGTGAATACGGGAAATGCTGGCAGAGCAATGGACATGGAGTAGGTAGCGACTGCATGCATGGGGTGTCAGGGCACAGAGAAGGTGGCTAATTCACTGGTCTCACTTCAGAAAACAAGTGACCCCCTCGACTGTCACTTAAGAGTTAAAGTCTCCCAAAGAGAAAACAGAATCAAAGAGCTGAAAGGAAACTGAGAGGAGGCCCAATCCTCTCATTTTATACTAAATGAAGAAACTAAAGCCAGAGGTTAAACAACTTATCCAAGATCACAGAGTTATAGTCTAAATTGTGCCCTCTCCCCAATTCATATATTTTTTAAATATATTTTATTGATTATACCATTACAGTTGTTCTATTCCCCCCCTTCATTCCCCTCCACCCGCACACTCCCTCCCCCACCATTCTCCCCCCTTAGTTTATAACCACGTGTCTCAACTTCTTTAGATTCTATATTTCCCCCACTATTCTCGCCCTCCCCCCTATCTATTTTCTACCTACCATCTATGCTATTTTCTGTGCCTTCTCCCCCTCCCACCCCCCTGTTGCTAACCCTCCATGTGTTCTTCATTTCTATGGTTCCACTCCTGATCTAGCTGTCCTCTTGGTTTGCTTTTGTTTTAGGTGTGGTTGTTAATAACTGTGTGTTTGCTGTCCTTTCACTGTTCATATTTTTCATCTTCTTTTTCTTATATAAGTCCCTTTAGCATTTCATATAATAAGGGCTTGGTGATGATGAACTCCTTGAACTTGACCTTATCTGAGAAGCACTTTATCTGTCCTTCCATTCTAAATGAAAGTTTTGCTGGATAAAGCAATCTTGGCTGTAGGTCTTTGGATTTCATGACTTGGAATACTTCTTTCCAGCCCCTTCTTGCCTGTAAGGTCTCTTTTGAGAAATCCGCTGACAGTCTGATGGGTACTCCTTTGTAGGTGACTGTCCCCTTATCCCTTGATGCTTCTAGGATTCTCTCCTTCATTTTGGTCTTCCTACTTTAATCCTTGGTGTGCCTTGGTGTGTTCCTTCTTGGGTCCAACTTCTTTGGCACTCTCTGAGCTTCCTGGATTTCCCGGAAGTCTATTTCCTTTGCCAGACTGGGGAAGTTCTCCTTTATTATTTGTTCAAATATGTTTTCCACTCGTGGCTGTTTCTTTCCCCCTTCTGGTACCCCTATAATTCAGATGTTGGAACGTTTAAAGATGTCCTGGAGGTTCCTAAGCCTCTCCTCATTTTTTTGAATTCTCATTTCTTCATTCCTTTCTGGTGGGATGTTTTGTTCTTCCTCCTGGTCCATTCCATTGATTTGAGTCCCAGTTTCCTTTCCATCACTATTGGTTTCCTGTGCATCTCCCTTCATTTCAATTAGTTTAGCCTTCATATGTTCCTCTAATTTGTGACTATGTTCCTCTAATTTGTGACTATAATCTACCAGTTCTGTGAGCATCCTGATAAATAGTGTCTTGAATTGTGCTTCTGAGAGGCTGGCAATTTCTCGGTCACTTAGAGTTATTGGCTCTGGGACTTTGAGTTCTTCTTGCACCACCTTTTGGGCTGTTCGTGCCTGTTCCGTAGCAGGATCAGAGCCCTAAAGTGTTCACTAGAACAGGGCAACTAAGTCGCTGGGTTGTGATGTTGTATGTGGGGGCGGGGTCAAAGAGGGACAATGGCTTCCCATCTGCCACCTGCCGCTGCGGCCCCGGTGCCGCAGCCACCACCATCACGAGGCCCATGCGTTTCGTTCCACTGCACGCGAGTGTGCCACCGCTGTCAGCCCTCCACCACTGGGTTCGCCCCCTGGGGCCTGTGTGATCCGTCTCACTGTGCGCAAATGTGTGACCGCGGTCAGTCTGCCCCACACCCCGACTGGTTCCGGGCTGCCTGCGCGCCTAGGTTGGGGGATCTGTCCTGCCCGACCCAGCTCCACTGCTGGCTCCGCCCCTCTTACCGTCCCCGTTGAATGGTTCGTAGTTGTCGGACTTCCGTATAATTCCGTTTTCTGGTCTTTGGGTGTGTCCTAGTTCTCCAAACCTTTGTTGTATTCAAACTCGGTTGTGGGAGAAGGCACAGTGTTTCCACCTATGCCTCCATTTTGGCGGAAGTCCCCAATTCATATATTGATACCCTAACAACGTGACTATATTTGGAGACAGGGCCTGTACAGAGATATTTAAGGCTAAATGATAATAAAGGTGGGGCCCTAATGCAAGGGAACTGGTAGCCCTGTCAGAAGAGACAACAGCAGGGATGAGCACACACAGAGAAAAGGCCGTGTGAGGACATAGCAAGAAGCCAGCCTTCTGCAGGCCAGGGAGAGAGATCTCAGGAAAACCTGCCAGCACCTTGCTTTTGGACTTCCAGCCTCTAGAACTGTGAGAAAATTAATTTCTGTGGTTGAAGGCACCCAGTCTGTGGTACTTTGTTACATCAGCCTGGGCAGACTAATACACGCAGCAAGGAAATGGGCTGGCCTAAGGCAAAAACCCAGGCTTCCGCTTTCTTTGAACACCACTCTTTGTCTTTCTTGTTCAGAGAAGATATCTCAAAAGGATTTGCAAGATGGTGGTGACAAATGTCTGCATGCCCAACAGAGATGCCTATTCTTCATGTAGCCGTGTGACATGGCATGATTAATTTTCAACCTTTCCTCTTTCATCCGCATGAAGCAAAGTAGAGCAATTTGTTTCCCCTCCTCTCCTTGCCTCTGCTCCCTTTGGAGGTTCTGCGTCTAATGGGTGGTGAAATGATAAGGATGGGAAAAGAGCAGGGGACTGTGCCTGGAGCTCCCCACCCAGGAAGCCACCATGCCTCGGCAGTCAAGTTTCAGTAGCATGCTGTGGTAGACAGCTCGGACCGCTTTGCTCAATACCCAGTCCAACTTCTTTCTAGCATGCAGAGGCTGGAAAACCCCAAACCGTACTTCCCAGATGCCCCTGCAGCTGGGTTTTGGGTGGGTGCGCATTACGTTTCCGTGAGTAGATGCATTGCACACGACTTTAATCAGGAGCGAAGTCATGTGCAGGGGAAGGCAGGGTGCAGAACATCTGCTTTGCTGCTGTGGCTCATGGCAACTGCCCCGTAACCCTCCAACCCTCAGCTATGCAGCAGCTTCCTAATTGTGCAGAGGTTCAGTTCTTCAAGGTCGTTTTAGAGGTTACGCCTGAAAGTTCAACTCAGAGTCTGTTCTATAGTCCTCCCAATGATTCAGCAAGGTAATTCAGCACTAACACATAATAAATCTCATTTCTTTGTGAACTAGCTAGAGCAGATTCAATGACCTGCAACTGAACCCTTAAAGAGTCATATATCAATCAATACAATAAAGTTTAGCATGTAAGGGGGCCTGGCGTGTGCTAACAGATGAAGAATAGGAACTAGTAATAGTAGTTGAGTACTTACTCAGATCAAAGCCTGTTATACACATCATGCAAATCAACCCTCAAAATTGTCTTGGCAAGTAGGCATGAGTATTTCCATTTCACAGATAAGGGCTCAGGTCACACAGTCGGTAAGTACTGCCAGGGGTCAGGCTGAACACAGAAAACTGTCTACACCCACACAGCTCACTGTCCATGTGAATGTCACTGATGGGCCTTCAACGATTCTACCGCCCTCACCAACACAGCTTGGCTCTTCCAGGAAACTCTTAGCCAGGAAGATAAAAGTTGCAAGTAACAATTATTCATTTCAGGACTTCCCCCCAAAAACTATTTAAAACTGCCTGATTTTTCAATGCATATAGCATCAAATGACTATTGACACTACAGGACCCTTGGAAATTCTTGGCTTGCTGTGTCCACTACTCTTCAACCATTATGTCTCAGTCCTCACCCAATCCTAACTAAGATGCCCTAAAAACCTCATGAATGTCTGAGCTCTCCTTCCTCTGAGACAGAAGGACTCCATTGAGGCGGTGCCCACTGGACTGATGCAAGCAATAAACCAGCTTTGCCTCAGTGCAGGTAACGTGGTGGTATTTTGGGGAGCAAGAATTCAACATGACCCAGATCTCCTTGTGTTCTTTCCACTATGCACTGCTGTTTCCCACTGAAGGGACTGTTACACCAGCAATTAGGTATTTTCCCTAGAAGTCTAGGGAAAGGCTTTCCCTAGGAGATGCTCAGGAGTCTGACACAGAAAACCAAGCAATATTGGACCCTATTCCTTCCAAAGGCCCCCAACCCTTGGGGGGCTTTCCCCAAGCATCATCCCTTCCAGGCTCTATCTGCTTGACATCGGGGCCCTGATGTTGGGAGAGGTGGGGCTCCTGCAACAAGCTGGACTTTGGCACAATAGATTTATGAAAGTAGAACTGCAATACCCAGTGAAGTGCAATGGCAAAGACCCTCCAAATACTTTGTGTTCCTGTAGTGGCCAAAATCTGGGGGTTTTCATAGTTGGAAGGTAGCAGAGATGAGGATGAAGTAACCCATAAGCTGGACAAAATACCAGATGTTTTTTTACTGCCAGCACCTTACAAACAGGGAAACAAAGCATCCCCCTCCCTGGTGAATAGCCAACAAATAAATGGCAGGGCCAGGACCCATCACCATTTCCTAACTGCAGACACAGAGTTCTTTGCAGAACACACTCACCACTGGGCAGGAGAGCAGCATGAATAAACTGTTACTAGAGTCGGACTGCCTGGGTTCAAATTCTGGCACTGCCACTTTTACGCTGATAACCATGGGTAAATTTCTTAACTCTCTCTGCCTCAATTTCCTCATCTGTAAAATGGGGGTAATAACAGAACTCATGGTGTTGTTGTGTCGATCAATGTTGCATGCCATACATAATTTGCCCTGAATAGCGCCTCACTCAATAAATGAGAAGTGCTCGATAAATATAAGCTATTATTATTGTGGAGGTTGGATATTAGAATCTTTTCACTTTGCCACTGAAACGTTTTGTAGTCTTGAAATCCTATCCCCAGATACCAAAAATCTGGCCACAAAAAAAAACAAACCCAGAACTGTATCTATAGGTGGGAATGATCAAAGAGCAGATTCCTTTTTACTAATTGTTACAAATATTGCTACATTAACCTCCTAGAGAGCACAGATGGCGAGAGAAGGGAACTGTCCCCATTGCTCTGCTCAGACCTGAAATAACACAAAAACGAGCAGACATAAAAGGCGAAATCTCAATTTGATGACAGTGGGAAGCGAAGATAACCAGAGGGAAACAGGAGTGAGAAGCAGCCTAAATTTACAGCTCACTGAAAGTTTACAATTGATTTGGAGGCTGGTGTAAATCAATCACAGGGTATTATGTAACAGGGATAGGAGACAGAGGTTTTGTCGGCTGCAGAATACTGAGCCGATTGGCAAGGAGAGGCAAGAGACAAACAGCTTAAAGCTGCAGAGTCTCTCCACCTTCACTGGCTAAAAGCACAGATGAAAGGGGTTCGCTGGAGAGTCAGTCTCCTGTCAACCAACGAATGGACTTGAGTGAACAGAGTGTTGCACCTGAGCTCAGTCACCTGTCATGGGTCCTATTTGATGGGTTTGTTATGAAAATGGAGTGAAATAAGTGTAAGTGATTCGCTGTCCATGGTAGGCAGGTAATACATAACAGTGATGGGCAAGATGAAGATAGCATACAACCTCGAAAATCAGAAGGGGAAAACTTACATGATTAGGGAGACTTCAAACTAACACTTTTTAAGCAGTTCTGAGGGCAGGACTCAGGTGAATGTTGTTTGGGATGAATAACAAAAGTGGGTGTCCTCTGCCGACTGTCCCTGCTGTCCATCAGAACGGCCAGCCAAGACTCAACGAGAACAAGTCAATAATTGAAGGCTTATTATATTCACAGATTGAGAGGTGAGAAAAGTTTGGAATAAACACTGAAGGCATGATTGAAAATCAACCTGTTGAAGCCCTGCCGTATCTGAAACTGTCAAATGACCTTTTGGTAACCAACAAATGAACTCCCGTGCAAAGGAACTCAGGAATAAAGTTACAAACACACCAAGGGGAGACATGGATCACTTTGTATAATGGGGATATTACTAAAGGCATAGGTTATCGATAAAAACACATCAGATGAAAGAAAGACAAATAGCATACAGTTTTACTTATTTGTAGAACCTAAAAAGCAAAATAAACATACAAATAAAACAGAAACAAACTCATACGTACAAAGAACAGACTAATGGGTGCCAGATGGGAAGGAGATTCGGGGTTGGGTGAAAAGGTAAAGGGATTAAGCAATACGAATTGGTAGTTACAGAGCAGTCACAGGGAAGTCAAGTACAGCATCGGGTACGTACTCAGTAATACGGAAATAACTATGTACAGTGTAAGGTGGGCACTGGACTTATTGGAGGGATCACTTCATAGATTATGTAAATGTCTAACTATGCTGTATGCCTGAAACTATTATAAACTAACATTGAATATGATGTATAATTGACACTCACTTACTTAAAAGAATCTTGAGAAGAAAAGGGAAGAAGTAGGACCATTTCTCCCAGATTAGAAAGACTTGGGTTTAGACACTACCAGGTTTCCTCCTTCACACAAAAGAAAGTGGATGATCTGGAGAAGTGTTAAAAAATAGTTCTCAAAGCAGACCCTGGCCAAGTAGCTCAGTTGGTTAGAGCTTGGTCCTGGTATACCAAGGCTGAGGGTTCAATCCCTGGTCAAGGCACATGCAAGAATCAACCAATGAATGCATAAATAGGAGAAAAATATATGTATATATACACACACACAATTTTATACATATCATTTAATATATTTTATATATAAATATATTTTTCTCTAAAAAGCAGTCAACCTTTTTTAAAAAAAGCTCTCAATGCAAAACTTTACATAAACCAAACTGACATTACATCTTTCTCTGCCTCTGAAGTTCCTCTCAGAGACCGAAGGTAGTAGCGTAAAAGTCCCTGATTAAAACCATCTTCTCATGAGTGATACAGTGTAGCTTTATTCCAGAAACTAGTAGACAAAATCTCATTAGAAATCAGGTCTCAGCAATAGAATCACTGTTAACAAGAGGGAGAAAATGAAGATTGATTCATGAAGACCAGAAGGTTAATCTCTAAAAAAGCAAGATGCAAAGTTCTACATGAACATCTCTGGGAGCCCCCTGCCCCACCCCACCGACCCAAGGTTTTGAACCCTCTGCCCGTGTGCTTGAGCGGGTTGCTTCCCTCATCCTTTCTCTCACAGCATCTTCCTCTTTCCCTCACCACTGGCTTTTGGGCATCTCGGACTCTGGGGTGGGCTCTGAAATAAGGCTATATGGGCTCACATCTTGGCTTAACCAAAGACTTACCACATGACCTTGGGCAAGGACTTAACCTTCCTGTACCTCAGCTATCTCATCTATAAAATAGGAATAATAACCACAGCCACCTTGAGATGTAATTATTAAATGTTAGTACAGCTAAGATATTGAGACAGTGCCTGGCACATAGCACTACACAAATGTTAGTAGTTGTGAGTACTATCAATTATATTAATATATATTTTCCACACAGATAATTCCCCCCAAATAAGATAACTTTCTTTCTTGAAAACTGCTGGTTATTTTCTTTACAGTACTTATTAGTATCTGAAATAATTTATATTTATTTATTTATCTTCAGTCTTCTCCCATGAATATGTTATCTCCATGACAACAGTGACATGCTCCTTCTTGTTCACTACGCTATGCCTTCTCCACAGAAGACTCAGTAAACAGTACCAAAATAAATGCACTGCAATTACCACTGTCCTTCGTTACCTAAATTGTTTCTGATATTGAAAAGCAAGTGTGCACAGTAAGAGATGGTGTTACACAAATCTGTTTGATCCTGACTTTCTGATAGCCACAGTAGTAAGACTTTGGAAAGCAAAGGATTTATCTAAAAATGTATTCGTAGCTACTTGATTACTGAGTTTGAATGACAAAGGATGTCAGTATTTGAAAAGAAAAGCAAGCAAAGCTCTCTTTTTTCCCTCCCTGGAAATTTCTTTTAGCAAATAGGCCTTTCCAATGCCTTCTGTACATTTTGTCTTTTTGTTCTTGCTCCCTCTCTCTGTTACCACTGTATCCTGACCTTTAGAGCAAAATTCCTGGGGCAGACTGGACAGCGATGTGTCAGCACCACGGACAGCAGCAAGCACTTGGAGGCACTGAGACTCCCCTCTTTTGTGGTTCTGAATATGAGGATTGCAGGCGTTTGAAGTTAAGAAACACTCCATATAAATTCCTTTATTTTGCAACAAACCGCACAGAGTTTTAAAGGAGAGAAATTCATGCATTTTTTGTTTGTTTGCTTTGTTAATAGAGAATGAATTAGACCTCTCTATAAGAAAACTAAGTTTTGAGTACCTGTGTCAGTCACTGTGTTGGAAGGCTTTCTATTTTATTTAATCCTCATATCAACACTAGAGCTAGAAAGCTCTAGATTTAGATCCTGACTCCATCTTGAAAAGTTACTCAACCCGTCTAAGCCTTTTTATAACCTATAAAATGGAGATAGTGTCTCCTATCAGCCTTAAAAATCTGGTCTAAAACTGTTATTACAGTTGTCGCAACTGTTCTCCCTTTGCCCTCCACCCCCCTTTAAAACTCCTCTTTCTAAGAAGTCTCAGTATCCCTATCTGTAAGGTTGGAATGACATCAATCACTGCACACTGGAGCTTACATGGGAAGTAGGAGTTAGCACAGCACAGACATAAGAACTACCCTGACACCAGGGAGAGGAGGAGATGAAATTCAGAGGGATGAACATACAGGTGGGCAAGGGCAAGAGCCAAATTTCAGAGGGCCTTGAAAGACAAACCAAAAGGTTCAGATATACCAAAGCCTTGAAGAACTTCTCTACTGGCCAGAATCATGTGTTCCATTTCTTTCTTATGCCCTTCTTTCTTATAATATCTACCACAGAGCTGCCACATAGTAAATGCTTCATAAATGCAAATTTATAAAAGAATGGTTTTGATGAAGCTTAGAGAGTAGCTAAAGGTCTTGGCGGTGTCCAAAAAGACTAGAACCTGCTGCAGTTATGGAATAGACCTAATAGAAAGTGGAAGGGATAACTCTGGAGGTCCTACCTACAATTTGGTCCCAAACCTAACTGTATAAAACCCAAAGGGAGAGATGGAAATATTCGTTCTGGTTTCAGGGAACAGGAAGCCCCTGCCGGTAATATTCTCTTCACTCATTCAATCAATGGTTATTCACTGGGCACTTACTATGTGTCAGACAGTGTGCTAAATAAACCATAGGGTCTGTAAGACAGATACAGACCCTATCTTCACTAAAGCTTACATTCTTGCCAGACACTCAAATTAATAAAATGACCAACATCCCTCATTACTTAAGCCTAGGAGAGTTTGGGTATAAGTCTTGGATAGTGAGGGATGCCACCCAGTGCATCTGCTGCTCTCCAAGCTTCATCAAATATGTTCTCTTGAGAAGTCAAAGTCCAGATAATATGGATTTGTCCTCAGTTTGCACAGAGAAGCCTACTTCCTGAAATGGCCCCCAGGGGGCCAACATGGGGGAAAGGGGGAGGATCTCTTCTATGCAGCAGCAGGTCAAGTGGGAGTCTGTCTTTTCATTGTATAATGCAGTGGTTCGGTGGGGCGAGCAAAAAGGTTCTAAGTGTTCATATTTAAGTTATAAGATCTGCCTTCTTGAGTCAACCACCTACATTTCCTCACAGGACTGTGTCTGTCATGGGGGTGAAGAATCAGCTCTTCTACCTCCTTACCCTCACAGGTTAGGAGCTCGGAGTGGGGGTCTTGTAGGGTGTGTGCTGCATGCGAAGAGTCTACCCCTTCCCACACCCATCTGCAGAAAGGGAATGGGCCCTTTCTCACTGTGGCAGATTTCCTCCAAGGATAGCTGCCCACAGCCTCTCTCTTCCCTGTATGCACATGCCCATCAAGATGTGGAGTTTCTTTCCCCTTGCCTTGCATCTGGGCTGGCCTTTTCATTGCTTTGACTAAGAGAATGTGATGGAAGGAATGTTCCAGGACTTCTGAGTCCAGGCTTTAAAAGTCCTGGCAACTTCTGCTTTCTCTCTGGGAGGAAGCCAGCCTCCATGTATGAAGTCCAACTCTACTGAGGGCCTCTATGATATGCGGAAGCCAAGCTAACAATGTGGAAAGAACATGTATTGGAGAACTGAGAAACCCATATATACGGTCCCAGGTGAGCTATCCAAGCTGGCCCTCAGCTATATAATCCATCCCAGATATGAAACACATACTAGTCATCTCCATCGTGACCTGTGGAATGAGACACACGAGGCGGGCATAAAAGGTGCAGCCAGCTGGTTCCTGAGTAAGTCAAACAATACGTGGTGTTCCAATTAGGGTACAAGGCACCTCTGAAAATTCTTCTCTCAATGTAGCCTTCAGGTTCAGACTGAGGGATAAGACTAAAAAGACGAAGGAGCACAGAATGAGCCTGGCGTGGGTCTTATGCAGTGGTGGTGGAGACAGAGGGTGTGAGAAAGCTTCTTAGAGAGTCTCAATATAATACTAATATGTTTTTACATCAGGCTCAGTCTTTTTTTAAATTTTATTTATTTATTTATTTATCTTTAGAGGGGAAGGAGAGAGGGAGAGAAACATCAATGTATGGTTGCCTTTCCTGCGTCCCCTGCTGGGAGTTGGCCTGCAGGGAACCGGCCTGCAACCCAGGCATGTGCCCTGACAGGCTCAGTCTTATTAACAAGAACAACTTATGTCATTATAATTAACCTTTATTGAGGACTCACTAGAAGTCCAGAACTGTGCTAAATGCTTCCTCATTTAATCTTCAAAGAGGATGTCATGAGGTCACCACTCTCACTAGCAACTCTGTTTTACACACGAGGAGACCAAGGCTCAGAGAGCGCCCCTGACTTGTGCAAGATGACCCCAACAGCAGAGCATAGAGCCAGGATTTGAATCCAGGCCAGTCTGGCACCACAGTTCAAATGAACACCAAGATCTGGCAGCGGTAGTGCGACAGCGGCTACTTTAACTGAATATTTAAGTTCTAATAGACTTTGATTTTGTGTGCACATATTTATTTAACACAAACTTCCCTGGTAGTTTTTAGGAAAGGTTAACTAAACATAAAATGTGTCTGTACTGACAGAATACTGTCTTGTCATGTTGTGCTCTTTTTTATTTTCAAATTTCATGTTTGCCATGTAAATGGGATAAAGAGGAAAGTATTAATAGGCTGAAATCCTCCACCTCTAGAGAAACCATGAAAGAATAAAATGAAAAAGTGTGCTGCGAAGTATTACAGTGCTACAGAGTTTTTTTCACTTGGGACGACAATGAAGATTCTAACTCCTTTCTGACGATCCTGGAGGGTAGAACAATATTTCTTTGAAAGTGATGTCATACCTAAACATGGTCACAAGACAGCTAGGCTTTACATGGGCTGCAAGAATGACTTGTTAGTTAAAAATTTTTAATGTCACCTGCTTACTCGTAACGCTACATGTTTAGGTGTGGAGAGTTAAGTTACTTACTGAACGCTAGGGCTGCATATTAGGCTCTACTCCAGGGTTTACTGTTAGCTGCCTTGTGCTGGGCAGTACTCTAAGTACTGGAGACATAACAATGAACATTTTTTAAACCTTGCTCTCATGGCATTTAGGTTCTAGTAGGGGGGAATAGTTGAACAGGAGACACAGAAGTGGTAAATTCTATGAAGAAGAGAAAGTAGGATGAGGTGCTGAAGACAGCCAGGCTACCTTAGGCTGGGTAGTCAGGGAAAGCTTCTCAGAGGAGGTGACACTGGAGCTATGATTCGAGTGATAAGGATTAGCCATGAAAAGACATGAGGAAGAGACTCCAGGCAAAGAGAACACCGACTGCAAGTGTGCTAGGGGTAGGAATGAGGCTGGTGTGTTTAAGGTACAGGAGGAAAGATACTGTGCCTAGAACATGATACGCCAAAGGAAGAATTACACAAGGTAGGATCAGAAAGAAGACAGGTGTTAGATCATAGCATGTATGGTTACCCTAAAGATTCTGAGTTTCATTTTACTGAGATCGGAAGCTGTCAGAGGCTTTTAAATAAGGGAACGATATACTCTGAGCTGTGTATTTAAAAGACCGCTCTGGGTGTATTGTGAAGCATGAATTCCAGGGCTGGCAGTGGGGGCATGAGGGCAAGAGCAGAAGCAAGACAACCTGTTAGGAAGTGAGTCCAGTAGCCTGGCAAGGTGTATGGTAACTGAACAGGAGGAGTGGCAGTGGAGATGCTGAGAAGGGGATGGGTTCGGAAACCATCCCTACTGAGAAGGGGAAAGGCAGAACTCAAAGCTGAGCTTTGGGCATGTTAAGCCAAAATACGTAGGAGACTGGATGGAAAGCAATGCTGCAAAAAGGATGCCAGCACTGCACCAACGGCTGCTGCTGCCCCCTGTGCACCATCCTGGGACCCTTAGTCCCTACTTCACGGATATTATAAAGAAGTCCAGTAGTAACTCCTGGGGTTGTCTGTCTATAGGGGAAAGGTCAGCTGGCCGTTTTAAAATAACACTTGCATTCTAATTTCTAGAAGGCTGTTGATATACTTGACAAGAGTCCTCAAGGACTAGACATGTGTGACTGTTTTTACAACCAGGTCTAGTTCTCCTTTCTTTGCACCTAATTATAGAATGCATTTCTTTCCTATCAAGATCATTCTGCTTCAATATTTGACTACAATTAAAAGTGACGTGACTACAAATGCAGATACATTATTCACAGCATGGCCCACCAAATTACAAATTCTTTCTTCCTGCAGGAAATTTGCATGAGATGCCTCTGCACCTCTGTTCCGAAGCCCGAATTCAGCTGTGGGCCCAGGGGAGCCGCACCAAGTGGCTCTTTTCTGGAACCGCAACATGATCCAAATGAATGTAGCTTTTGGAAAAATTTTCACTTTCACTGGCCACTTACAACGCTAATTCTCTAAAATACAATTTCTTCTTCTTTGATGCCAACAGGAAAGTCTAAAGCACTTAGAAACTCTTTGAAGGTCCAGAAAGCCCTCTGTTGCCAATGGCCTTTGAAAAGTTCCTGCAAAGTTCCTGATTTTACACATTTGCTGCCAGTAAGTAGCTATTGGACTACATGTTAGTTTACCTCCAGCAGGTCTAGACAAGGAAAAAAAAAACATGCTGGTACTTACAGCGTCCTTCTGCTTAAGCCTTCCAAGGATTCTTAAAAAAACTTCCCTAATACCATGCAAATCCCCAGCCTTTGTGTTAGCGGAATAATGGGCTTATCTCCCATGAGCGAATTTGGCTTTTCCATTAGGAAAGGAAGAATATCTGTTGGCTTTAAGCTGCCAAATCCATTAGTTCTGGATTTCTTGGTAGGTGGCTTCTTTGCATTGGGTTCACAGTAACACATATCCACACAATTGTTTTTTATTTTAATATCACAGGTCATCTGCTACAAGAAACAAAGCCAACTCTGATTAATTTAAGAAATCTGAGGAGTTGAAGGAAGGCTTTTAGGAGCTCATAGACACAACAAAGAAGGGTAGTGAATTAGGCATGGAAAGTAGGCAGGCCTGGAGGCTCCCGAAAAAGCCTCTTTGGCTGTGGTTCTCACCCTTGCTGCATGCTGGAATCATCGGGGGAGATTTGAAAGCTTTTAAAGGATATTGATGTCTTGACCCCATCCTATGAGATTCTGATTTAATTAGCCTGGGATGGGACTGGTCTTATTGGAAACCGGACATTTAGAAATGCCTGCTATCCCATCACATACAACCCCTTAGTCATGCTGTTCAAGACTTAAATCCCAGGAGATGGAGGGCACTATTGGCCTGGTTTAACTCACAAGCTTGCCCCTTGGCAAGGGGAAGGCAGGGCACCTGGTGACCAGCCCTGCCAGACGGTGGCATCAGGGAAGAGGTAATTCCCCAAAAGGAGAAAGCAGTGCTATTAGGAGAGCAAATGGAGGTAAGTAAGCCAGCCAACAGGTCAAAAGGGCAAGTTTCCACCACTTTTCCCCCCAGATACAAAGGCATAATTTAACTGATACACAAGAGTGATAAGCAGCCCCCACAATTCTGGAATTTTGTGTTTTATCACAACCATCCTTTTCAACAGAGCAGGAATGAGGAGAGCTAATTGTAAGGCGCCCCCTGGCATGCATGAATAGGCACATGAGAGGTTCACCATCAAGTTCACCATCCCTGATTTAGCCCCAAGGAAAAACTCACTACTGTTGCAATGAGCCTAGCCTCAAAGGCAGGACCAAGACCTTCCGTCATCATGTTCATGAACTAGAGGTTCAGGTCAGAGAATGAGGAATCCTGATCTTTCTAACTTTGAGTTACAAATCATGACAACCGCATGGACCCCCCCTCCCCCACTAGAAGAAAGCACTGTGCTTTCCTGCTGGTGAATAGAAGCTTCATCATCTCCCTTTCCCCACTCTGCATGACTCCTGCGAATACTAATGTTAACCAAGCCGAAAACAGTTACTCCAAACAGCTTGGAGAACTAGCCACCAGAATGATTAATATTCATCTGATGACAGCACTGCAGGCACAGAGAATAATGACTAGAGTATGTGGGATAGCTTTTGATAGGAAGCAAAGTACTCGTGCCTGGGACAATAAAATCTAATGTGGCTAAAGAAGCAGAACTAACACAGTGACCTATGCAACACTGTTATCACAGCTGTGGTATCTCTGACCGTCTCTGAGATTGCGACAGTGTTTGAAGTCAGGCTTTCTCTGGGCAGACTGAAAAACGAAAGGTAGAACCATGTCTGTGACTAGCACCCACGTGAAATTCTATCTGGGAACACGTGATGAACACACACATACCACAACACACACACACACACACACACACCCCTTATCCATACTCCAGTCTTCATGTCTCTTCACTCCAGGGATTAACTGGGGTTCAAAGACACCCTGAACTCACTGACATCAGATGGAAAATTCTGCATGTGTATGTCCTGGCCAGAGGCACTACAAACCCCACTGTTNCCCCCTCCCCCACTAGAAGAAAGCACTGTGCTTTCCTGCTGGTGAATAGAAGCTTCATCATCTCCCTTTCCCCACTCTGCATGACTCCTGTGAATACTAATGTTAACCAAGCCGAAAACAGTTACTCCAAACAGCATGGAGAACTAGCCACCAGAATGATTAATATTCATCTGATGACAGCACTGCAGGCACAGAGAATAATGACTAGAGTATGTGGGATAGCTCTTGATAGGAAGCAAAGTACTCGTGCCTGGGACAATAAAATCTAATGTGGCTAAAGGAGCAGAACTAACACAATGACCTATGCAGCACCGTTATCACAGCTGTGGTATCTCTGACCGTCTCTGAGATAGCGACAGTGTTTGAAGTCAGGCTTTCTCTGGGCAGACTGAATAACGAAAGGTAGAACCATGTCCGTGACTAGCACCCACGTGAAATTCTATCT
The DNA here is from genome assembly GCF_014824575.4 of Sturnira hondurensis. Lineage (NCBI taxonomy): Eukaryota > Metazoa > Chordata > Mammalia > Chiroptera > Phyllostomidae > Sturnira > Sturnira hondurensis. The sequence continues at coordinate 10,586,669 of NW_028075269.1, read as the reverse complement.
GGGAACACATGATGACCATACACACACCACAACACACACACACACACACACACACACCCCTTATCCATACTCCAGTCTTCATGTCTCTTCACTCCAGGGATTAACTGGGGTTCAAAGACACCCTGAACTCACTGACATCAGATGGAAAATTCTGCATGTGTATGTCCTGGCCAGAGGCACTACAAACCCCACTGTTTTTTGGAGAAGGCTTGAGACTTGGCCCCACAGATCAACGGAAACTACTTTCTTCTTCTTGCCTATTTGACTGCCTTCTTGCACCCCATCCTCTGCAAACTGGTCTTGTCTCCAAGCCATTTGAACTTCTAATAGAAACAAGATCTGTTCTCCAGTACTTGACCGCCAGTCCTCTTTCTTTGTCAGTGGTCTGTCACTGGTCGGAACCAGGGGGTGGGGGTGGGGGGCAGCTGCCTCAGATGACCTCAAGGCCAGTCACTTCGGGGAGGAGTGTTTTTACAAAGTAGGCTGACATCACCTTGTTCTCAGATAGCTATGGCACTCAAAAATTATTTCCTGAGACAAAATAAGTTTCTCTGTAGAAAAATAAAACAAAGTTTACTTGGGAAAGAATGTGCATTTTTAGGACGTTTGTTTTGTTTTAGTTCGGGTCGCAAAAGTACTCCCCGATTCAAAACCTAGTGCCTACAAGAAAACAGCCAAGTGGGAACTGCAATCAGTCTTGGCTGGTTGGAACGGGGTGGATGCATTAGTCAGGCAGTTTCCTAGTTGTTCTACTCTTTGGCCGGGCACTGTATGGTAGTGCCACATGATCAGGGAGGAACCAAAGGGATCAAAAGCCCCGTGGGAGCTGCGGATGGCCAGCCAACAGTCTTCACATTGCACCCTGTCGGGTTAGATGTAAACACTCTCAGCAGCACCACCGCCAGAGCGGGCTTCCATGAAGGCTCTCTCCATACTTTCACTCTCGGTCATGTGTCATACATTCAAACCACGGGAAATATGGCAACTGTTATGAATCACCCACTGAGCCAGATATAGCAGTTGCAAGTCTAAAATGGTTTTAGCCTTTAAGAAACTTAGAATCTAGCTGAGGAGTCAGACATCTACCCCAAAAGCCACGGCACAATATAGTAAGCGACATGACAGGAATGAAGCACTAAAATAAACTGAGCAGGGAGCAGACTGGCTCTGTGTGTTACACAAACGCCAGATCCTTGCTATTCAAAGCGTGATTGATAGACCAGCAAGGTGAACATTATCTGGGGATTTGTATGAAATGCAGAACCTCAGGCCGCACCCCAGACCTACTGAAGTAGAATCGGCATTTCAGTAAAATCCCAGGTAATTTATAGGCATACTGGGGTTTGAACAGCACAGTGCTAAATGTCAACAAAAAGACAGGCATCTGGGTCCCTGCTAATATACTTACTTGCATCTGCAAATAGAATGTGCCAGGAATAATCAGGGGGAAAAATACTCTACATCTGTTTGAATATATACAGATTTGGGTTTTAGAAAAAGCTGGCTAGTTAAGAGTAAATTAAATAATTCCATCCACTCTCACACCAGCCTCAGAACCTTCATGGCCTGGGTGAGGGTAAAGAATCAGTGCCCCCCAACATGCTTAGCTGCCAACTCACTCACCCCATGTGGCACTACTAAGGGCAGAAGTGGGACTGGAGCCCCCTCTTCTGGCTTGCCCTGGGAAGATGTAAAACTTGTTGAGTGGTTATGAACACTGACTCCAGAGTCAGAGAGACTGGGTTTGAATTCAGCCTTTGCAACTTATCATTGATCTGTGCAACCTTGGGCGAGTCACTTGATTTTTCTTAATGTCTCTCAAACCCTGCCTCTGTAAGGCGTAGCAGTGTTCTTAGAGAGTGCTGTGAGAATTTACCGAGATGCTGGTTATAAAGCGTCTAGATCATTAAATGTCTGGCATAATCCAAGAATCAGTTATGTTTGACATTTTCATTATTTTTGGCTATTGCAGTAAAATATGGGCAGTTGTTCACCGAGCCCATTTTCTTCACACCCGAATGCATATCTAGACAACATTTTCCAGACCTCCATTCTTTCTGGAGTGGCCATGGAATGGCTTGGACAATGAAATGGAAGAGACAGATGCCACTTCCAGCCTGTCGCTTCAAAGCCTCCTGCACAACCCTCCCTTTTCTCTCTCCCATGTGATGCTGGGTGGAGTGCCTTTGAAAACCATGGGATGAAGACGGCAGCACCCCCATCAGCCTCGGGCCCTGGATGATGGGCCATATGGATGGAAGCTACATCACCACCATAATAATCACTTCCATTACTAACTGGACTGTAGATGAGTGAGAAATAAACTCATATCGTGTTAAGTCAGCGATTTTGGCGTGTATCGATTACAGTGGCTAGTGTCACCTGACTACAGCCGGCCAGTACGAAAGCCAAATTTTTCATAGTTTACCTCACAGGGTTATTGGGATGATTTAATAACATAGCAAATGTGGAAATGCATTGTAAACTGTGAAGTGCTGTGAGAATGCATGGAGGGATTGAAGAGAATACCAGATCTGGAGTCAGGGCCAACTTCAAGTCCAAGCACAGTTGAGTGGCCTTGCATAAATTATTCATCCCAGCTGAGCTGATCTAGAAAATGGAGATAAGAATCACACCTCTCAGGGCTCTTAGGCAAGTAAGATGGGCGGTTACAGGTGAATGCATAATGGAAGTAAAAGTTGTATTTCTAGAGGCAATATGACTTGGGGGTTAGGAATTAGTCTTCCTGAGTTCAAACCTTCAATTGCCTACTTCCTAGATAGGAACTTTAAGCAAGTTAATTAATATTTATGTGCCCCAATTCTCATTTCCATAAAATTATAGAATTTTAATTCTATAGGATAATTATAGAATCTACCTTGTATGGTTATATCAAATGACTGGATATGCACAGAGCTCCTAAAACAGTATCTAGCACACAGCAAGCAATCAATAAATTTGATAACTATAAATATTGAACAAGAATAAGAATTATAAGCTTCAGTTACTCAGAATTTTCTGCTTTGCCCACTTGGCCTCTCTTTTCATTAAAACATACAGTATTTGATGAGTATAATTATTATTGGCAACTAAAATAATTATATTTACTCCTTTTCCCATCTTTTAATATTTGATCTTTCAGAAAATTGAGGGGAGCCCATCTGTAGCTGGACTGCCGCACATCCAAGAAGTAGCCATCAGTGAGAGCAGGGGAGTGTAAATAAATACGGCATCAGTGTAACTCATTTTCCAAACACTCTCTTTGGGTTTGAACACCACCAGCTTCATAGACTACCACCGCAGGAGTGGGCCAGCATGAAAATGCACACTTACCAAACCACATTTTGCGCTGGAAAGACTCCAAAATCAAAGTCTTCATTTCACCAATGAGAAAGCTGAGATTCCAAGATGTCAGGCATCCTGGCCAATACCCCAGCTCTAAGAGGAGGATGGATCGGAACACAGGCCTCTCATGCCTGGGCTGCTCTATTATTCTGCCCCCAAGGGATAGCAGAGAGAAGACAAGTAGTAACGGAGATGAAAAAGAGGAAAAGTTTAGAACGGTGACTTTAGATTCAACTTTCAAGATTTCAATTACATGTAAGACACCAAGTTCTTACTCATCAGCAGCTCCCCAACTAACCTGGATCAGCTGTGGATTCTAACACACTCAGTCTTGGGTGTTAAGCTTCAGACCATGACATCAGTCTTTCTATCAGTCCAGGGTCCTCAACCCTGGCTGTGCATCAGCGTCAAAGAGAAAATTTCTGAAAAAAATACAGATGCCTGTGCCCCACCTACATTAATTAGATCAGAATATCTGAGGATGGAATCCAGGGATCACTTTTTTAAAGTTCCCAAGTGATTCTAAAATGCATTCATGGTCACAAGCCAATGCTTCTGCTCACGGATTTTTGAGGGCAAGGAGAGAAAGAAGAGCTCCCAAAACTGAAGTGCTAGGGCTTTGCCAGGACAACCATGTCCCAGTGTCCCATGGCATTTAGTCAGTCATTCAATATGTGGTCTAGCCCTTCCGTGTGCTAGCTGCTAAGGATACAAAAACGACAGACCATGGTCCCTGCCTCCAGGGCTCACTATTAGCAAACTGCCTGTATCTAGAAGACTAGACCTCTTGGTCAGTACATATCACCTTCTCACCACATAGCCCTGCCCCCTCACTGCCCCAATCAGTCTCCATGGTCCACAAGAGTGTGGCAGATTATCTATCTCTGGGGTCAAGAAATAGTTAATAATCTTCTGAAATGACTCTGTCCTTGCTGGAACCTGACCCCAAAACTTTGACATCAAGCAAAACAACCAGCTTTTTCATTATTAGATCTTATCTTTTCCCTATTCGTGCAGCTCCTAAACATCAGGCAGAGGAAAGAAATGCAATTTATTTATGACTAAGTGAATAATCAATTACTGTGGAGGTCCATGTAATACTTCTTGATATTCACTACGGGCAGGCTCTGTTGATAATGCTTAAAACCATTTGCTTTCATGGGTCCACAAAGTGGTTGATAGCCATGTAGTGGTTCCCATAAGTGAAATTGTTAGGAACCAATGGGCTAAAGTAGGTTTTGGCTAGAACAAGGCTGAGAATACCTGCTCCATCATCAGTGATCAGGTTTCTGTGACACACCTAATCACACTATCAGAAATTGAGTTTTGCAGGCAGCTCCTTGGTTGAGTTATCCACAGATTTTTAAAAAATGTGTAAAGTCCTTGACATTTGAAAGATGTTAAAAGAATTGCTAGACATAGCAACGATTCAAAGGATAATTTGTCCTTCATGAGATGACAAAGTAAAAAGCTGTTATGTCTCTCCTATCATTTATCAGCCTTTACTGAAACATTGTTCTCAGTATAATAGCACGTATTTCAGAAACATAATTAAATTAATTATCATTTCACACACAAACTAAATGCATAAATAGTTAAATTTTTTTTTCAACAAGCTGAATAGAAGCATTATCCAGGGATCCCCTAAGAAGTGAAATGTCTTAAACCAACAGAAACAATAAAACCAAGCAAAGTATGATCCTAAACCAATCTTAAAAGACACAGATCCCCAAAACCTTTGGTGACTTTAAATTGGCAAGATGAGCAAATGCTCCTCTCCCTTGGGTCCAAGTTTTCCAAAGGGCAGGCTGTGTGGGAGAGGAACCCTCACCTGAGGATAGGAAGCTCTAAGGCTCCAGGAACAAATTAGCCCCAACTTGGGCTGCAAGGTTCAGAAGCTGCCAGCACTGAGCAAACGGCAGCTGTCAAAGTTGGGGGTAAGGAAGCCTTTGACCCAGAGAGATGAAAAAGGAACCCAAGCTTATTGCAATCAAATAGAGGAGGGGAAGGTGATTCTAAACAATGGCCCTGATTAGAACACCAGTTTGGTGCCTTCTGAGGACCAGGAAGATGAGGTGGTGCCTAACTACTTTCTTATTTTTTATTCACTCAATGGCATTTTTTTTTCATTGCTTTTAGAGAGAGAGAGAGGAAGGGGGAGAGAGAGAGAGAGAAACACCAATGTGAGATAGAAGCATGGACTGCTCTCCTCTCTTACACACCTGGACCAGGGCTTGAACCCACAACCTATGTGGCCTGACCAGAAACTGAACTTGCCACCTTTTGGCTATAGGAAACACTCCAATCAACTGAGCCACGCCATCCAAGGCGTTACTACTTATTTTAAAGATGCAGGAAGAAATAAATTGTAAAAGCAAGACTGGGCAGTGAAGCGATACTACAGTAAACATATAAACTCTAGAGAGGGGCTAAAAAAAGGGGTGGGTAAGTAAGATACGACATTGAGCCAACAGTGTGATACTGTGACTTATAACAAGAAATATATACAGGTGGCCCTTAAACAACTTGGGGGTTAAGGATGCTGACCCAATGCAGTCAAAAAGCTGAGTGTAACTTTTGACTGTTCAAAAACTTAATGACTAACAGCCTAGAGTTGACCAAAAGCTTTATCAATAACAAAACAGTTGATTGACACATTTTTACATGTTATATAATGTACTGTATTCTTACAATCAAATAAGCTACAGCAGCGATTTTCAACCTTTTTCACCTTACAGCACACAAACTAATTACTAAAATTTTGGTACATACCACAAAATATAATTTTGCCAATCTGACAAAAAATAGTTATAATTTTGATTCATTCATGTGGGATGGCTATTGTGTTCCCTGTTGCCATTTTACTTATTTGGCAATCTAAGGGAAAAGGGGTCAGTGCCCCTGACTAAATAGTCAGATACTGCATGTTTTAAAAATTCTTGCAGCACACTGGTTGAAAATCACTGAGCTAGAGAAAAGTAAATGTCTAAAAATCATAAGGAAGAAAAAGTATGTTTACAGTGCTGTACTGTATTTACCAATACTGTCTGTTTATGAGATGAAAAAAGGCATGTATAAGTGGACCCATGCAGTTCAAACCCATGTAGTTTAAGGATCAAGGTTATTTGGTCTTCATCACTGGTCCTGGCACAGACCTCTTAAAACTCTTGTCATTTCCTAAGTGATGAGCAGGATAAAGATGTTTCTTGTTATAATGATGAGGTCACTTTTGAAAGTCACCTAAGGATAGTGGCTGACTGCCAGAAAAACCAGCCATCATGTGATTAAAGGGTTAAACTTTCAGATCCCCCTCACCCACTTTGGGGAGGAGAGAGGGGTTGTATGTTGAATTAATCATCAATGGACAGTGATTTGATCAATCACGCCTGAGGAATGAGGCCTCCATAAAAACCCAAAGTATGGGGTTTTTTGGAGAACTTCCAGGTTGGTGAACCAGAATGCTCCCACATGCCATCACGCTGGGTCCCAAGCCCCAAAGGACAGAAGTTCCTTTGTTTGGAACCTCATCCCATGAATCTCGTCATCTGGCTGTTGACTGTGTCCTTTAATATCCTTTGTAATAAATTGTAATCTAGTGAGTAAGTGGGTTTCCTGAGTTCTGTGAGCCTCTCTAGCAAATTAATTGAATCCAAAGAGGCAGCGGTGGGAACCTCTGATTTACAGCCAGTTGGTCAGAGGTATAGGTAACAACCTGGACTTGCAACTGGTACCTGAAGTGGAGGCAGTCTTGTAGTGCTGAGCCCTTGACCTACTGACTCTGATGTTATATCTGGGTCGATACTGTCAGAATCGAGTTGAATTATAGGACACCCTGAGCTGGTGTCTGAGAATTGCTTGGTGGTGTGGAGAAAAACACACACACTGTAACTGGAGCCAAAATTTTAAAGCAGAGAACACACAGAACCACAGAAAACTTAATTCAGTTTTACCACACCCATGGACTGTACTCATATGGCTACAGCTAGTATTTATGAACACTTAACCTCTGTCAGGCACTGCACAAAGCCTTACAGATGGACATCATTGACTCCCTGAAGACACTGGTCATGATTCCTGTCATATAGCTGGGGAGGCCAGATCACACGGAAGAACTGGCCGAGGTCATTCTGACTTTGAGTAGTGGGGCTGCAGAACCTTTTTCCTAACAATACCCCACACTGCCTCTAGCATGGACAAAACAACCATAACCGGAAGCAGAATGAAGATCCACACCAGGTGATGCAGACACCAGGAGAAAAAAGTAAAACAAATGCAATGACGATGAGACATAAGAGGGCAGCGATGAATGGCAAAGGTCTTCGGTCCCCTTCTGAAAGACAGTCTCCATGTTGACATCAACGGACAGGCCTGCAGAGTTAGTCTCAAGATTGAAGTCAGAGAGACGTCTGGAGACCCCCACTTAACAGACTCTACAAGTTGCCCCAAAATGTAGAGTTAAGGTTGAAATGAAAAGAATGACACTGGGATTCCACCCTCACACTTAGGGAAAGAGAAAGATCTAGGAAGGATGTACCCAAAACGAAGGGAAATGCAGCCCTCACAGCATGGACAGTACCTGACCAAGCAGAATATAGGGTTGAGCAAAAGTAGGTTCACAGTGTAATACAAATAAATAATATAATAATTAATGAATAATACAAGAACAAACTGTGTTTCACGTACTCAAAACTATAAACCTACTCTTGCCTACTCTTGTATTTTTCAAACCCATAAGACGAGGATGGTGTGGCTCAGTGGATAGAGCGCAGGCCTATAAACTGAAAGGTCACAGGTTTGATTCCCAGTCAAAGCACATGCCTGGGCTAGGAGCTGGGTTCCCAGTTGTGCAAGAGGCAACCAATTGATGTTTCTCTCCCTCTCTTTCTCTCTTCTTTCCCCTCTCCCTAAACATGTAATAAAATATGTATATATTTTAAAAAGAGCATAACAGCTGGTTCAGGGGCTAAAAAACAATGTATGTCCTGTGTTGACTTACCATTTAATCCAGTATCTACTAAGACCTATTAGAACACATTCTAGAACCAGACAAGGACATAGTAAAACCCATCTGCAGAAATAAGGCATCACAGGCTTTTTAAAAAAAGAAATGAAGGTAGATCCATTCTACTGGATTGGAAACTACAACACTGCGGCTCCTGACATTATATGGAGCTGCAATAAAAATGAGTATCACTGGGCCGATATATACTTCAGAAACAGAATCCAAACTATACAAGGAATGCAATGAATAACATAACAGAAGAAATACAAACAAATGGAAAACAAGTACTGTTAAACACCAACTTCAATAAAAATGATTTACTGTATGTTAGATTCTGTTCTTATAAAATAACAAATTTCAAACAGAAAAATGAATTCTATATTAAGACTGTCTATATTAGAAATGAACAGTGAAGATGAAAGAATGGCTTACTATGAAGGAAATATAAGTCAATGGGTTTGGAAAATAAATATACAAAAACTAATGTGGAAATAGGACAAGCATAACCGAGCATAAAACTTCCACTGTTCAAAGCAGCACCCACAAAGAACTGATATGAACATACACAAAAAGCCCAGATTCCGAGTAGGATGGAGAAGGCGGTTCACTTAACTGAAAAGAAACTTGAAAGGGGAAAAAGATGAAGAGAAATGTACCATCTCTAGCTATTAAGACAAAGCAAACTAAAACCACTTTAAGATATTGCTAACACATTAGATGAAGATAAATACAAACACGATGACATGGACTTCAGCTTGTTAGATTAGAGTCCTGTCCCCACAAATAAAACCCTTTTTTCATTTAAAAAAAAAAAGAAAAGAAATACAAATGGAAAAACTTAATGCTACTAGAGTTACAATACAGGAACAAAAGTAAGTTGCTGATGATACATTTAGTGGAGAATGGTGATTTTCTCCCTTTTCTTGAAGTAGCGGCTAATGTGGACTCCTGCTTCCCTGTGACATCCTAGGAAGTTAACTGGGCTTTTGATGGGGGTGGCACACGGCTGCCAGAAAACATAGCCATAAGCACTCCAACTTGCCAAACGGTGGCCAGCCCATTCCAAAGTTTGGCACAGGGGGACTGGAAATGGTAGACCCATTAACCCTTCAATGGGCCACAAGGACTCAGACAACAAGCATCTTATATGTTGTTCCTGTGGGCTGAAGACCAGAGATCCTCCCCCCAAATTATGGATAGCCCCTTATAACTCTGTTATAACCTTAAAGAGAAAACACAACACCCAAAACAAAGGGTTCCCATATAACCCAGGAATTACACTTAGAGGTATATGCCAAAGAGAAATGCAAATAAATACAAGCAAACACTTGCATGCAAATGTTCTTAGCAGTATTATTCATAACAGCCAAAAAGGTGGACACAACCCAAATGCCCATCAACTGGTGAATGGGTAAATAAAGTGAGGCATGTCCACACCACAGAGCATTACTTAGCCATGAATGGAACGAAGTGGCACATGCTACATGCTGCAACATGGGTGAACCTTGCAAACATTCTGCTAAGATGCCAATCACAGAGGAATATATATTATATGATTCTATTTATTAAATGTCCAGAATAAGCAAATCTGTAGAGGCAGTAGTAGGTGGGTGGTTGCCTGGGGCTAGCAGGGTTGGGGGACTGCTAATGAGTACAGGTCACTTTTCAGAGTAATGAAAATATTCTAGAAGTTGTGATGACTGCATAACTGTGAATCTACTGAAATTATACACTGAATTATACACTTTCAAGGGTGAATTGTATGGTATGTGAATTACATGTCAATAAGCTATTCAAACACACACACCATTAATATAAACCTCCCACCAACCCTGATTGCAAATTTAAAGTGATTTAGAAAAATAAGCTAATAAAATGTTTCTTATAGTTCACCCTTTTGGAGTAAGTCCCTGCCTGCTGACCATACTATAGCTTTTAAGTGGAGACTCTAATAGAGTTCTCAGCCTCTCCCACCCGTGCTTGGTCCTAACACTCCTACCTTTTCTTGTTCTTTATTTTCTCTTTTAAAATCACTTTAATTCTCTATTAAGACAGGACCAGCACAGGCTCCTCTTTTTCCCTCCCAACAAATCTGCTAAATATACACACCACGATTCAGTTTCCACACCTAGGGTTATGCTCTTAACAACAAACGGTTCGATTATCAGAAGATCTCTTTTTTATGACAATTCAACAGAGCTTTCTCTTGTCCCCCAATGCTGCTTTCATTTCAGATTTTCTAATTCAACTTTTAAATTTCCCACTGATTCTCCATTGTATTCCTAGCACTTCCTACCCTTTCTCTTTGGTTCGGGCACTTCAAGGGCCCGCTTGCCGTCTGCACAGCCCAGGCCTCTTGCCCCCTGCTGCCTTACTTTTGGGTCAAAGATTTATTTTCACTCTGTGCTAACCCTCTCTCAACCTGGATGTTCCTCGGTCTCATTCCTTAGCAAGCCATTTGTAAATTCTATGTTCTGGCTTTTCTTCCTAATGCTGGCCAATCACAGATCCTCAAGGAGAGGTCAGGTGGCAGTTTCGGGTGGTCTGTGCGTGGCCTGAATGCTCTCTGGCCTTGCCTCAGAGTCTCCCCAGCTCTGCAAGAACAGCTGATGGCTCCTACCCCAAGGCTCCCCTGCCCCTCCAGACCCCAGCTGGCAAAGCCACAGAAGGCTACCACTTCCATGCCCTTGACTATGCTTGTTCTCCACTCAAAAGCTGGAAAAAAGCTGAAATTTTGCACGTTAATATATACATCTCATATACCTCTTTGCTGCCTTGGATTCAAATAATGGCTTTGTCATTTACTAACTGGGTGACTTGAAGAAGGAACCTGCTTAGCCTCTTCAAGTCTCAGTTTCCTCATTTGTGAAAATGGGGATAATAATATTGTGAAGATTAAATGAAATAGTTCAAGTAAAGGGCTTGGGACTGTGGTCATTCTATCAGTCCATATGAAGCAAAATCATAGCATATTCTTTACATGAAGGACAATACAAAAAACCACATGGGAAAATGCCATCACTGTATGTGACCAGCTCTTTACAAGGACAGACATGGAGGACTCCCCATCCACCCTCCCCTGTTGCTAGGCAGCCTTCTGCAGGCAGAGCCCATTCGCTCGGAATATCTGCTCCATGTGGTTACAACAGCTCTGCAAAGCCTGAAAAGCCTCTTTTTCTGTTCCTCTCCTTAACCAGTTCAGGCCAATCTGTGGAGGTTTTTCCCCCCAAGACAAAACTGCAGCCTCTATAGACACAGCCTTTCAGAAATCTTTGCCCACAGTGGGGGCCACAAAGCAACCATACCTATCGGGATGGAGCAAGACTCACCCCTCTCAGCAACCCCTTTGGCATGGCTTCTGTTGCAGCTGCTGCCGCAGCACTGCAGGTGAAAGCGCAATGATACCATGTCATCAGTGAGTTCAAGGTCAGTGGAATCCGCATGCTGCTGAAGACAGTGACTTTCATGTTGCTGGAGTTAATTTCCCCTCTGTGCCCTTTTACTGTGGGTAATAAATCCCAGAGAAAACTCAAGCCTTGCCCTGCTATGTGACAAGCTGACAGCGCCTCTGGCTGGACCTTGGCCTGCTGTCTAAATGTGGCTTGCTCCTACCTGTCCTTCACAGGTTTCTACACCATGCACTGTTTTAGTAGGGCAGGTGCCCTGTGCCCCCGGGGCTGTTTCCTGGCTCCATGAACTCAGACATAGCTGGAATACATTCCTGCAGTGGCCTGTGTGTGTGTACCCTTGTGCATTCAGCAAACACATGCACCTTCTGTGGGTCAGGCACTGTGCTGGGCAAACGGGATAGAGAGACAACATGGGCCTTTGAGGGGCCCACAGTTCTGAGTGGTAGAAAAGGAAGCAGGTAACTGCCAATCCCAGAGCGGTAAGAGCACCTCATCTGGGCCCCAGTAGTTCCCAAAGCAAACAGCACTGTAATGCAGCTAGGTCGTGAGGAGGACTTAGCCAAAGTGAATTGTGTGCAAATGGTGGTGAGGGGAGTTTCCTGGGCCCCCACACACAGGCACACTCCTCCTCTAATTGTTCATCACAGTGCCTTTCTAAAACCCCTACATTATACGTCTTACATCTTGAAATGTGTTGTGTTCCATCCCATTGGGCAGAAGGTCAGAGAGAACGTTTCTGTGAGTCACACCTCACTGAGTTTCTACATCTTGTTAAACATACATTCGCTCTGTCTGAGACGTCAGAGACAGGCTGCCTGCCTCCCCTGCCTGGTGCTTCTAAAGTGAGGGGGCCATTCTACCCAGTCCACACCTTTCTGCCCCTGGGTTAAGGTCCCACCAAAGAAGCCACAGGGTGACTCCTCTGAAGAAGCAGTTGATTTTGCTCTCTTCTTAGCTGATGTGCCTGGTATGTTACTGCACTGGGCCTGCTTATTGATTCCAAGTTGCCACGGCCCCAGGCCCCAGTCCCCATGGCTCCAGTTTACTGGCTTGAGACCTGGGATCTGCACTCATTCATTCATTCATTCATTCATTCACCCAACCACTTACTTATTGAGCTCCCACTCTGAGCCTAGCACAGTTCCAGGTGCCAGCAATATAGAATTGCACCAGGCACACAGGTCTGCTCTCATGGAGCCTACATTCTAGCAGAAGACACAGATACTAGATAAGCAAACCAGAAAGTAAACAAGAACATAAAAGAAATGAGACATTCCTATAGAGTGACAAGTTCTATGAGGAAGCAAAAATAAAACAGGGTAATGTATTTCAAAGTGACATTGGGAGACGTTATTTTTAAGAGGGCATACAAGAAAGGCCTCATTAAGGTGACATCTGAGCTGAGACCTGAGCCGTGAAAAGGATCCAGACAGCAGACGTTGGGGTGAAGCGTAGCGGAGGAGGAGGACAGGCAGGTGCCAACAGGCCATGGTATGGAAGAGTCTGGATTTCATTCTAAGTACAACAGGAATCCACTGGAAAGTTTTCAGCAAAACGGTGACATGATCTTATATTTTCAAAGGATCACTCCATCAAAAGTGCTCTGGATTCTGTCCCTGTAGCATCTACCTGTTCCTCCTTTTCTTGGTTAAACCTACTAAACTGGACTTTTGGTTTATTAAACTTGAGGCTCTCTCTAGTCCACAGGTAGCAAACACAAGGTCTGCAGGCTGAACCCAGCAACGCCATCTTATTTTATCTGGCCCGGCACCTTGTTTCTACCTGGCAGCAATGCCAAGCTCTCGCTTAACTGTTAAGGAGCAGTTACATTTACACCGTCCTAAAATTACATTCAGCCCTTTGAAGACAATCGTGAGGGTGATGTGGCCTCTGGTGAAAACAAGTTTTACACCCCTGCTCTAGTCCAACATCTGGCCTCAGCCTCACTGCTGTCCACAGTTAGAAAGGAAGACGAGCCTTCTCAATGGGCCGCTCCCCATTCATTCATCTAAATGCCTTATTTCCTAATCAGCATGGTCTGTGTGCTCATTAGCTGGGTCCCCTGATTGCAGAGTAAACTTCTCTTTCAACAGAACTGCAGCTTCTCGTTCCCTTTAAAGCCACCAGCCTGGCAGCTTGCCAGTTTCGGCGCAGTAATAGATGGCCTGAGTCGCATTCAAACTTGCCATCTCTCACTCAGGCTGCCACTCGAACCAGTTGTGGGGGGTTTCCAGGTTTTGAAAGACCACTCGGGAAATCTAAAGCAAAGCTTCTCAAGCAGGGGTGCACACGACTGGGGAGTTTCCGAAGGCTCCAGATGTGCCCAGGCCCATTCCAGATTTAATGAATCACAACAGTATAGGGGAATCCGTACCTTTTCAAAGTTCCCCCAGAGGTTCTGATAGGTACCTGCCCCTCTGCTTAAGATCCAATAAACTGGAGGTAGATAGGCTGTATTTGCCACCTCACCACTGCAAATTCTTCTTTTGAACAAGGCTAAGTAAAAAACAAATAAGAATGCCCCCATACACTAAAAGCCACAAAACCAGAAGAGGCAAGACTATCTTCCTTACATGGATCAAGGCGACATCAAGGAGAAGAGGAGGTGAGGGGTTATGGGTTAGTGGGTACACGAAGCCCTGCCCCTCTCTGCTCAGAAATTCACTGTGGGGGAATAAGACACACCTGCTTCTTCACCCACATTGTCTTCCCCATTCACAGCTCCCCAGACACAACCAGCAAACCCACACACTCTGGGTCGTCAACACCACATGCCCTGATACATGTTCTGCCAGACTTTCAATTCCCTTGGATATTCCCCTGAAATTTAAAAATATTTGCACTGAATAATTAGAATTCCCACACCATTTCTCACACAAGAGTGTTGATGAAGACGACAGGCCCTAACATCCCTGGCTTGCAAAAAGCAGAACCCAAACAAACTGAGCAGCAATATCATTTCATGTGGCAGGTGTTTTACTGAGCACCTACTCTATACTGGTTGCTGTGCCACACACTTTACTTACATTATTTCATTTAATCGTCCAACCCAACTTTCCTCGAAGTACTTATCTTTACCTCTCTTTGACAAAGGAACAAGTTGGAGGCCAGGGAAGCTAAAGGGCTTCCCCAAGGCACAGTGGTCATGCCAGAGGGGAGCCCTGAACCCAGACTTGAGTCTAAATGGGGTGCCCTATCATGTTGCTCTTTTTGTAAGAATCTAGCATGTGGCAGCCACTAAGTGGGACACAAAGATGAATCAGCCCCACATCCCTGTCCTCCAGTTGCTCACAGAAGACCAATGAGCAAGGTAAGCATGTCTGTGGCTGCCGTGTAGAATTCAGTGTGATCAGAGCCACATGGTGGAAGATACAGGTTCCAGAATCAAAGAGGCAGGCAAAGCAAATCCAATCAGGACAACATACGTCATCACAAACACAACACCTTAGTTAGGACTTCCCCAAAGGGGTATTCTGTGACCGGTGGATAAGATAGGAAAAGTTATCCTAAGCAGAGAGTAGATAGCCAAGGTGAGGGAATGAGAAACATGTTCCGGGAATGGGGAGAATGCAGTATGAGTAGGATAGTAGGAGACCAAGTGGGTGGAGAGCCCTGAATGCCACAATCAGAAGTGGGGACCACTTTCTTTAGGCAAAAGAGACTACAGAAAGCTGCTGGCTAAAGGAGAGAGGTGATAAAACAGGGGCCACTTTAAATTACTGAGAGTTCCTCTCCCCCGCGGACCTTCACACCTGCTTTTCTCTCTTCCTCCCTTCAATGCTGGGATGAGTCCTATGAGAACTGTAAGA
Source organism: Sturnira hondurensis (assembly GCF_014824575.4). Taxonomy (NCBI): domain Eukaryota; kingdom Metazoa; phylum Chordata; class Mammalia; order Chiroptera; family Phyllostomidae; genus Sturnira; species Sturnira hondurensis. Next base: position 10,571,103 of record NW_028075269.1, on the reverse strand, counting down.
CTTGCCTGGGACACCATCCCCTCCAGGAAGTGTCCCGTTTCCCAGCTTGGGCCAGGTGTCCCTTCCATGTGCATCCTTAGCACTTTATCCCCTATATTGAAATTTGTCTGCTTCCTACCTTTCCAGCTAGATAGAAGCTCCTTGAAGGTAGGCACCATGGTTATTCATCTTTGATTTCCCCAAATCCTCCATTTCTTGGCATGTAATATATGCTCAATAAGTGCTTGATGGATGAAAGTGAATAAACATCAGCAAAGTCCCCAAAAGACACTCCAAGCACGGCCATGTGAGTCTGAATTGTAAGTACAATTAATTCACTTGTTCTTTTGTTCTTTCAAAAACCACTTCTTGTGGCCCTATTTTATACCCTCCACTGTGCTTCCGGTTTGATAATTAAGGGGTGTGTGCTTCCAAAGGCAGCCCCTATTCTTGCTCATGGTCACATGTTGGAATCTGAAAGCTGTAAATGCCAGCTCTCACAGAGCTTCGTGGCCTCAAAACCGGCCTTCCTGGGACTGAAGTGCTATCATCAAGTCCAGAGAAAGCTCCGCTTCTCAGTGTGGGATGCAACCCTCGGGGTAGGCAGAGGCATGACGGGAAACAGGTGAAGCCTCAGCCACCAGCCATGGCAAATCTTTCCAAAGCACTGATTTTACCAATTAGATTTCATAGCAGGGAAATTTGAATATATTATGAACTATGATACCAAATATGCACAGAATTTTAAGATTAAAAGTTAAGAAGCCTATAAGACATCTTTGACATCCAAGCAGCAACTCTTCTGGTCTGTCCCTACTTACCCCTCCAGGGTCTGCGCTCACTCTCCTCTGTTCTTGGGGTGCACGGCAGACACCGTGGCTGTCTTCCTTCATGCCCATTTCCTTGTCTCCCCTAGTCATAGGACCCTTGAACTCTAGTTAGGCACATGGTTCTTGAAACTTCAGGTCCCAGTCTCCTTTGTGTGGCCAGATGGCTAAGATTTGGTCAATTTAATGTAGGTGGAAGTATTGCCCGTCGCTCCTAGGAAGTGTCCTTAAAGGGAAGAGGCACCCCTTCTTTTTCTCCTTCCTACTGAAAGGAATGGAGGCACAGAGAGCTCCAGCGGCACCTTGGTCTGGAGGTGGTGTTCTCAGGCCGACAGCGCCATGGGGCGGCAGGAGCCTGCATTTCAGCTCTGTGCTGCCCATCTGCAGACTTTTCACACCGGAGAACAGAACCTTGTGTCTTGAAGCCACTGTCTGTTGGCTTTTGTGAAAATGTTCAAGAGGCTCTGATAAGGAATCCAAGGGTTCACAGACTCACAGAATGCCAGATCCAAAAGGGACCTCGGAAACCTGGCTCCCTCTCCCTGCCTACCAAAGCCCATGCCGGATCTGCACCCGCCTAACCGTTCCCTGCTGGGGCCAGGAGACTTTGCAGCGAGCTACCATGTCCAAGCAGATGGAAAATGCTTTCACCTCCTAGCAGGCGGTAGGTTAGGAGAACCCCTCTTCAGGAGAGACCTCCCACTGTTGGGTGAGGTTTTGCTGAACTCCCTGGGCTCCATTTAAAATGTCAGAGCCTCAACTACAAAACTTTTAAAAGAAAACGTAGGACTAAATTTGTGACCTTCAATTAAGCAATGATTTCTTACATATCACACCAAAAGCACAAGTGACAAAAGGAAAAAAAAAGACAAAATGAACTTTGTTGTGCTTCAAAGGATACCATCAAGAAAGTGAAAAAAAAAACAGCCCAAAGAACAGGAAAAAAAATTTGCAAGTCATATACCTGAATAAGGGACTTGTATCCAGATTATATAAGGAGCTCTCACCCTCAACAATAAAAAGGTAAATAAATCGACTTTAAAATCAGCAAAGGGAATGACAAGATAGTACCACATACTTATGAGAATGGCAAAAAGCCACAGCACTGACAACACCAAAAGCTGGCAGGGATGTGGTGCAACAGGGACTGTCTTCAGTGCTGCTGGGACTGCAAAAGGGGACGGCCACTCTGGAAGACGGTTTGGGAGTTCCTCACAACACTGAACATATTCACCAGACAGCCCATCAATCGTGCTCTGTTGTATTTGCTCAAATGAGTTGAAAAGTTATGTTTACACAAAACCTGCACACAGATGTTTATGGAAATTTTATTCATGATCACCAAAACTTGGAAGCAACCAAGATGTCCTCAGTATGTAAATGGATAAATAAACTGTGCTACATCCAATGGAATATTATTCAGCACTAAAATATGGAGGAAACAAATGCATAGTACTAAGTGAAAGAAGCCAATGTGAAAAGGCAAAAAACTATATAATTCTAACCATATGATGTTCTGGAAAAGGCAAACTGTGGCAACAGTAAAAAGATCAGTGGCTGTGAAGAGTTAGAGGAGAAACAGGGGTGAATGGATAGGGCATGGAGGACTTTTAAGGCAGTGAAATGATTCTGTATGATAGATACTGTAATGATAGATACACGTCATTTGCAAAACCCATAGAATGTACAACACCAAGAGATGCCAACTTCGTATATTTTAAAGATTTTATTTATTTATCTTTAGAGGGGAAGGGAAGGAGAGAGGGAGAGAAATATCAATGTATGGTTGCCTTTCGGGGGACTCTGCTGGGAACTGGCCTGCAACCCAGGCATGTGCCCTGACTGGGAACTGAACTGCGATCCTTTGGTTCACAGGCCTGTGTTCAATCCACTGAGCTACACCAGCCAGGGTGCCAACTCCGTATTTTTGGTGGTGATGATGTTAGTGTAGATTCGTCAACTGCAACAAATGCACCACTTTGGAGCCAGCTGCATGGATAGTTGAGGAGGCTACGTGTATGTGGGAGCATGGCATACATGGAAACTCTCCTACTTTCCACTCAATTTTGCTGTGAACTGAAAACTACTCTAAAAAAATCTATTAAAAATGTTTACTGGGCAAAGGATTCAAATCCACTTTTCTCCACAAATGACATACAAACAGTCAATTGGCACATGAAAAGATGCTCTACATCCTCAGCCACCAGGGAACTGCCAATCAAACTCACAATGAGATACCATGTCACACCCACCAGGATGGCTACAATCAAAAAGACAGACACTAGCAGGTGCTGATGAAAATGTGGAAAAATTGGAACCTTCACACTCTGCTGGTAGAAATATAAAATGGTGCTTTTGGAAACTTTGAGAAAACAATTTGGCGGGTGTCCGAATGAGCGAACACAGAGTTCCCATATGGCCCAGCAATGACATTCCTCAAGACAATTGAAAACTTAGAGCCACACATGAACTTGTACATGAACGTTCACAGCAGCATTACTCACAACAGCCACAAAAAGTGGAAGCAACCCAAAATGTCCACCCACTGACAAGTGGTTAAACAAAAGGCGTTATGTGCACACATTTATCATTTATTATCCAGCAATAAAAAATGGAATGAAGTACTGACATTTGCAAAGACATGAATAAACCTTTATAAGATCATGCAAAGTAAAAAGAGCACACACGGTATGATTTCATTCACATGAAACGTCCAGAGTAGGCACGTTTGCAGGAACAGAAAGCAGATCAGTGGCTGCCTAGGGCTGCAAAGAAGGGGTCTAGGGAGTGGCTACCAATAGACGGGGGTGTTATTTTTGCAGTGATGAGAATTTTTCAAATGAGATTGTGTTGATAGTTGGACAACTCTGAGAATATATAAAAAATACCACTGAACTGTATGCTTTAAATGGGCGTGTTTTGCTATAGGCAAATTGCATCCCAATAAAGCTGTTATTTAAGAAACAAAAACAAACAAAACCCCACTCAAGGCCCAACTCTGCTCCAACCCAATACAGCCAGAGCACGAAACTGCTCCCTCCCTCAATACTTACTTCTACCTTCCTGGGGCCATTGCAAAAACCATATGTTGATGTTCCTATAATATTTTTAAATGCAAATAAGTTCATTACCTTCACTCCACCCAGGACTCGGGAGCCATAAAATATACTCAAAGAAATTACAACAGCACAGAAGCCAGAATTATGATCATGTAAACGCCGTATTTTAGCCAAGAAGAGCTCATTACAATGTATATTTTTAAAGCAGTGCTGAGAATGCTAATCAACACTCACAAAATGTAATTTTCTCACTGCATACATGATGTTTTCTCCCAAGTTTATTAATAACGCATATCACTCACCAGCTCGTGGAAGAGGAACCCGGACAGGAAGGGACGCAGCGGGGGGAGAGCAGGGAAGGCACCTGCTCTGTCAACACGCGCCATTCCAGACAATGTGACAGTGATGGACCTGAGGCCACAGGTGCGTCCAGGTTTGCGGTGACCCAGGAGCCACATCAGGTGCTAGATGTAACCTTTGCCAAGGCTTGTGATTTTCCCATAACTCCACTGAACTGGCACTAACTTGTGATAATTTTTTAAAAATTTGTGACACCTTTAAAGAGATACTCAAAGCTGCCCTGCAGGGTCGACTGCTACACAAAAACTCTGGTGCCATGGAAACTACTGACAGGAGGAAAATATGAAAATGCACACCCTTGTGAAACTTCCTAATGTGCTAAAATCAGCAGTTCCCTTTAAAGAGCAGAGTGTAATACTTGCCAATTGATCTGTTTTAGGATCCAAATGGTTTTGCTCGCACTGCTATCATCCCACTGGGCAAAAAAAAAGCTTTGGCACTTAAAAAATGATTAAACTTCCTGCTATTTATAATGATGGAGAAATGTCACTGAGAATTAAATGTTTTGCCGGTGGAAAAATGTGGCTGTCTGGAAAAGGCTGGGGACCCACGCGGGGAATTGATGGCAACACTGGATGATGCCCTCCTGCAAGGGAGCTCGAAAGACAAGTTTTTTGTGTTTGGGAGTTTTCTTTTCTTTTTTCTTTTTAACTGCAAGATTTTTCACCTTCTTATTTGCACGAATTCTGGAATAGTCTGAGACAAGCCACCCAGACTCCAGGTGTTCCATCCTGCTCACTGCAGAGTGTCACCACTCTTTTCCCTCTGTCCTCTCCAAATAAAGGCAGCACCTCCCACCCCACAGTAGATTTTCATTAAAGCTGATCTAGAAACAAAACCCTGAATCTCTACCCTGCCCAGACAGAGAGCAACGGAAATACTGCTCTCAGGATCTGATGTTTGGGATTCTGCTACGTGTCCTGATAACTAGAGCATTCTCGGGACACTACTCAACCAGCAGCCAAGACCCTCCCTCTTGGTCTTTACCAACCTCTCCTTCTCCCACGTTGAACTGCAACTCCAGCCAAGCAAACCTACTGACCTCCTGGTGGCTGTGCCGTGTCCCCTGGAGCCCACCCCGCTTCGTCCCTACCACTGATTGAAGGTAACGCATTCTAGCCCTATGTCCTTCCTTCAAACGCTAACGTGAACCTTCTGTTTGCTCCATATTCACTCTCTCTCTCTCTCTGCAGGACATGCTTTCTTATTAGAAATGTCTCATTTGTTTCATTAGTACGAATGGACTCATGTTCTATTTCCTACCCGTTAATCACAACATGTTCTACTACAGAACAAAAGGCACGAGCACTTTCATCTCAATACATTCTGGACTGCCTCTCCAAATCCGCGTCGCTTCCTCTGCTACTTCTCAAAAATTTCAGCCTGTACTCTTTCATGTATTTGTTTATCAGCTGTAGGTCAATAACTCAGCTGGATCGAAGACTTGGGGCTGGAGGATGATGCAGGGCTAAGAAGTCTGGACTGTTACCCCGAGAGCATCACAGAAATGCCAGGTAACCGAATCTAGTTAGGACTCGGCGGTGGAGGGACATGCAGGGCAGAACACGAAAGGGCTAGTATGTTTTTGCGAAGAAGTCTGAACTTTATCCTGGGGTCACCCAATGCCATCAAAAAGTTTTAGGCATGAAAGTGGTATCAGCAGATGTGCATCTAGAAACATCACTGTGGCTACACAGAGAACATTTAAAGTACCATAACAAGGACAGGGAGACGGGATGCTAACTTCTTTGAGCAGCTAATTGTTAACGTCATTCAGGGGGGAAACATGCAGGGGTCCCCAACTAGCTTGTACACACACACACACACACAGCTCTAGTCATTTGTGTCTACAATGTGCCCCTGTTGGCTTGGCTGTGTCCTCCGCCCATCTTTGTATCTTCAGGGCCCAGCACAGTGTCTGGCATAGAGCAAGCAATTTAAAAGTGTTGGCAGGTTGCATGAATGACTGAGTGCCTGAATGAGAGGATGACAGTATGAATGAACCAACAAATGATGGAGAACGAAGACCTCAGGCAGGACTTCACTTAAATCACAGATATAGCATTTACTGGCTGTGGAAGCTTGAGCAAGTTACTTTACCACTTTGGCACTGTCTCCTCACTGTAAAACGTATAATAATGTCTGCTGACAATATTGTCGTAAGGACCAAATGAGGGGGTGCGTATGAACAGCCACGCGGCATTCTGGCACTACACAAACACATCTCCGCCTCTTTCAGTTCTGTTTTGTGCCCTCCCTCCTGGCACCAGCACGGTGTTCCAGAAATGCGGCCCAAGGAGAAAACCACAAAGCAGAGGTTCTAGACCTGCACCTGAACCTGAGACAAAGTGGAAGACAAAAATTCCTTGTTAATAATAGGCAGAGTTAGCTAATTGTCGTCCCAGCAACTACCAAGCCACTAAATTTCAAGAATTTAAAATAATTATTTAGAAAGCAAGGAAGTTAAAACATTTGGGGAAGGTGTCATAGATGGTGCCACAAAATGACATAAAACGGTCTTTCCTCATCATGCTCAGCCAAGCAGAAAGAGGTTCAGACTGTCTGTGACCAAAACGTATCCACCAGAAAAATATCCCCTGATTTCAGCTGAGCCACCTCTCAGTGCTGTCCCTGGGATTAGCCTGACAACAGGCTGTCGTCACTTCTTTTCCTCTGGCACAAGAACATGTGGGTACAGACATGACTGCTCTGTTACCGGAAAGGTTGGTATTTATTCTGGGTGGTTTCAGTAGAAGGCAATTATAATTAAGGCATCTTACAATACTATCTAGTTTCCCCCCAATTCATTTATACTGACTTTCCAAAGGGACTAAGGAAAGAACACAAATAAAACTGAAATAAAAGGAATGAGCAATGATAATAAGAAGGACTATAGCGCCTGGGACTGAGTGTGGAAAAGTGACAATATTCATGTGCTAGGTGATGTGTACCTGGTACCTCATGTAGTTCTTATAATAACCCGATGAGGGAGATACCCTATTTCAATGAATAAAGACATCATTAGGAAAGCAGCTGCCAATTAAACTATGACAAAACACTTTGATTTTGGTGATGTTAAATACCAAAAAGAAAATGTATGGCTGAGACTCAAGGATATATGGTATTACTCCATTTTTTATGTAAAGAAACTGAAAAACAGAGAAGTTAAGAAAATATTTATTTAGGAATTGCTGCAGGTCACTGGCCAGTAAGCTGAAGAATCAGGTTAGGAACTCAAACCAAAGGGCTCAGGTCAAATGAACTGTCTCCTAGTGTTGAGCTTCCTGGCAGCCATAGTAAAAATGAACTTCGGTTGAATTACATAACTGTTACTGGGGAAGAAACACACTAGCTTCTCAGGGGAGACACATAGAAAACTCAAATAACAATTTCTTAAAAGATATTATACAAGTGGTAAATTGCTGATGATTTTCTTGAAACCTTCAGAAATAATTAGAAGGCTAATATAAAAACAGAGCTTCATAAAAACAATTTTCCATCACCCAGGTTATGTGGTCTAAGAATATCACCTCCTCATATTGTACTGCAATCCACGGGTGCAGCTAAACACATCCAGAGAAATAGAAACACGCCCCCTAAATTATCTTCCCTAATCCCTATTGTTCTCCATCCACTTTTTACAGACAATTAGTTTATTAGGCAGTTCAAGACATTCTCCAGCAAAAGCCTAAGGGAAGATCTCCGCAGACTGATGAATCCATCCATATAGTGATTCACTTATGAATTAGGAATTGGCTAGGCACTAAATAACTCAGACACCCTTCGAGATCCAACGCACACCGCCATCTCCTCCAGAAAGTCTCCACAGCCTCAGCTTCAGCCTGGCAGAGGCTTAGCAATCATGAGCCAGCAAGAAGGAAGCTGACACCTTCCTCAGCACCGTGTCCTGATGCGGCTCCGGGGTAAACTGCCTGGATGCTGGAACCAGACCTAATACTCATTAGCTCGGTGATCCTGCACCGAGATGCAGATTCCTCCGTTTCTGCATCTGCAAAATGCGGATCGTGATGCTATCTACCTCCCAGAGCTGCCGTAAAAACATAATGAGATAATTCACGTACAAGACCTAGTATGTCTGGCACATGGTGAGCAGTCAATAAGTGCTGGCTGATTTTATTATTTGGGTAGATTATTTTTTAACCAGACCGTTTATTTAGGAATAGTAACACTTGGGCCCTTTGGGAGAAGAGGTGGCACAGGTGTGAACCATTTTGTTATGCAGGCACGCAGTACAGTGAAATGCCTGGGGAAGAACAGCAATCGCGAGATGCAGCGAGCACCTACAAGATGCCATTTCAGTGGCCCGGATGCCCTGTGAGGAGGGAGGCAACTTGGCATATGGAAAGAACCGAAGGTTAGAATCAGGCGTTTGCTCAAATCCCAGCTCAGCACTGACCTGCTACGCAGCTTCGGGCAGGCTGGTTAACCTCTTTGTCTCCCATTGATAAAATGCAAATGATATCACCTGCAATGTTGTTGCAACAAATGGACATAATACGTGTAAAATTCCTGACACACACAGATGCTCAGTACGTACCACACAACATTATCACAACAGCCTGTGCAGTTGTCTTAAATGATCAATCTTCCTCTTCATTAAAAGAGTGGTCTATGGGAATGTTTCGTTTTGGTTTTTTTTTACTAAGCAAAAAAAAAACCCCTCTCAATTTCTTATGAAATCATAAAGTACAACTGATTACTCTTTAGAGATACAAAATTATATATGGAGAAAAGCAACACTTCAACTCAATTTTAATGCTCTTCTCTTTTTTTTCAACCTGTTTTTAAATGCCCCAGCAAAGCAAATTCACTGTAAAAAAATTAGAAAATTGAGATTAAATAAAAGGAAGAAAATTAGTTTCCCATAATCCCACTGTGCAGAGATAACTATAAATGGCATTTTGGTCTCCACCTTCGCAGAATGTTTTACTCTGCATGTAAACATATACATACAAATCCATTTTTAATAATCCCATACAGCAAAGACCAGAAATTCTATTTTCTCAGGATCATCTCCGCCTGTGCCAATCTTTGCAAGGAACAAAATGTAAATGTTTAAGAGGGTTTTTTAAAGTTACGCATATATTTAGCAGGAGCACACAGGTATGGGAATTATTTAATTAAACGTATTTTACTAAGGCCTAGAGCCTACCAAATATGCATCAATCTCCCTGTGACCAACAGTATGTAACCAGGTATCAGGCAGACAATGCACATAGATGCACAATAAATACCAAAGCCAACTATACTCAATATTCATGTACTCAAGCAAGCCAAAGACACGACTGAATGTATCAGCACTCGTATACCATGTCATGTTTTTACGCCAGTAATTGGCTCCTATATACCAGGAACCCATTAGCCCATCCCTCATATACACAGCCATGTGAGTCCAACGAACAGAACTTCTTTTCTGTCTCACATCCCCATCCTCACAATGCCAGGCAGCCAGCTTTGGCTGGGCTGTGTGTACCGACTGGTTCCCGAGCACCTCAAAATCAGACACGTGCATGCTCGGCCACCTCTTCCACACACACCTCGTCTCAGTCTCTGTGCTCCCACCCCTGCCATCAAGAGGTCCTCCTGAAAAGCCAGTTCTGTAATCCTCCTGCAGTGGAGCCAAGGGCCTTCCCTGGGGCCTGGGAGCCCTTGAGATTAATTACTTGCCATGTTTGAGAGATACAGGTAGCCCCATCCTCGTAGAGATACAGGTGGCCGCGATCCGAGAGTCCTCATACATTTTAATCACTGCCTTTGAAAAGAAATGCTCCCTGTGAAGAGTGGGGGATACGGCAAGGAACAGAAAAGATACACTGTGGGTTGCTGAGGGAGAAAAGAAAAAAGACAAAAGGAATGTGTGGGACAAAGCCTATGTCTACAAGCTGAACAAGGAAAAGACTGACAGAGGCCATGAATCAGGATCGTTTTCCACGCCCTCCAGGAAACTGGGTTTTCAACTCCTCACCCCTTTCATAGTGACAAATCAAAAGTAATATGTTATGTTGCTAATAAGGCATTGTTGCATCAAGCACAGCTCTGGGCTGAGCATCATGAGACAGGACTTATGTGAGACAGAGCACAACCAAGTGGCCACAGGCAATGTGACATTAAATAGCAGATCTGTCAGGAAATGGCTCCAAATGTGTATGATCATTTTCAAAGGAGTTGATACAAAGCACCCTTCAGAAAGACCTGCTGCGTCCACTTCCTCTCCCCAAACACACGCAGGAGCTAGAGGAAGCAGACCTCTGAAGGGGTGGAGTCGGAGTGTAAGTTCCTAATGAAGACAGATGTGAATCCCACCTCCACCCCGTGAGGTCGGAAACAGCTGCATCTGAGCTAGTTGGGGGAAGCCCAGCATCCTTTACCAGTATTATCAACTCAGGCCGCTCTAAAGTTCAAATAAACTCACCACTAGCACCCAAATGCCCACATTTCTAAATGCAGTCCATTTTCAAAGCCCAGCTCACAGCAGCTGGTAATCACAGTCCAAACGGGAGAACTGCGGAGCACAAAAAGCAACGTAAGAAATGTAATAAACGTGTTGCTCAGAAGCTTGAAACGCCTCATCTTGCCACTCCTACCATCCCAACTGTCATTTTCAGATGCCACTGTTTCCCAAAGTCTGTCTTGTGCTCTCAAGTTTAACACTTAATTGTACACTTTCTCTAAATCTACACAGAATTTCCCATGGGGGACAAAAGCACCTGCCCATGGGCACCTCAAGCCCTCATCCCTACTACAGCAGGACAGTGACACCTGTCACTTAGGGCAGTCGTGAGTGAAACGTACTCCTGGGTAGGGACCACCTGCCCCTTTTCTTTCTGGATCACCTTCTTTTTCGATGTCTGAAATACTACCAATCCTGCAAAGAGAGCCAACCAGTGATTATTATCAAGCCCTGAGGCAGGCACCATCTGCAAGCACCCCAGAGAGGCCCACACTAACACAGGCCCTCAGATACCCTCCTCTCCCTACTTGCAGCGGGTCTGACGTTACCACACCACGCCATCCAATAATGGAAGGTTTTGCCTAAAGTTCTTGTGATTCTTGGACCTCTTCCTAATTAGGATTCTATTCTAATTAATCCAGAGCTGTTGTCTATCCGCTATGACCTGAAGCCAACTAATCACCCTGAGCAGCATTCACGTGCTGACCTTCAGTTCCACTCCTAACATGTGCAGACGCTGGGGCAAGAGCACAAATGGAGGCCCCTGCGCTATAAATGTAAATATTACAAAGTTATAAATTGAGCTGACAAATTATTACATAAAGTATACTCTATCCTATCTTAATATTGATGCCCTCATAATAACCTAAAAGGCCAGCTTCAAACACAAAATTCTCACTTTGAACCTGGGCCTCTGGCCCTCAGCTAGCCCCACCTTACTTTCCCAGTTACATCCTACACCATAAGCAGCCTCGTGCTCATGGAAATGCTGAAATTCTTCTATCTCTGCCACCTCGAACAGTCACTTCTTTGTTATCTCTCTGGCCTGTGGGTGCACACACTGGTGTCACAGTCTGCCCTTGGGAGGGGGGACTGAGGCCTGGGTACCCAGAACACGACACGCGTTCTAGCTGCTCGTAGGAACGGCACGGGCTCTGCCCATCCTCTGCCCTCATGGAGACGTGCAGGCCGAGGAGGGCGAGAGGGGTTTCTCTATTGCCCAGGCATCTCTGTAGGCATATCCTGATTCTCTTTCAAACCCTAGCTCAGAAGAGCTCACTACCTCCAGGAAGTCTCCCCTGAGCACCCATCCCCCAAATCCAGAGGACTCAATAAACACTTACCAAACAAATGCTGTGGAAACACCAAGATGAGCATGGATCACCTATAACACAGACTGACCTTGTGTTTATCAGTCTTTTCTCCGAAATCCTTGTGAGCCGCATTAAACTGAAATGCCATGAACTCCTGGGCTCATTACAAAGTGGATGGGAATTGGTTCACAGCTGAGCAGTCTGTTAAACTAGGCCTCCTCCTGGCTAAGAAGTCAGGATGCTTTTGTAACACGATATTAAAGGCCATTTCTTCTGTGGTCTCAGAGTCGCTGAGGCTCCACAGGGCAAAACCATTCAACAGAGGCCAAAAGACCTTGGACCACCTTGGCAGGACCTGACAAGACACTGAGTTGCCAGTTCCACCAATTCTAGCCCACCGCCCGCCTCCAAGCCCTATAAGAGACGGGGGAGAACTCACTGGGAGGGTGAAGATATCTTCAATGGAGAGGAGTTACCAGCATGCTGCATAATTCGACACTCCCCACCCCCTCCCCTGGAGAGAGGGGATTGAAGCCGGAGCAATGGGAACCTCAGAGGACCCTCCCACGTGCCTCATGATGGGCCAGCAATGGTGCCTCTGCCAACCCAGAAGGTCCTGATATCAAACTACAACATCAGGTAAGACCACTGCTCATCCTTGACCCTTGACCTTCCTCTTTCCCACCTTCAGTTCCCCTCACGACAGCAGGTAAGGGAAGGATGAAGGGGAGCAAGAAGTCGAGATGAAACCCATTAAACATCTCTCTTCCCCTGTGCCTGTTTCCTGCCTGAGCTGGAGTGCGGGGGATGGAGAGGGGAGAGTAATTGAGTGTTTCAAAATGGATTTTTAAAAAATTTTAATTAAATTTTGATATTACATTGCACCCACATTTTTAATACATGGGAAAAGAGACTATTTGTTTATTATCTGAGGATGGTTAGAAAGGCTAAGGGATGACAAGGGAAAGATAGAAGAGAGAGCGAAGTGTTTTCCTACATGCACCCTGCAATGTTCAGCACGTTCAATAACCCAATACATCTTCATTAACTCACGCGTATAAAATACCTAGGCTGCAAAAGGCATGCATAGAGCATTATGACATTTCCATGACCCCCACCTCCAACACAGTATCTGCTGCCCTTAGGAAAGAAATAAATTAAATCATTGATTTGAGGTTTGTAAGATTGAGAAAGTCACTTTGTTCCCTGCTCAAATGATATAAGTTACCTATTAACCTGATTTTAATTTTTCTTCTTTTCATTTTAATTCTACCTGTATCATAAAGACTATCAGTCAGCTAAAGAGGAGTTCCTCTGGTCAGTAACTGAGCACCTCGATCTTCCCCATAACTCACTGGTCTTTCCTTTGCCCTAAGGGACGTCTTCTTGATCACTATCATCATTCACAAATCAGACTGGTGAGCTGGTGAACATTTCTTCCTCAGGTGCATGGTGGTGTTTCAGCTGAAAATGTTTGTAAAAAAGAAATATTTCTGCTCCCTCAAATCTGTTTGGAAGACCTGACGGAGATTTTTTTCTCCTACTGCTTCCAACATACAGCTTACAAAATGAACTGAAAACAAAATGAAGATAAGTACCCCAATTACTTAGCATGGAATTAACCAAGAGCCTTATGACTTCTGTGATGTTTTCTTCCAGTAGCTTCTGTCCATTTTTAAATAAGCTTCTCAGAAGTATCACATTTATAAATAACTTTTCTGGCTGCCCCTAAATTATCCAGACAACATTTAAGGAAATGATTTCAGACACAGCATTTTTCTGCCTAGGATTTTAACAGAACCAAACCTAACTCAAATGCCAGTATAGGAAGTTAATTCAAATACTCAAACACCATGAGCCAAACAAGAAACTAATACTGAAACGTGTCTATATGATGCTTTGGTCTCTGCATGAAGCCTTGCTGTCTCCTCACTTCCTATGCCAACGATGTCCAAGAGAATTTCCCGTAATGATGAAAATATTTTATATCTGCACTGTCCAATATTTGTAGCCATTAGCCATAGGTAGGTTGCGGGCAATTGCAACGTGGCTAATACAACCAAGGCACTGAATTGTTAATTCTATTTAAGTTTAAACAGTCATATGTTACCGTGGCTACCATTTTGGACAGCATAGCTCTATAATGTTTATTTTGTTGGCAATCCAGAGAATTCCCATGGAGAATGGGTCCCTGTGGCTAACCAAGCTTTCTGGAAAATTAAGCAACAATCACTAAACCTCTGGTTTGCCAAATGGTCTTTAAGCTTTTTAAAGTAGCAATTTCTTTTCATCTTATTTCTCCTTTCTTTTCAAAAGATGTTTCTTCTGTGGCAATGCCAATGCTATAGCGTTAGGAAGGATGCCTTTCTAAAATGATTTAAGGAAAAAAATATAATGTATACCCATTTATAGACTTTTTTAACAGCATCCACTGAACACAATTTAATCTTTCCTGCAGGTCTCAGGGTCATGGTTAAGAACACAGGCTATTAGACTCAGAAGAAACACATCAATTACTATAATGCATCTTAATGCAATGAAGCCCTTAGGGTCACTGGGCTCTGTGGGACTATTTAAACCCACTCCCAGGCACAGATTTTTACAGCTTTCTGTCACATCTGTTGCCTAGCTATTAATGTCAGTGTGTCTACCTATCTTTATGTATTGCCTTGCTTGTTTCAGAAAGGCTTGTGCCAACTGTAGCCCCTTTTCCCATCTTATTCTTTGCCTCTGATTTGCTAACTCTAGTTAGAAATGTTTGTTTTAAAAAAAAAGGAATAGGTAGGATATAAATAAGGGTATGAGGAATTCTCAGTAAACTTGTTTTAATGCCAGGGCTCCTTTATGTCTAATGCATCAGCTCCGGGCCTCTTCTGCGTACTGCTTGTTTCCAGACAGAGGGATTGCAGAACAGCAGCTTGCAGACAGGTCTGGGCTTAGTTTTCTGCTCAAAGGGATCCTATTCTTGCCCTTAATTGTTATTTGACTTTTTATTCAGTATCACTTGTCTCCTCACATAGAACGTACACATTTTGGTAATGGAGGAGTAAAAACCTCAGGGAACAGAGGGAGGGAAAAATGTGCTTATCCTACTTGTATTCCCTATAAAATTTTCCCGGCACTATTCACCAGGAAAGATCGAGTACACGATGCATGAGCTGATACCGTGTTTTCCTTTTGAGTTCATTTTCACATAGCTTAAGCATGACAAAAATGGTTTCCAAGTTAAATGTTATTTAAAGCAGAGCTGAAGGTGCTCAGCGATGATTAAATATTATAATTTCTTAGCAATTTTTACCTGATTTGTGAAGAATTTAAGTTGAAACCTAATCTCCTTGGCTGTGTTCAATTGTACTCATGATAGGCTCATACGCCTGTCACCTCCGACAACCCCTGCTTTTCTGAGCTCCAAGGAAACTAGCACAGAACATACATGCGTATACACAGCCCACGGACACAAACAACAACGTGGTGAAAGCAGGGAAGGAGGGCTGAGTGGAGAGAGGCAAAGTTGGGGAAAATGGGGGACATCTGTAACAGTGTCAACAATTTTTTTAAAGTGACCCGGAAAGATTCCCGAATTCCCTAAGCAGAAGAGAACTGAAGTAGTGAAATTCCAGAAATGACCCTAATACTCCAGGAGCATCTTCCCAGCATGCCCCTGCATGGATGGGGGAACAAACGCATCTCTGATTCTAAAGAGCGTGTTTGCATTAATGAGCCCTAGGAATGAGTCGTGTTTGCATTAATGAGCCCTAGGAATGAGTCGGCAATTTGAGCCAGCCATATCACACTGCTGACTCCTATCTAAATTTCAAGTCAACTAGAAGCTCCCCCTGAGACAGTCTTACTTTGGCAACTATTACCTTCCGTTCCCCGCCCTGGCCAGTCATCCTGAGTTGGAGGAAACTGAAACTAAAACACTTTCCAGAAAAATTTAGAGACCTTCCCATCCTTGCAGATGTTCTTTCCAGAAATAATACGACTCCTCCACAAAACCTCAAATTTTCACAGCTCTGCAATTCACTGACACTCTCACTGCCTCATTTTCTTCATCTATCCTGTGACATTTGCAAGGATCCAGCTTCGGCCTGAAAGAGCAGTGCTATCCTGTGTGAGCCACTCTGAGAACCCATGTGGCTTCCCTGGATATACATAAGCCGACTCATCAAAAGAAACTTAAAAGTGCACGTCCAGCTGGAAAGATGTCTCTTTAAGAGCGGACATGAGTCTATGCTGGCCAGGTTTGAGTCACCAGAATGGGCAATAGGAAGCGTGTCCACATTGTTAAAGAGATTGCTCAGAGGTTCTGACCCCACCACCTACCTCACTCACCCCAGCCTCTAGGTCCTTGCAAAGCAGAAAGATTCATGAGGGCAAAGGCACTCAGAGAGGGTGAGAGGCCCTCAGAGAAATGCCCAATGGGCTGAACTACAGGGCAAGAGAGGTAAAACCAGCTCATCAATAGCCAGTCACCACAAGGGGTTGGCTACTGTAGGAAAAAGATGGAACAAACTTCCCATCCATGATGGGGCCACTATGATGGACACTTCCCTTTTCCTGCTGTTTCTTCCCTAATAGCACCGCTCCCTGGATGTAAGAAGGGTGGGACATTGACGGGATTAGCAATGTGAGTGAACTGGGTAAATAAAGACTATTTTTAAAGGCTTTGAGTTTGGATTTTTTTTAACTAAAGGAAAACTCTCTTACTGAGATCTTTGATTTACAATCAGTGCAATAGGAAAAACATTAGATTTTGGAGGCAGACGGACTGGGGACTGGCTCTGTGGTCTTAGCCAAATCACCTGACTTCTTGACCTCAGTTTCTTCGTGTGATATTGTGAGAGAATTTGAGGTAAATATATGTCAAATGCCTAGGACTAGTGGTAGGTACTCAATAAATGATAATTAATTGTATGAGTAGGTAGTCAATAAATGATAATTAATTGTTCTTGTACTCTGCAAGAACCCCAGAGAAGTAAAAAAAAAAAAAAAAAAGCAGAAATGAAGCAAAGGCTGGCAATTTGGAGGCTTATCCAAAACAGAGGAAGGTCTTTGATTCTGAGGGGTTTTTCAGACAATCTAATTTGATTCCCTAAGCTGGGATAAGTTCTGGACAGAAGCTTCGTCTACTTCCACCGAAACATGGCTGACAGGTGGAAAAAGGAGACACTTCTGTTCCCTTCCAGACAAGAGGAGAACAACAGTTCCTCAAATAACCCTTTAGCTACAAAGCAAATGAATCAACTCAAAGTAGAGACTGAGCAGAATGCATAATGATAAATTTGCACGGTGTGTGCAATACATAGAAAGAATGTAGGTGGAGATGGCCATATGTTAGAGAAACTTCAGGAAAATAAACATGGTCCTTTGTGTGTCTGTGGATGCTTACAAATTCATCCAGGTTGTTTTTTTATGTTGTCCTCTTGTAAAAAGTTAAGAGTTGAGCACATAACACTTTATGCCTTCCCTAGGGCAAGTTCTACTTCCAACTCTGAAAAATCTATTTGCTTATAGGTTCCATCTCCCCATCTAAGGCTATGAATTCCTTGAGGGAAAACTTGTATCTTCTTCCTTTTTGAATCCTTGGTGCATTGTACACAGTGGGCCCACATAGACAACTGGTGGAAAGAAGTTTAATGACATATCTACAAACAGGAAGGTGCATTTGTGTGTCTAATTTTTAAAATATTTTATGTATTTATTTTTAGAAAGAGGAGAGGGGAGGGAGGAGAGGGAGAGAAACATCAATTGGTTACCTTTTGAATGCACCCTGACTGGGGACCAAACCTGCAACCCAGGCATGTGCCCTGACTGGAAATTAAAGCATGAACTTCTGCTTTGCAGGACAATGCCTAACCAACTGAGCCACACCAGTCAGGTCTAATTTTTAAAACTATATTGTTTTATTATGACCAGTAGAAGTAGCCTCTATGGCACGGTGGGTGCATCGGGCTCAGGGTATGTGTGGGCCATGAAGACTGAGTGAAGGCTGGGAGGCTGAAACAGTAAATGGCGGCTTAGACCCAGGCTCCTCAGATTTGCTTGTGGGAATGCCAGCTATGACGGAGTCAGAGCAAACCGTGCCTGTGACACCAATAAGATTAAGACATGCCTGTCACAGTTGAGTTCCAGTTTCTTCATCACAGACAAGGATACCATGGTCCTTCCGGTTCTTTTGAAGGCAGCCAGTTCTGTCTGATGAAGTTTGGGAACTTCCTGTGGAAAGTTTGCACTTTTTATGACCATCTCCGGTATATTTTTAGAAAACAGCAATCCGGGACTCAACACACCATTCAATATACCACTCAGCCTCTGTAAGGCTGAAGATTTTCATGTTGTTGGAGTTGAGCCAAGAACCCAGGCTCTTCGCGCAGAGAGCTCTCCTGAGGGTTTTCTCTGCTTGCACCCAGATTGAAGGCCCATATGTGCCCATCTTCATCCCAAGTGGCTGTATATCAGGTGATTTTCTCATGTTTTTCTTTCTTCATCTTCAAGACAAAGAAGGTTTTGAGGTTATAACTTGATGAGGACTTCGGTTATCAGGCTCACTGAGTAACCTCTGAAATCCCCGTCTAAGGAAGAGCTACAAGCACACCATCAAGCTTCACTGAAGCCTCTGGGCAAATAGCTATTTCCTTCGAGACAAACAATGGTGCATGGCTCCTGGGTTGGCTAGAAGGCTGATTTCATCTATATTTTGTCACTGACGTGTGCTATCTGCAAGAATCCAAGCTGGGGAGTTGAAAATTGGNTGAGGTTATAACTTGATGAGGACTTCGGTTATCAGGCTCACTGAGTAACCTCTGAAATCCCCGTCTAAGGAAGAGCTACAAGCACACCATCAAGCTTCACTGAAGCCTCTGGGCAAATAGCTATTTCCTTCGAGACAAACAATGATGCATGGCTCCTGGGTTGGCTAGAAGGCTGATTTCATCTATATTTTGTCACTGATGTGTGCTATCTGCAAGAATCCAAGCTGGGGAGTTGAAAATTGGTGAGCTGGTCAAATATTGAGAGCTTATTTTCAAGGCAGACAGCCCACCACTTTGTTCCAACAAACCACTTTCTTTTCCTCCCAGGCTAGGATGTCATCTCACACACCACAGAGTCAGCTGGTTGGCCTGGGCCAGGCAGAGCCAAGAAACACCTATGTTTGTGATTTCAGTGTGACCATGAGATCAGACGGAATGGTCAGGAGATGGTATTCCAAAAGCACCAGGAGCAAGGCTCATTGGCAGACACATGCTAGGGCCAAACTGGGCTTGGTAGGTTTACATGCCCCATTGCCACTCACAGAGAGTCACAGAAAAA
The DNA here is from genome assembly GCF_014824575.4 of Sturnira hondurensis. NCBI lineage: Eukaryota > Metazoa > Chordata > Mammalia > Chiroptera > Phyllostomidae > Sturnira > Sturnira hondurensis. Next base: position 10,551,779 of record NW_028075269.1, on the reverse strand, counting down.
TGGTCATTTCTGGATTTTCTTGATAAAAACTCAGAGTTATGGGGTGGGAGTAAATGTCTCCTCCTCGGCCTCAGTGGTCTCCTTTGCTCGGTTCTGCTTTGCCCTGCTACCCCTCTCCAGTCAACTCTGAGTTCATGAAAGGGAGTCCTCCTCCGCCCTCAACCCACCATTACTGACATTAAAGCGAGCTCCAAGGCATAAAAGGAGTGAGGGAACCGGGACCCAGTTGACAGGAAGAACACCCAGAGATAGCAGTAGAGATGCTGCAAAGCAAATGTTCCTAAAAGTTTCTTGGTTTTAAACCTACTACAAAATAATAACACTCGTTCATTATTGGCATTTGAGCGGGGAGGATGAAAAATGAAAGACAGAAAAAAATGCCCATAGTCCCACCACCCAGAGACAATCACTGTCAACTTTTTATTCCAATTAAAGATCAAATTTAAGTTCTACTTTTTTCAGTAGAACCAAAAATTAATTTCCTCTCTGACATCTGAAGGTCTATTCTTTGAGAACGAACATTTACAATGTTAAGTGTGGGTAGAGGTGGGTAATAAGAAAAAAGCTGAACTGAGTTAAAATGAAAAACACAAGAATTATTGTGGTCAAGTTGCTTCCTTTGAAATAGTTTTCTAAGGTTTTACTACATTGAGGTCACCTGAACTTGGCTGACACAGAAGAGAAATTTCATCAAGACGGCACCTGAAAATCTAGGTTTTCTCTTTTCTCTGAGCAGCTGTCTCTGAATTTCATGTACAAGGGCCAAGCAGGGAGGCCACAATAAAGCAATTTTAAGTGTGCCAACATTTTTTACAGGCACTGAAGAAGACTGGGAAAATAATAACCTAAAAATAACTGTCAAGATGGTTCTGGACTACAGTAATATAAATAATATCTGACTCAGTCTATCCTTATCACAGACCTCAACCTCCTTTATTGTAAAATATTCCAAACTGTGTCTCTATCCAGTACCAATGTGACATTAAAAATATCTTCAATTCAAGAGGGATGCCAAATACCACATCTCATGTCAAGTCTATCAGGAAAACTAAATGTATTGCCACTGCAGCAGAAACTATATTTTAAAAGACAAATGCATACCGTACTGAGGATAAGGTTCAAAAATGGGAAGGATATACAACTGGGGTACCTGTGTTTCTAAGTCTACACTTACAGCCCCAGCACAAGCAGTATCTATCAACTAGGGGAGGTTTAAGTTGACCGTCTGTAAAAGATGCTTTCTCTGATGTGTTTTTTAAAATAAATTATTACATAGAAGCAACTTCTGGAAAATGCTTTTCTTACTTTGGAATTATACTTTTGGTTTCACAAAATACTTAGAGACAAACGTCGTCTGGAGCTGTGACCTTGCCCTTGCATGTCTCCATTCCTTTGCTCACGACATCTCTGTCTTGAATGCTCATTCTTAGCTCATCCTTGGCTCATCCAGCCGGCAAGCTCCATTCCTACAGCGAGTACACTGCAAAGGCTTCTCTACCCTCTTTCCCACCTCAGGAAGACCTGGACATTTCCTCCCCTCGGGTGCCCGCGGCATCTTCTGCCTACCTCTGTCACCTCCTTCACCCTCGCATTCATTCAACCACATCTTCATTGAGCCCTATGTGCCAAGCATTACTCTAGGCACTGGTGGTACAATGATGTAAATACAGCAAAGTCCCTGGAGTTTAGCTTATCTTCTTGGATTTTATATTTTAGGGATGAACACAGGCAATAAACATAAAATACAATATAATGGCAAGTCATGATTAGTGTTATGGAAAAAGTAAGTAAACTACACCAAAACTCTGTGTATGTGTTTGTACAGAAACTGTGCTTATCATCTTCTCAAGAGGCTGCTTGTCATTTAGTCCAAATGAAATAAATAAATATTGATAAGCTGCATGGATGGATGGATGGATGGATGGACAGATGAACTGACAGACAGATATATGGATATCCTAAATACCAACAAGGTATTTTAAAGGGTAAATCCATAAAGAATATGACACAGTTCCCTCTCATCTGTGAGTGTCAGTGATGCTGCCACAACATGTCTCACGGATCACCACGCCACTCTCATATAGGGAGGTCAGTGCTGACATCATCACCACACATGGCTTCTTGTCTCTGCCCTACTAGAACCTTTGTTCCAGGCCAACAGATGAACTTCAGGCTTCCAGGGTAGACTGTGCTCACAACAGCCTCTGTGCCTTTGCCCTGGACACTCCCTTTCTTCACACTCCAAGCCAGAGCTCTTCCCCTTCAATACTGAGCTCAAGCTTCTCCTCCTCCTTTCCTGACAGGACAGTATCGCCACAAGAAGCTCCCTGTGGTGTATGTCCACTCCAGCATCTTACCAAGGATTACACCTTCCTCCCAACTGTGATAGCCAGCTGCCAAGACAATCCACAAGGATCCCCATCTCCTGATACTCAAGCCTGTGAATAGTCCCCTCCCAAAGTGAACAGGGCTGAGCTGTGAGACTGATAAGCTATAGCAGCAGTGATGGTGTTTGGCTTCTGAGACTGTTATAAAAGGCACTGAAGTCTCTGGTTTGGCCTGTTGGATCACTGCTCTGGGGAAAGCCAGCCACTGTATGGTGAGGACAATCAAGCAGGGGCATGGAGGTGCCCATGTGGAGAAGGACCAATCTGCCAGTCATCTGAGTGACACACTTCAGAAATGCCTCTTCCAGCCCCAGCAAGGTTTCAGGTGACAGCAGTTTTGGCCAATATGGTGGCTATGAACTCATGCAAAAATGGAGCACAACCACCAGCCAGGCATTGAATCCTGAATTTCTGACCTACAGAAACTGTGAGGGATAAGCAATGTCTGCTATGGCTTCAAGCCGTTAAGTATTGGGTAATTTGCTGCAATGAAAGAAATAAATGATACACCCACTAACAGCTAAGTTCTTTGGAAACAGGAACCATGTACCCACCTCTGCACCCCTGAACCTACAGCCATGGCAGGCACAGAGTAGGAGCTCCAAACACGGTCAATGAAGTGATGAATGGGTTTTTTAAAAGTGACATTTATTGAATCCTGATTGCACCAGGCGCTATCCTAAAAACTTTCTATCTGCTATCTCATTTCGCCCTATGAAATAGGAACTACTACCTTCTACCCCAATTAACAATGAGAAAACAGGCACAAAGAGCTTAAACAACTTACTCAAGGTCACACAGGTGGTGAGTAATGAAGCCAGGATTTGAACCCAGAAGCCACTCTTAGCCATCATGCAAAATTGTTTTTTGAGGATCAGCTACTTAGGGGAAAAGACCCATCTCATTCGTCTCTGTATCCCTCACGGGACACAATGCCTCAATGATAAATATGGAGTGAATGAATGAATGAATGAGCATGACCAGACATCCCCCTCACACTTGGTTACAAATCCTTTCAATAACTGACACAAATTATTTCTCACAGTCTTGATATTAACCAGCTTGTGTGTTCCTTCTGGACGAAAATCAAATTCTAAATATAAATTGAATTTCATTCTTGAAAGGCACTGTGAAATTTCACTGAACAACTGCTGTTACCCAGTTTCTCTCTGATTTGCTCACGCCTACGGCTCCCAGTGCTCTGCTGCTCAGCAACCACCCCCAGACCAGAGGTTTGAGGATAAAATCAGGGCTGCCAAGGAGTGGTGCCCTCACCACTTCCACCCTCCCTGTTGTCCACCGCCCCACCCCCCATCCCCCACATCCAGCTGGGAACCACCAGGCCATGGCATCTGGCTGTGTGCCGCTCTAGGAAGATTCAGGGCCTACTCCCTGTTTCTACATCCCTAGACTTCACTCCTGGCAGGATCGAGAGTGACTCATTCCTTCACCATCTACTGTGGGCCAGTTCTGCACCAGGCTCTGTGTGAGACACGTGCTTCCGGGACTCAACAGACCAAGGAGAAGAGCAGATGAGAGCACACACAGCTACAAGGCCATGTGTTCTGCAGGGAAACACCAGGCCCCAGGGGGACCCTCAGGACCCAGGGAGCACCATGAACCCTGGGCCTCACTATCCACACCCTGAACTCAAGTTTCAGCTGGTCTTTTTCGGAGCAAGCCTAATTGTTGAGAGTTTCTTCTGGGTGCAGAGTAGTGTATTAGCTAGTGAAATATGTTATTTGACAGAATAAGAATATGTACTTAATTAGTACATATTCTTTATATGCTTTAATTTAATTTCAATATTAATAGCTGCTAGAAAGCAAGGACAGTTCTTTTTAATGAATTAATTAGAACCTCTAATCCACGCACATGACAAATCAGTCACACAATACAAAAAGACAAGGAAAAATAAGCCTCCCCGTCACCCTCTAGGCCTCAGGTTCCCCTCCCCGAAATACTTATTGTCACCAGTGACTGCTGCCTCTTTCCAGAAATACCCTGCTTTATGAATGGACACGTTTTACAGGTGAGAACACACAATGCACTCGTCTACATCTTTCCTTTTCCACTTAATGACATATCTTAGAGTTCATCCCACAAAAGCACATGCATCTCTTTTTTTTCATTGGCTGCACAGCACTGTGTTGTATGGACATTACATAGTGAACACTCCTCCAGAACTGTGTGATCAGATTGCTTCCAATGGTTTGAAGCAGTTCAATGTTTTCTCTCACACTGAAAAGAGCAGGGAATAAACAATATTTCTTTCTATTGTGGCAGTTAATGAATAAATCACAGCCTTGCAAGATAAATTGATTTTGCTTATGTTCCCTTCTTTTTATTTGGTTTCTGAGATCATCTTTAACCTATAAAGTCAATAACCCAAAGTAGCACTGATCCTGTCTAATTTGATATTTTACTGGAAATCCAATGGGTATAGAATTAAGGACTTAGAGGTTTCCTTTATAAAATACCATGTTGTTACGATAGCAATGCTTTATTTGTATGTGTATGTGTATGTATTAGACTGCTGACTTATAGTGCTTCTATATAACTGTTACCAGCTCCACTTTCTGTTTTAAGAAACCGAGGAAATTAGTCATATTATCAACGACTTTGTCCATCAAGAATAGAGATATAGGACTTCTGGCCAAGATGGAGGCATAGGTGGAAACACTGTGCCCCCTCCCACAACTAAATTTAAAGACAGTGAAGTTTTAGAAACAAAAACGCAGCCAAAACAGTGAAAATTGAACTGTACAGAAGTCTGACAACAACAAACCACTCAGCCAGACCGGTAAGAGGGGCGGAGTCATCGGCGGAGCAGGGTCGTGCTGGAAAGATCTTTGGTCTGACTAGGCGGTTGGCGGATCTGACTAGGCGGTTGGCGAATCCCAGGCGTGGGGTGGCGACAGGTGGACCCAGTGAGGGTGCAGGGTGGCTGGCTGACTGCGGTCACACATTCACACGCAGATAAACCAAGCGAAGGAGAGAACAGTGAGACAGACCACTCAGGCTAGGGCCCCAGCGACGGGAATTAGAGCCTGAAAGCACCAACTGGAAAGACTTTCTCAGGGTTGAGGGGCCGGGAGAGGCTCCCAGGCCCACAGAGAGTTCGTTGGAGAGACCCACAGGGTCCTGGAGAGTACACAGGCCCACACACCCGGGAGCCAGCACCAGAGGGGCCCAATTTGCTTATGGGAAGCTGCAGAGAGGACAGAAATCTGAGAGAGCATAGCAGAGCAAAGCGCCATTTTTTTCCCTCTCTGACCCCGCCCCCACATATAGAGTCACAACCCAGAAACTGGGTCGCCCCGCCCTGATGAACACCTAAGGCTCCGCCCCTCAAACATAACAGGTGTGAACAGACCAAACATTATGACTTAAGAACCAAGCATTATGACTCAAAGCCCCAGAACCTATAATTCTAAGTGACAAAGAAATAGCCAGTCTTTCAGATGCACAGTTCAAAACACTGGTGATCAGGATGCTCACAGAATTGGTTGATTTTAGCCACAAATTAGAGGAGCATATGGAGGCTAAACTGATTGAAATGAAGGGAAATGCACAGAAAACCAATAGTGACGGAAAGGAAACTGGGACTCAAATCAAGGGAGTGGACCAGAAGGACGAAAGAAACAACCAAACAGAAAAGAAGGAAGAAACAAGAATTCAAAAAAATGAGGAGAGGCTTAGGAACCTCCAGGACATCTTTAAACATTCCAACATCCATGAGACACAGCCATGAGTGGAAAACTTATTTGAACAAATAATAAAGGAGAACTTCCTCAGTCTGACAAAGGAAATAGACTTCCAGAAAATCCAGGAAGCTCAGAGAATCCCAAAGAAGTTGGACAAGAAGGAACACACCCAGGCACATCATAATTACATTAGCCAAGATTAAAATGAAGGAGAGAATTCTAGAAGCAGCAAGAGATAAGGGGACAGCAAGTGATGGGCACTCCTGTAAAAGGAGTGCCCATCAGACTGTCAGCGGATTTCTCAAAAGAGACCTTACAGGCAAGAAGGGGTTGGACAGAAATATTCCAAGTCATGAAATCCAAAGACCTACAGCCAAGATTGCTCTATCCAGCAAACCTTTCATTAAGAATGGAAGGACAGATAAAGTGCTTCTCAGATAAGGTCAAATTCAAGGAGTTCGTCATCACCAAGCCTTTATTATATGAAATGTTAAAGGGACTTATCTAAGAAAAAGAAGATAAAAAATATGAACAGCGAAAGGACAGCAAAAACAACCACACCTAAAACAAAAGCAAACTAAGAGGACAGCTAGATTAGGAGCAGAAACATAGAAATGGAGATCACATGGAGGGTTAACAACAGGGAAGTGGGAGGAAGAGAAGAGGACAGAAGGTACAGAGAATAAGTGGCATAGATGGTAGGTAGAAAATAGACAGGGGGGAGGGCAAGAATACTATGGGAAATACAGAATCTAAAGAACCTGTGACACATGGACATGAACGAAAGGGGGGGTGGGGGAGGGGTGTGCAGGGTGGAGGGGCGTGAAGGGGGGAATGGGACAACTGTAATGGCATAATCAATAAAATATATTTTTAAAAAAGAATAGAGATACAATTTTAAATATGTCACAGAGGTTAATGGTCTAGATATCTCTTCAGGGCGTGTGAAAACATATATATATTTCAACAGATTCGGCTTTCTTTGCAATTCTATGAATTGTGTTTTAAGTATCAAAACCATCACTCTGAAAAAAATCTATAAACTTCACCAGACTACCAAAGGGGCTCAAAACGGGTAAGACTTTCTGACTACTAATGAATTAGTACCAGTTTGGGGGTGCCAAGCAAAATCAACAACTTTGAAAAATGCAGCATCTTACTCATTCATCAATCACACCTTTGAAAATGTGCTGGCATCTCTCATTAGCAGGACTGTTTCCAAATCAGGTGTTAGAGGCTTAGTAAACCAAGCCCATTTATTGGGTTCTTTGTTTTGATATTTTAAGACTTTAAAAAAAATAGCTTTCTCTCAAACAGCATTTGACTCCAAAGTAGATCACTGGATGATCAAAAAAATCTCTTGCATCAACTTTATCAGATGTATTGACTATCTCATTTTTTATGAAAAAAACATTTTCAGCTTTTCTTTTCTCTCCATGCTTCCAAATTTAAAGCCTATGTATTTGTTTGAATGCCTGAAGGTAGTAATCATTCATTACTCCTCAACTTGTCTATGTCACTGATAAAAATGAGGCAAAATATTTTGTTCATGAGAAATGGCTTTAAAATGTGGTTAATTACAACGAACGGTTGTTGTAGTTATGCCTTATAAGAGTGTTTTCAGCTTGTTACTAGAAAGCCATTTTCAATATCGCCCGTATTTTAACAAATCACACAAAGACAACTACTTTAGTTGGATACAGATGGCATTTAACTCTGAGCCCAAATTCAACGGCTTCTCCACCAACCTGGCCTAATTAACCAATCACTTAATAATGATGTGTTTTTTATTCAGCTCCCACTGATTGATGGGTAGGTTCATCTTACAACATGGTGATGGAGTGATTAAAACACACAAACATATAAAGAGATTTAGAACCAAATCCCTTGCATGAATCACTGTGAATATTTTAAAAGATGATAGTATTCAGCACTACCTAAACTTGTCTTAGGTATTACTGGTTTCCTCACTGCACTCCACTTACATGTGAGCTCTGTGAGAGATGGGGTCTTCCTGCCATGCTCATTCACTGCCGTTTTCTGAACCTCTAAACCAGTGCCCAGCACACACAGAACTAGGTGGATGGAGATGCCTCTTCCAGTACAAATCATTTACGGAAAAGGATAAAACTTTTAAAATCTGATTGAAAACATGACTGAGGTTGCAAGTAAGTACGCTGGAAGCCAGCAACTAGAAGAAAGTACTGTTTTACTGTGAATGCACAGCTGGCCATTGCCCCGAGGACATCAGCTGACCTAAGAACCTGTGACATATGGCCCAGTCTGAGGACCTGAGGACACTGCCTGGGGCCTGGTCATGGCCATAGGCCAGATCAAATGTAACTTTCCAAAATGCCACACCCCTCAAATGGAACCCACCTCAGACAAGGAGGCAAGAAAACAACCCTGACCTTCAAAAGGAGACTTACCTATACTGGCCTGGGCTCTCAGTGAGGCAGAAAGAAGGAAAAAAGTCTCTTCTGGGAATCTCTAGCCAAATGCCCACACTCATGGCATTTGAGGGCCAGAGTTCACACTACCAGTGAGGCTGGGAGAACAACCAGCACAGCCACCGGGCTGAACACGTGACGAAAGCAGTGCCTGGCTGTCACTCTCCTGTGGCCAGAACAAATGCGAGTCCTTTCTGGAGAAACACACCTCAAACACAGGACTCTCATAATTCCCCCTGAAAAAGTTTCAAGGCACATTGGCTCACAATCAAGAATCACTAAAAAATAAGAGTAAGTCACTAGGAGTGAAAGTTATCAGAAAACTGCAGATTTTGCCATGATCAGATACAGAATGTAGAATGAGTTTAATTTGTGTAAAGAAATAATAGAGGGACTAAACATATGATGAGGACAACAGACTAAACAGTTTTTAAGAGAGATAAATAGAATTTCTTAAATATGGTATAATAATAAAAACCAAAAAACAGATATGTAATATATTGGACACAGCCAAAGGCAGATTTTATGAACTTTAAAGTAGACTTGAAGAAATTACCCAGAATGCAGCACAGAGAGACAAAAATAAAATCTATGAAGGGGTGAACCTGCTCACTCTGGAGCACAGGGAGAAGGATTATTGTATGTACCATCAGAGTTCTAGAAAGAAAAATATAGAGGTATAGGCGGTACTTTTTTAAGGGGCTAAAAAAATTTTAATGAAAGACATGAACTACGAGATTGAAGAAGTGCAATAAATCACAGGCATAATAAGTAAAAAGAAATCAATATCTAAACATTAAAAGTTTCAACATTTAGTGAAATTGAAGAACCAAAATCAAGAGAATAATAGCAGTTGGAGAGAAAAGGCAGATCACACTGACTTCTCAGCATCAAAAATGAAAGTAAAATTCTATCTTCAAAAAGTTAAGAGAAAAGTGTCAATCTAGAGTAAGCTAAACTCTCTCTCAAGACAAGGGTGAGAGAAATGTTTACAGGCAAACAAAAGTGGATAGAAGCCAAAACCACCAGATTCTCACTAAAGAATTTTAAAACAATGTACTCAGAAAGAAGGAAAATGATTCAGAAGGAAGATCTGAGATGTCAGAAGGAATATTTAAGAAGTTAAGTGTGAATGCTTCCAGTTGAACAAGTCTCTCTTTGAGTCCACTCTGGTTGTGTTTTGAGACTTGTCCAAACTATGCTAATTAGAAAGGGGAGGAGCCCTGGGGGCTTCTTACTCACAAAAAAGATAAACTTGACATGACTGACCACGAACTGTTCAACTAAGAAAACTATAACGCAACTCCACAGTAGAAGAGAATTCTGTTTGCAAATGAAAGCAAACTCTTCAGGGTAAATCCCAAAACTTAACATTTTCAAGGGAAAGTAATTTCCCCAAATCCTTTTTAAGAGATTATTATTAGGCCGCCTTCTGCAAACAACTGATTCAATAATTCCACCTTCTACCTAGGACTACCTGAGGCTTGTTCTCTTACAAATGAACAGCACTTGGGATTTGAGTTTCCCAGACCCACAGGCTAAATCATGAAGACTTTCCTTCTCAGGATTAGAACACATTTCAGAATGTAGGGAGAGAGATACTGGGAGAGTCAGAAACAAACCCAGTTCAGAGAAGGATGGTATGAAGATTTTTCCAACTCCAAATCACTAACGGACCAGAACACGTTCAGAAATGACCAAAGTCACCAGCATGTGGTGCACCTGATGGTCCTTCACAAAACAAGAACCACAGTGTCTGAGAGCCTCAAGGTTACATCTCCCATCCAAACACTAACCAGGCCTGACCCATCTTAGCTTCCGAGATCAGACGAGATCGGGCACGTTCAGGGTGGTATGGCCGTAGACTCAAGGTTACATCTTAAAGGACCTTCAGATTCCCGCACTTGGACCATAGAGACACCAACAGGGAAAATCAACAGAGGAAGACCCCTTCTGATACAAAATACGGTGCTTTGGGGAGCTACAGCAAAGTAATGAGTGTCTTCTCACTGACAATGGAGACTCATATACCTAGGTTTCTGAGCGATGTTTCTGGTCCGGAATCCAGTCAAAAAGTTCCAATGATGGTAATTCTAAAGCGACACGGAATCAAATAATTGGTATCATGAGTTCTGCTCTAATGAACTACCCTCTCTTCAGCAGGGAAGGCTAAGCTCCCTGGCCCTAAGGCAGTACCAGCCAAAGCAAACATCTGGGTTCAGAGGAGTTCTGCTGTAACGCCCCAGGCGTTGGGTAAGGAGAAACAGGGGTAAAAACCAGGAATGGAACACTAAGTCTGTGTCTTAACGGGCTGCCTGTTGACTGTTTTGTTCAAACGGGCCGGCGAGCTTAGTGAAGCCACAAACCAACAGTCAGTAAACCATCAGCGTAAGTAATATTTCCCCATAAATGACCAGTAATTGACTCAATTAACCAATCTACCATCTCCCTTAAAATAGTGTAACTCCTTCTAAAATGAACCAAATCTTTGTCCAAAAAAAAATTTAAGAAAGGAAAAAAGATCTGCCCACTTTGATACCACCAGTGAGCCAGCAGTGGTAAAACTGGGGCAGGGACAACGAGGAAGAGAGCGGCCTGGACGGGGCGAGAGAAAGGCAGGCCGATGCTAGTGGTCAGCCAGGCAGGCCAGGTTCCAGGAAGGAATCCAGACTGCAACTCAGGAAGCAGGGAGGAGCCCCCTTCGTCCAGTCTGGACACACATGTAGAGGTGAGGGTCAGGTTCTCCGCATCCACACCCAGCCTAGAGCAGCAGGGTGACTTCCCAGCTGACCCACCGACAGGGACAAGAATGGTAATAAATAGTCAGATCTGATCACTGAGAGGGACAAGAATGGCAATAAATAAATGATATAAATAAATTAATAATAAAATAAAATATATAATAAACAAATAAACAAAATGGTAATAAATCTTCAAAAACTTGAAGATCCAATCACTTCAAGTGCAGGAACTGGGTGGGGAAGAGCAAGCAGGGTCAAGGTCTTCTTGGGACTGGCAAAGGCAAGCCTTGCCAGTAGGGGGTGGAGAAGTTGTAGTAGTTCTTTTATATCAAGGATTTCCTATGCGCCATGCACTTGGACAAACACTCTCACCCTTGCAACCATCCTGTAAGGTACCAAGTGTAATTCCCACCTCACAAATGAGGGAAGATCCCAAGAGGTGATGCAGTGTGTCTCCTTGGTAAGTGGCAGAGCTGAGAATGAAATAACTGTCTGGCTCTGAGGCCCACGGTGTCTGCAACTCCACACCTCCCCGGTCCATGGCTCTTCAACCTCCATCAGAGCTGCCTGCCAGTGATCACGCTGCTTGAATAAACACCCTTTTTTCTCCCAGTATCTTCTCATAAGTTGTTTTTTTCTTTTCTAATCTTGGCTAAGAGGAGGTAAAAGCCTTTTCCATTCACATCCACGAAAGGTCACCACCCTAGAGTAAATCCACTCTGTCAAGCTAATCCATTTTTAAAACAATGTGTATATACGAGAGTACTCTGAAAAGTTTGATGTTGTTATTAAAATAATTACCACACATGCCCATACAGGCCAACTCATCTGAGATTATTTTAGGACTAGAATATTAGACACAGATTTTAAGGCTGACAAGGTGAGATGGCTGGAACTTCACAGAGCTTAAGTCGACAATTGTGGTGGATAACTACAACGCTTTTCCTTTCACAAGTGAAATGTCCATTTTCCAGAGGATACACCACTTCAGAGTTTAAGGATTCCTGGGAGGTGGGCCAGGTACTGGGAGATCTGGGCTCACATCCAGCCCCGCCCCTAACTAGTTGGCTATGCTTGGGCGCGATACCAACCTCCTTCCCTTCCCTCCTGCCTGTCATTCTTCTTCCATCTCAGTTTCCTTCTCTGAAAGGTAGTTTGCTATAGCTATTACGAGTGAGGCTTTAGGTTTGTGTCTGCCCCCACCATTCCCACTGTGTGACCTTGGACAAGTTACCTACCCATTCTGTTACCTCCTTTTCATCATCTCTATGACGGATAACAGTATCCACCGTGACAGTTAATTTTATGTATCAACTTCACTGGGTCATGGGGTACCCAGATATTTGGTTAAACATTATTCTGGATGTGTCTGTGAGGTGTCTCTGGATGAGATTAACATGTGAATCAGTGGACTTGGTAAAGAAGATGCTCCGCATTGTGGGTGGACCTCACCCTATCCTGTGAAGGCCTGAATAGAATCAAAGGCTGAATGAGAAAGAATGACCCCTCTCTGCCTCACTGTCTTCAAGCTGGGACACCCTCTTCTCCTGCCTTTGAATCAGACTCAGATAGAACTAAACCCGCTGCTCTCCTGGGTCTCTCTATCCAGCCTGCCAACAGCAGATCTTGGGATTTCTCAGCCTCCATAACTGTGTACGCTCACTCCTTACAATAAATATCTCTAGAGATAGATGTAGGTATAGGTTTAGGTATAAGTATAGGTATAGGGCCCTGGCTGGTGTAGCTCAGTGGATTAAGCGCAGGCTTCCGAACCAAAGGATTGCAGTTATTCCCAATCAGGGCACATGCCTGGGTTGCAGGCCAGGACCCAGCAGGTGACGCACCAAAGGCAACCGTACATTGATATTTCTCTCCCTCTCTTCTTCCCTTCCCCTTTAAAGATAAATAAAAATTTTAAAAATTTTTAAAAAGTATAGGCATAGGTATAGAGAGATATGTAGATAGCTCCTATCAGTTCTGTTTCTCTGGAGAACCCAGACTAATAAACTATCTCAGGGTTACTTTGGAATTAAATTAGATGATACTCTGGCACATCATAAGACCTCAATAAATATTATAGTTAGCCACAGACATCTGGCATTCTAGTCCTATGAGCCTTTTAACTAGAACCATAAAGTGTATAAAAGCAAGAGTTATTTTCTTTTTTTCTAAAGCTATGGAATTGTACAAAATGAGGTTACCTCCTGTGCAACCACGGGTTTCTTCATTTTCCTCACTAGGACAGTTGTGTGATGTAGATGTATAGCGATGTCGTGATGATGGTGAATCTATGAAAACCTACAAAACCAGAGCTGATGCCAGGGTCTAAATTACACACCCATTTGCTTCCTCACCTTTGGTCTCCCTGCCTCTTTCTAAAGCAAATGTCCGTCCCGTCCCTATTCAGGTGGCCTTTAGATCTGCTGAACTTAAAATAAGTCAAGACACTCAGAGTTAATTAGCCAGACTTAATGTAGTTCTTCTTACTGAGCAAGTCAGAGAAGCATCCTGGAAAAGCTGAAAGGAAAGGGCATATCATTCTGTGGTTAAAGGAGAGGCTGCGAGACAAAAGTCTTGGGCTTTTCCAAGTAACCTTTTATCTTTACAGTTTCCAGAAATAGCACAGCTTTTCTTCTGACCATTTCTAGGAAATAAAACACCAAGCCACCATTTACATTGCAGGCTGACATCATTCCTTGATTCTTTTCAAAATCAAAAGATGACCTGGGCAGTTCATCAGAGGGTCTTTCTTCTGGGTACCAATCACACAAACTGCTTTTATGCACTTTTATACACTTGAGTGGTTCTCAAATTAGGTACCCAAATGAAAATCTTAAGTCTATTTACCACAAACTATTCTAACTACTTAAAGAATCTTGTTATAAGAATGTCCATACTATTGTCCATAAGCTGCGATCATAGAGGAGGGAAGGTACTTTGATTTCCACTGAGAATCTCAGCAGCTTTAGAGAGATCTAAACTATTACTGTGCCCACAAAGGACTACAGAAAAAACCTGCCGGTTATGAAACCATTGGGACTGTATTCTCAGACATATTTCCAGAGAAAAGTCATTGAAGGTGAACCCTATGAGTCATCAGGGGGCAAGGTCAAGTGGAACGAGAGTTCCCTGGTGCTACTTCAAAGGTTCATTCAACAAATATTAATTGGCCACCTAGTATGTGAGCAGCATGGCGCTAGGTGTTTGGGTCTACAGTGGTAAACAAAACAGAAATACCAAATACCCCCCCTGCTCCCCCAAAGCTGCCGCTGACAGTGTCCGGGTCAGTCTGATCCTCTAACATGACAGAAGCTGCCTAGGGCACCCTGCAGGACGCTGGCACCCCAAAGGGCACGGCAGAGATCATCTGGGGAAATTGAGATGGAAGCAGAGAAAGGGCAGGTTTGAACTGTTTCACTAGCAACAGAAAAAAAATGCTTCCAAATTACTGCACACTTTGCTTATAAACATGAGACTATGCAAAAATAAGCGTAAATGAGAAACCAACTTCTCAAAATTCAAGAAGAAATAATTGGCCAGATTTTACCTAATGAGTTATCACAGCACACCCTCCAGGTAAGTCCAGGCTTTGTGGATGCACAACTTTCCTATAGGCTGAAATGTTTCATTAATCAAGGGGAAAAGACTCAGTTATGTACCTTTCATCCCACCTACAGCATCCCAAACATGACTTATTACAAGTAAGAGTCTGTTCCAGGATTTCTCCAAAATATTTTGTGGAAAATAGGTGCTATGGGTGAAAAAAAGGAAGAAAGAAACAGAGAAAGGAAGTGAAAAGACTATGGCAAAAATATTCTTAGAGATTTATAATGAACATTAGTATATTACAAACGAGGAGAAGTCCCAAGTATCTATGTTACTGTATTGGGCATAATTATAAACACTGGGACTACAGCAGTGAACAAAAAACAAAGCCCTTGCTTGCATGGAGTTGACATTCTAATAGGGGATACCAAGCAATAAATAAGTGCTAAGGAGGGATCAGAAGAAGGAGAGCATTGTTTATATACACACAAACACACACACACACAAAGTCTGCCAGCAGAGACTTCATTGACATTTGGGTAGAGAGAGGAAGGGAGAAAGCCATGTGGCTTTCAAGAGGAAGTATACTCCAGGCAGAGGAAGTGGTGTGTGCAAAGGCCCTGAGGCAGGAGTGTGTTTGACAAGTTTGAGGCACAGCAAAGAGGCTAGGATTAGCTGAGTGGTATGAAGAAAGTAGGGATTGATAGGAGACAAGATGGAAGAGGAAGCAAGGACTAAATCATTGAGAGATTTTGGCTCAAACTTGAAGTGAAATGAGATGCTATTGGAGGTTTCAGAGCAGAGCTATGAGGTGATCTGACTTATAACTTAACAGGACCCCTCTTGCTGCTGTGTTTCATACAAAATAAATGGTGGAGGCAAGGGGAGAAGCAGGAAGGCCAATTAGTAGGCTGATTCAAATTCCAGCTAACAAACGCCGGTGCTGTGGATCAGGGTGACTGCAAGGCAGGCTGTGAGACATGATAAGCCCAGGTATATGGTAAAGCCAGGTGGACGAGGAAAAAAGAGGTCAATGACAATGCCAAGATTTCTGGCCTGACCAACGGGAAGGATAGAGTCCCCCAGGGAAGTGAGGACAGAAAAAGAAGAGTCTGATGCTGAATTCTGAGGACATTTGGTGTTTAGAGATCAGGAAGATGAGGAGGAGCCAGCAACAGCTGCTGAAAAGAGGGAAGAAATAATATCTGGGAAGCCAAGTGAAGAAAGCATCTCAAGGAAGAGGTGCCCCTTCCTTAAAAGCTGCTGTGAGGACAGTAAAACAGACAATTGAAATGGATCACTGGACTTGATAGAGTGGGAAGCCACTGGTGACCTTGATATGAGCGACTTTGCGGAATGACAAGGAGGAACGCCCAGGAAGAGTAGATTCCAGAAAGAACGGGAAACCCAACAACAAAAAAACAAGCAACCCAAAGAAAAAATGGGAAAGGACTTGAATAGACATTTCTCCCAAGTTATAGAAATGGCCAAAAAGCGTATGAAAAGATGTTGAATATCATTAACCAGTGGGAAATGCAAATCAAAACCATAATGAAATACCACTTCATGTCCACTACAGTGGCTATGAAAAAGAAGAAGGAAATAGCAACTATTGGTAAGTGTGTAAGAGAATTGGAACCCTTGTACATTGCTGGTGGTAATGTAAAATAATCCAGCCACTTGGTCCAAGCCTCCAAACAGTTTGGCAGTCTTTCAAAAAGTGAGACATGGAATTAATTACCATTTGACCCAGCAATTCCACTCCCAGGGATATGGCTCAGTGTATTGAAAACAGATACTCAAATACTTCAGTGTGAATGTTCATTGCCTCACTATTCACAATAGCCAAAAGGTAGAGACAACCCAAGTGTCCATGGATGGTTGAATGAATGGATAAACAAAACATGTTACAGACATGCGATGGGGTATTACCAAGCAATAAAAAGGGATGAAATTCTGACGTGTGCTACAACACAGATGACCCTTGAAAACACTAATGTTAAGTGAAGTACGGTCAACCTATTGGATGTCACCATTTAGATGAAATATACAAAACAGGTCAATCCAGAGAGACGGAAAACAGATCTGTTGTTGCAGGATGCTAGGGGACGGGAGAAGACAGGGTGTCTACTTAACAAAGCATAGGATGTGTGTTACTTTAGGGATGATGAAAAGGTTTTGAAACTAGATAGAGGCGGTAGTTACTCAACATTTTGAATATACTAAATACTACTGAAGTGTATATTTTAATACACAGAGTGGTTAGTCTTGTGTTCAGTGAATTTTGCCTCGATTTAAAGAGTGAGAGAGAACAGGAAGAGAGGAATTGGAGAGTGTGAGAAAACTCAAAGAGTTGGACTGAAAAGGCGAACAGGGGCACAAGGCAGGCTGAAGGGGGTGTGGTCTGGGGACAGGGACGGGCTCCTAAAACAGGCACAGATCAGCTGACACGGGAGAGACGGGACCTGAGGGGGGAAGGGGCCGGCAGGAAGTCCTTGACCTCTGCACATGAATCACACACGGCTCATCCTTACCCAAAGAGAAGGCAGAAGACAGGCAACTCGGTCATGGCTGTGGTGGGGGAGTGTGGAAACCCTCCTTTGGACCACCTTTTGGGGGAGCGGGGGAGATGTGGACATTTCATGAGGCAGAAAAAGGTCTGAAGCACCTGCAGGGTGGCAGGTGACTGGGCTCGGGCTACTGCCCGGCAGCTCCAACAGCCCACTTGAGGTTAGTGATAATAAGCTGATGGGGTGGTTTTCTCCAGCCACATTTAGTTGCTGGGTCAAGGTGGAGAGCTATTTAACTTACTTATCCCCGAATTCCCCAAAACGTGTTTGACCATGGAAACCTATTAACAGTCCCAAAGAGCCTACATAAAATGCCAGTCCAATGCTTGAACAGATAATAGGGGATAAAAAGATACCGGTATCCCTTATTCCTCTTTCTTATTGAGTGTGCGCAGAAATGATAATGGAGGAGCCGTGTCTGGGGGCCCCGCAGGGGAGCACAAGCATTACATTGGTCCAGGGGAGCATCGCAAAGAGGAAAGGAGAACGAAATAGCACAGCTATCAGAATCTGAGCTCTGGAGTCAGATTTCCACTCCAGCTGAGTGAGCCTAGGCAAATGAATCTGTCTGAGATATATCACAGAAATGGGAGACCTATCATCTGACTCTCAAGGATGCTATGAGGATTAATGATGATAAGCACTTAGCACTCAGCTCCTAGCATATAACCGTTATCCAGTCTAAGGAGGCAACACTATTAGCCAGTCAGCTCTGTCAAATCGACCAAGCGAAAGTTGATACCGCTAAAACACTGTCAGCTTTAGGTACCCAACCACCTGTGCTCCGGGATGGCCTGTGGGACTCTCAGAGTTAATACACCTTGCTCTCATTGATAGGAACTCATCTGTCAAAATATAATTTGACTGCTTTAGCTTTAGAGTAAATTGGTGTTTCTAGCTCCTAGGTTTCTACGCCACAAAGGAAGCCCCCTCCACTTCCTATAAAATGGTGTGTTTCACAAAAGCTGCCGTGTATCCCAGGACTTTTGAAATTATTTGAGACTTAGAGAAAATTGCAAAGACAGCACAGAGAGTTCCGTGCCCTTCGGCCAGCTTCCTCCCGAGGTAACATCTCACATAACCATAAGACGAGCTGCCAGCTACTCCACAGACCTTATTTGAATGTTGCCAGCTTTGCCTCTAATGTTCCTTTTCTCGTGCAGGACCCAGTCCTGATTTAGCTCTCAAGTCTCCTTAGCCTCCACCAATCTGTGACAGTTCCTCAGTCTTTGTCTTGCACAACCTTGACATCTGCAAAGAGAACTGGTCAGGTATTTTGTAGAATGCCCCTCAGCATGGGTTTGTCTGGTATTTTCTCACGATACAGTTAGTCTGTGCATTGTTAGTAAAACCCTCCAGATGTAACGTTTTGCCCTTCTCAGAGCATGAGAAGAGGGGTGCACACCAATACACCTTTACCGGTGCCGTCACCTTTGATCATTTGGCCAAGGTGCTGTCTTGCTGGGTTTCTCCATCCCTATTGTATCTGCTGCTGTGTGGAAAGATTCCAGCCTTTCCCCTGACCATGTGGAAAGAAGCAGATGTTTTCATCCACCTTCCCACATCTGTCTACCACTAAATGAAATCGAGCTCAGCACCCAAAGATCTTTGTTCCTTCTTTTAATCACATCCAAGAGTATTTTATCTCCAAATATGTTTAGAAGAGAAGAATTTAGCTACAGGCTTGGCCCACAGCACCTGTTCCTTGTCATTCAGCCTCTAAGGGTCCCCAAGTCCCATATCAGAACTCAGGTATCACAATAACAAAAAGCATCAGCCCACAATGAGCTCTGCATTCAAGGCCCTTCACCTCCATCGTCTAGGTTTCTCACAGCTCTGAGAATATCAGCTGCGTTTGAGAGAATGAGGAGAGCTGAGAGTTTAAGCACCTTGCCCCATGTCTGAAAACTACAGTCAAACCTCAGTTCTGGAATGGTTCCCGTCTTGAAAGGCTCCCGTCTCGAACAATCCAGTTCTCAACCAAGTTGTTCATGAAAAAATGTCTCAGTTGTCCAACAAAACTTCGGTTCTCAGCCCAACCACCCATTCGGGCTGGTGCCTGTAAGATCAGTCTTTCTGTGTGATTTGGTTTTTGAACACGTCGCTTCTCAAACAGCCTTCCGCGAGGAATTTTAGGAGTTTGAAAACCAAGGGCCCAGCACAGTAAAGGGAAGAGCAGAAACCCACACCCAAGGCCACCTGCTCTCTGCCTTCTGACACAACCCCAACTTGCAACGCGAAGTCCTATTGACGTGGGAGGGAAACAGCTTCCCCACGTGGCCCAGCTCCCCAGGTGCTAACAAAACAGGGGGACCCTATCATAATGACAACTACCTTTCATGGGACAGGCATGTGGTCCTTCCCTGGGTCTTGTCTTTTTAAATTCTGTAACAGCCATGAGATGGGTATTACGTACCCATTTCACAGAGGTCAGAAAGAGGAAGTCATATGCCCAAGATCCAAAACCAAAACCAAAACCCTAATCTAAATCTGGCCATGCCTCCAATGTACAGAAAATACAATACAGACACACTGTCGGCAAAATCCAGACAGAAATTCTATGAGAGAAACCACCTAGTTTCTTTTCCTTTGCACTTCTATGTGAAAAAAAAAAAATAGAGATAAAGGAGAACCAACAGATTAAAAGAATCTTAAAAGACCTTTTTACAAATTGCAAGACATGCACTTTATTTGGATTCTGATTCAAACAAACTATAAAAACAAAAAGAAAATTTATAACATTTTGACTATATTGGAAATGTCTCCAGAAACCTGTTATTAAAAAATTTATTAATTTATTCATATGTGATAGTGACATCTTATTTTTTAAAACTTCCTGTCTTTTATAGATTTATACTGAAAATCTATAAAGGAAGTTATGTGATATTTTGAATTTTATTAAAAATTATACTGGGGAACAGGGGTAGAGGGCTTTACAGTTGAAACAAATAAGCTATTAGTTAATAAATGAGGGAAGCTCATTATACTATTCTGCATATTTTGTGTATATTCAACATTCTCCATAATACAATATTCCAAAAAGTGCCCAAGATCACACATACAGCAAATGAGGGGCAGAGTCAGGACTTAAAGTCAAGTGATTCAAGTTCAAAAGCTATCTTCCTCCCACTCTTGCTGCTGCACCTGACCTCTCTCCTATATGTTAATCTAATTTCAAATATTATGTTCCAACAGGAAATGCCACAACAAATCATTCACACAAGCCCAAATTTTCTTCAGTGAAAGCTGCAGTACAAAGTACAAAATTTACCTGTCAGAGAGACAAGTACTAGCAGGAAGGTCCCTTGACATGCCATGGTGACAAAGAAGCACTTTCAACACCTACAGCACTTCGTTCACTGCAAATTCAGAGAGAAAAGCAGCAGAAAATGAACTGACCAAGAGAACCAAGACCCCCTAAATGACACATCTTTAAAATAGGTCTTGCCCTGGCTGGTGTAGCTCAGTGGATTGAGCGTGGGCCTGCAAACCAGAGGATTACAGTTCGATCCCCAGTCAGGGCACATGCCTGGGTTGCAGACCAGTTCCCAGCAGAGGACTCACGAGAGGCAATCATACATTGATATTTCTCTCCCTATCTCCTTCCCTTCCCCTTTAAAGATAAATAAGTAAAATTTTAAAAGATAGGTCTTGAGGACCAAGAAGAGCTATTTTTAAGAATCACAGAGAAGGCTCTCTTCTGTTCTGGATAATAACACATATGTAACACCTTAAAAAGTGCCCTCAGATTAATTAAAGCATCTTAGGCTCTCAAAAGTTTCTTGCATAGAGTTAGATCACATATTAATATCCCTGATCTACAAAGCAAATGCGATAGATATAAAGAGGTCAAAATATGCTACCTGGACAGGACTCAAAGCCAAGATTTCATTCATTCATTCACTCATTCAACAAGCACTGACTGCCTACCTGCTTTCTACTCTAAGTGCTGGGTATAGAGAGATACTGGAGACCCCTGGTCTCTGGGATAGAAGAGTTTAAGGATTCCCCATGCCTTGCATACAGAGTCTGGGAGGAAAGCACTCTCCCCAACCCCTTCTCCCACTCAATCCCCGTCCTGGGTCCCACAGACATCCAGGAATCTGCAAGAGCAGGCTGGCTCTGGATGGGAGCAGTACGCTAACGGGTGCTGTGTATGTAAAGCTTGAATGAGGATCTTCGTCCTCCTGTTGAACCTCTTCTGTTTGCCCTTTTCATCGGTATCCACAGCAGGTATGTATTTCCACACATAATAAAAGATCAAACCAGAACAGAACGGTGTCAACTTCACCCGCAGATAAAGGAATCATATTTACACCATTTGACAAATATTTATTGAACACTTGTATCATAAGCCAGGTCCGCAGGGGACCAAATTATAAATACATGACAGTCTCAGCCATCCAGGAGCCCACATTGCGTAGGGGCTACAACCACATACTTAACAGCCAGAGGGACAGTGTTGTTTGAGCAATGGACCACTGAGTTTTCAACACCTAACAACTTCGAGAAGCTATCAGTTTTTCTTATTCTTTGCCTTGTTTTTAATGGCTATGTCCACTGACCTACGGCATCTCACAATGAGCCACATGTGCCATATTCTGTAGATTTAACTCAGAGAGAGAATGGGGCATGGGGAAGCTGAAAAGGGTATCTTACGCCCTGACTGGTGTAGCTCAGTGGATTGAGCGCGGGCCTGCAAATCAGAGGATCGCGGTTCGATTCCCAGTCAGGGCACATGCCTGGGTTGCAGGCCGGTTCCTTGCAGGCCAGCTACCAGCAGGGGATGCACGAAAGGCAACCATACATTGATGTTTCTCTCCCTTTCTCCTTCCCCTCTAAATATGAATAAATAAGAAAATAAAATCTTTAAAAAAAAAAGAAAAGGGTGTCTTACAATTGATTGAAATATAAGGACTGGCATCTCATTTTTAAGTTTATTTTAAAAGAAAAGCATATTTTAGGGAATCACATCCAGCTTGAGGTGGGGACTGGGGCGGGGGGCGGCGGGTGATGGTCAAGGAAAGTCTCAAGGAGAATGGAGCTTCTGTGGAAGACCTGGAAGGACTCAAGAACCCTAGCAGGTAAGCAGGTGTGAGAGGGCATTCCTAGGGCAGCAGTGATCCAAGCAAAGCACAAGAAGCCATGACAAGAGCAAAACACACCCTTGAAACTAAGGATGCAATGCAGTTGGGAAGAAGCACACAGGGCAATGGCTGTTCATCATATGTGTGACTAAGGGTCAGTCACCTGGGGATGCTTATGGACCATCCCGTGCCCCACTCTCAGGGATTCTGACTCAGAAAATAAAAAGGGTGGAGCCTGAATACCCACAGGTACAGGGGGTCAGGATGACACTCCGAGACTCAGTGGTACAAGAGGCATGGTAAGAGACCTGGCAGGAGTGGTGGCCACGCATGGCTCCAAAATACACGCTTCATGGGGCAGCAATGCCACAGACAAGTGTCATACGGCTGCTGTGATCATAACTGTATCTAAAGAGTGTGGTTCTCGGACTTCCGACAAGATGGAGGCATAGGTGGAAACACTGTGCCTTCTCCCACAACCAAGTTTGGATACAACAAAAGTTTTGGAGAACTAAGACACACCCAGAGGCCAGAAAACTGAATTATACGGAAGTCCGACAGCTACGAACCATTCAACGGGGACGGTAAGAGGCAGAGCCAGCAGCCGAGCAGGGTCGGGAAGGACAGACCTAGGAGCGCAGGCAGCCCGGACCTAGTCGGGGTGTGGGGCAGACTGACCAAGGTCGCACATTCGCGCGCAGTGAGACGGACCACGCTGGCCCCAGGGGGCGAACCCAGTGGTGGAGGGCTGACAGCGGTGGCACACTCGCGTGCAGTGGAGCAGGGCGCGTGGCCCTGGTGACGGTGGTGGCTGCGGTGCTGGTGGGGGTCGCGGAGGCGGGCGCCGGAGGGAAGCCATTGTCCCTCTTTGACCCCGCCCCGACATACAACATCACAACCCAGCGACTTAGTTGCCCTGCTCTGGTGAAAACCTAGGGCTCCGATCCTGCTACTTAACAGGCACAAACAGCCCAAAAGATGGCACAAGAAGAACTCAAAGTCCCAGAGCCAATAACTCTAAGCGACCAACAGATTGCCAGCCTCTCAGAAGCCCAATTTAAGACACTATTTATCAGGATGCTCACAGAATTGGTAGAGTACAGTCACAAATTAGAGGAACATATGAAGGCTAAACTAATTGAAATGAAGGGAGATGTCCAGGAAACCAATAGCGATGGAAAGGAAACTGGGACTCAAATCAATGGAATGGACCAGAAGGAAGAACGAAACATCCGACCAGAAAGGAATGAAGAAATGAGAATTCAAAAAAATGAGGAGAGGCTTAGGAACCTCCAGGACATCTTTAAACGTTCCAACATCCGGATTATAGGGGTACCAGAAGGGGGAAAGAAACAGCCACGAGTGGAAAACGTATTTGAACAAATAATAAAGGAGAACTTCCCCAGTCTGGCAAAGGAAATAGACTTCCAGGAAATCCAGGAAGCTCAGAGAGTGCCAAAGAAGTTGGACCCAAGAAGGAACACACCAAGGCACATCATAATTACATTAGCCAAGACTAAAATGAAGGAGAGAATCCTAGAAGCAGCAAGGGATAAGGGGACAGTCACCTACAAAGGAGTACCCATCAGACTGTCAGCGGATTTCTCAAAAGAGACCTTACAGGCAAGAAGGGGCTGGAAAGAAGTATTCCAAGTCATGAAATCCAAAGACTTACAGCCAAGATTGCTTTATCCAGCAAAACTTTCATTTAGAATGGAAGGACAGATAAAGTGCTTCTCAGACAAGGTCAAGTTCAAGGAGTTCATCATCACCAAGCCCTTATTATATGAAATGCTAAAGGGACTTATATAAGAAAGAGATGATGAAAAATATGAACAGTGAAAGGACAGCAAACACACAGTTATTAACAACCACACCTAAAACAAAAGCAAACTAAGAGGACAGCTAGATCAGGAGTGGAACCATAGAAATGAAGAACACATGGAGGGTTAGAAACAGGGGGGTGGGAGGAGGAGAAGATGGGAGAAGGCACAGAAAATAGCATAGATTGTAGGTAGAAGATAGGGGGGAGGGCGAGAATAGTGGGGGAAATATAGAATCTAAAGAAGTTGAGACACGTGGTTATAAACTAAGGGGGGAGAAGGGTGGGGGAGGGAGTGTGCGGGGGGAGGGGAATGAAGGGGGGAATAGAACAACTATAATGGTATAATCAATAAACTATATTTTTTTAAAAAAGAGTGTGATTCTCAAAGTGTGGTCCCTCATTCAGCAGCAGCACCTGGGAACTCGTTAGAAATGCAAATTCTTGGACCTCACCTCAAATCTACTGAAATAGAAACTCTGGGGTGGGATCCAGCGGTCTGTGTTTTAAAAGGCCTCTGGTACTTCCGCTGCCCACTCAAGTCGGAAAAGCGCTGCTCTGAGTTCACATTGGTAAGAGTGTGTAATGGGCTAAGGATTGCCTTAAAACCCCCACCAATTCCTTTCCAGCTGGCTTCCCATTAATATTGTTGTCAGCTTCTCCCTCCCCTAAAACATGGGCATGGGGGTCAGCTACAAACCAGCTCGTATCTGAATGACTTGCTAATCTGATTTACAAATCACTAACATTGACCAAGAATCTGTAAAAGTACCGAAAGGATGGTGTTCTGTTCCTATCACTCCAACCGGAACGTGCATATGAATCACCTGCAGAGCTTGTTAAAGTGCAGATTCTGAATCCAAGAGTCTGGACCAGGACCTAGGATTCTGCACTCTGAACAAGCTTCCAGACGACGCTGCTGCTACTGGTCCAGAGCCCACCCTGGGAGTAGCATGGAATCATATGATTCTAACAGTTTAAAAGCCGCTGTGTTAGGACATCATCTCTCCACCAGCTGGGCTTTCCTCTCAGGTGTGAGACCCCCACCCTGTGGTCTGCTGCAACAGCCCCTCTGCCCCCCCCGCCCCCCCCACACACACTGTGTCTTCCCTTTCTCCGAGTCAGCCACTGAGTGAACACTTCCATGGGCACAGTCCCCTGAGTGAGAAGAGGGGCTCTCTGTGCCCATGATGCCCGTGGAGGAGTTAACGCACCTCCCCAAGCACTCTCCAAGCGCCTCCAGAGGGGCTCCGGCAGGCAGCAGGCTCTGTCTCATTTGTTTTCACAGCTAACTATCCATTATTTAACACACAAACTATCAGCTGGAGCTGCCTTTGTGGCTGCAAATCAAGAGCCATTCCTCAGGGCTGGAGGGGCCTGTGTCACACTCCCACGAGTGCCATGGGTGGAGAACAGTAGAAATCCCAGCTGGGACCGCTGCGTTAACTCAGTGAAAACCACGGTGCCTGCAGACAGCACCTCCCCAGCAAGTAGGCACACTGCGCCACTCGCCTGCTCCAGGAGCTCATCAAATATAACAGTTCGTGGTTATGAAACGTTTCTTCTAAAAAATAAATCCTGCAGAGTTGCAGCTCAAGACTTTGCTGTAAATATTTACTAACCACAACTGTCAAGACACAGCTTCTCTATCACTACAGGGTCCATTTTCGGGCTTTCCCTGCCCGGCAGTTCAATTTCCACTCCCCCTGCCCCTCCCTCAAAAGGCATTTCTTACATAAAATCGTTCTGTGAAAATCCACATGACCTCTGTATAACAGCTCAATTAAAATTAGTAAAAGGCTTGTGAGATATAAATTAGGAGTCTTCACATTTGAGCGGGATGAGTGGGGAGTAGCTTCGTGGATGCTCTGTGTACGAGATTATAAAACGATGATTTAATCACTAGGGAATACGTATCGCAAATATTGTCAGATGATGCACTGTAAAATTTATGCAACTAAAGCTCGAGTGTACAATAAAAAGAGATGGCTCAGATGTCTTGGACGTACTGGCCCAGCTCCACTGTTTATTATACGGAGGTTTAATATTATACTATGTTCTCTTTGAAGAGTTCCTGTTGGGGGAAAAAAAGCTATTCAACAAATGATGTTTAATGTGTACACTTAACAAAAGAGAAGAAATAGCACCATCCCAATGGCTCTCCCGTGAAGGATGCAGGAAAGTCTAAGGAATAATGAATCTGACTATAAGGAAAAGATAAGGGAAAATAGACTGAGAATAGAAATGGATTCAAGAACCACCAACATATCCGTAGTGTAAGCAGAAACCATCAAGTATAAAGATGGGCTAATAAAAATTTCAAGGTACGATTATTATTAGATAGCTCTCCACCAAACCCATTACTCAGTTCTCATAAAGCTTGCCGCTCAGCACTGAGACAGCAATAGTATTTTTTTTAGGGTGGCCATTTTTATTTCTATGTTGAGAGGCAAATGTAAGGGAAACCTGTAAAGGATGTGGGGAGAGCTGCCGGCCTGGAAGAAAAGAGACCTGCATTCCAGCCTCCGCCCCTCAGAGGGGCTACAACAGAAGCGAGGTTGGGGCACACGGCCTGTACGTAACCCACTGTTTAACGGAAATGCCGTCTATCGTTCTTTCCATGGGCCTCCATGCAGGGCTGTCCCCAGCCCTCCACAGCCCTACTAAATGCTGCTTATACATTTGAAAAATACAAACTCTCTCTGTGAGTCCTTTCATCCCCGAGTCGCTATCCAGACACCCTACAGCACGACATTCCTGGACCCAGCCATGGCAGAGGCCCCAAAGCCAATTAAAATTTCCAAGAGGACAGAGACGTGTCCGCCTTCTTCTGTAATGTATCTATCCCCAGTGCCCAGAACATGAGTCGGACCGCTGGCGTGAACTCAGTATCTCCAGGTAACGAAGGAAAGATTCCATAAACCACTCGGCATAGAAAGCCATGGCGAAAATTCTGAAAATGGTCAAGGCCATGTCAGTTCATTTATTCCACAAATATTTACTGAACTCCCAGCCTGGATGCTGGGACATACCGACAAACAAAACAGTTCCTGCCTTCAAGCGGCTAATATTCCAGCTGGGAAGGCAGACAACAAACAAATAATGTGTGTGTCAGGTGGTGAACACTGCTGGAGAGAAAAGCAAAGCAGGATAAGATGGATGCAAAGTTCCCTAGAGGAGGGTGATTGCAGGAAGAAATCCCTGGTGAGCATTTGAGCAGAAACCTGAGAATATGAGAAAGGCGGTCATGAGGGGGTATAGGGAAAAGCATACCAGGAAGAGGGAAGGGCCAATGCAAAGGCCCTGCAAAGGGGCCAGATACAGAAACACAGATGAGGTAGAGGAAATGGCCGCAGGTGGGGAGTGGGTAGTACAAGGCAATGTTCTTCCAAATGGGGGTCACAACCCATGTGAGGGTCATGAAATTCATTAACCAAGTCGCAACCTGCACCTTTAAAAATGAAACAGGACGGCCCTGGCTGGCGTAGCTCAGTGGATTGAGCGCAAGCCTGTGAACCACATGATCACGGTTCGATTCCCAGTCAGGGCATATGCCTGGGTTGCAGGCCAGTTCCCAGCAGGGGACACACAAGAGGCAACCATACATTGATGTTTCTCTCCTTCTCTCCTTCCCTTCTCCTCTAAAGATAAATAAATAAAATATTTTTAAAAATGACAAATTGTTTAAAAAAATAAATAAAAATGAAACAGGACGGAGTCAAAGAGAAGCGGACACTGCCTGTAGTGAGGCTCAGTGTTGTTTCGGGGACACTGGTGGGGTGCGTGCGCGCTCACACGCATGTGCGTCTGTGCTGCGGCACAGTATCAAATGTGCTCCTCACAGTGAGTTACTGTCAAAAAGCTTGAAAAACATGAATGTCAGACTCAACGGATCTGTACTGCGCAGTATGCTATCCACTAGCCATATATGGCTATACAGTTCAAATTAACAAAAATTAACATTCAGTTCCTCAGTCACACTAGGCACATTGCAAGTGCTCAGTAGCCATACATGGCTCATGGCTAAAGCACTGGACAGAGCAGATATAAAACATTTCCAACAGAACACAGAAGTTCTCTTGAAGAGCACAGTTCTGGGTCATTCTCTCTCTGAGCTTGTGACCCCTCGGTCACCTGAGAGAATTACAGGTGTGTCCCAGAGGATCAGATGAATGGGTTTTCTAAATAGAAGGCTCTGAGTTTATTTTGTTTCATAATCCAGCTGGCACCCAGCTGGAAAACCCATATAAAACCCAAATATGCTCAAAGTCACCCTGACACCTATAAGCCATGTGTGCGGGCTGGTGAGGCTCAAGCTGTCTTCATTGCCTTCTCCACAAAGCAACTACTAATAATTAGCCACCATTTGTTTTGAATTATAAGGAGTTACTAAGTGGATAAAACTATGAAATGTATAAAGTCCCAAAGGAGAGTACTTCAGGAATGGGCAGCTGACCAACT
Source organism: Sturnira hondurensis (assembly GCF_014824575.4). NCBI lineage: Eukaryota > Metazoa > Chordata > Mammalia > Chiroptera > Phyllostomidae > Sturnira > Sturnira hondurensis. The sequence goes on along the minus strand of NW_028075269.1, from coordinate 10,523,008 downwards.
GTGGTACAACAGCATGATTTTTAAAAATTCATTTCCTGGCCCTGAGCAAGGGCTGAACCCAAATCCAATGAAGACATATTACTGCCACAAGGGACTCTAAGGATTACCAATCAGTGTTAGAATCAGAAGTCCCGCAGGCCAGGGAGGCAAGGACCCGCCACTTGTTCAGGACACCTAACCCGGGTACTCACCCCACCTCAGGACTGAGGTTCACACTGTGGCCTCTGAGGCTGGCTGCTGCTTGAAAGGGTCTTTTAAACGCTGGGGAATCATCTGTTTGCAGCTCCCTCATTCTGGCTCTCTCCATGGCAACCATGTACAGGAATCTATTGCTGAAAGGGTCCTATCTTGGGCTCGGACTTGCTGTGCAGCTTAGGAAAGCAGTCACTGTGCTAGCATGAGCTGTGTGGTCCAGGGAAAGGGGACGGGGACTTGGTTGTTCCACCGGGTGACCCAAACAGATGTTGCTCCCTCTCGGAACCAGCAGGAGCAACGCTCACCTTCCACAGCAGCAGGACCTTGGTCCTTCTGGCTGCATTCTGGATGAGGTACTGCCTTCTGGGTCCAGGTATAGGCAGGCAAAGAAGGATCCCTAGTGAACATGTTACCCAAAGATAATACATCCACACATGCAGAAGCCAGATTCAGAACAGGCAGGCTGACACCTGAGACCAACAATAGGGCGGAATGTTTGAAATTGGGACTGTCTGTGAAAATCCACCGTGCCTGGGCACCACACTCAGGCAAGCCAGTTGCAGACTGTGCAATCCAGTGTTGAATACAGGGCCAACAATACACTGGGCACTGGATAAATAGTTTTGAAGAAAGAAATAAGTGAATGAGTGTGAGATGTCTAATGCTCTCTGCACTAGCTTAACATGGCTACACCTTCATCTGTCTTTCTGAATTGGAGCAGAAGGCAGGGGAAAGTAGGCTTGCCTCACCTAATATCTCACCCGTCTTAGTAATCACAGAGGAAAGAAACCATAAAGGAAAAGAGTCATTGATTTGACTACATAAAATATCAGATATCAAAATACACCATAAAATTTAAAAGGCAAATAATAAACTGGGGTAAATGCCTGCAACACAGGATAACGACTGAACATTATGACTCTGTAAAGCAGTCTTAAAATCAGTAAGAGAAGACACTAGGTACCTCGGCAGAAAATGGGTGAAGGGTGTGAATAAACTCCAAGCACACGCACCCCACACACAGCTAATAAACACACGAAAAAACAAAGCTCAATCTCTCTGCCAGTAATTCACATTTAAACAATAAAATGAAACCATTTTCAACTATCAAACTGGCAAAGGTCTCGCGCTGTCTTGCTTTTCAATGACAATATCCAACATTGGCCAGAGTGTGGAGAGACGGGTTCCCTCCCACACTATTCATACACTGATGAAAGATAATCCGATAACCCGTGCCAAAAGCCTCAAAAATGTGCACCCTTTTGATCCAGTAATGCTATTCCAGGAATTTATTCTAAGGAAATAATCATAGACATCACCGGTGATTTATATGAAAGACATTTATCAGGTGTTTATGGTCAGGAAAAACCGAAGTCACCTATAAATCCATCAATAGAAGGCTTGCTAAGTGAATAATATTACTAGCTGATGGCAGAAACCAGGCATCACTTTTTAAAAAGTCTTTGCGCCCTGGCTGGTGTAGCTCAGTGGATTGAGTGTGGGCCTGCGGTTCGATTCCCAGTCAGGGAACATGTCTGGGTTGCAGACCAGTTCCCAGCAGGGGACACATGAGAGGCAACCATACATTGATATTTCTCTCCTTCTCTCCTTCCCTTCCCCTCTAAAGATAAATAAATAAAATATTTTTTAAAAAATAAATAAATAAAAAGTCTTTGCACAATTTTTGGAATAACCAAGAGTCAGAAGAAACCCAAACGTCCATGAACTGATGAACAGATTTTTTAAATGGTGTATACATACAATGGAATAGTATCCAGGCTTTACAAGGAAGGAAATTTTGTCACATGTTATAACATAGGCAAAGCCTGAGGATGTTATGCTAAGTATTAAGAAGCCAGGTACAAAAAGACAAGTTCTATAGGAGTCTACTTATATAAGGTATTCAGTCTTTAAATTCATAGAGACAGAGAATAGAATAAGTGTTACCTGGGCTGGCAGGAGAGGGAAGAGGGGGGCTTGTTCAATGTGTACAGAGTTTCAAATTTTCAAGATGAAAAATTTCTGGAGATCTGTTTCACAACAATGTGAATACACTTAACACTACAGAACTGCTCACTTAAAAATGGTTAAGATGATAAATTTTATGTTACATGTCTTCTACCGTATTTTTTAAAAGCCCTTTTACAAGACTATCCAATCATCCATGGATTATTCATTTTATAAATTCCCACACTATAAAATACACTTCATGCTAAATCCATACTGCACATGGCTTAATTTGTGTGTGATTCTGAAGTCACTTAAGGATGTTGCAGAACTCATTTATAATGATGATCTTCATAACAACCAATTACAATTTTAATACAATTCTTGGCTTGTGTGCTAATTGAAAGTGGCAGTTAATAAAAATACTAGGTAGTAGATTTGCTGAACTAAGAAAACGTGCCCTGGCTGGTGTAGCTAGGTGGATTGAGCGTGGGCCTGCAACCCAGAGCATTGCGGTTCAATTCCCAGTCAGGGCACATGCCTGGGTTGCGGGCTGGTTCCCAGCGGGGGACGCACGAGAGGCAACCATACGTTGATGTTTCTCTCCCTCCCTCCTTCCCTTCCCCTCTAAAGATAAGTGAATAAAATCTTTTAAAAAAAGAAATTATAATGTCCCAGATGTTTTGCCAATGGCGATCTCAGAGTTTTCCAGAGCCATTTCAGGGAATTTCAAATATTCCCTGCTTCCAGAAACACCCAGATGATGGAAATTATATGTCCTCACACAGAAGTTCTGTGTTGGACCCCCGCTGCTCTGCTTTTCTTTTCATAAATGTAACCACCCTAACTTGAGGAACCAGATGGAGGCAAGTATTCTCACCCTCCACAACGAGGCAGCCTCAAAAGGCAGCCCTGTAGCACCTGGCCCTCGGCACGGCGCACAGATGCACACCAGCAGTTCGTATGGATGAACCGTTCAATTTTTCATTATAATTGTCACTTTGTTTGTTTCCCCAGTGCCTGAAAAAGTTCTTGGCCTATTCATTAGGATACATTATTCTAATGTATCCAGTAAATAAGTGAGGACAATCGATTACATAGATGGCACCAGAATATAAAATGAAAAGACTGAAATCAAAAGAAGTTTTCAATGTTCATCTACTACACTCAGTGGCAGCATGACAATCCTGACTGCGCACTGTTAAGGGCACACATCTTCTCCTAGAATTAATTAATCTGAATCTAGGGCCAAGGAAAGGAGTGTTCCGTAGACCACTCTCTCTGCAGAATGCTAACAAGGGTTCTTAATGAAAGGATTCCAAGTTCAAATGAGTTTGGGAGACTCTGGGGTAAAGAAAGCAAAACGGGTTTCTTTGCCACCAAAGTTCTCAAGCGCTAGAAAGTGACAGTGAATGTTCATCCCTAGGAAGGCGGTGTCTGATGCAGCATGTCCCTGAGCCGTCTGGAAATGAAATGTCTTCCAATGGGGAGTCTCCTGAGATTCACGTTCCCCAGAGACAACTATGGAACATCCTCATATCCCCTCTTGGAAAGCCTTTGGTTACGCCAGGATTACATATTCCCCTGAGAATGGAGTACATTGGTTAAGACTATAATTAGAATAAGACTACCTGGGTTCCAATCCTGTCCCTGGCACTTACTAATTCAGGTGGGTCATTTAACCTCTCTGTATCTCCATTTTCTATTTGTAAAAAGGGAAAATAATAACACCCATCTCACAGCAGATTACTGTATGTAAATGTTCATGCCAATATTTACTATTTACACAATATCTCAATACATTAAGAAATCACAGTAAGGAGTCCAACAGATTATCAACAATGTGGGGAGTTAGTACAACTGATCCTCCCGTGGTGGGAGAAGGTACCAGCTTCCTGACCATGGGTGATCTGCCTGCTGAGCCATCCGTCCCAGAGCAAATGACCAGCGTGGATGGATGCAGCCAGCTGCTCCAGTGGAGGTCTGTTAAGACACTCCTTGCCATACCACAAACACTATGTACTTCAGGATTAATTCTAGAGCAAGCAGGCACCCAGAAACACCATTTCCTGGCCCCTGGTAGAACCTAGCTGCTTTCCTAGCAGAGCCCAGCCCACACAGTCTTATTTTTAGCAAGTCTGCAAGGATGTCAGTAATTCAGGGAATGCCTATATTAGCAAGATTTAGCCAGTATACTTAGTCTGCAAAACAAGCTCCAGGAACAATACATGTAATTCTTTGTACACTCTGGATATAAATAATAGGAGTTATTCATATTACTAACCCAAGAAGACAAGTTTCCAATAGCCACTGGACCTAACTGGGTAAACATAAAGACTTTTTCTTTCTGTGCAGTTCATATAAAATATTCATGGAAGAAATAGGACATCAGCTGATTTAAACATCATCATTTTTATTGGCTATAACACAGGCTTAGGAATCTTTAACTTTAATGGAAATTAAATGTTCTGCATTTAAGATGTTTCCTACTCTGACTTCTATACATTAAAATAACTAAAAGCATCAGAAGGCAGAAATAAGAAGCTTTCACCTACGTGATGTCGTACTTCAGACCTGCAATTGTAAGTAAAAAGGTGTTTTACCTTCAACGTCAGAAAGGACCAGACAAGACAAGATGTCCTGTGTGCAGCTAGGACAGAAGGCACAAGGGAGCCACAAGAAGAACCCTCTTCCCCCAAAAAGGAGCGAGGAAAGACTCAAATGGAGGACAGGACTGTGTGCTTCGCGTCCATGAAACCTAAGTCTCCAACTTGATTTCTCAATAATCCTCAGTGATACTCAATCTGTATTTAAGAACGCACATGGGCCTTACCTCATACAGACGGAATGTTCTGGAAAATGGGAGAACACTGAAGGCTGCTCAGAAGTGCTAGAAGACCTGACTCTCTAAAACTATAACAAATTCGCCCTTGTCACTTCGCCCAAGTTCACTTCACTTGGACTCCTGCCATCTGAACTTCATAAATCAGTAGACTAGAAAGTAAATACAAGTAAAAATTAAAACAAATCAAGGTTGGGCAATGAACCAAGAGTTTACAATTTTTCATTGTGTCAAGTGAAGACATTTAAAAATTAAAACAAAACAACAACTACTACCATAAAAATCCTACCACCCCTTAGCAGAAAGGCTCGTGACCCTGGCTGCACGACAGAGTCCATGTGGGGAGTGGGGACCCTGCCCCAGCAGGCGGCCTGCCCGGGACTCTGATCCGAGGGGCAGCCAGGACACTACTACTTCTAGAAGCTCCCTGAGCGTTCTCACGTGCAACCAGCTTTGAGAACCATCATCATTTCACAAAAGAAAGGACATTTTAAAACCAAAAATGTAAGGCTACAAACTCAGGTTATGGGATGGCTATTTAGACTAAATAAAATAAGCTTATGAAAAACATACTATATAAATGTTGTATTTCTCACTCCACCTCTCAGGATCTTGGCGCCGCATTTGGGGACATCTGGTCTGCACCAGCAGACGGCACTTCCCCATCTCTCGTCCTGTTTGCAGCCCGTTACAACCTGGCTTGTGCCCCCTCCGCTTCACTGAAGTGGCCTCTTTGAAGCTGGTGAAGGAATCTTGCATAGCCAAATTCAATTACTTTCCCTGATTCACCGACCTCCACGTCTTTGCAGCATTTCAGAGTGGGCTAGTCCCACCTTCTTGAAACCATCTTCGCCCTGGCCTGGCAAACAGTTCACTACTCCCCAAACCCATCTTGCAAGTCCCGGCTTCTAGCTTTGCTCCTGCTGCCCCCTCCCCTTTCTTGGAACTCCCTTCTGCCTCCTTCACAGACCCAAGCCTACAACCACTTCAAGGACAAAGTCAAATGCTACTTACTCATACGCCCATCCATGTCCCATGCACGGGCCCACAAGGAACCTAGCAGAATTTAAAATGCAGTATTAATTTCAAGGGCTGAGATGAGGTCACAAACTGAAAAGCCAACTTCAACGTCAAAAGCCATGAAGACTGAAAACCACGGAAAGCAGAGCATGAGATGCACTGACACAGGAGCATCTTCCGAATCAGGATGGTTAACAATGTCCATTACAGTAAGACACCTGCAGCCAAACTAATCCAGGTACTGCCTCGAACTAGCTGGTGATAATGGTTACTAACTGGGGGAGGGGTGATTTCTTAGGCACTGCCCGGGAACATGAGATTCATTACCTCCCTTAACCTCTCACAACAGCTCCAGGAGGAATGCATTACCGTCCCCATTTACAACAGCAGTATGTAGCAGCAAGGCGGTCGAGAGACTTGCCCAGGAGCGCTCAGCCAGTAAGCGGCTAAACCAGGATCTGAGCCCACTCCTTTGCTAAACCAGGATCTGAGCCCACTCCTTTGCACTCCCAAAGCTTTGGAGAAATCTCTCCACTGCAACCAACTGCCTTCTTTAACGGTAACTTCTCTAAGCCTTAGCTTCCTTTCCAAAACAAAAAACAAAAAAAACCGAGGGGGTTGGTCTTAGTGATTCCCATGGTTCACACTCCAAATCTAATATTCTACAGTTCTGTGAGAAAGGACTGGGAGTGGAAGTAAAGACACAGCAGAGGGCCACAAACAAAGAGAAATAAAAGGCAGAAAGGCAGCAATCACAGACAGAGGAACCGGAGAGAAGACAAAATGGCCTTTGTGGCTCCCACTACCCCAGACTCCCCTGGGGTTTTTTTCCTGGCTGTTTTAAGCGTTTTTCCTACTCTGAGATGGGTGTTAGGTAACTTTACACTGTATTGAGTTTTTCTTCCCAATCTCATCCCAAAATGCCCTGAGGACTTACAGAAAACCACTATGAAAATAAAAGTGCAGGGAAGAAAAAAAAGATGTGAGAACACACTAGAAAAGCTAGATTGTGGGCTTTTCACTTGAAATTGAGAAAGAGGATAATGATAATGATCAAATGAAGGCATTCAAAAGGGGTGTTTTCCCCCCCAAAAAAGGAGAATAAATGAGTGAGGACAATAGAAAAAGCAAGCAGAATGACCTTGATTTAGCAACTGATCTTTATTGATTTTCTCTTACCTTCGTGGTTCTGGGAAAAGGCACAGTCTAAAGTGTGTGACATTGGAGCCTACCCTCAATGAAATCAGTGGATGAACCAAAGTGTCACTGCAGCACGAAGGAGGAGGGGCTACCTTGGAAGAAACGCTACCCTCCTTGAATCTCCAGCAAGAAAAACCGAGAACTCGAGGGAAACTTTCAGGATGGTAAATGTCATCCATTTGACTTCCCTACGAAAAGCCCCTTAGAGGACAATAAATTATGAACCACACCACCTTCTGGCCTCTAATAAAGAATTCTGCAAAGACCTCAAACCAACACTTTTGTACATCAGGACTTTTAAAAGCCTAGGGTTTCACAAGGGGTGGCGATCACAGTTACGTGTCCTTGAGGGAGGTAGCGTTTTGAGACTCTTTCCAAGTGTCACAAACTCCTCCCCCCAAAAAAGAAAACAAGCAGAAGCACACCCACAGATGCCAGGGTCCCTGCCCCTGGATGCCCGCCCCACCCCCACCCCAGCACCAGCCACACTGTATCTAACCTCTGACTATCGCGTTGTTTTAAAGAAGAAAAAGGTTTCCCACAAAAGCAGCTTTTGGTCTTTTTCAGAATCCCGTGTAAGAAGAGAACACCTACCTAATCTCAAGGACAGTGTCAGAGGCGAGGCAACCAACTCCAGAACAGAGGAAAATCTGTATCATCTCGGACTTGTAGAACCGAGATGCAGAGATGCAAAAAAAAAAACAAAAAACAACTTGAGTACACAAGGTATCTGTGTGTAGAAAGCTTTCCTAAAGATTTAGGAAGCTCTAAAATGTATGTCTACATTTAGCTTTCAAAGACATTAGAAATCACTGAATCCATCTTTGCAGAGGGGAAACAGAGGCAAGTGATTGGCCCAAAGCCAAGGCCAACAGCTGATAAGTGACCAAGTCCCCTGCACTTCATTTCTGGTTCAGCATTTAGTTCTCCACTCCCCTGTGCCCTCCAGACCAGTTATTGGTAATACATGACTTCGCTCCCAGCTCCACAACACACTTGCTCGGTTACTATGTGTCTGGGAGACCAATGTGCTGCAAAAGACACCTCTAATCTTTCTATTTTGGATACCACAAATACCTGTGCCTTACCTAAAAGAGGAGAATTCATTTTGCTCTAGAAAGTACACAATTAAGTAACTGAGTTAAATTTCTATGATATAAGCGGCCATTAAGAAGAGAACTATCTTGTTTAGGGAGAAAAAAATGATGTGCTTCTTGGGCTTGGAAGGTGAAACCCCCGTAGGCAGGGATCACCGAGTGTTAGAAGTGACCAAAGAAAGCTCAATGGCTCTGACAGAAACTGGTGAAGAGTTTGGGGATTGAGGATAGAAGAGAAGGGGCAGAAGAATGAGGGTTTTTAGACTTGGCCTAAGAACTTTCCAAAACAAGGCCACGTGGCATGAACATTTTACAGCCATCTGCCTTGCTGCGGCGTAAAGCCTTGGGACCCCACAACCATCATTAATGTCTTCCTAACAAAGCCAACATGCCCTTGGATGTATAACCAAGGGGAGAAAAACAACTCTCTCAAAGAGATACCTGTACATTCCATGTTTACTGCTACATTAATCACAACAGCCAAGACACAAAAATGACCTCAGTGTTGGTCAATGGATGAATAGATAAAGAAAATATGGTCTATAAATACAATGGAATATTAGTCAGACATAAAAAAGAGGGAAACCCTGCCATTCGAGATGACGTGAATGAACCCTGAGGACATTATGCCGAGTGCAGTAAGTCAGACGGAGCAAGACAAACACTGATGGTCTCACTTACGTGTGGAATCTGAAGGAACTACGCCTGTAGAAATAGAGAACAGACCGGTGGCTGCCAGAGTCACATGGGGATGGGGCAGGGAGGGGGGGGCGAAAAGGGTAAATGTGGTCCAAAGTTCCAAACTTCCAGTTATAGGATTAAAGTTCTGGGGATGTAACGTAAAAAAATTAAAGTAAAGAAATAAAGCCTTCTGTGTACTTGTAAATGCTGAGTTCAGCTGGGCTGTTTGAAGAAATCAAGAAAAGGGACTGACCACATTGTGTGGATAATGTGTGAAGAGACAGGACAGAGAACCCCTAGACAAACTGGGTCGTTCCTGGAAGCAGAAGCTCAAAGGCAGAGTGAGAGGAAGAACAGAAGCCCCTGAGGAAAGCGCACTCTACTGCCACCTAAGTAGGGCCTAAGGGGCAAGAAGACCTCATCTGACACCTGGATATATGAAAGCAAAGGTTAACCAAAGAGTTACAAAAATGAATGAATGGATGGATGGATAGATGGATGGACATCAAAAAAGGTGGGGGACAGCAAAGTAACTGCTTCCTGGAAGGTGCCCTGACCCTTCTCAGTTAGATTTGCAAAGAAAGGTTCAGTGAGAGGTAATCCCTCTGGTGCAGTGTGGGGTGAGGGCCTTAGGAAAGAAACACGCAGGGTGGAGAGCGAATGTCAGGCCTCCTGGGACTTCTGGGCTCGGGAGCTTCGCTCTCTGCCAGATTACAGCACAGCACCGGCAAGAGCGATCTTGTGCTCCAGTCCCCCGTCTACGTCCATCTGCCTGTGAGACATACGAGGTCCTATGATTTGGATCAAAGATCCCTTGAAAACAGAGGCACCAAATGGACAGCCAAGAGGTCAGGGAAGGCACCCCTCCTGTGCACAGGCACATCCGTGTGGCCATATGGCCTGTGCACGTGTGAAGCTTAAGTGGGTGCCCACAGGAGCCCCTCCCCTCCCAGTCTCCTGAAAGAGAGTGCAGCCAATTAAAGCAGCACTCAGTTACTAACAGAAACGGGGACAGTGGGTGTGCTGATGTCCGGGGATTCGGGATTACATTTGTCCCTGTTCTCTGCATGCTGGTTTGGGAGGAGTAACAAGGTTTCCTTATACTCCATCCCCCCAACACACCCAAATTATAATAACAGTTTAACTGTGTTACAAAAGTAAAAAAGGAAAACGCATCATAGTAATCATTTTTCATTCTTCGACTGGTGTAGTGATGAGGTTAGTTTTGCTCCAACTGCCCAGATCCCGCAAAGGAATGGTACACAAGGGTAATAACAAATCTTCCTACTCAGAGAAGCCAGGGACCCTCCTCGAGGGCAGGCAGGTGGGTCAGCCTGCTGACACAGAGGCTTGCCCTCCTAGAACATGGGGAAGATGCCCTTCCTAATGCAGCTTTTGGGTTTTTTCGCCAACCAAACATGTAAGGGAACAACAAGGAAGACATTACAAAGGGTATTTAATTTGAAATTTTTTTGCTTTGAAGGATGTTATTTATTTATTTATTTTTAGATAGAGGGGAAGGGAGGGAGAAAGAGAAGGAGAGAAACATCCATGTGTGGTTGCCTCTCATGCGCCCCCTACTGGGGACCTGGCCCGCAACCCAGGCAGGTGCCCTGACCGGGAATCAAACCAGCGACCCTTTGATTCACGGACTGGCACTCAACCCCTGAGCCACACCAGCCAGAGCAAAAATTTTTTTAATGGCAGCTTCATTTGAACTATTACTCAAAACCACGGCTTAATAATTTTGTAGCTCAAAATCATTTTGGCCATCTTTTCAAGTCTGTTCTGTTATCTTCTTACTCATCCCTTCCACAAATCTAATTTAAGTTTTCTATTACACATTTTGGCATCGATGCATTTATAACATTTATTCTAGTTATATTAACGGTTGAGCAATATTCCATTTTCATTTCTTTTTCTTCTTTTCTGGATTTCATGAGGGTAAGAATATTACTTGTTCACCCCTTTTTTCTGCATTCCTACTACCAAGGGCAGTGGTTGAACAAATGACATTGACATAAACCAAAAAAAAAAAAAGTTTCCTGGGCTGTTATTTTATCTGACTTTAAATGAAGGTTTTATTAAACCTCCTTCACCAAGTAAATCCTTTTTATGGCACCTCACCCAGCTTTTCACCTGCGCACACATGCAAGAGATTTAAAGGATCATTTCACCCTCCCTCAGCGTATGCAAATATTAACTTCATTTAACAACAAACAATACAGGCCATGTCAGAGAGCCAACAGGAAGGGCCCACATTCAGAATAATTTCACTAATTTCTACACTTGGGTGCATGGAACTGGTGATGTTAAATCTCAGTAGAAATAAAATAAATACCTAAGTCGGTATTAGACAATCTGTTCTGGTTGGGCCCCTAAATACTAAGGAAATCTTTTCTCCCAGAAAAGTACACGTGAATTTAAACATAAAATTTGAAGGATATCCTGACACACATCCCCAGGCAGTATGTGCAAAGGATGGATTATTAGTGGATCATGAAATCTGTGTTATGCACGATGACCAGCTAGGACAGAAAAGGAAGAAAAAGAGGAAGAAAAAAAATGGAAAACAAAAGGAAAAGAAGACAAAAAGGAAAAAAACAAGAGAGGTCATGGAAGGTATTATTTCTCAGCACTTTTCTCCTTTAGTTGGGTGTTGGGTCAAAATGTAAACTGTAGTTCTTATTGTACACTGCCATCAGAATAATGTAGAAAATAACACCTGAGGAGTTTGTGGACCCCTGCTCTACACGATTAAGGATGAAACTGTCATCGCCTTGGTTGCCACGGTTCTCAGAAAAGAGTATTGCCTCTTGTGTGAATTTTAACCAGAGAGGAATGTGTGCCAAGGCAGAGCCGCGAAACAGAATGCCAAGTCCAAGGTGTTCCAGAAAGGAGGCTTGATGGGCACAGGGAACAAGGACTGCAATGGGGCCCCTGCATCTTGAGGCCCAACTTCATGCCACAAACCAAAGGCCACCGACTCAAAGATGCAGGAGCCAGGTGGGTGACAGAGGCGAGTGACGCACACCTGGGAAGGCGGGTCTGTGACTAACTGGAGAGGGCACACTCCATCTGAGGGCCACCACTGTCCCACTGTGCAGCCAGCTGCTGCCCGGGGCAACTACAGGGGTCAGGGAGCCACGGCTTATGGTTTCCGGAGATAAGCCAGAAATGTAGAGATATTATGTAACATTTCCTGATTTTTAATATAGGCAAGTAAAGCCCAAAGAAAATAGTTCTCAAAGATGGTGCAGGCTGACAGTGGGCTGATACACGCCTTAGCCTTAAGGATGAAGAAAGAGACACAATCTGTTTTATGACTTAGAAAGATCTGTAGAGGATGGACTGAGGTGGGTGGGGGAAAAGGAGACTGAACAGGAGGCCACAGAAATCATCCAGATGGGAAATCCTAGGGGCCCGAGAAAACAGAGGAAGAGGAGGCAGACACAGGGAATATTAAGAAGACAGAACTGACAGGACCAATTAGATGTGCTGGCTGACAGAGAGAAGAGTCTGGGATGACTCTGGCATCTGGCTCGTGTGACCAGGCAGACAGAGGCTCCATTCACCCAGGCCAGGCTTATAGCAGAAGGACCAGGTGCAGAGAACAGGTTGGGAAACGGCTGAGTGTGTGGCAACGGGAAGAGTCCGTAAGCAAGAACAGGGCTGGAGTGCAGCAGAAACTCTGTTAAGATGTGTCACTGGGAGTCCTCTAGACCTAGATGTTGGTGAAGTTAGAAGACAAGAAGGCTAAGCCCTGGCTGGTGTAGCTCAGTGGATTGAGCGCGGACCTGCGAACCAGACGATCGGGGTTCGATTCCCAGTCAGGGCACATGCTTGGGTTGCAGGCCAGTTTCCGGCAGGGGCCAGTTCCCTGCAGGGGATGCACGAGAAGCAACCATACATTGATGTTTCCTTCCTCTCTCCTTCCTTTCCCCTCTGAAGATAAATAAATAATAAAATATTTTTTAAAAAAAGAAGAAGAAGGCTAAGACAGAACCATGGGGCACACCCACATTTAAAATGAAGATGGGCCCTGGCTGGTTTGGCTCAGTAGATTGAGCACCGGCCTGCGAACCAACAGGTGGCCGGTTCGATTCCCAGTCAAGGTACGTGCCTGGGTTGCGGGCCAGATCCCTAGTTGGGAGTGTGCAAGAGGCAGCAGATAGATGTTTCTCTCCCTCTCTTTCTCCCTCCCTTCTCCTCTCTCTAAAAATAAATAAATAAAACCTTTAAATAAATACATAAATAGAAATTAAATGAAGATAGTGCCACAAAAGTCATTGATTGAGAATGTGCACTGGGTGGCCAGAAGCAGGCTAGAAGGCTCATGGAGAGTCATGGGCATTGGAAGGGCCATCGGGGAAGTGAGAACTCTATGGACGGATGGCAAATGGCACTGAAAACCCTACTGAGATGAGCATTGTTGGACCAGGTGACCACAGAGATGCTGGAAAGGAGAATCATAAAGGCACCAAAGTACCAGATATATTGTTATATATTCAGCAGTCTGTGGGTTGAAATAGAGACAGGGAACGACGGAACAATCCCAAGGTGGAGGGTGTGCAAGTTGAGAAAGACAGAAGGACGCAGGGGCTGAGACACGCACAGGGCTCAGCTGGAGAGAGTGGGAAGAAGCAGCATGATGGGGCAGATGGACTCCGCTACAAATCAGAGTTGGAGGGGGTCAACACCTCAGAAAGGCCAAAAAGTAGGCAAAGTGGGAATAAGGGAGTGAGTACCAGATGATAAGAGGTTGGGGACAGATAGTGGGATACCAGAGTGTCAGAGTTCAGGGAAGGTGCAAGCCCCCGCGGGTGGTCCAGGGTATGACCCTTGGGAAAGAGTGGCCGAGCTAAAGTGAAAATAAAGATGGTTCCAACTAAGAAGTCAAGAAGCTTTGCAAGTGGTGGGAGGAGGGCGTGGTTATCCACGTGGGTCCAGATTTTGCTCACACTGATGGCAGAACCTGGCCTTCGGAGGAAGACTTCAAGCGCGTCTAATCCTCAATAAATGAGGTCAGGTATCTTCGAGGGCAGAAGCAGACAGCAAGAAGAGGGAAGGCAGACGTTTCAGTAAAAAGGAGGCTTCAGGCGAGGGCGAAGGAAGAAAGGTAGCAGGGAGAAGCAGAAAAATTCACACAGCCTCCCACCCACACTCCGCGGGGTGCCAGAGAATAAGCAACCCCTCCGCAGAACCCAAAACGCCAAGCTCGCTGACTCTGTATCTTCCTCCCCTTCCACTTCCACTCTATCCCCCCTGTCTTCCTCCCCAGTGGTGCACAGGGCACTGCTCCAGCCGGGGCGTGGTGGCAAGGACGCAGGACACTTAATGAGGGCTCTGGGTCTGACGCCGTCATTAACTAGCTGAGGGACCACAAGCAAGTCACTTAATCTGTGTGACTGAAGTTACTCATCTAGCAAATAGGGTTTACAATGCTCTCTTCACCTCTGGTTGGCTGTTAGAAAACTATGGGAGCCAAAGCCAGAAGATGTTTAAAGGGGCAATTTTATTCCTTAGCTCTATTTAACTTAACGCCAAAGAAGTTGCCAAATCCTAAAATGAAAACTTCGATACAGGGGTGGGCAAAAGTAGATTTGCAGTTATAATAGAATAATTAATAAATAATAAGACAAGAATAAACTGTTTTGGAGTACTCACAACTATACACCTACTTTTGCCTACCCCTGTGTTATTGGTTACTTAATTTGACCAAATAATTCTTCTCTGAGCCTCAACATCTTCTCTGTAAAATGAGAGAAATGGATTAAATGATTATTTGTCTGTTACCCAGCATTTATTTTGTTTCTATTTGTTTACTGGTTTTTGAGGGATGCCCCCAGGGCTCCAAAGCCTGGTGGCATCTCTTTGACCAAGACCCCCCTCATCCCAACCTACCATATTATAGATACTTATGACTGTGCCCTAACACCTAACAGTCCCTGCAGATAATTGGCATCCAGCAAATAAATGTGTGGTGAGCAGGTGAGTGCTGACAGTCACTCAGAGGTCGTTAGCAGCCACCCTGAGAAAGGGGCTGGACGAGAGTAACAGGGAGTCTTCACGTGAAGGCCAGCCCCACACCTGGCACACCGCAGGCACTCAGTAATACTGCTGAGCAGATGGATGATATAAGAAATCTATTGGAAATTTTGGAACTGAGTACACGGATGCAAGAAATTCTCAACATCCATCTCAGGTCCTGTCCTCGGGTGTAAATCTATGTGAATTTCATAACAGGTAGCTGCAAACCAAAACAGTATTTTCAATATTGCTGGCATGAAAAATGTGGTGGTCACTGAGGGCAGGGAAAATAGCGAGCCCTCCAGACAAATCCATAACTCACTAAGCTTAAAGGGCAAGTTCAGAATCGGGTCCCACGGCATCTAAATTTTATTTAGATGCAGAGCCACAGTGTGACTCGGGCTTATATGTTTTCAAAGGGCTGAAACAAGACTAAAAGCAAAATTGATTCAATCTCTGGGTGCGTGTTTTGAAGAATTTCATAAAATGTTAGAGAGTTCTGGCCAGGGTACTTGAATTTCAAATACTATGGGGATCGAAATACAATCTATTCAATTCTCATTGTCCCCAATAATAAACATTTAGAAATGACTGTCATTTGGTGTGCATCTCAAATCTCAAACGAGGAGACCCAAACATGGATATCCTCATGGCCACAGCCATGGTCACATCCCTTTTGAGGCCAGATCACACCAGGAAATAACAGTTGTGAAAGGCATAAGTATGTGCCTATGAGCTAAAGCTGTGTTGTCATGTCCTCAGGCCTGAGATGCGGTCCACTGGGCAGACAAGGAACAGGTATGTATGATCATGCAGAACAGTCAGCCTTGGGTTCAGAGGGACAGACCCAACATTGTTAAGCTGTGTGGTCCTGGGCAAGTTGCACTGCCTCCCTAAGCCTCAGCCTCCCCATCTGTAAAATGGGAATATTTAGAGTCACACCTCATAACGCGGCTCTGAGGATGAAATGCTATAACAAGCACTTCAGGCCCCAGCGCGGGGTCAGGAACCTGACAGAGGAAGTGGAGACCATCGCTTTCACCGGCACTCACGCGATGCGGAGCTGCGGGTGCAGACGGTCTGCCGTTCGGGCGATGCAGCCGTGAACAGTTTAAAGACTATTTCATTCCACAATTTTCACTGCGTGTTGTGGTTAAGGATATATTCCAGGAACAAAATACCACCTTCACTTAAAGATTCTTTTGCTGGTACATGATTCTCTAAGACTTGCTCTGGTGAAGATCAACCATTCAGAAGTTCCCCGAGGTCCTCCAGCACCGTCTCAGACCACGACCACAGACCCTCAGCAGCCGCTGTCCTTCAGAGAGGCTCCTAGCATGGGGGACCCACCAGTCCCGGTCACTTATAACCCAGAGTAAAGTGGAGACTGAATTTGACGACCCAGTCCATGAGGGAAAAAAAATGAGGTAAATTCTTTTAACATTTAGTCTCTGCACCTAGATACATTACCTTCTGTATCTGATGAGCTATTTCCATGCAATCATGGCCTTGCATATTTTCCTTAAAAGAACAATCGGTACCATTTTGGAAACCTCACTTAACACTGACCTTGCTTAGCTCATCGTGCATGTTCAGTCAATATCTGATGGGTTGATTTTGACATATTTGCAAGTACCCCTGACTCTTAAAGATAGCTATACTTGAATGTCCAAATATTAACAAGCCTCTAAAAATTATCATCGAAATATGTGGCCCAATGTCAAAATAATAGAAGTTATTTTTCTATGAATTAACACTAAGTTCAGAGCAGATTATTAAATTCCTTCTTCATGATGGGTTGAGATAAGCACTAACTAGTGAGGAATCAAAAGTCCACCTCCCATCAGCGTGAGTGAGGTTAGCTCTTCCCAGCAAGGGCAGGCTTTACAATGCCAGGGACCAAAAAGGTGAGCCCGGAGACAGATGAGCAGAAAGGCCACGGCCTGGGACCAAAACAGCTGCATCTTTCTTCCCTCTTCATCTTTGTCATTCTGGATTCCCAAAACTCAGTGAGTATAATCTGGAACCATTTCTAAGGTTTAAGAAGAGATTTTTAAAACTAAGAAGAAGACCAAGGTGGGTACAATGGACTCAGAAGAGATCTCATCAGCATGCAAAGCCAAGATAAACCCTGGGGTCCAGGAGAACAGATGGCCAGTGGAGAGTGGACAGAGGACAGAGCCAGAGGGATTCAGCATGGTGCCCCTCGGGGTGGCATTCCACCATGGGAGATGCCTGTTTGTAGGAGGTGATGTCCATTTCACCAGATGGCCAGCTCACCACCTGGAGTCTCAACCACCAGGTAAGCTTGGTGACTTCTGAGAATATTATCTGACCTATAATAGAGGATAAAAACTCCAAATTCTGTAACCCTTGGGTTTAATGAGCATAAAATACTGAAAAGATAAAGCCATTTGAATCATTTTCTGGAAGTTCTTCTTTGGCTTCATGATAATAAGCCAACAAAATTCAGAATAGAGAAGTGTTCTTCTCCCTATTTCCCCCCCATCTCCCAGGTCTTAGGATATTATAAAAACACTAACTGGAGCTGAAGGAGCTCATGGATTTAAAGTCGCTGTACTAAAAGAATTAAGTACATAGCTTTCCAACGAGGCGGCAAAGCAGCCTCCCCGGCAGATGCAGAGGTCTTTGTAAAGACCCTGACTGGCAGGACCATCACCCTCAACGTCAAGGCAGTGACACCACTGAGAATGGCAAAGCTAAAATCCAAGACAAGGAGGGCATCCCACCTGACCAGCAGCACCTGATTTGGGGGGCCAACAGCTGGAGG